>NC_092873.1:397482602-398116769 GCF_028372415.1 Notamacropus eugenii | reverse complement strand
TCTTTGCCAAGGAAACCCCAAATGGGGTCAGAAAAAGAGTCAAAAACAATTGAAAATATACTGGGGGGCCCGGGTGACTGGTGTTAAGGAAGACTGATACCCACAGAACTACTTCTCCTAAAACTACAGAAGTAGTTAACAACCACCCCTCTGGGGACTCAATCTACCAATGGAAGTATGAAGTCAGCTAGTGATCCCTAGGGGTCTTTACAAAAAGATGAAATTAGATCATTTATTTTAAGCACTATATAAATGCCAGTTAATACAGACTCTTTCATAATGTGATACTGACAGATTCTAGAAAATCATCACAGATAAGATACCCGTCTCAGGAATAGGGACATGTTGTCTTTTAAAGGTTCTAGCTATATTTCTAAGTGCACTTTTTAGAGAGAAAGGACAAAGACATTGAATCAGAGACATCATAAAAAGGAATGGTGAAAATCTTGGGAGATATAACATCCAGATCATATTCAAGGTGAGTTTATCAGATTGTCAGAAAAGCACATAGAATAGCTGTTTTCGCCCTATAAAAAGTCAATCCAAGTGAAAGAGAAAAAAATAATACAAAAAAGAAACTCAGCCTATTGAACTAGATTCCGGTGCCATAACCTGAATGTTATCTTTGACAGGTCTCAAAATCTTTATCTACACCAATATCACTATACTGCCCTTCTGCAGTCTTTTCAGCTTTGAATCAGAAAATAAACACTTTTCAGTTCCTTCTTGCATTCTCTCACAGCTAAACTATTTTCCTGTGACCAGATCCATAGAAGACATAAAAATTCAGATTTGCTTTGTAATTTTAAAAAACCCTCCACAAATGAATAGCATGGAGTATGGTAATTATTTACAGGTGGTGTTCATTCTTCATTTTCAAAGGGAACCCATAATATCACAATGTTAATAGTAAAATAGTGGATAATGGGGGTTGTTTAGACTTGCATGTGAATTGGACTGAAGTGAGGCAGAGTTTTACAAAGTCATTAGCCTCACTCTCTCTTCCAGAGTCATCAAAGTCCAGTGGCGAGACACAAGTCAGGACAACTGTCCATGGCCCAGGATGCAGCGGATGATTCTGGTGTCTTCAATGTCTAACCAAGATCTAAGCCCTCCACAGTGTCTGCTTCAGCTACCTTCATGGCATTGGAACAAATTGTTCCCTTCCATCCATTTTGCCAGGGAAAGTCTTTCTATATTTGAGGTAAACATCTCCCTATCTCACCAAAGGGGTTGAAGCCTGTTGGTTAACCATATTCAGCTTATCAGCTGAAATGGTTTTACCCTGGGGAGTGGCTGTTGTATGTGCTCCAGCTTCTTGGAGCCATAGGTGAGAGTTGGGGAACCAACAGACACCAAAGGTGGATGAGCAGCCCTGAAAAGAATTTGGCAAGTCCTCACTCTAGAGGTACTAGTCCAGACCACTTCTAAATAACATAAGGGTTATCTTATTCACCAGATGCCTGACCAAACCATTCAAGTGATTACAAATGCTTTTTCATTTTATGAGTAATTTGAATCATAATTATGTTTCCCTTCCAAGTAAAAATTGGCAAAGGGAAATAAAATCAATGCTTCCTAGAAAAATGTCACAACAACTAGAATTCAAAATGTATGGCCATTTTTTGTCATGTATAAATGGTCACATAGTTATTATTGCCCAAATCATTGAATATTACAATAAAGAAATGTGTATATATGCTTATTTCAATTATTCTGTCATTAATTCCTTATCTCTAATGGAAATTTACATCAACTGAAAGATTCTAGGAAATCAACCCAAAACATATTACTGTAAAAGGCTACAGGATATAGCTGTTTTCAAAGTTTGGTCTGTGACTCCTGGGAATGACCAAATGTGACCAGAATCACCTCTGCAATACACATCTGTTGTTTGCTTCATAGTGCTATTTCAGTCTGTTCTGTCTACCAGACTTTAGTCCATTTGGCCATGGAGGCAACCTGGCATATGCAAACTGAAGACATAAGAAAAGGAAATGACTCAAATGAAGTTGGGCAGCAGAACTGAGGAGGTGGAGGGACAGAGCAGAAAAGTGCTGATTTTTCATCCATGAACTATATGCCTCTCCTAATTCTTGGGGCAGTAAGGTGGTATAGTGAATAGAGCGCTACACTTGGAGTCAGGAAGACCTGAGTTTAAATTCTACCTCGGATGCTTACTGGTTGTATGATCCTGGGTAAGCTACTTAATCTCTACTTGCCTCAGTTTCCTCAACTGTAAAATGGAAATAATGACAGCACTTAATTCACATGGTTGCTGTAAAGATCAAATGAGATAATATTTATAAAGCACTTGGCACAGTGCCTAGCACATAATTGGTATTATCAAAATGCCAGTTCCCTTCCTTTCCCCTTACTGTCCCCTGACTGGACAGGAGGTACATGCCCAAGAATTACAGAAACATGCTGAAACATTCCTCTCCCATCCCCTTTGCCTTACTACCAAAGACTCACATAGATAAGATGAGATAATTTTCTGAAGTCTTTATTTTCTAAAGAGAGATGATATCTCCCATCCATTGCCACTTGGAAAAAAAAGGGAGTAGTTATTTTATTTACAAAAATAATTTATCATTTATTTATTTACAAATAATTATTTACAAATCTGTTTCCTGCTTCTCAGGATCAATGTACCCTCATTCTACTTCTGACTATTTAATATCCCTCTTTTCCATTATTTCCACTCTTTAAGGGATCCCACCCTCAAAAATTACTTTGTCCCCTCAATCAAAATGCCCCTTCTCTCAGTGTATGTCAGGTGGCAGAATTTTCCCTAGTGGCTAGGAGACCCAGGTGGAACCTTAGACTCACAATTTCCAGCACAAATTAAAGAAGACTAACTTGGGGCCAGTTCTTAGCAGTGGGTAAATTGACCAGCTGTGGCCCTACTCCTACATTGAGACTGGGAATTTGCTTCTCAACGTCTCTGAGATCACACACTAAATGACATTTGGATTACGGCCCTTAACCACACTTCCCCAAGAAGCAATATCAATTAGCATTGGAGAACTCATGAAGGACATGATATTTAGTAAGTACTCGATCACAAGCTAGTCTTTACATTATACAAACTCATGGTAAAGGGGGGAAAAGATTAAGGAGTGTAAAACTCGTTATAAAATACATATAATCCACTGGTTTCTTACCCATGACAAACCCTGCCTTTACCTTCTTGATGATGTCATCTGGTCTGCTTAAACCTTTGGTTCACATTATTTAATGATTCACTGGGATCTAGAGGATAGAAGATTTTTTTATGTATGAACATAGAACTTAATGCAATGCTTAATAATAACAATAGCTTGCATTTATGTAGCTAGCTTTAAGGTTTGCAAGCACCTTTCAAGTATTCACTGACACAGGCAGTGGTTAAGTGGCCTACCCAGTTATACAGTTTGTGTCTGAGGTGGGATTTGAACTTGGGTCTTCCTGACTTCAAGTCCAATGCTGTATCCACTACACTACTATGAATGAGATAAAAGTTTTTCAAATGGATGACTCTCCTCCTCTCTTTGTACACACAACCAGGTCACCTGTACTCTTTACAAGACAAAGTATAATACCAGTCCATTTCTAAAATGTTGTCATGGGGCAGGGGGTTACATACACATCACAAAAAAGTAGAGTCTAGTCATTAGACATAAAATATTAGAATTCTTCAGAAGAACAATATAAATGTGTTTACTGGTGTTATTTCTCTTAGAGACACTGCTCTATAACTAGCTAGGAGAGGAAGCATGGTATGTAGGGCTATACTTAGAGTCAAGAACATCTGGATTCCAATCCAGCCTCAGACACTTACAAGTTGTGTGATCCTGGGCAAGTCACTTAACCTCTATCCACCTCAGTTCCTCAGCTGTAAATTGAGATGGTTGGATTTAATGATCTCTGAGGTACCTTCTAGTTCTAACCCCATGATCCTACAATAATTCCCAGCAAAGTCAGTAAATGGTCAAGTCAAGATTCATTACAGAGGCAAAGTCTGCTCAATTTTACAGTCAGGCAGCTTAGCCACCTCTGCATGAGAGGAGTAGTTACAGCTACAGGCAATGGAAAATTGCTCATAAGCTTTGATTCTTTGGTTCAAGAATATGACTTTTCCTACCACTGGGCAATCCACTTAAGACTATGACATTTCCACATCACTATCATTCCTTTTGGATTATAAGGAAAGCAAAATATGATTCTAATTATTCACATTCAGGAATAACTGCTGATGCTCCATCGACTCCTGCTGGAAAGAGATAAATTTCTGAGGAAGATAAGGAGAGGAGGGGAAGGGGGCAGGGAAGGCAAGGAGGAACTTAAAATATTCTAGTTAAAGAGAACATCTAATCTAATCTTCTCATTTCACGTTGGATAGTGTTGTATCACAGAAGTGACATGGTTGACCATGGCCATGTAATGGTAATATATTGTGTGTATATATGTATATGTATATGAATGTACACATATAGCATATGAGTATATACCCATATGTATGTGCGTGCATATGTGTGAAGGTGTGGGTGTGAGATGTGTGTATGTGTAGTTTGTGTCAGAATGATCAGACCATATAGAACCGGCACTTGCTGAGACAGTTCCATCCATCCTCCTTAAGTCTCCTCATTTTGCTACCAGATTTACAAAATTAAACTTCCCTCCCACCTACCTTCCAGGCTGCAATAAAAATTGTCCCCTCCCCTTTTTTTTCCTCTCCCCAGCTCATCTCTACGTTCAGAGTTATGAAATTTTTCACTGTGGAAATTGGCCTTTTCTTCTTCCTTCTCATCCTGGTACTGAGGCATATATGGGAGAAAGAGATTCCCCAAATATTTCTTATCAGTCCAAAAGCCCTAAATCTCCTCTTTTATTATTTAGGAAACTGAAAGAAAAACCATAATAACAAAAGCATTGTTAATATGAATAATATTAGCAGAATCCCAATACCGCAGTGAAGTAGACCATGAATTTGGCTTGCCAGTGGCCTTGTAGGTTTAGGTTGTCTCACTTATAAGAATACAAGCTCCTAGCAGACAGTGACTGTTCTACCTCTGTCTTGTTATTCTCTGTAGAGAGCACTTACTATCTAGTGATATATAGTGATCCTTAATGAATGTTTGTTCATTGGTTTGGGGTTATATCTATTAAATAGACAAGGAAACCGAAGCCCAGAGAGGTTGTTACTTGTCTAAGACAACACAGCTAGTAATTCCAGAGCTAAGAACAGAAAAGTAGTATGGTGTCTGGGATAGAATGCCAGACATGGAGTCAGGAAGACTTGGGTTTGGTTCTTGCCTCAGAAATTTACTAGCTATGTAACCCTGGACACAGGACCTGTTTCCTTATTTGTTGGACTCAGTGACTGTCAAGTTCCATTTCACCATTAAACTATGATGCTATGTTCTTCCCTTTGCCTAATACTAAGGTAAAATTATCATCTGCTCACAAGCTAATAGTAGCAGTGGTGGTGGTGGCAGCTACAGTAGGAACAGTAACATCAGTTTCAAATTACAGAAAAAGGACCATCCCTTCCCCTTTGAGATACTCCTTTTCATTTAAAAAAATTAGATTCACTGAATTATCTATAAAACACAGACTTTCATGGAAAAATAATCATGTAATAAAGAATGAAAGAAGAAAATCATTCCACAGTCTCTGTTCCCTCCCTAATGTTGGACTTGAAACAGGTTTCCATCATGATATTCTCTTACATTAAATGACTGCAAACAGAAAGCCAGATTTCCTCTTCCCTAAAATGCTGTGGTTCCTTAAAGATGATATTAATAAGGTAAAAGAATTGATTTTCCATATTTCAAAATGTCATATCATTTGTTTGGTGGTGACTGAAATTCTTCTTTGCTTAAGTAAAATGTTATTAGACAAGGATTACGCCTTATCTTATTTTACTGTTCACCTCCTAGAAAAAGAAGCCCTAATTAGTAGACAAACTATGCATGTGATAGCCAGGCCAGCTGGGAAGAGGGTTCTTGAGTGATTGAGTGATAACTATAAAGGGGCGTGTGTGGGGTTCAAGGAGAAAGCTGTGTGAAATGTGGGACTGTAGTCTAAATTCTGCCTTTTCTGCTGCTTCATAATGGTCAAGTTATTAATTAGGTACTGAACTCTGAGAGTACTGGAAATAAACCTAGCATCCACAGAGCTGCTTGGCCTCTACTGCCCAAGAAGATCAAGATTATATCCATTTATCCATATTTTAGTCAATCCTTTATCACATGGCTGAGTCAGAATGATATCATAGCAAAAGCTCTACACTAGGCATTTGGAGAAGTAAGGAGACCATGCACAGGTTTGAGCAAATCACTCCCTTGCTCAATAATTACCAATGGTTCCCTATTATATCTAGGGCATAATATAACCTCCCCTGGCATTTGAAGCCTTTCACAACCTTGGCTCTATAGAACAGCCAGAAGGTCATTCTTCTTGTTCACACAGGACACTCTAGCTCCCATTTCTGGCTTTTTGCCAACTGTTCTTCATGCCTGGAGTGTATTTCCTCCTCAACTTTCTGTCAAGGTGCAGCTCAAGTTATACCTTCTACATGGAGCCTTTCCTGAAAATACTTTCATCACTTCTACATCAGGTGATCAAATGTGAGCTCCCATGACTTCATGACAGCTTTTTTCTCCTCAGTGGGAAGTGGGTTTGAACAAATCAAACTGAAAATTTTCTGAATGGAAGATATTACATGGGTGGGCTTGTCTGCCAAGAAAACTGTAGTTTAGGGCTCAATTGCTTTCTTTTTCTTTTTTATGTTTGTTTTTGAGACTAAATCTCCCAATCTTGCCCAAGGTGGAAGTGCACCAAATAACAGTCCCGATCTCATTACTGATTGGCCCTGGAGCTTTAACCTATTCCTTCTTTCTATCCTAAACTGGTTTGTGTCTCCTTAGACAGCCTGGACCCCTTCTTCCCACTCCTCTCTGGGGTGAAGACACTGGAAGAGGGTTGACCTATCACAGATAACTCAGAAATCCTCAGATCCTCAGGTCAAGTGTTCTACCACCTTTAGTAACTCTCAGAATTACAAGTGTACATCACCATGCCTAACTGGAGTGAAATTTCAAGGAGTAACTATAGGAGTCCTTACGTATGGTCTTCCTTAGAATATGGAGCTAGATGCCCAGAGAACTGGATTCCAATCTTGGCACTGCATAACTCAATCCTTGTGCGATCTTAGGTAAACTGTATTCTACGGTGCTTCAATTTACTGACCTATGAACTGACTATGAACAGCTACCACAGTTCCTTTTAGAATTTTTGTATCATACAACTGCGCTTGGAAAAAAGCTATGTAAGTAGAAGATAACAACCCTTTTTATAAATGTCACTTAAAAACACCTTAGTTGATTATTACTGAAAATAATTACTGACTTAGAGGTTTTGAAAGAGGTAAATCTTTAATACACTTTCATGTTTTTAGCTGAATGCAAAATGTTAATTTCTCTTAGAATGGAAACTGATGATTTTCTGAGCTCTCCTAATTATTTACAGTTAGTAGTATTAAAATAGATATTTGAGTCTTTGGGGGGAAGAAAGAAAAGGTCAATCTTCCACCTCAGTGAGAAAACACAATGAATTAGCTCTAAGTATTGTGATCTGAATCTATTCTCACTTATACCATTAACCTTATCTTCTGTCCGTAAAGGACAAGGATGAGGAGAAAGGGGGGAAAAGTTCAATAAAGAAATAAAATTGTGAGAGTGTATGGCTCATTGGTGTGACCTCAGTACTGCTGAGCTTCCAATTATTTCAAGAAATGGATATTTGTCCATTTCTTTGTCGCCCCAAAGCCTCATATGTTGCTAATAAGAGAATGTGCCTCAAAACTCTCTGGGCCACATGGAAAAATGGGTGATTATTACAGCAGGAGTCTCCAAGGAAATAAAGCAGAAAGAGATTTCATCAAGGTGATTTGAAACCAAAAGAGTACAATTAAAACTCATCTACTTCTAGAAGATCTTATTTTAAAATTAGGTATCTTTATCCGACATGCTATTAGTCTAGGGAATTCACCTTGATATAAACATGCCACTGAGCAGATTCAACAGCTAATTTAAATACACTGATGCAATCAAAAGAATTTTTTTTAACCAAACTGATTTCATCTGTGTAGGGAGCTCTGGGTTAGGAGTTTAACTTATCAATTCCAATCAGTGGGACTTAAGTCTTAGAAATGTGCTTTGGACACAGAAGAATACTGAGTGGGGGTCAGAGGTCACGTAGCCAACCTGAAGCAAAGGTAAGACTGGAACAAGAATCCTTTTGATTTGCAGGCCTGCCCTCTTTCTACTACTCCATGGAGACTCTCGAGATTAAAAGTATCAAAAGACACATTTGCTTATTCAAAGTTTTCGGTCCAACTGCTGCCAGAAGAGATCAATCATAAGTCTACACTTTTCTATCAAGCGTTTAGTGGGCAAGTAGGTAGCTCAGTGGATAAAGTGCTGGACCTGGGGTCAAGAAGATCTGAGTTCAGATTTGGCCTCAGATACTTACTAACTGTGTGACCCTGTGCAAGTCAGTTAATCCCCATTTGCCTTAATACACTGGAGAAGGAAATGGCAAACCACTTCATTATCTTTGCCACGTCAAAAAAATGCTACAGACAGTATGACCCATGGGGTCACAAAGAATCAGAAATAACTAAAGACCAAAAGACAATTATATTCTTTTTTAAAATTAATTTTATTTATTTTCAGTGTTCTACAATCACTACTATATAACTTAGATTTTTTTCCCCTTCCATCTCCCCACCTTCACCCTCCCTCCTCGAGATGGCATACAATTTTATATAGGTTCTACACATACATTCCTATTAAATATATTTTCACTATGATCATGCTGTGTAGAAGAATTAAAATGCTTGAGAGAAATCATGTGGCAAACCAAAACGTAATACCAAAGAAAATGATCTATTACATTCTGCGATTGAATTCCATAGTTCTTTCTCTGTATGTGGAAGGCACTTTGCCTTAAAAGACCATTGGGGATTTTTTTAAGTCCTTGCATTGCAATGAAGTTCCAAGTCTACCAGAAAAAAACTCTTGCACACTGTGGTCATTGCTATGTATAAAGTTCACCTGGTTCTGCTCCTTTAACTCATCATCAGATCATATAAGTCTTCCCAGGCCTCTCTGAAGTCTTCCTGTTCATCATTTCTTATAGCACAATAGTATTCCATTACATTCATATACCATAATTTATTCAGCCCATTCCCCAGTTGATGGACATCCCCTTAATTTCCAGTTTTTGACCACCACAAAGAGTGCTGCTATAAATATTTTTGTACATGTGGGACCTTTTCTCATTTTTATGGTCTCTTGGGAATACAGTCCTAGAAGCAACATTGCCGCATCAAAGAGTATGCATATTTTTGTAGCCCTTTGGGTATAGTTCCAAATTGCTATACAGAATGATTGGATCAGCTCACAGATCCACCAACAATGAATTAGTGTTCCAACTCTCCCACATCCTCTCCAACATTTATCATCTTCCTGTTCTGTCATATTTACCAATCTGATAGGTGTGATGTGGTACCCCAGAGTTGTTTTGATTTGCATCTCTCTAATTAATAGTGATTTAGAGCATTTTTTTCATATAACTATATATATCTTTAATTTCTTCCTCTTAAAACTGCCTGTTCATATCCTTTGACCATTTATCAACTGGGGAATGACTTGTATTTTTGTACATTTGACTCAGTTCCCTATATATTTTAGAAATGATACCTTTATCATAGACACTAGCTGCAAAAATTCTTTCCCAGTTTTCTGTATCCCTCTGATTCTTGGTTGCATTGAGTTTGGTTGTGCAAAAACTTTTCCGTTTAATGTAATCAAAATTATCCATCTTACACTTCATAATGCTTTCTATCTCTTCTTTAGTCAAAAATTTTTCCCTTTTCCATAAATCTGATAAATACACTATTCCTTGCTCCACCAATTTGTCCATAGTATCTATCTTTATACCTAGATTGTGTACCCATTTGGACTTTATTCTTGTGTATGGTGTCAGGTATTGTTCTATGCCTAGTTTTCACCACACTATTATCCAGTTTTCCCAGCAATTTTTGTCAAACAGTGAGTTCTTATCGAAAAAGCTGGGGTCCTTGGGTTTAAACAGTTATATTCTTGGAGCTCCTGCATGTCTTATATATTTAGGTTTCACAGCATGTCTTACAACCAGCATGTTACTAGAGGAAGAATATAGGTAACAAAGAAAAAAGACAACCAGTGGGTGGGAGAGGACCTTATTTTTCTTTTCCAAATATATATTTAACATTAAAATTTGTTTTAAAAAAAGATAATCACTTCTCCTCATCACCATTTCAATGGATTTATATCTTAAGAGAAGAGCTAATGTAGATTCAATCAGACATCTCTATAATTTAGGCATACTAATTAAGAACTCCAAATACAAATTTTCATTGAGTTAAAAAGTTGGAAATAACTTTTTCTCCAAAGAATTTTTAGTATACTTGTTCACAAGTAACAGTAATCTAGTTTCAAAAATAAATTACCTTTTCAATTTAAGGGCTCAAGAAATCAAGGATTTGTTCAACTCTTTGGTCTAGTAATAAATTCATTCTTGTTTCAGATGAGTTATATTTTGCCAGGCCTAGTGGCCTGTGGGCTACCCGAGTCTTCCCTTACCTCTATCGGAGGTCTTCGGTTGGCCAAACCGGATGCTCGTATGAGAGAAAGGACGTTCCAGAGTCGAACAAGGGTTGAGCTTTATTTCAGGGTCTAGTTACAAGTGCAGGGGAATTCTTCCTTAGGAGGGAGCGAAGAATCTCCCAAGGAGGCAAAGATCTTACAATAAGAGATTGGAAGTAGAAGTGTAAGTGGGGAGAGAGGGCGAGGGGAGAAAAGAAAGAGGGAAAGCGGAGCCTTGTGTCCTGTCCGCTCCGCGCCCCTCCGCCCAAGAGAACTTTCAGGCTTTCCTGATCCTACTTAAACTCTCCAGCAGCATATTTTGCATCTGAATACCGTGCTGTTAGATAACAATAGTGTGCCCAGATCCGGGACAATCTCGAGGGCGGGGAGAACTCTCTCCCATCACGTTTCTCACGGAAAGAGGCGGAAATACACGAGATAGCTCGGTTCACCTTGATTCCCAGTCGTTTCCTGGGGGGTCTCGTGAGAACTCTAAGATTTAGAAGTTCCCACCTTTACCCGCCCGAGACTGTCCACCTGGAATTGAGCTTCCATCCCCAGCAATATTTATTATACATTATTGTGAAGTCTTGTTTGATTATTCAAAGCCTCTGTCTCTGAGTAGAACCAAGAAAAACGTTTATTTTCACTATTGTTACTTAGGCACAGTGTTACCACTCCACTCAATACCTGCTGCTTTGCCTGGCTCCAACTCCACAGAATAAGATGCCTCATCACCATCCTGCTAACTCTAGCCTTCACCAATACAACCTCCCTTAGCCTCCTCTCCCCTCTGACTGGACAGTTAGAGGGTTTATTACCAAACTCCTTCCAATGTCTTCCTCAATAAAAGATCTAAATTGATGTTTTCAGCTCATTCCACTGTGTATTTGCTGCTCTGCTTGGTTTCCCTCCTCCCACTCATTCCTGCCTGTTTGCAATTGTCTCTCCCCACCCTCCAATCAGCTTGTAACTTCCTTGAGGTCAAGGACTATTTTCCTTTTTATTATATCTCTATCCATTTAGTATGGAGCTTGGCAGTTAGTAGGAGTTCTTAAATATTTATTGGATTGGATTTATAG
Source organism: Notamacropus eugenii (assembly GCF_028372415.1). Taxonomy (NCBI): domain Eukaryota; kingdom Metazoa; phylum Chordata; class Mammalia; order Diprotodontia; family Macropodidae; genus Notamacropus; species Notamacropus eugenii. The sequence goes on along the minus strand of NC_092873.1, from coordinate 398,105,008 downwards.
GACTTATGCAGATGAGCAGCATTACTCTACTATCTCAATTACTCAATTGTGGGAGGCACTGAATTCTTTTTTTTTTTTAATTAATTTATTTGGTTTCAGTTTTGAAGCACTGAATTCTTTAGTCTCTTTCTCATAAATGGAAATGACTGGATATCAAGTTCTAGAAGAAAGAGGTAAGGTAACTAGGATGGTGAAAATACTCAAATTTTTGTCATACAAGAACTCATTGGAAGAACTGCAAAAGTTTAGTCTGCAGAAGAGAAGAGCATTAGTGGGCGCCTCAATATTTTTGAAGATTTGTTCTATGAAGATGACTTAGACATGAAATCACAAAGGCAAAGACATTAGCGAAGTATAAATAGATCAGACTAAAATGGAAAATTTGAATTGAAGGAAAGTGGAGTATAAGGGTAGAAACATCCTTGGAACAAGACAATGCATATCCTCTGTTGCCAGACTAAGGCATTTGTACTTCAGGTGATGAGAAGACATTGATATCCATAGAAAGGTAATAGAGAATAACATTCATCACACAAACAGTTATTAAGCTTCTAGGTTGTGCAATGAAATGAGTTACGTACAAAGAAAGTTATAGATATCTAACGAGCTAATCACCTTTACCTATTTCTTCTCCATTGTTCTCCAGTCTTGTACGACATCCTGCAAAATCTTTCTTCACAATATCTATAACATCTATCCCTTCTATTTCAGTCTCACTGCTACTACAATTTACTACCTCATGCTTGAATAATTCCAGAAGTCTCTTAATTGACGTCTGCAGTCAAATTTCCATCTTCAATCATCCTGATGATTTTCTTTACTTAGACCTTTACCAGATTTTAAGTTCCTTCAGGGAAGAAACTGCAAGTACTAGTGTTGTCCTTGCTCATTGTTCTTCTCCTCCTCCTCCTCTTCCTCCTATTTTTCTGTTTCTCTCTTTTTTTCTAATACAGATTTATCTCTTTATATCTGAATATATAATCTCTATACATTAACTGTGTCACCTATATATTTAGATACGCATCTATATATTGCTCTGCCTAGATCCTTCCTCCCTTTTTCCTCCCCTACTTCCTTTCTTCCTTGTTTCCTTTCTATTCCTTTCTGAAAGCAAGCATTCCCTTCCTTTCCATTCCCTTCCTTTTACCTCACATTCTGAAAATTGGCAAAGGTGACAAAAAGTGGAGGCAGTCCATATTGGATAGACTCTGAGTAGTCAGGCATACAGAACAGGGGAACAATACATACATACTAAGAAATAATGTATATATGTATATATATATATGTATACACACACACACATATATATATGTATATATTAAAGAAGCATAATTTTTTTTTTTATGTTTAAGGAGAGAGCACTAACAATGGATAGAGGTAGGGGGTTGAGGAGATAAGTCTTGATACAAGCCAGGAATTCCAAGAGCCAAAATCACAAGATCATTTTGAAAGTAATACATAAATAATTAATTATTTTGAAAATAATATTTAAATTCACACTTTCGCTTTTGGGATATTTTCGTTTTTGTTTTTTTAACTTCTTGATTAATCTCTTGGTCACTTTCGCTGAATTAAAAATGTGTTATGGAAAATAGCTCTTTTATTTTTTTCCCCTGCACCATCAAGCAGTCACTCATACTTAAAATCCTGGTGCTACCTGTGGGCCTGTGACACTTTGTATGTCTAGACTAACTTTTACGTTCTAAGATGGTCAAGGGGGTAGATCCTCAAACCTCTAAAGCCTCTATGTATGGGTTAAAATAGAGGCTAGCAAGCAAGAAGTTACCACCACTGATTCTCTTTTTGATCCCCAGAACTGCTTCCATTTCTCACCAGCCCGGCACAGAGTGATGAAAACCAACACAAAAGTTCTGCTGTGATATTTTAAAAGTTCAAGATATATAGTTTCTAGGTAATTAGCTATTTTATTAATAATACTGGCATATTACCAATAGAATGGGTCAGTGACATTCTCAGATGCCAAAGATAAATCATGGTAGTGGGCTCACAGTTTATATGGCCTTGGAAGAATGGATGTTCCTGAGGGTGGCAATCAACCCTGATGGGTTAACAATTAATAAAAGAATATTATAATAAGAGGTGGGCTTATTCCAATGAGGATCTTAATCTACATGAAACTGAGCAACTAAATCTTTGTCAAAGAGATTTATCAATTTCCATATCACCCTTCTGACAAAAGGAAGAACCCACATTTTCCCAGACCTAAGTAAACACAATCAGCAGGAATCTACTCATTCACCCAAACTTAGTTTCTTTACTATCTTTGATTAGATCTTAGATTTGCGGGCTGAGTAAATCTTTGTGCAAGATTTCCCATGCTCGCTGATTTCTGGATGAGGAAATAGAAAGGAGGGGTGGGAATGCAATAGTTAGTTATTAAATACAAAAGAGAAATAATCATTTCTCTCTCTGGGGTACAGAGAATTTATGAATGGCTACAATGAGAAATACAAACACATATGTACATGTGTGCATGCATACGTGTGCACACACACACATACTCCATGAATGGTTATCAAACAAGACAAGGTGACAACTCTTTTTAAGTTTGACCCCATCAGTAGCTTGCTTTTAATAAAGACACTTAGAATCTTCCATAAGAAAACTGTTAAGAAGAACCAGCAGAGTCCCCTAATTCTCACAAGTTCTCATAGCACTGGATATGTTAGGCAGCTTCTGCAGTGTAGCCTCAACTAATTAATTTCAAATGTAAAGTTCCTGTCTGCAATGCCTATGTGATTTCAGTTGCTGGATAGCTCCTCATTTCCTGATCAGCTTATAGTCTATTTTACCTGCCTAATTCTCCCTATTCTTCTGCTAGAAAACTTGTACAGCCATCTACTGTCTAATGTATAAAGTTCAACTCTTGTAGCATGTCATTCAAGAATCTCTACAGACTAGCACTTCTTACTTTTGAAGTCATATCTCAGTAATGCACATTTCGAGATATGAACTGTACTTGAGAATCAGCATACAGCTTGAGAGAGCAACAAAGAAGGACACTTATGTGGCTGCCAGCTCATACCTCTGGAGAGCTTCCTTTTGTTGAATTGCAACATACTCACCACCTGCCTCCCTGTAATGCAAAGAGGAATGTGGTGCCATTGACCAAGAGGGAACATGGGAAGTCACTTATCTGGATGAATGCCCAAATATATCCACCCCAACAAACTATGTTCATCTATTGTTGAGGGCAGACGTCACAAAACAGATGATACAAGAAGTTTATCAAGAGACCTGATAATGTATTTATTTTAATATTTAATTTTTTTTCCAAACAATGAAGTTGTAAATGTTTGTTGTACCCTTAGAAAATCATGTCCCATTCTTACTAAACTTGCAATTATTTTATTTCTTACATGCAAATGCATAGTAAACTCTAGAATTTATTTCCTTACATAAGGAGTATGGGGTATGGAAAGCTTTAACAAAAGCCAAGGAGTTCATTGGTAAAAAGTGATTGGAAAACCTTAACTTTTGAGAAAGCAATGCGAGCATATAACAGAGCCATCTTTTCATTCTGTGAATATCAAAAAAACAAATGAGAAGTGACAGAGAGAGGAGGCAGAAAGGATTCTGGTTGCAGCTCAGCTGCAGTGGTAAACAGATCTGACTGTCACTGTGGGTATCAAGATGCTCTGATGTTGATCTTCCTAGAAAGGCAGTCAGGAAAGTAACTGGTTCTTAGGAATCTATAACCAATTTGCCACATCCAGATTGAACAAAAACTACTTACCTGGGAGTTACAGCATGGAGGATATATAGTCAGAAGAGCTAGGGTTAAATTCTGGCACTGATTCTTGTATTTGTGTAAACCTGGATAAAATGCAGTCTCTCTGCATCATTCTTCTCATCTATAAAATAAGAGAATTGGGCCACTGTAGTTCAATTCTAAAATTGCTTCCCACTCCTAAATCCTATGACTTAAGATCTTAGTGTCCAGATCAATGGAATCTGGGGACTGAACACATGGGATCCAAACAAGTTCAGAAAATAATGTAGATCCATTGATACCCTTAGAACTATCCATTCTGAGTTATGCAAAGTAAATAGAAGCCTTGACTATGTGGAAATTAGATGTAATGTCTCTATTTGCCTTTCGTGACATCAAATCGAATTTCACAATGTCTGAATTTTCATAATTATCTTCACTTCATTGTTGTTATTTTGAAATACATTTAGGGTAAGAACTGTCATGGAATAGCAGAGAGAATGCTGCAGTTAGGAAGTCTTGTATCAAAACTCATTGACAGGTAACACTATATCATACCACACTGATGAAATCACAAGTGCTTCAAACAGACGCATGATTAGGGTAGGAGATCCTTACCAATAGATCTCTCTCAGAGTATGTTGGTATTTTTTGAATGGCTCTAAATTTTATTTCATTTGCCTGAGTTTGAGCAGGATCAGTCTTACCATTCACATATCTTTGTTTGCAAACATAGATTACTAAATGGTACCCAATTCACACCTATTAATTTTTTGAAGTGTGTTTAATTGATTTTTTTCACTTCTCACCAGTTGCTTTGGAATTAAAAAGATGTACCCTACACTTATCTCAATTAGGCCTCATTAACTTTGTTTGTGGCCCTTTTCACTAATGAATTCTTATTTAAACCAAAATCCAAAGAATTAGCCCTTTAGCTCAGTGCCATTAGTGAATAAAATTGAGTAGACTCTCAATTCTTTACTTCATATTATTAATGAAAAGCCATATGGCTATGGTCCTGGGAGGTGATAGTTGTGGAACACCACTTGTTCCATGCTATGAGTATTAATGATTAAAAACCATTTGTTGCTTTCTAGAGGGTGACAAGGTATAATTCAGAATGTTGGGAGAATTCCCTAAATTGGGTAACTTAGTGTGTCCTGGGACTTTTATGATAAAGTTGCTGATTGCAAACAGAGAATAAATGCTTTGTTATCCAGCTCTTGTCTAGCTAGTGTGAGCTGTTCAGTTAAAAAAAGAAAAACCAATCATATTTTTCCTTACTGTAAAGTGTATTGAATATAGACATGAATGATGACCACTTTCTGCCCTAATAAGAGGAATCTAGTTTTAGAAAGTATTACTTTCTATCTCTCCAGATTTCTGAAGAACAGGCTACCATTAGGGGGTTTTTCAACAATGATTTTGCTGTTAGTATTTGATGGTTCTGAAGGTCACTGTCGAGTAAGACTCCTTTCCCTGGGCATTCTCCAAGAGAAGTCATCAATGACAGGTCTCCAATCTAGCTTCCAAAGTCTCATGACAAGAGAGGCAATAGATCAATGAACAATGCAAGTAAACAGAGCTTTTTAATCTCTTAAATTTAGAAGTGATAATTTTCTAAAGCATTAAGAAAAAATTAAGGGAGCCTCATTCTCCCTAGAGACTATATATAGCACCATCCAGTTCATGTGTATGACAGAATGATTGCATATCAATTGAAATGATAATTTTCCATAATGTTCTCAAGAGTTTTCATTGTATAGAAAATTGATCTCTTCCCATTCTCCACAAACTCTATTTTTAACAGGGAGAGAAGTGTAAGCATCATCCTATCTTGTAACCACCACATATTTCAGTTGTAAGAAGTTACCCTAAGATATATTTTACGAGAATTCTTTGCTTTATAAATAGTGTTGATTATTCTGTCACTCATGATTTAACTGCTCCAAATTGAGAGGTTGGAGATTTAATGGTTATTTGCATTATGTCTGTGATACTGAGATATTCCTAATGAAAAGACCATGTTTTCATGGAATTCAAAGATAAGCAATAAATATGCATCCAACAAAAGCAAATCACCCTTTAAGTGGGAGTAAAAAGCTGAACAGAAAATTCATTCATTTTTGTCCTCACCAAAAACTAACCATTTTGAAGAATAAAATAAGAGGTTGGATACAAAAGTTGGAGCTACACACAGCTGGGAAAATCCAGATGTTCCTTGCATTCAACAATTCACTTGAACAAACACCAATAAGCACCTGCTCTAGGCAAGACAAAACAGATGAGGACATAAAGTTAAAAAATAAACTGTTCCTTTCTTCAAAGGAAAAACATATGCACCAATAAGAAAATATGAGATAATTTTAAGAGGGAGAACAAACACTTAGAACTTGGTGTAGAAAAGGCTTCCTGTGGGAGGTGGTACTTAAGCTGAGTCATGAAAGAAGCCAAGGATTCAAATAGATGGAGGTGGGGAGAGAGTGCATTTCAGGCATGGAGAACAGCCTGCAGAAGTGTGGGAGAGAGAAGGCCAAGTTTGGGGAAGAGTACAAGTAGGCTAGATTGACTGAAAGAGTACATGAAGAGGAATAATGTGAAATAGATCTTATTTCTTCTGACATAGAATGTCATTTGCAAAAACCATCCTAATCCTTTCTTATACCTTTATTAAGAATGCCCTCAAAATGCAAAAAAAGATTATTTTCCTTTTTTTTTTTTTTTTTTTTTGCAAATATAGGAAAGTAAGCTTATATAGGTGGGCATTAATTATCTCTGTCAACTGCTCAGTAACAATAAAATTTAGGATATTTCCGAAGCCTTTGTTTGATTATTAATAACAATAACCATTCACATTTATATCATGTTTTAGAGTTTGCAAAATGTTTTATATATGTGTGTGGGATGGCGAGACCCCTACTCATCAGAGGTATCTCAAAGTATAAACAAAAAATCCTTTATTCGGTTCTTGCAAGAACCAGACTTCACCCTCCTCCAAGCAGATTGGAAGAGGGCAAGCATTTTACAGAAACAGATGCAAGGTTATATAGAAGAAAACCACAAAATCTCCCTTACCCTTTTGGTCAAGAGCCTTAGTGAGCAGTCTTTATTTTCAGAAATAAGGAAATGGGAGTTAGGGAAACTGGGGAGAGGGGTGACAGATGGTTTCACAACTTCAAGTTTCCCCATATCTTATGATTTTGATAAACTGAAATGCAGGCCTTATGTCTGCTTTAGTTTAGACTTAGGTCCCTGAGAAGTCTTCACTGACTTATCACATTCATATGTTATCTTATCTGAGTCTCAAAGCAACCCTGCAAGGTAGTTTTTATTATTTTCCCCATTTTATAGATGTGAAAAGTGGAAACAAAGAAGTCTGGCTTGCTCAGTCACATAGCTAGGTAAGTATCTGCAGTAGGATTTGAACTTGGCTCCAGGTCTAACACTCTATACCACCTAGGAGCCTTAGCAGAACCCACTACTTTTACAGATATTTTGAGAATAGATTTCTGCATGATCTGACAATTGTGTTTTCTACAGCACTGGCACCCTCAGTATATAGTTGATCTAATCTAACTCCTCTTCCTATCCTTGTTTTCTCTAGGATAGTTCTTACTCCATCAGTCAGTCAACTAGCATTATTAACCACTTACTATGTTTCATGCACTGTGCTAACTGCTAAGGATACAAAGAAAGGCAAAAGATTGTATCTGCTCTTAAAGAGATTACAGTCTAATGAGCAAGACAACAAGCCAACAGCTATGTACTTCCTCACAAAAGATAACAACCTCTTAAAGCAAAAAGGCACAGATAGCTACAAATAGTATATATACCCAATCCTGGAGATTTGGAATGTTTTTGTTCTGTAGGAGATGGACCTAAACAAATATTATTAGGAGTTGGAAAGATAGATAGTGGCTTAACATAGGCAATGATTGTAAATTAAATTGTGAATCTCACTGTTAATGAGATTCTGTCTGAAAAAATCAGTAAACGGAAGGCTGTAGATGGCTCAGTAACAAAATGATTCCATTATTTTGAAAACTGAAGCTCTGCCGCCTAGATTTATACAGGAACAGAAAATATCATCACTGTCCTTAAAATATCATGACATGTAGAATAAGACAGAGAAGAAAGCATAGGATGGGGGGGAAAGTGGACAGACACACTAGTTTGGAGACAAAGAGCCTGAGTTCAAATCCTGTCTCTGTAATGTTCTACCTGGGTGGTCAAAGGCACAGAGGTAGTCAAGGTCAGAGGTAGGAGCCGAACCCTAATTATGTAACATATGAAACCCTGTACTATGAAACCATGAATCTTATCTAATGTAAGTGAATTCTGATCTGACATGAGAAGTCGCTATTTTCTTCCCATGGTAAAAATTGACCCTCACCATTGTTGTTCTTTCAATATAATTCCATTGTTTCTTTAGAAACAAAAGTGCAGGGGAACTAATGTTTATTTAAACTGAGTACAAAATTGGGTTGTAATTCAGGGATTTCTCATGAGCAAGAGACTTCTCCTCCCATGGTCAAGCAAGATGAGTTAAAATTCCATTCTCATAAGGACATTTAAAATGGATGGTCAAAACGATATTAAAAAATGAAAGTCAAAATAAGCATAATACTGATTTCACTTCTTTAAAACTTCTTTCAGAAGTCAGTCATAAAGAAGATATATTCATTCCTTAACTAATATATCTAATTTACCTATGGTTTGCGGGGAGGCAAGAGAAGTTGATCCTACAATTGATTTTATTAGTTTATTATTTAGAGTGAATTCTTATTTCTACCATATTCTTACTTATATTAACCAAGCACCTCATCATTAGTTCATTTTTCCCCATCCAAATTTTTTTTCTATCAAATTTCTATTTTAAATATTTGAGAAATTTTATTTTATTTTATCCCCATTAAAAAAAAGTTATTTTTCAGTGAGATGCTGCTCTCCCTCTGTCCTTGAACTTCCATCCCAGGGAGACAAAAAATAGATCCCATCGCACTACCAAAAGTGGTATTAATCATTTGGGACATGAACATTCCTCATGATGCTCACCTTCATTCAATGAACTGTGGCATACTCCTATACAAAGAGCTGTCATAACATAAATATCTGCAATCAGCCCTTTGCATCCAGAAGGGGGGTAGGGTGGCTTTTTCGCTTAGGCCTAATATATTGTATGAGGTCAAGAAGATATTAAAAGTGATTTCACTTCCATTCATCCTGGTAAGTGTGGCAAAATGAAATGTGACAGGACTAATAAAGGCAAAGGATAAAATGCAATCACACTCAGCGAGGTCGACAAACCTCATCTGTATTTCTTTTTGACAGAGAACTGAAAATAACAGGTTGTATTGTTTCTCTAACAAGGTAGAACAGTAATTAAATGGATCCCTCCTGGTTTGCATTCAGTTTGTCAACGCTAAAATGAATTTCTTTTATGAATTTATTTTATGTGAGTGACCCATCTTAACACCTTAGGGCAGCGGAGTGTATACTGTAACTAGAGCAGTAGGCCTAGAATCTAAGAGATCTGATTTCAAATTTGCCCTCACATCCTTTCTAGCTGTGTGACCCTGGGCAATTCACTTTAGTTTCTATTTGCCTCAGTGTCTTCAACTGCAAAATGGGTATAATACCAGCACCTACCTACCTCAAAGGGTTGTTGTGAGAAAAATAATAAAAATAGCAGCTAGCATTTATATAACATCAACTAAGAATTTATTTATTTAGCACCTTCAGGCAATGAGCTATGTAGTTTATAATTTGTATTTAATTTGGCCCTCACAAACATCTTTGGAAATAGGTGCTTTTATTACCTCTATTTTACAATCAAGAAAACTAAGGTAGTTTACTTAACATTAAGTAAATGTTAAGTAACTTGCCCAAGATCACACAGCTAGAAAGTATCAGAGGCTGGATTTAATGATTCCATTATAAGCTGTGGCCACAAGGCATTAGGTAGATATAGTCTGGCACCCACATGACAAGTACATGCAGAAACAGATAAAATCATCACTCTGTAGACCATGGTCTTGATTAGCTGGAATGCCTGGGGAATGCAAAATGCTGATTAAATTGGACTTTCCAGTTAGTTAAGGATCTCACTTGCTCCAAATGTTTTGAGGAAAGCTTTATGAAACATATCTTCTCTTAGTGACATTCTTGACTTAGTAAAACAATCATTCTATCCCCTTGTCATCAACTTTGACCTAGAAATTATATCAAGAAGTCAGTGTAGTTCTCATTAGTATGTGAAAAGAGGGGAGAGAGGGGAGAAGAATGAAAGCCACAATAAACTAATAGGGGAGAGGGTAAGGAAGAATTTGGAGGGTTCTAAAAAAGGCAGGATAAAAGTCAAGTGATTTCAAAAAAGATCACTGAATACATAACTAATTCTCTTTAAGACCAAGATTCATTTATAGCAAGCACTTTAATTTTGCATAATAATCAAAACCGAAGGGTATTCTAAATAATCTAAAATATGTATTATAGCAAGAAATTGGCATTACATAGACATTTCGATTCTTGGGAGTTATGGTTCATACTAGCCATTGTCATTCAGCTAGTTTCCAGTTAAGAAAGTCTTAAGAAGATAGGATATACAAAAGGAGCCACTTCTGTCACTGGGTAGAAAACACATCCTTTACCTTTCATATATGTGTATATGTGTGTGTGTGTGTGTGTGTGTGTGTGTGTGTGTGTGTGTGTGTGTGTGTGTGTGTGTTTCCTTGAAAGATTAGGATAAGGTTTTGTAGACTTTAAAAATGCTTGGTCTTAAGAGACATATCCTACTTTTAAAAAAGCCAGAGACCCTAACCAATAGATTAGGCTTGATGAAAACATCTCAAAATCTTATCTGGTAAATTTCAAATCTGCAAATCTGCTAATTGCCAACATACTTTATCCCAGTATGGTTTACAAATTCACAGAATCTTCCCACACTTATCAAAAAAAATGGACAATGTTGATACTAAATGGTTTACTATACATCCCTCCTTTTACTGGTAAATTTCTTTATTTTTAAATTTTTTTATTAATATTATTTATTTTCAGTGTTCTACAATCACTACCATATAACTTAGATTTTTTTTTTACCCCTACCTCCCCACCCCCTCCCCAAGATGGCATACAATTTTATATAGGATCTACACATGCATTCCTATTAAATACATTTTCACTATAGTCATGCTGTGTAGAAGAATTATAATGAATGGGAGAAATCATATAACAAACCAAAACATAATACACACACAAAAAAATGATCTGCTATATTCTGCAGTTGAATTCCATAGTTCTTTCTCTGGATGTTGAAGAACTGGCAAATTTCTGAAGTATAAAAAGACATATGTGATAAAACTACTATATACTCCCAAAATAGAATAGGCCTAAGCCCTTCCTTTTCCCCTCCTCCAACAGAATTAGCTTCCCCTTAAAGGAGACAAAGTTTTTCCTGGGTCAGGTTCTAGCTTCCCTTGATGAATTTTCCTGATCACATAAATGCATTAATAAGTCCCAGCCATGTAGCGTCTAAGCCTCTCAGATTTGGAGGGTATCTATGACTACACACAAATGGTCATACCATGATGACTTGTCAAGCAGATACCTTTCCATGAGGAGGTGAAGCTTTCCTTATCTACCAAAGTTGAAGATAAGCACCACTGTATCTTTGTTACCTATCTTTGCTATGTTAGGGCAAAGTAAGCCTTTTTGTCAACTGTTCAATGACTTCTGATATGAGGGCAGCCTTTTATAATAAGTCATTCACAATCACCATGGGGTCATTTTGTCTGTTTAGGAAATATACATGGAGTATTAAGTGGCTTTTGGTCAGTGTGTGTTGTATCAAAACAAAATGTATCATTTCAAATTATTATCATTTTTTTAAAGCAACAAGATATAGTTAGAGTATCCACAGTGAATTCCACAATGAACACACAATGCTAAAGGATTTATGTGATAGTATTCAAGATATCTGTCTATATATTTTGATACTCAATAACCACCTTTCACTTCTTTCAGTACAGCTCAAACTCACAATTTCTTGCCTCTCTTTTCAATACATGAAGTTGGTTTTGTTTTTATTTTCCCTAAGTATGTGTTCATGTAATTATTGCATACTAAGTAGCATGCAAAATCAGAATGAGTAGTTTTTGTGTTACAAGTGCTCTCAAAAGGAAGCCTATTAAATATAATTCTACAATTTAATTTGTATGTGGCCTTAAAAGTTATAAATGGTCAACGGATTGGTTGGGGGATTGGGGAGGCACTTCATTTGCAACAGAATGCAAAAAAATTACCTTTTTGAGGGGGCAGAGTTTGGATTGTCTACCAACCTGTGAATAATTCAGAGCTTTCTTGCTCCTAACACAATGTCCTCCTGTGCCATGTGTATGCTTGTATATTTATGAGTAACCAAATCCTCCTTGCCACAGATCCTAAGTTTCTTCTTTGCATAGAAACAGCACATAATGAATAAAAAGCTGAACTTGATGTCAGGGAGACATGACTTTATATCCCTATTTTGAATGAATTAATGAACGACTAAAACTTTTATCAAGAATTTTCTATGTGCAAAGCACCGTGCTGAGTGCTAGGAAATACTAATGGAAAAGTAAGATGGTCTACACTTTCCAGAATCACATTTTAAAGGAGAAAACAACACATAGGTAAGGTTTCAACTGTGAGTCAGATGGAAAGGTCCCCTAGGGTTCAACAGAAAAGATGTTACTGTCTTTTTTTGAGTGTCATTTGCAATAATAAAATCATATCATTTTCTGATGCTGAATCATTTTGGAAGGACATTGGTGTCAAGAACTGTCTTTTCTGGGTCTTCAGTAACTGTGGCTGTAGCATTGGCATGAGTGATTGTAAGGCTTCTTCCCAAAGAGGCTGCTTCCCAGAATGATGACTGCAGGTACTAGGCTGGAAGCCTTGATTTATTTCCAAGGCTTTGGGGTTCAAGGTCATGAACAAGTACTAGCTGAGTGACTCTAATCAGGAAGGTCAATTAACCTCAATTTGATGACCTCTAAGCTTTAAGAATCTTTGCTCCTATGGATGATGACAGCTAGATAAATTTCAATAGAATTCCATGTCTGAGACAAGTTCAGTAAATCATACATGGAAGGGAGTTTCCATAGAAACACTTAATTCAACATATTTTGAGTATAAGTATTCTTTCTTTACTATCCCCCAAAGAGGATGAACCTTTTGTCTTATCTTGCCAGGTTGGAATAGACCTCCATGCCACTCTGCTCACCATTCCCCAACACAAGGATTCTCCCCCCTCTTCCAACACTCTTTTGTCTGTTGTCTTTCCCTATGCCCCATGTGAATATAAGTTGTTTGAAGGTAGAAACTGCCTTACTTCTACTTGCATCCCCGGTGCTTATCACAGTGCCTCTTCCTAAACTATAGTGATCACTTAACAAATGCTGCTACTCCGCAACAATAGCTAAATTAGTTAACCTCTCCTGGTCTTATTTCCCTCATCTGTAAAATGAGGAGGGTGGACTAGATTATTTCTGAGGCCCTTTCAAGCTTTGGATCTATATTTTACAGCCAAAGTTCTTAGCATGAGAGTCTATAAGATTTTTGTAACTATTTCAAATAATCAGTTTCCTTGGTAATCCTATGCACTTTATTTTATGCATTTAAAAACATTAATCTGAGAAAGGGTTTGTCAGAATGCCAAAGGAATCTATGACACAAAAAAGGTTAAGAAACCATGATCTACAGTAAATATGGCCTTTCAAGTGTCTAGTTTGAAAGTAGCAAGTACTGAGAATCTTTCTCCTCATTCCAATTTTGTTCCTAGCCAAGAGTCCTAAGAGAATACACAGGAGCTCATGGTGAGTCTGTAGCCTCCCTACTGAATCCCTCCATTTTGGGCCTGGCAAAAAACACTCCTAGATGATTTGCATAATCACATTCAGCTGCCTCATCAAGATTCTTTCGGAAGTAAAAAGAAAAGAAAAAGAAATAATCAAGGGAAATTTGAGCACCTTGTCAGTTTTGAACAACACAAGAGTGCTCACTCAGGTGGAAACACATCTCCCATGTGTCAGAAGGTAGCAGATAGAGATTTGTAGTTACTACCTCTAAACATGAGAATATCTGAATCTCTGAATTTGTGGTTGATACAACTGCTTTCTTGCAGGAAGGGAGTTTGCCAGAGTCCTCTCAAAGAAAATAGCCCAAGGGGAGAGGTCACCAGGTAGGCCCTTTATAGCCAACATTATGACTCACAAATAATTCTATCTTCTACCAGACCTGAAAACTCTGGAGGACTGTCCCTTTGCAAGTGGGCGAGTACTACCTATAAAATCAAAGGGAAACGAAAAGAACCGTGGAGAAGACATAGCAGAGAAATAATTGCTGCTGTGTTTAAGTTTTTGAATTGGCAAGCTCCTAGGTCAGAAAACCAAAGCTCAGAGAATTAAAAATCTTGCCTATGTTCATGTAGCTATGAAACAGAAGAGTCCACACTTACATTTTTAGTTTCTTATGTTCTGTACAACCATATGACATTGTCTCCTTGGTTAGCACCAGTAAGGGATAGAATGAAGAAACAGATTTCAAAAAAAGTAGGTTGATCTCTTTAGAGTTGGAACCTGTAAATAACAAAATGCTAAGAGAGAGAAAAGAAAATTTGGGAGGAGAAGATTGGAAAGTCCATATAAATCTGAATTTTTATTTAAGAAGCATCTTGGAGCAGTGGCTAGTGGTATAAGGAGGAAGAAATTCCCCATCCCTTGATCTTAGTGTAAATAACAACATGTTCTATGTTCTGATCAATCAAAGATATAAACTAGATATGATCAAAGTTTAACCATCTCCACAGAATTGGTTGAAAGGCCTCTATACATGAGAGGAGACATTCCAGCAAGAAAAGCTTTATGAGTGACTTGAAAGGCAGGTATTTTGTGTCTATGCCAGAAGAAAGCAAGAGAAGAGGGAAAGAAAGGCTGGAAGAAATGCCACATTCCAACCCCCATGCCCAGAAGATGACCTAGTGAACTTCAGAAGGTGGGTACAATTCACCATGGCCCATAGAACCCCTCATTCCTGTTAGTGGCTGACAATAGTATCTGTATCAATAACCCAGATACACACTGAGGACCAACTGGACACATTGAAGAAATGCAGCTTCAGAACCCAGCAGAATCCAGAAAGTCACACCTAAGTGGCACTTCACTAGGGTCCCACGAAGGGAGATAAGGACTGTAAGAAGCAAAAGCTGTGAGTTTATCCCTTTGCCACATGAGCCCCAGGACTGTATATAGGAGAATGCACTCCTCATTTGGGGAGATGTTTTTGTAGGAACTTTCCTTACATTAGTAAACAGTCTTTTCTAAAAGCTAATTGTCAGTCTGAAAATCTTTAGAAAACTCTCTAGTAGAAGTCAGTCATTAAACACTGATTAAGCACCTACTCTCTGTCAGGCACTAAGCTAAGCTTTAAGGATACAAAAACAGGCAAGAGACAATTCCTGCCTTCAAAAAGCTTGTAGTCTAACAGGAGAGTACATTTGTAAATATGTACAAGCAAACAATATACAAGATAAATAGGAAATAATTAATAGAGGGAAGTCGCTAAAGGTGGGGGGGGGGGGTTAGGAAAGGCTTCATGTAAAAGATGGGATTTTAGTTAAGACTTCAGGAAAGCCAGTAGGCAGACAAGAGGAGGGAAAGTGTTCTAGGCATGAGAGACAGACAGAGAAAATGCCTGAAGCTGGATGACATGGTCGGACCTGTGCTTTAGGAAAATCACTTTGGTGGCTGAATAGAGGATAAGTTGGAATGGGAAGAGACTTGAGGTAGGCAGACCCACCAGCAGGCAATTATTATAGGACAAGTATGATGTGATGAGGATAAGCTAGGGGCAGTATCAAATGGGAGAAGGGGACATATTTGATGGATATTTCAAAGGTAAAATCAACAGTCCTTGGTAACAGATTGGATGTAGGGAGTGAGGAGATAGTGAGGAGGCCAGGTTAACACTAGGTTTTGAGCCTGAGAAACTGGAAGGACAATGGTTTCCCCTGCAATTATACAAAAGATAGGAAGTGGGGGGGGGGGGGGAACTAGAAGGAAAGATAATGAGTTTGGTTTCATATATGTTGAGTTTAAAGTGTCTACTGGACATCCAGTTTGAGATATCTGAGAGGTTGGGGCAGGAAAGACATTTAAGAATCATCAGCATACAGAGGTGCTCTTGGATGAAAGCATTGGAAACCTTAGCTCCACAGGGTTACTCCTAGAACCCCGAGAGTAGTAGAAGTGGCCCTCTGGGTAGTAACCAGCTAATGTGATTTCAGACTGAACCCAGAATTCTTGCCTCAGAAAGCTATTCCAGAAAGGAGAAGGACCTAGATTCAAATCAGATACCGACTAGTTATATGGCCCTCATCAATTTATTTCTCAGTACCACCCAATAACTCTTTCAGACTAGATTTTTCTCATAGCAAGATATTTATATACTTGAAGTTAGATTATACAACAACCCTGATAACAATGACTTCATAATCAACATCCTCAATGACTGGTTTGTTCTGCTGACTCCTACCATCACACACACACACACACAGCAGAGAAGTGATCCTACTAAAAATAGAGCACAGCCACCTCAGGAGTCTTCCAACCAATCCAGATTGCAGGCATGCACTCCAAAGGGAGGACTGTCTAGAGGTGAAAGTGAGTTTGTTTCTAGCTGTTAGTGGTTATAAAAATGGAAATGAAAGGTTCCATGGTCCTTTTAAAAAAGCATATTGCCTTTTGATAAAATAAGTTAAAAGATTTAAAAAAATAGAGCACTTGAAAGAGTATTCTAATTTGTGAAATGATTTGAAAGGGAATGCCTACAAGAGAAACCAGAGGGTCTCTAAGAATTCCTACTTTAACTCAATTTGATTCAATTCAATCAACATTTATTAAGCACCTACCATATGTCAGGTCCTGTGCTAAGTGCTGCAGACACAAAAAGAGGCAAAAGACAGTCTCTGACCTCAAGGAGGTTACAATCTAATGGGGAAGACAACACGCGAATGCATATATATACAAAGCAAACTACATAGAGGATAAATAGGAAATAATTGAAAGACAGAAAGCACTGCGATTAAGAAGGGTTAGGGAAGATTTCCTGTAGAAGGGATCTTTTTAGTTATGACCTGTGATCCCAGAAATATAAAAGCCAACAGTAAAAGAAACCAAGGGATCACACAAACCAAAGATCAAAGGATCTGATTAGAGATCACAAATTAAAAAGATCTTCAAAGGCTATCTAATCAAAACATTCATTTTATCAATGAAGAAACTGAGTACTCAGCCAGTGTGACCTAGGTCACAACAATGATGTTATCAAAGGCAGGATTTGAATCCACACCCTCTGACTCAAATGTTCATGCTCTTTTTGTACCACTTTGCTTAGAGATCTAAAGAATACAAATCATAACTCGAATTTGTTTTGCTCTTAAAAGTTGTTTTCCTGACAACCTCTGGAAGAAACTAGAGAATCAGGAACCCCCAAACAAAATATGTAATCTTGAAAAAAGTATTCTGAACATCAATAATGGGGTAATTTGGAATATTATATTTTTGGTTCAACACAATTTCATTAATATAGCTTGAGATACAAAATTTAATACCCCAAATTGGAATTTCTTCAAAATCATGGGGAAGGTTATTTTTCAATTAATATTATTAATTTCAAATTAATTCGGCTGACTTCATCTGAGACTCCAAAATAAATGGTGTGGCTTAAAATTGTGTTTACATTTGAAAGAGAAATGATGGTTTCTCAAAACCTTTGGGCCATTTTAAACAGGGAATGAGTACAATTATACCCAAAGAAAGTAGGCAGCAACATTGGTTATAGACTTTAGTTAGAACAATAGTTAAATCTCTTACGTTCTCTCAAGGTGCCTGGAATCTAAATATGCAATATGCAAGAGAGTTTTTGCCTTCTTTAAAACCACTTTTAAAATTCCTCAGTCTCCAACTTTTCAATCAACATGTCAGAATTCATATTCCTCCTTGATTTTGAGATTCTGTTGATTAAGGCTAATTTAACCTTTCAGAAAATTCTTATTTTAGAGACAATCATGCCGTTAATATATAAATATTTGGGAAAGCTTGAAAGCAAAAATCATATTGCCAGAACTTTCTCTAAATCACCTTTGGAATTTATGATGGCTATTGCAGTATGTATTTTTTTCTTCTTTCTGCCTTTAATTTATATGCTAATATTTATGTTGTTACATATTCATAAATGCCTCGCTGAAATCCTCCCTTTTGCCATTAGTTTAAATGACTGCTTACTAAATTTGTTAAATTGATCCAAATCCTTCCCACACTTTATTTCATATGCATTTTCTTTAATTCTTGTGCTTTTTTGCATATGTATTGTATATATTATATTTAAATCTTAATTAAGTATTAGATTTCCATTTCCTGATGTCAGGTCTTTGCAAACACAAATGAATTGTTTGGGCCCAAGATATTTAGCCCATTCAGTTCTCAGTGACATTTATTCAGGTGTGGCAGATACTCAGTGGAGATCCCAAAGTACTCATCTAACTGCATCATTATGGATGGATCCACTGTCCCAAAAGCAGAACTGGAATGGATGAAAAATTCCATCTATAAATAACAAAAAATACATTTCCTTCCTTTCAGAAGGCTATCCTATCAAACTTCATTTACCTTCTAATCATGTGATTTATCACCATGTCTCACTTTACTTTCCACACAGAAATATTATTCAATACCTTGGCTTGGGTCTTTTCATCCTGGAACATCTTTCCTCCCTGCTGGCAACCTTCTCCCATGGTGAGTTCCTTTTAGCAGCCTCCATTTTAGGGACTGGTCCAGGCCAGTCATGCTTCATTTCCTTTTCAGATGTGCTTCTGACCACAGACTTCTCCACCATGCCCCCACAGGTGTATCTTCTTACCTTTTAGTGTCATGTACCCTCATTAGAATATAAAAATATGGTCCTTCTCTTTGCTTGTATTTGTATCCCCATTACTTATAACAGGGTCTCTCTTAGTTCTTGTTCAATTGTGTCCAACTCTTCATGACCTCATGGACCATAGCACAACACTGTCTCTGATGTTTTGTAAGCAAAGATACTACAGTGGATTAAGGCAAAAGCAAAGGTTAAGAATACAAGTCATTCTGCAATTGATAAATGGTTAAAGGATATGAACAGACAGTTTTCAGAGAAAGAAATTAAAGCTAGCTAGTCATATAAAAAAATGTTCAAAATCATATTGATTAGAGACATTCAAAACAACTCTGAGGTACCACATCACAACCATCAGATTGGCTAACATGAAAAAACAAGAAAATGATAAATGTTAGAGAAGATGTGGGAGAGTTGGAACACTAATTGATTGTTGATGGAGCTATGAACTGATTCAACAATTCTGGAGAGCAGTTTGGAACTATGCCCAAAGGTTTATAAAAATGTGCATACCCTTTGACCCAGCAATATTGCTTCTAGGTTGTATCCCAAAGAGATCATAAAAATGGGAAAAGGTCCCACATGTACAAAAATATTTATAGCAGCTCACTTTGTGGTGGCCAACAACTAGAAATCGAGGCTATGTCCATCAATTGGGGAATGGCTGAACAAGTTGGGGTATGTGAATGTAATGGAATACTATTGTGCTGTAAGAAATAATGAACAGACAGACTTCACAAAAACCTGGAAAGACTTATATAAACTGATGCTGAGTGAAAGGAGCAGAACCAAGAGAACGTTATACACAGTAACAGCCACAGTGTGCAAGGACTAATTAATGCAAGGACCTAAAACATTTCCAAAGGACTCACGATACAAAATGCCATCCACATCCAGAGAAAGAACTAGGGAGTTCAAATGCAGAATGAAGCAGACTATTTTCTTTTTTGTTATGTTTTGTTTTGTCTTTCTCATGGTTTCTCCCATTTGTTATAATCCTTCTATGCGATATGACTAGTGTGAAAACATTTTATAGGAATGTATGTGTAGAGCATATGTAAGATTGCATACTGTTTTGGGGAGAAAGGAGGGAGGAAGGGAGGAAAATTTAAAACTTATGGAAGTGAAGGTTGAAAACTGAAAACAAATAATAAATTTGGGGAAAAAAATGTAAAAAAAGAAGAAAAAACCACAGGTCAAGTGACTTACCCAGGGTCACATAACTAATAACTATCTGAAACTGGATTTGAACTTGGGTCTTCTTGACTCCAGATCCAGCCTTCTAACCACTGAACCATCCAGCTGCCTCCTCTGGCAGGTAGCAAGTGCTTAATAAATGCTTGTGGTCTTATGGCCAACCTCACAACTCTAACTGCCTTCCAGACATCTCAAATTAGATCAACATCATAAATTCAATATGTCCAAAATAGAATTCATCTTTCCCTCTAACCCGTCACCCCATCCCCACACACACCTTCTATCTTCCCTACTATTGTAGCAGGCAAAACTATCCCTCTAATCCCTCATGGTTACAACCTGCGAGTGATCCTGGTTTTCTCTTTCTCACATCCCAATACTCAATCTGTTGCCAAGGCATGTTGCTTTCACCTTGGCCATAAATAAATAAATCACTGCTTTGATATTACAACTACTCTGCTGCAGGTCCTGATCACTGGCCTCTTTGCTGTTCCTCAAAGAGGACACTCCAACTCTCACTTCTGGACATTTCCTCTGACTGTCGCTCATGCCTGGAATGCTCTCTCTCTTCTCATCTTTGCTTATTGGCTTTCTTGCTTTCCTTTAAGTCTCATCTTCTTGAGAAAGTCTTTTCCAACCCTTCTTAATTTTAATGCCTTCTCTCTCTTAATTATTCCCTATTTATCCTATTCATAACTTATTTTGTATATATTTGTTTGTATGTTATCTCTCCCAATAGATTGTAAGCTCCAAGGAAGGAACTATCTTTTTCCTCTTTTTTCCTTCCCAGTTCTTAGCACAATGTCTGGCACGTAACTTGCACTTAATAAATGTTTATTGATTGATTAATTGATTGAAGAAGAGAAATCATTTAAAGGTGGGTCATTTTGACTACAGTGAATCCAATTTCTCTTTTCTAAGCTTGCTTCCTTCTGCTGTACCACCTTCACATTATAGACTCAGTTGTTCTCTCTCCCTTTCTGACCATAAACTACTCTTAGGATATGGTTTTATATCAGTCATTTACACCCTAGTGAGAATTTGTGGCCAGGTCACATCTTCTAAGCATATTTGCATTTTAAAACTTATCTCTACTTGCTGTGTGTGGATTCTTAAACCTTACTAAATGCTTGTTGATTGATTAAGAAACTTTAGACAGAAGAAGAGAAATAGTACAAGTATTTACAGGACAGCAGGATACCTTCTTGACATAAATAAAGTCACAAAGCCCACCCAAAAGACTGGCCCCCTTGTTAAGTGACGCTTCCCTGTCTTGGGGCTATGGACAAAGTCTGAGTCCTGCCAGGTTTATATTACCTATGATTCAGGCCAATCCCCAATACTGTGATGAGAACATTCAAATCTTTTCAACATTCTGCTTTTACTTTAGTACATTCACTCTCTTTTCCTCCCCCTGCCCCTTAAGAAAATAAGCTCCTTGGAAAATATAAGCATTCCTAAATTCTCAGTGCACAAAGGAGGTGCTTCATAAATATTTATTGAATGGTATGTAGGTAGAACTGAATATGCATAGATCCACGCCGGAGATGAGGAGTCCAAACAACTATGAGAGGATGACTCACTGGATGGCTGGATGGAAAAAAGCATTTATTAAGCACTCACAGTCTACAAAGGTCTATACCAAGTGCAGAGGAAACAAAGAGATGTATAAGACAGTCCCTACGCTCAAGGAACATTCTAATGGGGAAAATAATACGTATGAAAAGTTTCTGTGGCAAGTCAGAAATATCCTATGGTCTTTAAGGTGCAGCAGCAAAGCAGAAAGATTTAAAATCATCTTTAAAGGCATTTCCACAGATGAAATCCTATAGTTTCTGATGTGGAACCATTTGAGAGCAGCAAGAATTTGGTTCTTTTCTGGGCGGTTGACTTGCAGAACTCACAGAAGCAATCGACAACCCTTTGGTTTCATAGCCCTGAACTGGCTCCAGCTGCTGGAGGTGGTGCTGGTCAGGGTTTGACCTGACTGACCCAGGTTGCCTCCTGCCTCTTCAGCTCTAATGGGGTTCCCTATAATTTCGAGAATTAAATATAAAAGCCTCTGATTTTTAAAGTCATTCACAATCTGACCCTTTCCTCCCTTTCTAGTCTCTTTATATTTTGTGTTCTTCCTATGGTTGCTGTAGTATGATTGTTTCAACCATATCTGACTGTGACCCCATTAGGAGTTTTCTTGGCAAAGACGCTGGAGTGATTTTGCCATTTCCTTCTCCAGTTCATTGTACAGAAGAGTAAACCGAGGCAAACAAGATTAAGTGACTTGCCCAGTTTCTGAGGCCAGATTTGAACTCAGGAAGGATGGGTCTTCCTGACTCCAGGCCTGGTGATCTATCCATTGAAGCATTAGCTGCCCTCACATATTTTACCATTTACAAAATTACAAAGATCCAGTCCTATCAATTCTAGCTTCAAAACCTCTCTAATATGGGTCCCCATTCTTTCTTCTGACACTGCCACCACCTTGGTGTAGGATCAAATCACCTTGTGTCAATTCTATTAAAACTGCTTTCTACCTGGTCTCCTCCTCCCAAATATCTCCTTATTCCGGTTCAACATCAACTCAACCATCAAAGTGATCTTCCTAAAACTCAAGTCTGACCATGATGCCTCCTATTCAACCAATTCCAATTTGGAGCAGCTAGGTGGCACAGAGGATAGAGTTTCAGGCCTGAAATCAGGAAGACCTGAGTACAAACTCAGCCTCCAACACTTACTAGTTTTGTGACCCTGGGCAAGGTACTGACCCTCTGTCTGCCTGTTTTCTCATCTATAAAATGGGGATAATAATAGCACCTACCTCCAAAAGTTGTTGTGAAGATCAAGTGAGAAAATAATTGTAGTTAGCATAGTGCCTAGCACATAAATAAAAAATATGTAAATGTTAATGATGATAATGATGACGATGATGATGAAGATGTTTGGCTTTTAAAGCCCTTCACAATCTGGCCCCTTCCTACCTTTCAAAGCTTTCCACACTTTCCAACCATTCTTTTTTCCCACCAGCTACTCTGCGTGGTTTCAACTCCTCCAACATCTTGCTTCATCCAGGATAATGTTTCCTCAGAAATATCATCATCATGGTGATTGCTTTACTGTTGGTACTCAACACTTCCTCAGTTGCTTCCCTCTTTGACTACAGGGCAGAACAAAAATCATCTCCCAAAACCACTCTTTAGAAGGCTCAAATTTCCAAGTCTTCATTTCCTGCCATATACTCTGTCTGTTTTTGACTCTAGCAACGTCCTATCTCCATGGTGGTTGCCTTCTGGCAAATTATCTGCCCAACGGGCATTTCCAGTTTTCTTTTGTGTATTGTTTTCTCCCATTAGATTATAATCTTCTTGAGGGCGGAGACTGCATTTGTTTCTTTATTTGTATCCCTACTCTTAGCATAGTACCTGATACACAGTAGGTCCTTAATAAATATCTTATTATTGATTGCCTCTTGACACTTTAGCTCCCTCCAGATACTCTGCCATGCAGCTACACTGGCCTACTTGCCCCTCCTCTCACAGAACCCTCCACCTCCCAAGTCCATACCTTTTCGTTGCTTTTCCTCATGCTCAGAGTACATTCTCTCCTTACCTCCACCTCCCATCTTTCTTCAGATCTTAGTAAAATCTCACTTTTTGAAAGTAGCCTTTCCCAGTTCTACTTAATACTAGTGCCTTCCCCTCAAGATTACCTACAAGTTAACCATTACATAGTTCATATCCCATATATACATATATATATATATGTACGTATATATAGTTGATTCATTGTTACACTGTATGGGCTAGGATAGTATAAACCTTTTAATTTTGTATTCCCAGTGCTTGACACAGTATCTGACACATAGTGAAAATTTAATAAATAACTCTTTGTTGACTTGCCTTGAATAATCTTGGTCCCAAAGAAGAGAAATGAAAAGAAACCTCCTGGGAGGTCAACAGATATGGAAGATTGCACATATATTCAGATTTTTCAATGTATTGGTGAGTTTTGCTGATTTGTTTTTTTCTTTTTCTTCTTTTCTTTTTCAAAAACATTGATCTCACAGGGAGGAATGGAAAAGAATATAGTTGGAAGTTTGAATAATATGAAAGCAAAGAGATAATAATGAGAAGATACTTCCTATGAGGTTGACATGTATGGACAACTGCACATATTTTCAGATATTTTTCAATGTGTTGATTGCCTTTGCTAATTTTTTTCTCCTTTCAAAAAATTATATGAGACAGATCTCAGAGAGGGAGAGGAAGGGGAAAATTTAAGTAAAAACAAAAAGAATCAATAATTTTTTTAAAAGAAAATTGTGTTTTCGTTGATACAAAACCTCATGCTGCTATTTTAAAATTACACTTCCACACAAGGAAGTAATCCAAAATACATTCACTCTCCCACTCTTCTTCACATCATCAGCTTTCGTTGCTTTTTTTCCCCCTCTCACGGATGACAGCAGAGTTTTTACAATGTCGTGTTCGTCAAACTGAACACGTTCTATCCTCCATCTCTTTTGCCTGCCAAAGCAAATAAAAAAGTGTCCTCCAAAATCAGATATGAGGACAAGGATGGTCTGAAGACCTGTGAATTAGCTGGATAAGGGAGAAGCTCTTAATGGCGACCCTGTAAATTTATATACATTTTTATAAAATCAGAAGGTTAGAGATCAATGGAACCTCAAAAATTATCTAATCTTATCCCTCCCTTTTTCTTTTTTTAACAAAAACAAGGACATTAAGCCCTAGGAAAGTAAAATCAATATTCAAGGTCACACAGAAAGTGAACAAGAAGGACAAAGATTCTTACTGGGACATTATGAATCCTAATCTCATGTTCTTTCTACTCTATCATATAATTTTTTTATTTTTAAATTTTTTTCCCACTTATATTACTTGATTTTCTTCTTTTTTAGGCCTAATTCTTCATAAAAATACTCCCCCCCCCCTCAACAATACTGAGGATTTATAAGGAGTAATGAGCATTATTTTAGTCAACTCATCTTGCAACCAATACAAGCACAATTAGCCCTTCCACATCACAACTTTACCCACTGAGGTTTCAATATATCATGGACTGGCAAAAGAAATGAAATGGGAACTTTTGGGAAGTTTTGCCAAAGCTATAGATGCCATCAAAGGTCTGTAGATGATATAGAATAAGTTTCAGGAAAAGCCTCCAATAGAAAGTGGGATTTGAGCTGGATCTTCAAGGAAGCCAGGGAAACTGAGGCAAAAGTGATGAGACAGAGCATCTCAGTTGTGGAAAACAGCCATTGCAAATTCACTGAGAGGGAAGGTGAAGCATTGTGTTCCACAAGTAGGCCTTCCTTCCTGAATCACACAATGTGTGAAGGATAATAAAGCATAAGAAGACCAGAAGAGAGGCATAATGAGGCAATTTGAATTCACTCCTGGGATTTGCTAATTAGATGCCCAAAGCTATTCATATACTACTTTGGACAAATCTGCTATTTCTACCTACATTGCCCATATAGAGAAATAGTCACATCAGGGTCCCATTTGTCATCACTTTCTTTTTTTGCCCTTTTCCCTCTAAAATTTAGAGACTATTGGGATTGCTCCATTATCTGAACTTTTCCAAGGTTCTGTTCTCTTTTTTGCTTCCTTCACCTTCATCCTCAAAAGATTGACCCCTTCAGACAGATGTAACCAATTTGTTTTGGCTGTAGTAACTCACACAGAACTGTGTACCAACATGTGGATGTTTGCAGTCTGCCCCAGTGGAGTGATTGCCCACAAGAATGAAATCCAAGATATTCTGAAAGATTGAAGTACTCTTATAAAGAACTTTGCTGACAGCTCCTTCAGGATATCTACTCAGCCACAGCACGCAAACAGCACTTACCCTACATCCATATGGTTGTGCCACATACTGGGAAGTCATCGATAAATATTTGCTGTTGTTAAGAACAAACTGCTGATACCCAATTTGGTCATTTTTTCTTTTTTCCTCTTTTTGGAACAGTGCCTGCTGCATCTGAAAGACACTCTCATGCAATGGTACTTTTGTTTAATGCTGCTTTCATGCAGTCACGTCTAAAATTGGCCAAAATGCTTGAAAACAACATTAGAAACAATCTGGTCCTGGCATAAAGAATGGCCCACATGTACACTTTCCCCAGCACATATGTCCTTTCCAGAGTATACATCTCTTATTAAAGTCAATCAGAGAACTGAGAATTGGATTCTATTATTTTACATAATATTTCCTTTAAATCCTGTAAGCATAAAAATGCCAATATAGATCAGTCAATATTTTTGTGAACATATTCTGTTAGTGTAAGTGCTACCCTAGACAAACCTAAGATGTAATAAATTGCTTTTCAGTACTCATATAGGTAGGAATAACGGTAAAAGTAGACCTACAAAGCAGAAGCATATGTCCACATGAAGTACAGAATTTCCCAAACAAACAGAAATGATCCTGAGAAGTTAATCTACTAGTGAATGTAATAAAAAGTGAGTTTGCCAAGTTCTTTCTGAATTCATAGCCTGATTTATTTTATATCTGCTAATAAGATCAGAGTTGGGAACCTGGAGATTGTCTACTCTGCCCGACTTACTTTATGAATGAAGAAACAGAGACCCATAAGGGCCTGTCCAAAGTCACAAACAAGGATACCCAGGAATCAAACCCAGATCCTCAGACTCCAAAGCCAGTGTTCTTTCCAATAGATCCCTAAGCTTTTTCAATGCCTGCTAACATTCATTTTGTATTAATTTGGATATAAAGATGGAATTATGTTAATTATGAATTCCATAATAACAATGTTCCTATTTCTAGTAGTCCAGGCTAGCTCTGTGCCCAGATTAAGAAATCTCTTATGTGACTTCTAAGACTGGCAGGGTCCATTTAAAGATTTCCCCTGGATTGGTTCTATCAGTCCATAGAATCACAGAATTTGAGAATTGGAAAGGATAGTATTGCCACTGATCCACATAACGCATGAAAGGAATCCCTACTATAACACTAACAGACAAAAGGTCATTCGGTATCTGCTTTAAGACTGCATGAGCAGGGATTCATCACCTCTCAAAGCAGCCCTTTCCACTGTGGAAAACTCTAATTGTTAGGAAAGTTTTCTTGACATCAGGTCTACATTGAACTCCTTTCACACATCTGTTAGAGTCAAACAGACCGAGTTAAATCCTTCTTCCACATGACAGTCCTTCAAATACCTGGAGACAGCTACCACGTGCCCCCTGAATTTTCTGTTCTAAATGTTGTTGAATCATGTCTGACTCTTTATGACCCCATTTGGGGAATTCTTGGCAAAGATACTGGAGCAGTTTGCCATTTCCTTCTATAAATAAGGAAACTAAGGAAAGCAGGGATAAGTGACTTGCTCAAGGTCATAGAGATAGCAAGTGTGTGAGGCCAGATTTAAACTCAGGAAGATGAGGAGAGAGAGAAAAGAGAGACTGGGGGAGAAAAAGGGAGAGGGAGAGAGAAATTTTGTCTTTCTGTTGACTTATTTTGAAATGACTTCTCAAGGGCAAAGACAACATTGTTCACATTGACAAATTTGGAACACTGGAGGTAAATGAACAGTATTTGATTTGCTTCTACTTTAGAACATATCTAAGCAGGTTAAGAGAGTCATTAAGGCACCTCAATCTTTCCTCATAGATTTCTTCATTTTTTTAACCCCTAACATCATCTTTTTGTTCCTCTATATGCCACCAATTTATCATTCAGTAATCAATGCCAGCATCCAAGAGCACCAACTCATAAGTCACTGCTGTCTCAGTGCCTGTGCCTCTACCACTGAAATGCACTACCTCTTCACTTCCATTTCAAAAATTTCCTCTTTTACTTCAATATGTAGTTCACTCATCACCTACTAGATAAAGTCATTCCTGCTCCCCACCAACTACTAGAGCCCTCTCTCCCTAACAACCTTGTCTTTAACTATTTTGTATTTATTCTGTATGTACATATATATATATATCCTTCTTGTCTATGCCATTAGAATGCAAACTCCTTGTAACAACTGTTCATTCTTTCTATAGTACTAAAACAATACCTAGCACATATCATAGCCACTTAATAAAAGCTTATTCAGTGACAAACCTGTACAGGTCAATGCTCATAAGGATTAACCTACCTTAATAGAAAGGGTCCCAAAAGTATTAGCACAGTTATAAACTTCCATAAACTTTTCAGATGCATGTTGCAAATACCTAAAAATATAACTTAAAAGTTCAATTATATATTAATTTATCTTGTACGTATTTAGTTTGGGGAATTATATATATTTTTTTATTTTAACTAGAGAAGGCACCTTCCTGTTATGCATAGCATGTGCAACAGTTTCTGGATGAGATTGTCTCAGGCTTGTAAATCAATTGAGAAAAGTCTTTTGGGGTGGCTACCTCAGTGATCTAATCTGACTCCATTAGACTGTTTCTTGTAAGGTCACATCAAAAGTGTTATGTATGCATCAAAACCTCTTTCTTTGCATGAACTTAAGGCTAAGAATACAAATATAGTTCTTTCAGTCACTGAAAAGCAGTTGATGGTTTTTACAAAGTTCAAAAAATCATCTAAAGAGATATAAAGCACAAGATGGTAGCTATGTTTAATTTTATTAAGAAATATCAGCATTTTAATATTGTGAATAATTAACTTTTCAAGTGATTTCTGTAAGCTTGCAACATTTATGTTTATGACATTAGGAAAGCTTTAAAATGCACTAAGACTCTTGGGACACTCTATTTACAAAAGATGATTACAGGGCTGAAAATATATTTCTTTATTGTTTTTTTGTTTGATGTTTACAAAATACCTTAGCACAATCAAACAAAAATCCTTTGAGGGGGGAAAGGAATCCTTTGGGGGAGCTAAAGAGATAGTATTACTTGATGAACCAAGATAATGTTTAACTGAGGATTCAGGGACAGTGACCAAAGAGAGTTTTGTGACTGGCATTCAGGTCTTCAAAATGACAGCTAAGTAATGGCACACTTTCCAGTTGATTAATTTTTGCTAGCTGTGACATCTGCTGTCATTTGAAAACTGTCCAGCCTGAACATCTGAAGCAGATGGGAGCAGCATGGAAGGTGTCAATTTGGTCTATAATTAATAAATATTTTCTCATCTCTTGTAAAAAAGGATCTCTGAGAGAAAGGTTTCCATTTCTTCTTGAAACGGTGCAACTCTGGATGGTGGTCATTCACCAACTGAATAACTTTCTCAAACCAAATACCCCATTTTTATTAGAATGTAAGTTCCTTGAAGGCAAGACCTATCCTCACTTTTGCTTGTGTATTTCTAGCACTTAGCACAGGGCTTGACACACAGGTAGGTACTTAACAAGCACTTTTTCATTCATTCATCTATTCATAATGATTTGAAGTTCCCTCCTCTGGGTCATGTTCCA
Organism: Notamacropus eugenii; assembly: GCF_028372415.1. Classification (NCBI taxonomy): domain Eukaryota; kingdom Metazoa; phylum Chordata; class Mammalia; order Diprotodontia; family Macropodidae; genus Notamacropus; species Notamacropus eugenii. Next base: position 398,075,702 of record NC_092873.1, on the reverse strand, counting down.
ATTTATCACTGTGTTTGTAATCCTGACAATTGATGACAGAAGAAAGCAGTTTACAGGCATACTAACAGCATGAGAAAGCCATTCTGGTATTAAATATCTGGCATGTATACGTAATCCATGAAATCTACCTGTGTTGTGAATGTCAGACATATTAACACGTTCAGTCTAAAGTATGGAACAAATGCAGAATAAAGTAGACTGTTTTCTCTGTGGTATGTTTTGTTTGGTTTTTCTCATGGTTTCTCCCATTCATTTTAATTCTTCTATGCATAATGACTAATGTGAAAATGTGTTTAATAAGAATGTATGTATAGAACCCATATAAGATTGTATGCCATCTTGGGGAGGGAGGGGGAAGAAAGGGAGAGAAAATTTAAGACGTGTGGAAGTGATTGTTGAAAACTGAAAACAAATAAATTAATTAAAAAATAAAAAAAGTATGGAACAAATAGTCAAGTTCTGCAATTGAAACATGGAAAACAAAAATATCTCCCCTTTGCTCTGTGTCTGAAATTTGTCATTTAATTTTGTTTTATGGGGTTAGAGCACTATGGTTTTTCAGTATTATATAGAACCTTTTTTAAAAAATTGATCATGTGACAAGGTTAAATGAGAGAATAGAAAAAAGGGGGACAGGGTAGGATAGGGGACAATATAGTTAGTCTTACACAACATGACTATTATGGAAGTCTTTTGCAAAATGACACATATATAGTCCGTATTGAACTGCTTGCCTTCTCAGTGGGGATGGGTGGGGAGGGAGGGAGGGAGAGAAGTTGGAATTCAAAGTATTAAAAAGGAATGTGGAGAATTGTTATTCATATAACTGGGAAATAAGAAATACAGGTAATGGGGTATAGAAATTCATCTTGCCCTACAAGAAAAGAGAAAAGATGGGGATAAGGGAAGGGTGGGGTGTGATAGAAGGGAGGACACATTGAGGGAAGGAGTGATCACAATGCAAAGTGTTACGGGGTGGGGGAAGGGGAGAGATGGAGAGAAAAATTGGAACTCAAAATTTTGTGGAAATGAATGTTGAAATCTAAAAATAAATAAATAAAACTATTTCTAAAAATCTATCATGTGCTAGGGAATAAAGAACTCAGAAATGAATACAGGAAGACAGTTGTTCAAAATGGAATGGGATGCCCTGGAGGCAAGATCCCTTATCAGTGGAGGAAAGGCTAGATGATCATTTGTGAATCATTGTTAAAGGAGCTAATTTTTCAGATAAATGGTCAATGAGACTCCTCATAACTCTGACATTCTATGACTCTGAGTTTCTTATAATATTAAGACAATCATAGAGCTAGAAGAATCACAATTTTCTCATTTTACAGATAGGGAGACTGAGGCCCAGAGAGCTTAAGTGATCATCAGTTCAAGGTCATATACCTAGTAACTGGAAGGGCCAGGATTCAAATTTTGAATGACTTCAAGTTCATGTACCAAGATACCTCCTGTTAATTCAACGTTTCTCAAATCTAACTTGGCAATTGAACATATTGGGGCTTGAAACCAAGGATGCTGGTCTGGGGAATACTCTCAGGCTAAATGGGGCAGCAGGTGGCTCAGTTGATAGAGTGGCAGGTCTGGAGTCAGAAAGACTCAAGTATGTGAGTTAAAATCCAAGCTCAAACACTTACTAGCTATGTGACACCAGGCAAATCATTTAAACCTGTTTGCCTCTGTTCCTCATGTAAAATGGACTGGAGAAAGAAATGGCAAAGAAAACCCCATATGAAGAGTCAGACATGACTGAAATGACTAAACAAATAGAACAAAAATAGGATTAATGAAAGAGAAGTCAGGGGAAAAATTTATACCAAATTGTACAGATGACTACTTTTTGATACACATATAATTACATCTTTCAAATTTTAGGTTAAAATAATCAGAAGACAGAAATCATCTCTTGGAACTCCTAGTCACATTCTCCAGAACACTGAGTTCCTTAAAACACATTTTAGGGAATGTTATGTTATTATCAGCAACTGATCACTTCATATGAACTCATTTGACTTTCCTATAGACAATTTATTCAAGTTTTGATGGAAATGAGGAAGAAGAAAGTGGTCAAAAATTGCTCTAAGATAGCAGAACTGAGTGTGACACTACAGTGAGCGGAACCAAGTACTCAAGCCAGGGAGGCAAGAAAGGGGACAAGAATGAGCCCCAAAGATCAACTTACTTAATGTCAAATGTTTCCTAGGACCATGAATATATGTTAAGAAAGCTGTGTATTATCAATACTTCTGGATGAGCACTTATGGAATGGCATATTATTAGAAACAGGACAGCCGAGACCTAGCCAGTGACCGCTCCAGCCACTTCGGGACAGAGATCGAAGCCGCTACACCAGGAAAATGGCTGATGGATTTTCTCTTAATGATGCCTTATACGGGTCTAGAAATCCAAACCCACAAGGTTGGCCACAAGGTTCGCCACAAGGTTCTTGGGGAAACCAACCCGCTGGTGCTGGAGCCTACCCAGGATATCCTGGGGCCTACCCTGGTGCAGGAACACCTGGGGCCTACCCTGGATCAGCAGCACCTGGAGCCTACCCTGGTGCAGGACAACCGAGTGCTCCTGGAGCTTATCCTTCAGGGCCCATGACTACTCCTAGTGGACTAATACCCTATGCGGGAGGCCCACTGACAGTGCCTTACGATCTTCCCTTGCCAGGAGGCATTGTTCCTCGCATGCTGATTACCATTATAGGCACAACAAAACCCAACGCAAACAAAATTGCTTTAGATTTCAAGAAAGGGAATGATGTGGCTTTCCACTTCAATCCTCACTTCAATAAGAACAACAGACGAGTAATTGTTTGTAATTCAAAATTCAACAATGCCTGGGGAAAGGAGGAAAGACACGCTATGTTCCCGTTTGATGCTGGTAAACCATTCAAAATTCAAGTTCTCATTGAGGCTGATAGTTTCAAGGTTGCTGTCAATGATGCCCACTTGTTGCAGTACAATCATCTAATGAGAAACTTCAATGAGATCAACAGGCTGGGCATTTCTGGTGATATTAACCTTACCAGTACCTCACATACCATGATATAAATTTAGAGGATCAGAAATATAAAAATATTGACAGGAATTTTCCTGTAAAACATATACTTAAGTGCTTCCTGCTTGTTATGGGAGAAATCTTAAAGGTACTCATACTCCATTTACTCTCTTTGTCATAGCCACACCAAATCTAATAAATGTTCTTTAAGTACAAAAAAAAAAAAAAAAAAGAAACAGGACAGCCTCAAACTCTTGGTATCAAATGATATCCAGACAACTCAATACCAAAGAACAAAGGGAGATGATCTATGGTGTGTGTGTTCATCCTTCATTGCCGAAGAAGACCATGCCATCAGAGAAATGACGACATGACTTGCACTTGACTTTGTTTTGAGTGAGGGAGGGTTGTGCAGGTCACTAGACTCACTTCTTCTCCAGAGTCATCTGATTCCAGTGACCAGATATTCATCAGGATGACTGGAGATGATCCAGGATGAGGCAATTGGGGTTAAGTGATTTGCCCAAGGTCACAAGCTAGTGAGTGTCAAGTGTCTGAGGTGAGAGTTGAACTCAGGTCCTCTTGACTCCTGCACTGGTACTCTATGCACTGCACCACCTACCTGCCCCCTGGTCTATGGTGCTGAGGTCATTAAAGTAATACCCAAGTCCAATCTACTTAATAATGTTTCAGATTTTATTGCAGAGATTTTGGGGTGATCCAGGATTCAATAAAATTAGGAGAATGGCATCTGCAAGTAGGAGGACTTGGCAAGCCTCACTACTGACAGGGAATATTAGTTTTGGGGGAACTTTATGTAGGATCTGTTCAATGATACTGGCAAACATATACCTCCTTATTTAACATCTCATGAATGTCAATTTTCAGCAATCTGTTAGACAATGATCTCCACAGTCATGTCTAGTAGAGAGTACATATTAATGTATGTACAGTATATACTTTGAGATTATTCAAGACTATATTATTTTTGTCTTCTGCCTCAAATATTTCATTACTTCAAATGAGAACAAGCTTCTTATTCTTGGAAGTATGCAAGCAGAAGTTAGACAACTACAAGACAGGGAAACTACCATGAACATGATTCATGCATTATTCAATAGGTTAGACTTGGTTTCTGTCCTTTGTGCTCAAAGAGGATCAAAATGACATTGCCATGTTGGGAGTCAAGGTGCAGTGTGTCCAGTTGTGGCTAATGAGATCTACATGAGCTTGGAAGGCTCTACCATAGACTAGAAACAAAAAGAGGACACAAACATTTGGATTGGAGTTTTCTCTAAATTTCCTCATCTTATGTTTATGTTGAGTTAAAGCAATTCTGCAATGCTCACAGAGCACAGCACTTTCTTTGATGCAGGCATGACATGATGGACAATCCTGTGCCATTGTCTCTCAGATCTCACTATCAATTCCAAATATCTTCAGAGAGACTTTGAGAGTGTTCTTGTACTGTTCCTTCAAATCTCCATATGAACACTTGCTTTGTGTGAGCTCTCCATAAATTAGTATTTTAGGAAAATGTGCAGTTGCCATTCAAACAAGACAGCCAGTCTATCAGAATTATGCTTTCTGCAATAGGGTTTGAATACTTAGCAGCTCTGCTCAAGAAAGGATATCAGTGTCTGGTACCTTATCTTGACAGGCGATCTTCAGAATCTTCCTAAGACAATTCAAAGAGAAGCAATTCAGTTTCCTGGCATGCTTTTGGTAGAGTCTCCAAGTTTCACAGGCAAACAACAAATGAGACCATCACAAATGCTCTGTAGACCTTTGGTTTGCCAGGCAGTCTAATACTGCTTCTCTTTCACACTTTCCTTCAGAGCCTCCCAACTGAATTAGCTCTGGCAAGGCATGAGTCAATCTCACTGTCTATTCATACATCCCTGGAAAGGAAACTGCAGAGGTAAGCGAACTTATAAGCAGCATTCAGGTTGAACAAAATGGCATCTAAATCCATTCTTCAATGCCTAGAGATCATAACTAAACACAAACAGTCTGTGCAATGTTTATGAAGTGTAAGAAAGGAAATAGTTTGGAATGAAATAAGAAAGCACCGTTACAAAAGCCAATCAATGCATTCTTTGCTTCTTTGAATTAGATTCAACAAATATTTGTGAAGCACCTGTTTATATGTGCTGGGTATTTGACATAGAAAGATAAAAAGTGATAGGTGCCTAAAGGAGCTTATAGTTTAAACAGGGAAGACATAACAGGGACACATTTCAGTATGATATAATTCAATAAGATAGAATGTGATGAGATTGGGGAGGGGAAAAATGCTCTACGAATATCTAAAGAAAGAAGGTCACTTCAGGAAGTCTTCTTGGATGAAGTGGCATGTTTCACTGCACTTTAAGGAATAAAAGAATTTCAAAATGTGAAGATAAGAATGAAGTGTGTTCCAGGTATAGGAGAATAATCCAAGTCAAAGCGTAGAATGGGGAGAGAACAGAATGAGACTGAAGAGCAGTTACTAGTCAAATCTTAGAGCAACAAAGAGAATTAGTAAGGAAACTAGAATGAATTAAGGCCGAAAAGTTAGATGTTGATGGGCCTGAGATGTAAAGATAAAGAATGACCATTTTTATCTCATAGACAAAAAATTAATATTTAATTTATATTACTATTTCTATTGATATATTATATATAACAAATATTAATGAATTAATATTTAATTTATAAATAAGGGAAGGATATGATCAGATCTTTCCACTAGGAAGTACCAGACAGGTTGGATTTTATTTTATTGTTTCATTAATAGTACAGAACGTTTGAAAAAGAAAGGAAGAATACATTCATTTTCTTTGAGGAAGATAGAAGCAGAAAGAAACAACAAAATGAAAACTGGTGTATATCTGTAGTTACAAAATGATAAATTATCCCTTAATAAGAGAAATCTTTACTAACATTTTCTCCTTATCTAAAATGCCCTGGTACAGGTAATTTAGCATGCTATAGCACAATTGCCAGTGTAACTATACCCTGTTTTCACCCTTCAACTTCCTATTCTTCAGATTTTGAAGTCTCCAAAATGTTATTTCCTATTGGTGTTCTTCATTCTGTTTACTGGTTAATGGGTTCATCTTTTCATCTCAGTGAATGATTTCATGGGGGAGTGCTGCTCTGTCTTTGAACTGGCCAGACAGAAGATGCCAAGGGTTTATGGGATGACATCACCTAGCCATTTCCCTAGGATATAGAAAATTTGGTCTAAGAGAAACTTCCATTCAGCCCCTTCTCCAGCTGACATACACATACATACAAGCATGCAAACATGTATGTACATACTAATCAGGACTTAAATGTTACTATATGTATATTACATATATAAACATGTGTGGGTATGCACATATATGAAATGTCTAAGTTTACTTCTCTATGATATACAATTCACAGTAAGAGTGATCTTGATTTGCTTCCCATCTGACTTTCTGAATATATCTGAAAGCATAGAGACTGGCTGTTTCTGTCCTTAAAAAAAGGAAAAGAAAGCTTCTCTGAAGGAGGTAAGAGGAGTTGGGAGAGAGAACAACTCAGAACAGTGAGTCATCCATGTAAATCACTCTACTAAGAGTACAGCCCATAAGAATATTGAGAATATTCATATAACAGTGCTGAAAAATAAAGAGATACTCGTCATTGTCTCATATCAAAGTCTTACTTCATTTTAATAGCCTTTTCCCATTCAATTTTCTCCTTTCTAAGAGCTAGGTAATAGCATAGCATTGGTCAGTGGAAGATTTTTAGCTTCTCATTGTATTATACAACCACCACATACTGAACTGAATGGCAAGCTGGAGAGGAAGATAAACAAGGCTGTAAGACCACCTTCAGAGAGGAGTCTTCAACATTCACTACAAGGAAGAACAGAAACCATCTCCTATTGTTCATTACATCAAGACTGAATTATCCCTCTGAACTGTTACTGCTGTAATGAGCTGAACATTGTACTTCAACTTCATTTATTTCAATGATACATCATGACTTCCAACAATATGATTTATTTTCATGAGGGGAAAGAAGGGAGAAAGATATGATTAATAAATTATTCCACTCCTCCCAAACCTAGAGCAAAGGATAGAATAATTGCTAGTGCAAAAATGGTCTCAGTTCAAATATCGTTGATACCTTTTGAAAATGGCTTAAAGACAATATAAAAAGGAATATACTTTTGAAAATGCGCCACAAAGCTATAGCTTCAACTTATGTATGCAAATTTAACCAAGAAATGAATTCAAAGATTTAAATGAAATTGGATCATTATCATGCTAATTCTGTGCAAATGAGCAGGGCTAACTCAGCCATGAACATCTGGTGCAATGATTCTTATACTGTTGTACTGCATATGCCTGTTTCTTTACCACTGAGTCATGGCATACCTGGTTGAAAAGTGCAAAATTCATTCAAACTGTTTATGTTCTACACCACAATTGCTGATAATTTGCTAACTGATTCAGTCCTCTGCAGTCTCTCCTTCCTATCAGCTTCAGCATCATTGGTTGCCTCTAAATTCACCTGGCACTTCCCAGTCAGTTTCAAATCATGCTGCCTCTATTCTGGCCCTGTTCTTCCCACCAGAACTCCGAAACCAAACTGGGTCAGAGAATCATTTGTAAACCATACTAATTCCACCTACCACCTACTCTCCCTGGTCCCTTAACTCTGTGTCTCCTACATGTGAACTTCTGAGTTCAAGCAAGGACTGTGGGGACATTACAAAAATCTTGGTACTCATAGGTATGTCTGTGGCCATCCTACAATTACCATTGCCAGTGGCCATCCTCACACTCAGAAAATGAAGCTAATATTATTCATCCCCTAGTTGAATTAACAACCTCTCTCTCCCACTCCTGCGTATTGCCTTTACTGGGTCATAGATTTCATCACATAGATACACTAAATAATTAGCAATTATAAAATAATGCACGGGGCATACCAACATGATAAATAAAACTATGGTCTATTGACTTTTCCTTGAAGAAAATTTCCAAAGGTTTTATTTCCACTGGAACCCTGAATTCGATAGGAACTACTAGGGTACTGAATATTGAAAAACTAAATCATGGACATCAAAATGCAGTCTCCATTTCTATATTATTTCTCTCAGTGGTTAGGTAAAGGGCAAGTAATCTGTCTTCATGCTTTTCCTTCCCCATGTGCCGTATAAAACTGGGGAATAGATAAAGGTAAAGATTTCATGCAGAACCAAGCTATTATTTAAGAATCCTGTTTATCTTACTTGAAAAGGCACCAAAGAGGAATTCTGGGGTCATTTGAGAGTAGATGTCATCAGGAGACCCCTATGTTGCCAACACAACGTACCCTTTGTATTCTGAATAATTACAGGACATTATAGCATGGAGGCTGCCTATGTCAATCCCCTTCATTTTACAGAAAACATTGAAAAGAGGTGAAATGACTTGTCTAAATCATAGCTAAAAAATAGCAAAACAAGGACTGAATCTCAGGTCTTTGGAGTTCATGAGTAAAATCCTTTTCATTACATCCATTTTCTCCTCCTCTAGCATTTTCCAAAATAGAATTATGTTGCAGAAAGTTAGCGTTAGAAGGGACCCCAAAGATCAGTTAGTAACCCACTCCCTTCATTTTACAGAGAACCAAACTGAGACTTAGAGAAGGTTATTAATAATTTGTACAAGGTCACAGAAGAGTAAAGTTATCTTCCTTCTTCCTTTCCTGTTATGACATCTACTCTTGAATAAGCCATATTTTTAGACTGCTATAACATTACTATAATTCCAATCATTTTTCAAATTTCATGTAGAATACTGAAAAAAATATTCTATTAAAAAAAGAAACATCTAACCAGTAAAACTTCATGTATAAGAAAGAATTCGAGGGTTGTTAGTACACCAAAAAAAATGCACAGTAGAACCTTAAAGAAAAGTACTTGACTTAAGAGGAAAAGCTAAAGGCTAAAAAAAAAAAAAAGTGCTATTTTATATACATTGAAACGGATTATTTTAAATGCAAATGGTTATTAAACAAATATAATTGAATTGTTTCTTAAGGTTTCCTATAGGGAAAGGGATTGGATCTGTGACTCCATCATATGGAGAACTTCCAGTGTGAAAATTCTTTACACTGATGCATATTAACACCTGCTCAGCAACTTATTGACTTAGAAAGTTGCCCAGGACACTGAGAGGTTAAGTAACTTGTCCAACTCACCTAGACAGTATATGTCAGTGGTAGGACTTGAACCCTAGGCCTCCTGACTCCGAAGACAGCTCACATATGCCCTTTATCATGCTTACTCTTAATGCAAATAAAACATTTAATTTTTTAGAAAAAAATGTTCATTCTTGATGTCATATTACGTTTTTTCATTCCCTAACACATCATATCCTAACATTGGACTTGGATTGGACATCCATAGAAAGGGCTATTTGATATATAAATCTCTGCACTTATGCTTAGACACATGAATGATGACATTAACATGGAATCTCAAAAACAAAGATCAAGGTCAACAGAACAGAGGGACACAGAAAGGTGGCTAGGTGATTGAAACTACTATCAAAATTCTGTACTAAGCCAATTTGGAAAATGTAGCATTAGTCTCTTATTATCTTATAAATAAAAGTCTGAACTTAAAGTAGCAAGAAAATCACTACAAAGATAATTCTTCTGGGGAAAATGGGAATCAGGGCCTTGATTAAATAGGAAGGGAGGTCATGTATAAATTGTATTTTGGTAACTTTGTTCTGCTTTTAATGAATTCAAGATTTTCTCTGAAACTATAACTTATCTTTGTTTAAAACACATTTTTCCAATGATATTTTATAGCTGAGCTATGGAATACCACAGTTGACAAAGAATTAAGTACATGAGTTACGGAAAAGGCAATGGAGAGGCAAATGGTAGGCATGAATAGCATATGATATATTACCAATGCAGAACTACATGGGATAATACCCATAAGATGCAATTAAAAATCTATGACTGGAAAAGGAGGCATAGAGAGAGTAATACATAAACAATGGACAACTCAAATACTGACACTGTCTACAGACAATGGATGACTTTGTGCAAATGTGTCTCATTTAAATCCCATTCACTTGCAAGACAGGACAAGACATCATGGCATAAGGTCACTGCTCCTCTTTGAAAATGAAAGATGAACAACAAGAGATCTAGAAGAAGTTCTCTAGGATGTGAAGTGGACCTCTCATGGAGACTTTATGGAAATAAATGGACAAGAATTTCATAGAAAGAAAACACAGATGAATCAAAATATAAAAGGAAAAATATATAAAATAAATTTTTAAGTGTGAACCAGCTCAGTGCTAGTGCAGATCCTTCAAAACTCCTTGAAAATTTATTTTCTTGTGCTCATGGAGGCATTAAAAAATATGCTTGATAAATTGGTAGTAATTGGTATACATAGCAATTTGCAGAGGTAGTGTCCCTAAGGCATTCTGTGGCAATTATATAGCTGAATTAAGGAGATGTCAAGTATAAAAAAACATAACAAACCATGACCTATTCCTCATCCTCCTACCTGATGTTTGCATGTCAATAACCTGTTCAAGCATTAGAAACACTAATCAGTTCAACTCAGCAATTAAAAACAGTTGAAATTATGAAGTGTGTTGTTGGGGAATAAGTGAATGATATGCCAGATTTTCAGCTTGGGTAACTCTCTTCAAGAATTCCCAAAATAGCTACATTTAGTCTGGTTTGAGAGGGAATATTTATAAAAATGAGTCTGCCTGTATATCCTCTGGTGATGAGCTAAGCACCTGGAGGTATTTGTGTATGTATGTCTGTATGTGTGTGTGCATGCACACGCATATGTGTATATACATGTGCGTACACATATACATGCATATACATATATAGGTATATATACACACATATAAATTACATTTCTGCTTTATAATTCCTTTATTCAATTCCATTTTGCTAGCATTTTTATGTGCTACTATGTGCCATTTAACAAATTAGGAATTATGGATACAGAGATAAAATAAGTGAAACAATTCTTTCCCTAAAGCAGCTTATATCATGATGAGAGGAAATACATTGAAAGACAAATAAATTTTAACTTTTATAACCTTAAAACTGCAGTGAGACTTTTGGGACATATACAAAATGAGTGCCAAGTAATTTTGAGGGGACCCACTGGGTTTCCAGTAGGTAAAAGTGAAGAAGGAGAACATTACAGTCATTTGTGAAATCAATAAACATATATAAAGTGCCTATTTATATTCCAGATGCTGCTAAGTACTGGGTGTACAAAAAGAAGCACAAGACAGTCCCTGCCTTTGAGGAACTTACAATCTAATGGGGAAGACAACATATGTGTATGTATGTATATGCATTATATATGTATATACCTACATATATATATATATGATACACATAGAGAGCTATAGACAGGATAAATAGGAGATAATTAAAAGAAAAATCACTGAAATTAAGAGGGGTTAAGGAAGAACTTCTATATAAGGTGAGATTTTAGTTGGGACTTAAAGGAAGCCAGGGGGATCAGTAGTTGGAGTAAAGGAGGGAGAACATTCTAGCTATGAGATACAACCAGAGAAAATTCATGGAACCAAGAGATGGGACCTCTTGTTTGTGGAACAGGCAAGCATCTGTGCAAAGGCAAAAATGCAGAAGGTTGAGTGTCATGTGTAGCAGGTGGGCACAGTAGCTGGAAAGTAAAATGATTGAAGGGAACAAATGAGGGGTCAGTGTGGAAATAGAGATTAGTGATAGAGACTGAAGGGCTTTAAATGCTGAATAGAAGTTTGTATTTTATCTTAAAGGCAAAGGGGAGTATATGATCTCTTTTGATCAGAGAAGTGACATAGTCAAACCTGTAATTTGAGAATATCAGTCTGGTAGCCATGAGGAAAATGAATTGGAAAGGGCAAAAATTGGAAGCATAAAAAACAATTAGGAGGCTACCACAATAATCCAGGTGAGAGATGATATGGACCTAAATTGAAATAATGGCAGTGTCAACAAGAGCAGGAAATGGATTTTGAGATATGCCATGAAGATAAAAACCAAGAAGTATTGGTGACTGACTCAATATTGAAGATGAAAGAAAAGGGAAAATTAAAGATGACTCCCAAGTTATAAAGCTTGGAAGACTTAAAGAATGATATTGCTCTCAACAGAAATCTAAGAGTTAGGAAAAAGTTATAGGCTTTAGCTTGGTTGAGCTGGATGGTTTCCTAACTTTTTACTCTTGAATCTATTTTCATGGTAGTTAAGCTAGTTATATCCAAGGGAATGTGATCAGAAGTGTTTTACGAAGACATGACAGGCTTAATTTCCTTTTCCTATACATTTGGGTCAGAGGATGTAATGGTAATTTAAAGAATGTAATGGTAATCTAAAGGGGAAGATCTTTCCCATTCATTAATAGGCCCATGTGACCTGTCTGTGTCACAGGGAAGTCTGAGTCACATGGAGCCTGTGGTGGGAGGAGCTTGCTGAATGGATAAAAAAGAAAAGGGTGGAGCAGGAAGAGGATAAGCTGGAACAGAGCTGAGAGGAAGTTGGTTAGACTAGTCAGAGATGGGAAAGACAGAGAAAGAAGGCATCTGGAGCAGCATCTAGCATGACTGGGAGAACTTGTTTGTGATTTTGCTTAAGGGAACCTGTTTAGGATTTGTTTAAGGGAGCTAGTTTGTGGGAAGTCTAACAGAGGGAAGGCTTGGGAATGGTGTTGTCCTCAGCATTATTACTGTGTATAGATTTTTTTTGTTGCTGAGATAGATTTGGCTTTTGGTGTTGGGATTCAGCTTTCTGGTGTTTGAATAAATATTTTGGTACCGTCTTCCGTGTGGAAAGTCTGTTATATTTTGGGATTCAGAACTGTGCTGGCATATCAAGTCAAATCTCCTATTGATTACCTCTTCTCCTTTAGACTTTTTAGTCAGTCAACAGCAATAGTGGCCTTTGTCTAAGCACGATTTATCCCACCAGGAGGAATTTACTTGGTAACTGAACATCAAAAGGAGAGGAACTGTCCATCAGCATAAATAAATTCTGGATAAGTAGGGGGTTTGTGGCTGCATTATGAGTAACTCCTATCCAAATCCATAGATATATCATTAGCTTTTACATGGCACTTAATGCCAAGGAACAGCACTGTACAGTATATGTATGAGAATGATGGTACCCAACCTTAGCTCTCCTATACTCTCTTCCTTCTAACTCCATCTTTCACATAAAAAAAGTCCAAATAGCCTAAAACAGCCACCACCACCCCAAACACTTCATTCTCTATTTCCAGAAAATTTACCAGAAGAATGATGCTCAGTAACAGCTACCATTTATATAATTCTTTTAGGATTGCAAAGTGCTTTACATATGTTATCTCATTTGAACCTCAGTATTTCCCCTACATGTAACTGATCTTCAGAAAATAAGAAGTGACCAACAGACTAAGAGAATGAAATCCAAACTTAATAATAGGATTTAGAGAATTTTATAAAGCTTCTTCCATACTCTGGACTTATATCCTGAAAGAAGTAACTTTATTAATCTTCTTCACAATCTCTCAAATAATGAAAATATCCACCTCACAGAGAGGCACTGTGTCCTTCCAAGGACTAATATTCAATTACAAACAGCTTCACAAATATGAAATACTAACTCAATCTTAATTTTTACTCATTCCTTTCTATCACAAAGATATCCATAGCCGTAACAATAAATTGGTTGCTACATAAGAAGATGCCTCCTTTCTTATGTGAGTAAGTGTTCAGGACTTTGATAAAGGTTTCAACACTCAGCATGATTAATTCAACCATTCTTGGAAAGTAGGAAAAAAAGTGAAAATTATTAATAATCAAACAACATATCTTGGCAAGATAATCTTATCTTGTGCCATGTCCTTGACCTATGACCCTAGAGAAGTGACTTGAGCTTCCCTTTGCTTTAAAATATGGAGAGATTCATTTTTCCTAGATAATCTAGACACATAGCTACTTGTAGGGAAGAGGATAAGCTGTGTAATATCTATAGACCCTTTTCCAGTCTAAAGTTCTATGATTTTAATGAATAATAAGGAATTTTCTTATAAGAGCTTTTATCTGACAAATACAATATGATTACTGGGTCCTAGAAATTTTGCTAAAGCAAAATGATATTGAATATATAATTGACCATTAATTTCTGTAGTCAATTCAACAGGCATTGGTCAGGGACTAGGCAACAGTTCAGAATTGCATAGAAACATGACATAGAAAACAGGTACTTCTCTATGAATTAAAAAAAATAGCAAGTCAATGTTTTAGGTAACAGGATATGTCATCCTTAATTGGATTTGAAATTTCAAATAATTAATGAGTATATATTAAGCACCTATGTGCCAGGCATACACCAGTACAAAGTATATAATAAATCTTACTCATAAGTTTATACTCTCATGAGGGAGAATATAATTTTAGGCATTTCTTCAGAAAACTACTATGTCATCCTATACTTTAAATATGTCCTATCCTTTATGTGAGTGTTAGTAGTTAGGAACTGAGCTCAGTTCTTTTGAATCCAGTAACAAACAATTATTAAGTTCTTACTACATGCAAGGCATTATGCTTAAACACATGGAACACAAAGAGAGATAAAAAACATGGTGCCTACCTTCAAGGAACTCACATTCTAATGGGAGGCACAAGAAGCAAACAACTATAGTAAATGCAAAAAAGATATATATTTACTGCGAAACAGAAGGTAATCTCACAGTCAAGACATTATCAGGATGGGGGCTGGGGAGAGACTGGGAAAGGCCATTTTAAAAAAGTAAAATTAGAGATGAATCTTGAAAGAAGGAGTAGCAAACGTGAGGTGGGAGAGCAATCAAGCCATTTGGAACAGCCAGTGAGGGATTTCAACATGATGGTAGTGGATTAATAATGAGATCAAGGTCTTCATATGGAAAGACCACAGACTAATATCCATTACTCTTCTCTTGGCCCTGACCCCGGGATGTGAAATAGTGATGATACCATGAATTCAAGGGAGATTTCGGCTAAGTCAGTCTGAATGTGTAGCACAGCCTCCTCAGAATACTTTCGGGATGAAAATATGAGACTACCTCTATAACAAAAGCAGGACCTCCTTAGGTGACCACAGATTCTTGAAATCTAAACTAGAGGTTCTTTCTCCCAAAAGGAACTACTTGTTAAAGCTCTAAACTTCACATATAAAGACACAATTCATTTGGGAAGTTTTCATTAGCACAAAGCCTCTTGGTAGCGATCCCAGATATATTCAACCCAGACACTGATTTAATTATTGACCATACATCTCTTTGATCTTTTCTCATACCCAATAATGGTTCAGAAGTATTACTTCTTTTCTGCCAAAAACTGCTCTGGATAATGAGTATCCATTTCCCAATTCTGCCTGAATTTCACAGTTACCGTAATATCTCCCAATATTCATGCATCTTCTACATGACCAAGTATCTCCACATTCAGGAGCCAGCCTGTACACTAACCCCAAATGTCCTGCTAACATAATTCACTTCTTACTAAAGAAATCTTTCTCTCTTTTCCCTTTCTAAGTTGCAGAGTATAGGCTTAAGTCCAGTTAATCATTTCCCAAAAGTATGTCATTTGTCACAAGGGGATCCAGAAAGAAAAATATTTATATGTCTCAGGAAAGTCTGCTTCTGTTACTAGAGAATCAATTCAGAACACACATTCTTGTGGTAGGAGACCAATAATATCATTTTAGCATTCAAAGGAGAATGCAAAAGTTAAATTAGGTAATCATCCATAGCAAATGATTTAAAAATAGGAGAAAACCTCAGAATGTGAAGATTTATCTGAATACTTACCAATGTAAATTTCAGAGTTTAATGGTTGTACAAATACCTCCCCTAGGACAAAAAGTAAATGGTGATAGTGTTAATCTTCCTCTCTTTAAAACTAAATAAGGCCACAGTCCAATACCTTGATCCATAGCTCCAGGAGTTGGAAAGTTGAACGAGACAATGAGAAGCCTGGGGACTCAGAAGACTGTATGTCCCTTCCAAATCCAGCTTCCATTCACTCTGAGAAAAAAGAACTCTTGTGCCTGATCTGAAAGGGTCCCTGGTCCAAAAAACCCCAAAGCACTATGCCTCAGAATGTCAGGACTGTACACTATCACATTTTCCCCTCCTTAGCAAAGTCTTATTAAAACTGAGAAACTTTTCCCCACTCAGGATTGACTTCTTTCTTCTTAAATAACAGCCTTTGACAATAAGTACTACATATATCATAACATTCTACCCCTCTTAAATAGATCACAATCTTTATCTTGAATTGATCTCAGTCCTTGTCATTTCATTTTCTTGGCCTCTGTGGTTGAGATGAAAACCTGGTAATAACACGTTTGTGCCAATATGATCCCCACGCCAGCTATGCCCAATGACCAAAGAACCTTCCAATCTATTTCTGCCATGGTCATCCAGTTCGGACAGAACCACCCAACATCTGTCCTCGGTCAGATCCCTCCTCCTCGAATCCTGCCCACGTTACTAAAAATGTTTCTTCTTCTTTTCCTGTAATTAGCCAATTCAGGTATCTCTCCCCTGACAAACATTCCGGTAATAACCGATATTATTCCTCTATCCTACTTGTCTGTCAGGTTTAACTGGCAGTTGTCCCTTGTTAAGGGCCATGCTCATGAATAAATCCTGGAAAGTTTTCCTAAGCAGTCACAAATAGACACTGTAGTTGCCTATAACAAACATAAGTATTTTTTTGCTGTACTGATTTGTAGTGAATGAAGTTCTATCATCTACTTGGTTACCAAGAGAATTACCCTCTTTTACCTTCCCTTCCCAGTCCTGGAACCATAAACAAAACAGTACTCTCTTTGCTACTTTGAAAAATGTGCCCATCTACTTCCCTTGGACTCAACAAGTTAAACCAGAGACTTTCTCAATGAAAGCACCCCTTTTTCCAGGTACCACTCCCCATTAAGTGTTGTTTCTCCCAATTAGAATGTTTAATAGAATATTTTTGTTTTATAAGAAAGGATAAATATGAAGAATTCAGAAAAGCATGGAAAGATACATGATCTGATGCAGAGTGAAATAAGCAGACCAGGAAAATATTACACACAATGACAATAAGCTTCTGGAGGGCAGGATCTTGTTTCATTTTGAATTTGTATCCCCAGGACTTAGAGTAATAAGTACTTAAGGAATGCTGCTTTTTATCTGTTCATTCTGACAACACTGTGCCCCCTCTGATTCCACAGAGGACTAAAATTCTGATAACAAAAGCAAAAGTAATGTTGATGAAAAAAACAGTTATATATACTCATTATATAAAATAACAAGAGAAATATTTTTGAATAAATTTTGCACCATTTATGGGCAGAATATTTGACTATAAATTAAGGAACACTTCAATTTATCCTATTAGTTCATAAAATATCAGTAAAAGCATAAGATTTCTTTGCTATACTTTTTTTACTTTTAAAAATGTTTAATCTTAATTGATACCTTTCACTTTCGTAACTGAATAGATCTCTCCCTTCCCCTACTCAGTCAACTCTGGCACACAAAGGAAAAAGAAACAAAGGAGGGGAAAAGAAAGCAGTTCAAGAAAACTAATGAACTTATCAAATGAATGTCAGAGTATATGTAATGTTCTGCAACCATACTCTCCTAACTTGGCAAAGAAGGCAAATAAATGCATTTTCCCCATCATTTTCAAGGGCAAATTTAGTTTTAATTAGCATTCCATTTCTTTTTTTTTAATCTCTGTTGTTACAATTATTGTGCATATTATTTTTCTGGCCTGCTTATTTCAGTGTGCATCAGTCCATACATCTTTCCATGCTTCTCTGAATTTTTCATATTTATCCTTCTTATAAAACAGTAATATTCTATTAAATTCATGTACCCCAATCTGCTTAGCATTTCTCCAATCAATAAACATCTATTTGATTTATACTCCTGATTCCAAAAATAAGATACCTTGTGAAAAATCATAACACAAGTATCAACTTTCGGTCTTTGACCTCCTAGATTTATAAAGTACACAGCAGTGAATCAAAAGGAATGAATATTTTAATTCCTTTCTTACCATAATTTCGATTTGTTTTCCAGAATGGATGGACCAATTTATAGCTTCCAGCAGCAGGGTATCAGAGTGCCTGTCTTTCTTGCCTCTTTACCATGACTTTTAAGACACACACAAAAGAGAGATGCAAGAAGAGGTAGCAGAATGAATACAAAATAGCACAATCCTAGAAGAACATCAGAATGCTAAAGCTCAGAAGTTGGAAATGAATGTAAAAAGAAAAAAGTTTCAAAAAATCCCACTTTATTTGGGGTAAGGAGAAAATCAACGCCTTTTCTCTCCTCACAGAATCCAGATAGATCCTCATCACCATTCTGTGGAGTACTGGTAGCTGCCTGTTTATTATTTCTGAGACTCACAAATCTTACCCTACGGTGATAGGTCAGTCTTAGCACATTCTGCTTGCACTAGTAACAGGGCTGGAGTTGTGGGCAGACAAGCTGGTTTTGATACCTGCCTTTGCTAGTTACTACTTAGATAAATCATTTGATCTCTCTGGGTCTTAGTTGTTTCATGGGTAAAATGATGAAATGGTCCTAGATCACCTCTAAGGTCAAATTATGCCCTCAATCTATGAGGTAAAAACAATGACAATTTCAGAAGTGCAGCATATATTGTATCCTAAGGCAATGTGAGCTCCTTGAAACCATTAGAGTCAGCCTAATTTTTTCAGCAGTAATCACTAGCCACCCTTTCACTCACTCATTAAATATCCCAGTTACTGCTGCATTTCCACAACAATAATAATGTTAGGATAGTACTTGCAATACCCTCCCTGCCCCAGAGGGGCTTGTGGAAATACAATGCTAACCTTACTCTTCAAGAATTCATGACTATGGGGTCAGAGCCAAGAAGGTGGAATAAAAGCAGGGACTTCCCTGAGCTTGCCCCCAAATCCCTTCAAATACCTGTAAAAATGACTGTAAATAAATTCTAGAGCTACAGAACCTGCTAACGACAGAGTGAAACAAATCACCAGCCCAAGAAAAAGTAGAAAGTCTACAGGAAAGGTCTACCACACCAGGCAGGGAGTAGAGCACAGTACACTGTTGGTCACACTAGCACAGATGGGTCAAACCAGGCCTCAGACTGAATCATTGGCAGCTGTGGCAGTTTCCAGATTTCTCAGCACACAAATGCTAAAAAGGTTAATGGGAAAACTCTGTGGGGCCTGGGTGAAAGAGGAGCATGTCATCTGGCCAGGTTCAGTCGCAAACCCCAGGGTGGTGGGGGTGAGGGCAGTGGAGGTGGTGACAGCCATAGCAGTAGCTGCTTCTGGAGCTCTGGGTCCACAGGTGGTGGGGGATTGAACAGCTAATAGAAAATCCCTAAAGCCTGGCACAGTACACCCATACCCATCCCAATAGAAGCAGAGTACTACCTTGACAAAGAGTTAGAAAGTCAAATATTTGACTGGGAAGATGAGTAAACATTGTAAATGAACTCAGACTATAGAATCTTATTTTGGAGATAAAGAAGGTCAAAGCATACATCCAGAAGAAGACAACAAAGTCAAAGGTCCTACATCCAAAACCTCCAAGAAAAATATGAATTGGGTACAGCTCATGGAAAGCTTCAAAAGGATTTTGAAAATCAAGGAGGAGAAGTAGAGGAAAAATTGAGAAGAGAAATGAAAGTGATGCAAGAAAATTGTAAAAACTAAGTGAACAGTTTGCTAGAGACCCCAAAAAAATACCAAAGAAAATAACATCTTAAGAAATAGACTAACCCAAATGGCAAAAGAAATTCAAAAAGCCAATGAGGAGAAGAATACCTTAAAAAGCAGAATTGGCCAAATGGAAAAGGAGGTCCAAAAGCTCACTGAAGAAAATAATTCCTTCAAATAGGAGAAAATATTGTAAGCAGTCAGAAAGAAACAATTTGAGTATTATGGAAATGCAATCAGGATAACACAAGAACTAGCAGCTTGTATATTAAGGGTTCAAAGGGCTTGGAATATGATATTCTGGAGATCAGAGGAGCTAGGATTAAAACTAAGAATTCACCTACCCAGCAAAATTGACTATAATCATTCAGGGGAAAAAGTGGACATTCAATGAAATAGAGAACTTACAAGCATTCTTGATGAAAAGACAAGAGCTGAGTAGAAATTTTGACTTTCAGATACAAGAATCAAAAGAAGCATGAAAAGGTAAATAGGAAAGATAAATCATAAGAGACTTATTAAAGTTGGACTGTTTACATTCCTACATGGAAAGATGCTATTTGTAACTCATGAGACCTTTCTCAGTATTAAGATAGTTGGAAGAGACAGACAGATAGACAGACAGATAGATAGATGGCACAGGGTGAATCGAATATGAAGGGATGGTATCTAAAAATAAAATTAAAGGATGAGAGAGGAATATATTTGGAGAAGGAGAAAAGGAGAGATAGAATGGGGTAAACTGTTTCACATAAAAGAGGCAAGAAAAAGGTTTCACAACAGAGGCGAAGATGGGATAGGTGAGAAGGAATGAGTGAACTTTACTCTCATCAGATTTAACTTAAGGAGGGAATAACAAACACACTCAATTGGGCATCTTACCCTGTAGGAAAGTAGGGGAGAAATGGAAAAGATGGGGGGATGATAGAAGGGTTGGCAGATTGGTAGTCAGAAGCAAACACTTTTGAAAAGGTACAAAGTCAAAGGAGAAAATAAAATAATTGGGGGGTGGGATAGATTGGAGGGAAATATAGTTAGTCTTTTACAACATGTCTATTATGGAAATGTTTTGCACAACTATACATCTATAACCTGTATTAAATTGCTTGCCTTCTCAATGGGGTGGGGGGGAAGAAGGGAGAGAATTTGGAACTCAAAGTTTTAAAAGCAAATGTTAAAAATTTGTTTTGACATGCAACTGGGAAATAAGATATACAGACAATGTGATATAGAAATCTATCTTGCCCTTCAATAAGGAAAGGGGAAGAGACTAAGGAGGGGGATAATAAAAGGGAAGCCAAACTGGAAGAAGAGTTAATTAGAATGCATGCCATCTTGGGGTGGGGGGAAGGGAGAGATGGGGAAAAAATTTGGAACTCAAAATCTTGTGGAAATGAATATTGAAAACTAAAAATAAATTAATTTTAAAAAAAGAATCCAGAACTTCTAGGCTTTATTCACTGAATGGATGTTGCCTTAGATAAACTAAGACCTGGGAAAGACCTTAGCTTAAAAAGGCCAAGATCTCCCACTGCATCTAGGGCCATCGCCAATTGTCCTGACCTATGTCTTGCCATTGGACTCCCATGACTCTGGAAGTGAGAGTGAAGCTGATGACTTTGCACAGCTCTGCCTCCCTTAAATCTAATTCACTTTCAAGTCAAGACATCACCTTCCTGGTGTCATTGATCCTCTTCAGCATGAAGGATGAGCCACAGCAATTCTTACCAGGAGCCTCAAACACAAAGCAAAGCTTCAGTAGTTAAGTGGTTCTCCTGTTTCTTATGTGCCACTACTTTTTCTTCTCTCAACATCCTGACACAGATCCTGATCCATCTTATCCCCTTATATTCTGACTTGTTTCCTCTTAAAGACTATTTTCAGACAGATTTGAGAGATGCATCTCCTCTAGGAGGCAGACAAACATATACTTTTTTGCACATATACTTGCTACTTGGCACTGGAAAATATAGAAACATAATGCAGGTCACTTGATATCCATGACCATGAAAAAGAAATTATCAGTTCTTTATCACTCTTGTTGCAAACTAGCACAAAAATTACTGGTTGTGGCCTGGGTGCTATATAGGAAACTCCAAAGCAAAAATAGACACACACACACACACATATACATACATATACATACACACACACACATATATGTATATGCACATACTTGCAATGGAGAGAAATAAGATATACATACAATGGGGTATATAGCAATCTATCTTGTCCTTCAAGAAAGTAAAGGGGAAGGGGACAAGGGGAGGAAACACATACAGTACCCATGCCATATGTATATGTAAATATGTAAATATCCTCTAGGTTTTCAGGCTTCTTCCTGGTCTTTTTCCCTTTGCCTGGCAGCCAAATTATCCAGCAATACCTGCCCAGGTACCATGTGATCTTGCAATGGCAAGTAAAATAGGATCTTTTGCTATTTTTGTTTTTGTATAATCAAGAAGTAAAATGCCTCTATTTGAGTGTGATTGAGGAGGATCTTTCTCACCCATTGTTGGGCCTGGGAAGATTTTTAAGAAGGTCCTTGCCTTTTGCTAATGAGACCCTGATTCTCAAGCAATGTGATGCCTTGGCTCTAAAAAGTGTACAAAGACTCTGAGGGTAAGGTTTTACTTTGGGGCTTAGTTTTGCTAAGAAGGTTTGAGTGCCAGATGAGGACTCTGGGAAGCTGCTCAGGAGCCCAGACTTTGAGAGCCCAGATGTAGTACTTCCCTCTCTGGTTATTGTGGTCAGATATCTGTACCTGTCTGTTGAATTATGATCAGGCAAAGGAAGCCATGTCTGTTGATTACTTTGGGGTTCAGGATGTTGACTACCCTGAACTGAGTAATATATGTACTTGACTAAATACATGTGCTTGATTAAAGTGATTGTTAACCCCTCAAAAGTTGCCTTTCCTTTTATGAGTGCATATTTAAGAACCTGTGATAGCTGGTGTATGTTGGGGTGCTTACTGATACAGACCTGAAATTAACATGTTTTCTCAGTGCCTTAATTGAAGTCTGTAACTGGCCTCCACTATAGAGTTTTCCTTAAGAAATCCAGTAGCTCATGATTTCTTGCTTCTTTTTTCCCCCTTCCTATCATGACTGATAAGACATCATCAGATGCTCTCAACTTGAACCTTCTTTTCTTACTGAGACAATCTGGAAGTAAGTCCTCTGGATTTAAAATTTGAGGACCTTGACTGAAAACTTCGGGCTCTAACACTTTGGGTCATTTAACCTCAATGGACATCAACTGATTCATCTGTGAAATGGGGAAGTGAACTAAATAATTTATGACGATCCTTTCACATCCAGAGCTACTATCATGTGATTATCTTCTGACACTAAGTAGTCACCCCTGAGCAAGGTGTGTGCATATGATTTTTTAAGCAGGTTTTTCTCCCTTTTTCAAATGCAGTAGCTTTTTTCTTCTAAATTAAAAAAATGCATATTTTGTGTTAATGCTACACTAAAGTGCCAAACTCCTTTACAAAGTAAATCTCCCAAATAAAAGTTTGACCATCAGAAAGTAGGCATGAGTCCACCTTTTTTTCATTAGTTGACATTTTTTTTCTCTGCCTTTATCTAGGAGTAATTTTGTCTGCCATTACCCTATAATGGATTTTTTAAATGATAGAGTGTTCCTTATCCTACTTAAAGGCAAACTCTTTTCATGATTTTTGAAGGCAAATGGATGCAATTAATTGCAACAGAATCAATTCAGTTCATTAAGGTAGAAGAGACAAGACATTTACATGGGAAGGCTCTGTTAGCAGCCTGAGTACATTTGTGCACTTTAAAACTGTGAAATGATATTTCATTAAAAATATTCTGTACTTCAGACTCTTTACTGATCCCAAATGGCCTTTCCCTGAGTTAGTCCAATTAGTGAGGTTTTATTATATTATGACAAAGAAATGACTTTTGGATAATGATACTGGGCATGATTCTCTTCCAGCCTAACCATCCAGCTTAACCATCTGGAGTGAGGAGCAGCTGGCAGGAGAAGTCACCATCTCTAGATAGTCTCTCTTGGCACTGCTAAAAAGGTAACAAACAAGGCATCTGGTGGATCACAAGATCCAGCTGTTACCGACATGTCACCTCTTGCCTTCAAAAGCAATTTATTCTCTGAAGGTGCCAGACTTATATTTGTACAGATGTAAAGAGGGTGGAAATGAAGAAAAAGTCACCAAGAATGATTCCAGAAAATGAACTAGCACAGGGAAGGGAGTTATAATTATTGACTCAAACATTCCCATTATGGAAGATGGTGGTGGGAAGTGGGAACATTTCTGATGCAAGGGAGATCTAAATTCAAATTCCTCATCTTCCAATAGACTATTTGTACGAACACAGAGGAAGTCACAGAAGAAGTTAGGCGTCACAGGGGATAGAGCACAGGACCTGGAGTCCCAGAAGACCTGATTTCAAATCCAGCCTCAGACATAACCAACTGTACAACCATAAGCAAGTTGTTTTTAAGTTTTGTTTGTCTCTGTTTCTTCAGCCTTAAAATGGGGACTATAGAAGCAAACATCTCCCAGAGTTGTTATGAGGATCAAATAAGGCAATTATTAAATGCTTAGCAGGATGGTTGGCATATAATAGTGCTTTGTAAATGCTTTACTGTTATTATTCACATGGCCTTTCTGAACTTCAGTTTTTTCATCTGTTAATTGAGGATAATAATAGCATCCATTCTGAGGTTGTGAGGTAACATACAAAAAGTGTTTTGTAATCCTTAGAAACCTAAGCACAAAAATGATGAGGAATAATTGGGTTCTTCTGAAATGAGGCACACATGCATTTCTGCACAACTTCTTACCCTACTAAGGGTAATGTTAAAATGTTAAAATTGTCTTACATGGAAGAAAAAGGACCAAGGGTGACCCTGACAGGGTCAGGAAAATCCATCAAAGGGAGTTATGAGTTTTATCAACATGGCCTGAGGATGATGCTATTTTGGTAACCAGGCAAACCAGAATTCTTTTGGTGGTGGAAGAAGGAAGCCTAGGCACCAAGCAGTAACAGAGGACAAGCCTGGATCCAAAGAAAAATAAACAAGAGCATTCAGCATAGACTGGAATCGCAGTCAAGGTGATAGAACCAGGAAACAATCTGAGGAAGGGATGGGGAAGACAAATACCCAGTACACAAGGCAAACTTTTTTGTATGTTCTTGTTAACAGAGAGACTCTGTGCCAACCATGTTTTCTAAAATGACCTGCCAGTCTCCCAGGATTCCAAGGATTGGACATCATCCTCTCATAATCTGGTTCTGCAGAAGTTTGAGGCTGATTTCATAGCTATTTAAATATTACTAAATTCCCTTATATCGAGTTTAATTGCATGTTTGTGTTCCTAAGAAAGCACTACTGTTGATGAGTACTAATCACTTGTTGGATGAGACAGACCTGATGCAACTCATTAATAGGCTTCATATTTTAATGCACACATTTCAAATTTTTGTTATTGTTCAGTCATCATCAGCCATGTGTGACTTCTTGATTTAATTTAGGACTTTCTTGGCAAAATTACTAGAGTGGTTTGCCATTTCCTTCTCCAGCTCATTTTACAGATAAGGAAACTGAGGCAAACAGGGTTAAGTTTTTATTGCTGTTGTTTAATGTAAAAGTCATTCAAAAGCAGCTTTGAAAGAGAAGTTTTGTTATGTTACTTAAAAAACTAGTGACTGAATATGGACAAACTGGCATTATGGAGCATGACTGTGACTTATACATTACCTCTCTGACCGTCTATATCTAATCTGTTGGCAAGGCTTGTCAGTTTCACCATTGCAACATCTCTCAAATATGTTACCTTCTCTCCTCTAATAGTGCCACCATTCTGTTGCAGTCTTGTTAACTAATACTTGAACTATTACAACAGCTTGCTATTGTGTCTGCCTACCTCATCCTCCTTTCAGCCACTAAGTGATCTGATCATGTCACCCCACATCCCCTAACTCAAACTTCAGTGGTTCCTAATTGCCTCCAGGACCAAACGCAAGATGCCATTCGAAGCCTTTCATAATGTAGCAGCCCACTACCTTTCCAATCTTCTTACACCTTATTCTCTGCCCCATATTCTTTGATACAGTAACACTAGTCTCTTCATAGTTCCTCAAACATGACATACCAATCTTTGGTTCCAGACATTTTCTCTGGATGTCTTTCAGACCTGGACCATTCTCCCACCCCATCTCCTCCTCCTTCCTTCCCTAGCTTCCCTTATTCCTTAATTAAAATTCTATCTTCTACAGGAAGCATTTCCCAGCCCCTCTTAATTCAAGTACCTTGCTTCTTTTACTCATTTCCAATTATTTCTGTAAATGGCTTCTTTGTCCACAAGTCCGCCTGCTCTCTACCCTTGTGAACTCTTTGAGGTCACTATCTTTTGCTTCTCTTTGCATCCCCAGAGCTTACTTAGCACAGTGTTGGGGTATAATAAATGTTTACTGACACGTTAAAACACTATCAAACAATTTCTTATATCTAGATTGCCAAAATGCAATCTTACTTGTATATTAGGAACCACAAGAACAATAGTTATTTTGCTGAAAATCTCTGTCACTGGTGACTCTTGGAAGAAAAACAATAAGAAAACACAGGGCTACAAATTCTTTCCTTCTAAATATGTCTTTCACAATAAGTGGGCACATTCCTTTCACTTCTCTCTTCAAATATGCAACATGTTGTATTTAGAATAAGAGAGAATATCATAGTTATTTTTCTTATGCGTGATATCTTTTCCTTCAAAAGCTTGTACTTTAGAAGTCATGAGAAAAAGGCATTTGATTTTTTGGCATTGATAAATTTTGTTTTAACCTTAGCTAATGTGTCCATGTATTCATATTATATGTGTTTGTAAATATTCTTAGAGTTCCATAACTAAGGAAGGGTGACTGAAAATTTTCATCAAAATTTAGGGGTTACTGATAACATTGACCCTCCTTGAACATGTTAGGGGAAAAAACTGCTTATAGCACCTAGTTAATGAGAATAATTGATTAAAATCATCAGTTAATCAGTTACAAAAAGTCCAGATGGCTGCTGGACTCCCCTTCTTTCACATACTGGTCTTGCTACAACCCAGGATCTCTGTATCGCTGCCCCCAACTGAATTTATCCTTAAAAGTTGATCTGAGGGCACTATTTAAGCTTCTTCCTCAAGATGTGGCTTCTGAAGTTTAATTCCAAGAGATAAAAATGCTAGTTATGGTTCTTTATATACATATATATTAAAAGCATAGCTAGGAAAAGAGTATAAAGGAGGCAGAGCCATTTGCATAACCAAGCCATCATGGTGACAGTGCCAAGCTAACAATCGCTGGCTGCTGCCTTCCCATATGCATCATTTATATTTAAAGATGTGATTTCTAAAGGGATGATTTTGAGCAGCTAATGATGGTGTTTCATGACTTGGGATGAGGCTCTTTAAATAACTAAAAATTTGCAAAGTCTAAAGTGGTTTATCTTTTTTTAAAAAAGAGTAATTCTGTTGAGTTGACTTCTTTTTCTTTTCTTCCCCCCACCCAACATTTTTAACATATGTGTTAAAGGTTAGACAGCAAAGCAATAGAAAATGAAAAAAAAAAATAAACCTATTTCATAGCAATTAAATAGGTAACTATTTCAAGATGACCACAAAACACCTTCCTAACATCTCTCCTCTGTGCTTCCTTCTCTCCTCTGACACTGCTACCATCCTGGTACAGGTGCTCAGCACCTCATGCCTGGACTGGTCCAGTAGCCTGCTGGTTGGGCTCACTGCCACAAGAATCTCCCCTCTCCAGTTCATTCTCCAATCAGATGCCAAAATGATTTTCCTAAAGTGAAGGTCTGACCATGTCACCCACATACATACACACTCAATACACTGCAGTGTCTTATTGCCTCCAGGACCAAATAATAATATCCTCTGTTTGGCATTCAAAATCTCTCCAACCTTTCCACCTTCCAAACTTCTTACACCTTATTCCTTCTCTCCCTCACCATTCTTCCCCCCCCCCTCCAACTCCCCACAACCCCACCTACCCTGAAATCCACTTACATTGGCCTCTTTACTATTTTTCCCACACACACAAGAATTTCCATATCTGACTCCAAGAATTTTCACTCCCCCATTCCTCAAATGCCATTATGCCTCCATGTCAACATTCTAACTTTCCTGGAATTCTTCAGGACGTAGCTAATTCCCACCTTGTACAAAATGCTTTTCTAAAATCTCCTTGATGTTAGTGACTTCCCTTTGAGATTATCTTAAATTTATCCTATAAATAGGTTTCCCATGCAGTTGTTTGTAAGCTGTCTCACCCCTTTCACAGTTGTATTGTGAGAGCAGGGACTGTCTTTTTCTTTGTACCCTCAATACTTAGCACTTGAACACAATTACAAAACACTTATTGCACAAATAAAGTCAGACCTAAGTAAGCAGAAAAACATCAGTTGCTCATGGGTACGCAGAGTTAATATAATAAAAATGATAATTCTACCTAAATTAATTTACTTATTCAGTGCCATACCAATCAAACTACCAGATAATTATTTTCTAGAGCTAGAAAAAGTAATATCAAAATTCATCTGAAAGAACAAAAGGTCCAGAATATCAAGGGAACTAATGAAAAGAAATGCTAGGGAAGGTGGCAGCCTATCTATCCCTAGCAGATCTCAAATTGTAATATAAAGCAGCAGTCATCAAAACCATTTGGTTCTGGGTAAGAAACATAGGGGTAGACCAGTGGATTATATTAGGTACTCAAGACACAGTAGTCAATGAATATAACAATCTACTGTTCGATAAACCCAAGTACCCCAGCTTCTGGGATAAGAACTCACAGTTTGACAAAAATTGCTGGGAAAACTGGATAACAGTGTGGTGGAAACTGGGCATAAACCAATGCTTGACACCATACACAAGAAAAAAATCCAAATGGATACATGACGTAGGTATAAATATTGATACTATAAACAAATTAGGGGAGCAAGAAATAGCGTATTTGTCAGATTTATGGAGAATTGAGAAATGTTTGACTAAACAAAAGATAGAGAACATCATAAAGTGCAAAATGCACAATTTTGATTACATTAAATTGAAAAGTCTTTACATAAACAAACCCAATGCAACCTAGATTAGG
This sequence comes from Notamacropus eugenii, assembly GCF_028372415.1. Lineage (NCBI taxonomy): Eukaryota > Metazoa > Chordata > Mammalia > Diprotodontia > Macropodidae > Notamacropus > Notamacropus eugenii. The sequence goes on along the minus strand of NC_092873.1, from coordinate 398,046,786 downwards.
AAGGAAGTAGAAAACTGGGAAAGAATTTTTGCAACTAGTGTCTGTGATAAAGGCCTCATTTCTGAAATATATAGAGAAATGGGTCAATACAAGTCACTCCTCAGTTGATAAATGGTCAAAGGATATGAACAGGCAAGTTTCAGAGGAAGAAATTAAAGTTACCTATAGTCATATGAAAAAATGCTCTAAATCACTATTGATTAGAGAGATGTAAATCAAAACAACTCTGAGGTACCACATTATACCTCTCAGATTGGCTAACATGACAAAACATGAAGATGACAAATATTGGAGAAGATGTGGGAGAGTTGGAACACTAATTCATTGTTGGTGGAGCTGTGAGCTGATCCAACTATTCTGGAGAACAATTTGGAACTATGCCTAAAAGGCTATAAAAATGTGCATACCCTTTGACCCAGCAATATAGCTTCTAGGACTATATCCCAAAGAGATCATAAATATGGGAAAGGGTCCCACATGTACAAAAATATTTATAGCAGCTCTCTTTCTGATGGCCAAAAACTGGAAATTAAGGGGATGCCCATTAATTGAGGAATGGCTAAACAATGGAATACTTTTGTGCTATAAGAAATGATGAACAGACGGCTTCAGAAAAACCTGGAAAGACTTATATAGACTGATTGCTGAGTGAAAGGAGCAGAACCAGGAGAACTTTGTTCACAGCAACAACCACAGTGTGTGAGGAATTTTTGTGGTAGACTTAGTCTTTCATAGCAATGCAAGGACCTAAAAAATTCCCAATGGACTTTTAAGGCAAAATGCCTTCCACATCCAGAGAAAGAACTATGGAATTGGGTCGCAGAATGAAGCAGACCATTTTCTTTTGTATTATGCTTTGTTTTGTTGTGTTGTGTTTTATGATTTCTCCCATTCATTTTAATTCTTCTATTCAATATGACTAAGGTGAAAATGTATTTAATAGGAATGTATGTGTAGAACCTATATAAGATTGCACACTGTCTCAGGGAGGGAGGGGGGAAGGAGGGAGAAGTAGGAGGAAAAATCTTAAGATCTATGGAAGTGACTGTAGAACACTGAAAACAAATAAAATAATTTTAAAAAAGAAAATGAAGGACAAACACGACAACAACAACAAATGAGTAAGAAAATGTTACTTTTGACATTGGCATCTTACTCTCAATAAAAGAACATGACAATGACAAAAAAAACACTTAGCACAGTGCTGAAGCACAGTAAGTGTTTAATAAATGTTAATTGACTGATGAATGATTTAAATCTAATTATCGCTACTAGTCAACCTTCCAAAAAGGTCTCTTCCAATGCTTTCTTCCGAGTTGTTGAAGATTATGTTGGCAGAGCACAAGTTCTGGCAAATTCCACTAAGCTAATGAATGAGATTTTAAGGAAAGGCCCCAAAATGAGTTGTATATCTATCGTTAAGGACCAAGTTAGTTAACTTTGAAGAGGACTCCCACCAGAGAGCTAGCCAATGAATGACCACCTTTGGGGGCTATGGTGAATCATGAATCTACTTATAAAGGTATAGACAGCAACAAGCACAAGTGGAAGAATTCCATCCCCTGATGAAATCACTAATCCTTGAGGCAATGAAGCCAAAAAGAAAAAAAGCCTTATGATTTCATGATATATTTGAAATGAATTATTTGCTGCCAAAGAAGTTAGAAAAGATCTTTTCTGTTCAGCTTTAGAAAATTAGGGTCCAATCACATTTTACAAAAGTTACTTAAGAGTTTGACTGAAAAAAAAATTGAAGATCTTAGCAGTCTGGGAGTAAATGTGCCTAGGTTTAACTGCTGCTGTTCTCACAAATTTGTGCATGATTGTTGAGTTACAAAACTTTCTCTTCTTTTAACATATCATAGAAGGGTGTTATCACCTGTAATGCAGCCATACCTGAGTCAGTCACTTAGAATTTAAATAAATAACAATACCATGAACAATTATAAATAATAATAAAAGTGCCAGGCACCAGTGAAGGGGATAAAAAGAAAAGAAAAAAGAGATTAGCCTGTGCTCTCAGGAAACTCAAAATCTAATAAAAAAGAATAAAACAAAAAACAGGAAAGAGCCAGAAGGCGTTGTCAAGTATGCAGCTTGATCATACCACACATATCTGTCACTCGTGTGAACACTTCGTGTACAATGAACCTAAAACACCTCACCACCAAGCCCAAGTCTTCCCAGGAGGATACAGTGTACTGGAATATAAACAGACATACAAGGAAAGCTGCCCAGTTGACCAGACTCCCCAGAGCTTCATGGATATGCCACAAAGCAATCTCACCTTGCTCTCTACTATTCTTTCTTTCGATAGATGTAACTCATACTTACTAAGAGTATCTAATCCAGTGCCAGTTTAGAGAACACCAGCCTGAGGGCTGTCTGCCCCATTCCACTACGTCTCCACACGCTGTCTTTCACCCTCTGAGATGTTGCCTTCCTTCTCCACATCTGGATCATCAGCATCTGAACTGGGTTTCTAGGAACAAAGACCCGGATCCAGGGGAACGTCAACCCCAGAATGACACCCCCACTTTACCACCAGCTGTCTTGATGAGTAAATGAGTAATTACAAACACTCCTAGCCAACTATATTTAGCCATACTAAACCACGTATTCTTTTCTACACCTCATCCTGCTGTTTCATGTATTCCCTTCCTCCTCCTCTTGCTCTGGGCATAGTAAACAAATCAATACTACCACTGATTCAGGAAAAGGCCTTTATACTAACTGCCCTATGACTGTGAGTCCTCAGAACAAAGCACCCCTCCCTGGTCACCACTAGGAATAAGACCCTTCATGAAAAAGATTGTCTTACTTTTGTACTTGTATTTTGTACTCCCCAGGATATAAGGCCTGATATAAAGTAAGTGCATAATAAATGATTTTTTTCATACATTCATGCCACTGGAGCACAGGGTGAAAAAGAGGTTTTGGTCTTTGTAGCAATATTGGCATCAGCTGTAAATTCCTGAGTTTACAGCTCAACTATTCTCCCCCTCTGAATGTGCTTAATAGTGACAGATTTCTCTCAATTCTTCTTTCCTGTCTCTTTCTGTCTGGGCCAAGAGGACTATGGTCTATCTTTCTAAATGTACCTGAGGGGAATTTGGCTCATCCCAACAAGACTGTGGACATTTGGCTCCTGTGGGAGTTACTCACACACTGAATGTTTTGGGTTGATCACAGTCCCTCCTGTGAGCTACATAGTTTAACAAAAAGCCCTGTCTCCTCTAGAATTATGGGAACAGTGGCGTTGATGTTGCAGTCAGGGTACCCTAATCTCTATTTTCAAAAGTCCTACAAAAACAGGCTTATGTACACACTAAAACTAAGTGGCACAGTGGATAGAGGACTGGATCTGGAGCCAGGGAAATTATCCTTCCTGAGTTCAAATCTGGCCTCAGACACTTACTGGCTGTGAGACTCTGGGCAAGTCACTTAACCCTGTTACCTCAGTTCCCTTCTCTGTCAAATGAGCTGCAGAAGGAAATGGTAGACCACTCCAGTATTTTTGTCATGAAAACCCCAAATGAAGTCAGGAAAGACTGGGCATGACTAAAATGACTAAATGAATAAAAGATACCCTAGAGCATAGATAACCTTTTTTTCCTATCATGGAACCCTTACCCAGTCTCATGAAACCTATGCATCCTTTCTCAGAATAATGTTTATAAATACATAAAATACATAAGATTGTAAAGGAAATAAATTACATTGAATTAAGACAGATATCCTTTTTTTTTTAAGTTCATGGATTCTATGTCATGAAGCCCTGCTCTGGAAAATGGACATCTTAAAAGACACTGTCAAACATAGTGCTGGAAGAAAAAAAAAAAGATATTTAGACTTCATTTGTAAGAAAAGGATACACCAGCAAGCAGTAGAAGGAGTGACTGTATCTGGAGTGAGATGACCTAGGTTTGGGCTCAAGCTCTGCCACACACACCTATGGGATCTTGGGCAAGTCATTTAACACCTCAAACCTCTATGTACAAACCAGCTTATACAGGATGAACTGAAAATAATCAACAGGGGAAAGGCACTGGATTAAAAAGGACAGGACAAAACTTCCTGTACAAAATGATATTTTCAGTAGGGTTCGAAGGAAGCCAGGAGGTAGAGATGAGAATAAAGAGCATTCCATGCATGGAAGGACAATCAGTGAAAATGCCCGGTCAGGAGATGAAATGTTTTGTAAGAAGAATAGCAAAGAGACCAGTGTCATTGGAGCTCAGAATACTTGGAAGGAGCATTGTAAGATGTAAAAGATGGCAAAATGGAGGTGGGGGAAGGGCAAACTGTGCCTAACAGTAGTAGCAACCATTGGAGGGGGATATGAGCCCAGGTCGGCTGACTCTAAATACAACAATCTCAATAATACCAAAGGGTATCTCTAATTCTGTTCTCCTACAAGCCTCATGCCTTCTTGACGTAGCTGTAATATACATAGAGTAGACCAATGGGATGGGCCACTGAGATTTAAGAGAGTCTGTTGTGGCTGTTTGTCCTTCATTCTTGGAGAGGACCATGATGTCAGGAAGATGATTTCATGACTTGCAAGTGAATTGGATTTAAGTGAGGGAGGGCTGTGCAAAGCCACCAGCCTCACTTTATCCTCCTAAGCCATCTAGGTCCAGTAGCAAGATAGAGATGAGGACAATTGCAGGTGGCCCTTTAAGGCAGACTGACACACAGTCAGATCAACAAAACTCTCCAAGGATACTTGCAACACAAGCAGACACAAACATATAGGGAAGGCACCCAGTTGTCAATCTATCAGTGCTGCATATCTCTGCCACAATAAGGTTTCACCTGGATCTCTTACACTGTTTCCTGTCAAGAAATTAACTCTTCAGAGTCAGCATTAAAGTCAATTTAGAGGTCCAGAGGTCTAGGATCTCATATTCAATCTCATGGTAGGAGAGAGAGACTCCTGTCTTTATTAGTAATGCAGGCTTCAATCCCTGCCTTCCTATTCTCACAGCTCAACTGTCCTGACTTCTGGACTATGGTCATTGGTCATTATAGGGTTCAAGTTGACATTGACTTTCATCCAGAACAGTGGAATAATTTAGTTCCTACAACAGACTCGTTATATCAATCAAGATACCAAATAATACCCTCTTTTCACAACATGACTGTTATGGAAGTGTTTTGCATGACTACACATGTATAACCTATATCTAATTGCTTGCCTTCTTAATGAGGGTGGGTGAGAAGGGAGGAAGGAAGAGAATGTGGAACTTCAAGTTTTAAAAGTAAAGGTTAAAAATTGTTTTTATCTTTAACTGAGAAATAAGGTACATAGGCAATGAGGTATAGAAACTTATCTTGCCAATAGAAGGGAAGGGGACAAGAGAAGAGAGGGTGATAGAATGGAGGACAGATTGGGGAAGGGAAAATCAGAATACATGCTCTCTTTGGGGGGGAGGGGAGAGATGGGGAGAAAATTTGGAGCTCAAAATCTTGTGGAAGTATGTTGCAAACTAAAAACAAATTAATAAAATAGAAGGGGGAAAATCATCCTCTCGTTTCTCTCTTCCTCATAAATATTTCAGGCATTCTGAGGTCAGAAATGCATTTTTAACCTAATCCAATCTACAAAACTGCTTCTACTAAAGCCAATTTGTTTCACCAAGATATTTATTTTAGAATGATAATGGGACAATTGTGATGAAGAAAAAAAGAAAAGTGGGAGTTTCAATGTTTTAACCTCAAACTTAGAAATGAATAGAATTAAAGATCAGATAAATATATTGAATATTTATACTCCTTAGTACAGCTAGACAGCACTGTGGATGAAGCTTTAGACTTGATGTCTGAAAGATGTAGCCTCAGGACTTGCCCTCAGCTCTGGTCTCAGATACACTTACCAGCTGTATGACCCTAGATAAGTCACTTAACCTCTATCTACCTCAGTTTCCTCAATGATGAAATAGGGATTATAATAGCATAACAGCATAATGGCATCACAAGTTTGTTGCAAAGATCATATGAGATGTCTGTAAAGTGTTTAGCACATTTCCTGGCACATAGTAGGTACTTTAAAAATGCCCATTACTTTCCCTTCCTACCTTAGTACTTGGCCTTTAAGCATTCTTTTCTACATGACTATGTAAAAATATATTTACAAGTTGTGGACTTGTAATGCCCAATGCACCCCTGAGGACTACTGCTATGAATGATTTTATGGGTCTAATCACATAGTAATGAATTCTCTGTTCAGCAATAAACTAAACATTGTTCAGTAAAGTGAAGTATAACGTCCATAGCAACATCGTTAAGCAAAACATATCATCTAATACATATAGGTGTCTCATAATACTCAATATGCCATATGGGGCATAGCATATATCATTGCATCTCCAAAGTCAGGGGGTTCCAGGCTAGCATGATGCATCCTTAAGGGGTAGCAGAAAATACCACACCCTCTGCCCCTAATTCACTGTAGGAATAATCTCCTTTATCAATACACACAACCCAAGTAAAATTCTCATCTTGACTGACTTCCAAACCCCTCTGCTCCTCCTCCGTGGGCTCCTTCTCCATGGGCCCACCACTCCCAGCACTTGCCTTCATTCGCACACAGTCAGCTCTCTGCTCTTATTCCTTGTCTCAGCTCATGGGGAATGTTCCACTCCAAACTTGTCCCCAAACTCTTCTGCCCACTTCTCTCTCTCAGCTGTGCTTCTGACTGCTCTCTCTACTATAGATGATAGATAGATAGATAGATAAATAGATAGATAGATAGATAGATAGATAGATAGATAGATAGATAGATAGATAGATACTGTTTTTAATCAACAACTCGATTGATTCAATCAAAAACAAGACTCAATCAAAGGCAGTTGATTGGCTAAAACTCAATCCAGAAAAACATCACAAAATCCTACTTTGCTTAATGTTACAGGGCTCTTTCATTCTAGTTTCCATCATCAATTTTTTAATTCCAGCCATGCATTGTTTCTTGTTTAATGAAGACTGAGAGCAATGGTAATTACCCTAAACCTGCTCAAACCAATGAACAAAATCTCCAGACAGTTAAAACCTTAGGACAAAGAGACAAGGAGGCAAGAGGGATACACTGGAAGGATATTAAAAAAAAAAAAATAGTGTGCATTGCTACCACTTTATTTAAAGTGGATAATAAATTCACAAACTTAAAACAAATTCACACTTAAAGATTACTGGTAGTGCAGTCTTGAATATTCATGCAGAAGTCCAGTTTATCAAATTTATAACTGAATTGAAGACACTGATGAAAAGTCATTCATCAAATATATCCTATAGAAAATCTTTCCCCTTCAATAGTTGAATCATCATTTCACAACTTTTGCATTTACCAGAAATCGTTTACATACAATGAAAGGCATAAAGGATAGCAAGAATATGAATGGTTGGAAAAGTAGGTGGGGTGGGCAAGATGCAAAAGAAAGAGGTAAAAGATGGCGATAGCATTACACTGAAAACTTGGTCTTTGATCGCATCATTTTGAATGTTCCCACCAAGAATGAGGCCCATAAACCTATCCATTCCTGTCCATCCCATCCAATTTCTGATCCATATTCTTCCATAAATACAAACGAGAGGGGCAACCAAATATTCCAGATGCTTTCTTCATAAATACACACACACACACACATATACTTATCAGGGCTCTTTCATAATTCTAAACTCTTTGAGAATCAAGGCCCATCTTTTTAATGTCAATAATCTGCTAGTAGTACATGACCATTGAGTGTGAAAGTTTCTGAATAATTAAAAATGAACATCACACAAAGAAAAGATATTTGTGTATAAACACGTGTGTGTAAATATGTGTATATTTGATTGTACATATTTACATATGTGTATGTATATATACATATATATTTGTGCATGGTTACATAATAAATCAATAAACATTTATTAAATCTCTAGCCTGTGGCAGATACTGGCCTGTGCATATGATATTACAAAATTTAAAGTACCATAAAAATGACTACTATTATCATTATCTTCTGTTTTCTCCTTTATCCTTGTTTCTCTGAGAATCTTCACCAGAGTCACAGTTGGGAAAGTTATCTCTCTCCCTTCTTGTCTAATTTGCGTATGATATGACCTTTTACATTTAGGTCACATATCCTTTTGAATCTCATTATGATTTATAATGCGATCTGGTCCAACCTAATTTTCATCACTATTTATAAACATTTTAGAGATGGAGATTCTAAGGAACAAAATTAGTAACTATCTTGCCACAATACTTGAAGGAAATTAAGGAAAACATCAACTTGAACTAGCAAACTTTTATTGAGTACTATATACAAAACTCCCCATTAATGTCTTATTATAGAGCCTTTTCATGTCTGTGGCATACTTTTTCAGACTTTACCATGATGGAACAACTGCAAGTGAGGGTATATGATAAGTTATCACTTGTCCTTCATTCAGTAGCCAAGCTAGCTAAGTGGGAACAAGCTCAGCCCTGCAATCATGGTTATTAGGAGATGATTTTGCAGAAGGGTCAATCTAATTTAAAAAAAGAACATTTTCTAAGAGTTCTAGTCTGCTCTGCTAGAGAAAGCCCCCATACAAATGAAGTCATGAATTGCTGACATAGGGAAGCATGTGCTGGAGATCATACAGATGACAAAGACACAATCTCTGCTTCATGGAGCTTAGAATCTGCAAGAGGGAGATAACGTACACACAAAGGACTTACACAAAATAGAATTGCAGAAGGTCATCGTTAGAAGGGCCTAAAGAGGCCTATCGGATCCAACTGATACCTGAAAAAGAAACCCCATGTACAACTGACAGGAGGCATCCCTTCATAACCCCATTTGGGGTTTTCTTGGCAAAGATACTGGAGTGGTTGGCCATTTGTTTCTCTAGCTCATTTTACAGATGAAGAAACTGAGGTCAAAGTCACTTACCTAGGGTCACATAGCTAGTAAGCATCTGAGGCTGTATCTGAACTCAGGTCTTCCTGGTGCTGGGTCCACTGTACCACCTAGATGCCCTATGAACTATCTGATGTGATATTATTATTAGTCAGGCACTTATTAGGGAACTGTGACCCTCTCCACCTCCCAGTCCAAAGTGCTACTAATATATGGATTTTTTTCTTCAGAAATGAGATCTAGGGATAAACCGAGTGGGATTGGATCCATTCATCACTCATTTTGGACTAAAACTACAAATGAAAATCCCATTTGGGAGACATTCCTTTTCCTCAAGGATCATTTGTTCTAATCTTTCTTGTTGTATTTGAAGTGTAGCCACTTTTATAATCTCTAATTTTCATGCTAAAATATAAAAAGCTAGGATTTTTCCCTCTTTAAAAGTTATTACTAAAAGAAAACTTACTGGAAAACTTGCCCCCACTCAAAACAACTTTAGTTTCTTCCAGTCATTATTAAAATAATTATTAACAACTAGATTTGGTAGGCTGTGTATCCTAAAATAATGGCTTCTTCCCCAGGTTACCTGGGAAGTGTCTTAGATTAATTATGAGAAACTGCTCTCTGCAGACCTAATTTCTAGATAATGATAACCTGTGTTTGAGCCTACTGAAGATACTGAATGTGTGCCAAGACTGAATTTTCCCAAAAGACTCATCCACAATCCCATCCATATGTACCATGGTATTCCCAAACCCTTTAGATCAGATTGTAGGGCAAGACTTTGCTGACATGTCAAAAACCGAGCTTTGTTCTGTCTCTTTTTTTTCAACATAAGCATGAACTTTTTTGTCGAACATTCATCCTGCATCCCTCACACAGATGCTGTTACATGCATCAGTGTGTCAATGACTAATGTACGGTCTGGAAAGCTGCAGCCTTGGAGGAACATGCTCCTCACCTAGTAGTATGTGAGGAGTTCTTGGAAGTTTTCACCTCCTAGTCTTTATCTATTCATCCGTGATCCAGCTGGATCTAGAATATCCTTCAATAAATCCTGAGAAGACTATACATTTGTCCTATACTAAATTTTGTTGTCATTTCTCAGTAGCCCTGTGGAATACAATTCACCTCTATGAGCTTCCTCATCTGGAAATGATGGGGTTGCATTGGATAAAAGCTAAGGTCCTTTCTAGCTCTAAATCTCTGATTCTATGACCCAGGAGTCACTTTGACAACCTATCTCTTAAAATAGAAAGCATTTTCTACCATTTGTAAAAGAGGCTGATCAACTCTCCAACCTGTAGACTTATTCCCTCAAACTCGAGACAAGTGGACTCTCAAACTTCCATTTAAGACCTCTAGTGAGAGTAAACCCCCTACCTTCTGAGGCAACCCATTCTTTGGGAAGAGATATAATAGCTTTGGGGAGTTAGCAGTTTGAAGATGTTTTCCTTACAATAGGTCTAAATTTGATTTTTTAAGGCTTGTATTCATTGTTCCTAGTTCTATCCCCTGTAGCCAAGCAGAACATGTATAATGCATGTTCCAAATGAGTCCTATCAAATACTCGAAGATAGCTTTCATGTTCCCCAAGCCCTCTTTTCTCCAGGCTAAACATGCCCAGTTCTTTCCACTGAATCATATATTGCTAGACTCAAGGACCTTCTCTGTCCTCTACATAATCTTTAGCTTAACAGCATTCAATGTCAAATTCAATGTCAAAAATTGTCCACATTCTCACAAATGATATTTAGCCAGGGCAGAGATGTTTGTAATTTTCTTGCCTATAACAGAAGGATTTAAAGTTTCTTGTAGTTCTAAATTCTATGAACTAATTTATCTGTTTTTGTTTTATTTTAGAATGAAACACATCTATTCATTTAATTGATTCTTTTTTTTGGTTTCAATTAAATTCAACAGACATTTATTGAGTACATACCATATGTACATCTAACACCCCAATGTGGTATTAAAATCCATGGGTGGTTGATATTTTTCCTTTCGTTTTCTGACGTCTCTGAGAAAGAGAGAAAAGAAGGTAAGTTGAAATGTCCAAGACTTTTAACATTCAGGGAGCTGTTTAAGTTAGCTTAATGACATGATGAATAGGCACATTTAAAAAACAAAAACAGTGGCTGGTTTTATGGGAAATGATTCAGAAGCTGCCGGAGGAGAGCACAGGGTCAAATGACAGACGTGAAACTCAACATGGATGATGTGACTGTAGCATTATATGTGGTGGGAATTACCCTTCCTATGAGGTAAATGACCTCCTCCCACCCAGGGTCAGGGTCAACATTGGAGGACGTCAGAGACACTGGAAACACCTTCATCATAAGACTGTATGGGTGAGTCCTCAGACTATTGAACTTTTATCAGGAAATTAGCAAATGGCAGCCCTATGGGAGTCAGGGTCAAGGCCTGTCATCCAATTCATGAGAGTTTCAGTTTTCCCCCTTTACTAACTTTAAAATTGGTAGGGATGTTTGATGACCCTCATCTAAGAAATGAGCCCTGGAAAGATCTAGACCCTTGAGGAATGTGAACTAGAAAATACAGATGTTAGCAGAAGTAGATACATCCACTGAGAAAACTATATCCATTCTTTCCAAGAGCAGCTGGTTCAGCTGTTCTAAAGTTTTCATGTTGTGTCTTTTGGCTGTATTCAATAAATGTACTCAACTATAAAATGCTTTGTAGTCCTATTGGTCACATGAAGTAGGAAATATCAGAATCCCAGTGGAATGAAAGCACATGAGAACTCTTGATCAGCGATGGCCTTGCTTTTTCATCCCCTACCCTAGACAGAGAACCTGAGCAAGGCACCAAAAAGGGAAGCTCTATCCCTGGTGAAAGAACATTGTAGTTTAGGACTTTGTAGCGCCACTTGATGGCTTAGTCAGAGATTGCATGCACCACCCCTGGAAGGAGCATGGTTATTGGTATCCCTTCACCTACCAGCCTTTTCTCTCTGCTGCCAATGGAAAAAAAGATGATCCTTTGGAGGGATAGAGATAGGAGATCCTGCCTTTCCTACATATATCATTGTTCTTTGGATTTTGATACAATGTTAGGTCTGGAATAATGAGGAAAGACCTGAGTTCAAATACACCTCAAATACTTCTTAGCTATATGACCCTTGACAAGTCATTTAACCTCTCCTTCAGTTTCCTCATATGTAAAATGGAAATATAATCTACCTCACCAGGCTGTTGTGTAGCTGAAATGAGATAATATTTATAAAGTGCTTAACACGGTGTCTGGCACATAATAGGTACTTAATAAATGCTTTTTCCTGTCTCTTGATAACACCTTCCTATATATATATATATGTATATATATATATATATATATGTATGTATATGTATATACACACACATATACATACATATGTACATATGTGAGTGGGCTGTTCTTTGGATTTTGATTATTGACATAAAGATTTAATATTGTAAGTACAGGACTAAGAAGATTAATCATAGAACAAACTTCCTACATGAACACCTTCAAAGTGTTGTTCTTTCACCCAAACAAGACAGCAAACCATGGCAACATTATGTAGGAAAACCTAAAGGGAAAGTGCTATTTACAGAAAATGCAGGATACTTCGTGTTGTTGGAAAAGAGAACTGGGCTGGAAATCAGGACACCTGAGTTCTAACAGGTAATTCACCACTGAACATATGTGACTTTGGGCAAATTATCTAATCATCTAAAGTTCATTTTCTCATCTATAAAATGAAGTTTTTCAACCTGGTGATTGTTAATGTCCCTTCTAGATCTAATTTCTATGATCTATGATCTATGTATAGGAAATGATCTTATTTTTAAAGCAACAAGAGGATGAGAAAAAAACTGAAACTAGAAATCAAAAAACAAAGCAACTTAAAGAAAAGCAAGAGTTTTCTCTTATGGTTTTTTAAGATGACTAGAGGGAAAACAGCTGTTAAGAAACACAAAATGCTAATTATAATGTTTAGTTAAGAGGAATGATTATCAGAGAAAGTAAAAAAAAAATGGGGGAAGATTATAGCAATTTAAATTGAGTCACACAATGCTGGCATTCAGCAAAATCCAGTTTATCTTGTTTGCAGCAATCAGGGGGGTAAATAGAGAGAAAAGAAAATTGCTACCATGTTAGAAAACAAAACAGAAATGAAGAGTGTACTCAGCTATTGGCTCAAGAAAAGGTGGGCTGGGCCAGGTAAAATCAGTAAAACTTAAGTCTGTCTCCATTGCTCTACATAAGCACCTAAGTTCTTTGTGGTGAGTAATTTTTAATCATGTGGAAAACTAAAAAGCAAATCCTTTGGAAGACACTCATTAATAGGGGATGATAACTCATTTTTACAATGTAAGCACCATTTAGACATATTTTGTTACACAGGATTCTGAACTATAGGGATGGAAAAGTAACATCCTGCCTACTTAGCTGGACTCCCCTAGTTACTATTATCATCATTGATTTAGATCTTAGCACTTTCTAGTTATGTGGAATGGAGGGCAGAGTAGCAGGGTGTGATGAAGTTGTGTTATTGCAGATGGGTGGAACTAGAAACAAACAGATAATTGAATGATCATAATCATGATTATAATAATATCTAACATTTATAGAACCTAAGTGCCTGGTAGTATGTTAAGTGCTTTATGAATATTATTTCATATGAATCTCACAACATGAAAAAGTAGAGTCTATTATTAACTCCATTTTACAAAGGAGGAAACTGAGGCAAAGATTAAATAATTTGCCCAGGGTTATGCTTCTAGTGTCTGAAGCTATATTTGAACTCAGGTCTTTCTGACTCAAGAACAGGAAGAGGGGGAGGAAGAAGGGGGAAGAGGGGAAGGAGGGGGAGGAGAAGTTACTATTTTGAGAGGTCTACAATTTCATCAATGCAGGGAAACTACAAGTATGGAAACTCCTTCTACTTAGGCAGTCTGACAACTTATCTATAAACTACAGCCTTTAAAAGTTCTCTGGGGCACTAAGAGGTTCAGTGGCTTCTCTTCCCATGTTAAGCCACTTGGTACTTATCAGAGATAGCTTTAAAATCCAGGTCTGTCTGACAAGGCTACCTTCCATATACTGTGCCACGTTACCTCTTCATCATTATCATCATAAGTTACCCACCTTCACATACTGCTGAAAGTTTATAAAGTACTTCCCTCGAATCAATTCTATTAGGTAGACAGTATCAATTAGCATCACTATTTTATATGTAATAGTTGTGTGAGGACTGAAGGGCATTCTAGGATTTGTATTTTCAGAGGGGCAAGCATTCCCTTCTCATCACTGAGTATGACTTAAGACCATAGGAAACCTTGAACCAGAAGGTGGGAACTGAGTCACACCAAGGAGTTCTTATAGTGACACACATACATAATCTTCAAGAAATAGACCAAGAGGAATGACTTAGTACCTCAAGAGCTAAGCAGCAACAGCGGGGGACAGCCTCCCCAGCCTTGCTCAGTTCTTAATAAAGCTAAGCTGGAAAAAATTGATGGCAGCAATAAAAGGAGACCAGAAAGGAGAGATTTCAAGGAGTAGATCAAAGGATGACTGATGTGTGACAGAAGGCAAAGAATCAGAGACTTGTGGAATCCCTCCCCCTAATCCCCACAGGCATTCTAGATTTTCTTAGACTGGAGCTACCATTTATATCTACTTCTTACAGCACTGATAGAAGTCCTCCCCAAAAAATATGCTTTTCCCATTTTTTCCTCCTTGTACCTATGCAGTACCAGATGCTATACTGCCTGATTCTTAGCTAAATGCTTCCTATAATCTCATTTTTGCCTCAAATATAAAGAGGTCAGAGATTTCTGTCATTCTACAGTTGTATCCAACTCTTTGTAAGCAAATTTGGGATACTCCAGGCAAAGGTACTAGAGTGGTTAGCCATTTCCTTCTCCATTTCATTTTACAGATAAGGAAACTGGGACAAATAGGGTTAAGTGACTTACCCAGAGTCACACAGCTTGTAAGTATCTGAGGTCAAATTTAAACTGAGGCCTTACTAACTCCAAGACAGAAGGGTCTCCATCCACTTCACTACCTAGCTGCCCATCATATGTAGGCTAAAAAAGTGACCTGATTACTGGAAGAAGTCTTATTAAATCTACAGAGATATATGGGCTAGGTTTGAGAAGGGAGTGAAAAGTACCAACTAGTCATCTGTACTGGGTACAGTGATCCCCACAACTACCAATATTACAACTAGAGGAACAATCCGAGACTGGGAAGTGGTAAGTGATTTGTCTGGAGGTTAAAGAGCTAGTAAACCATACTGAAAAATTCAGAAGATTTATATACCAAAGAAATCTTAAAGTTTCCCTAGTCCCCCTTCATTTTACAAATGAAGAAACAGAAACCACAAAGCAGTGAAATTAGTAGCAGTCAGGAATCAAACCAAGATCCACTGACTACATGCCCAGTGTTTTGTTTTTCTGCTTCTCATGATATTGTCTCTAAGAAAAAGGGACATATGACTACAGATGGTGAGGATAGAATTCTGTTGCAACCTGGGCCTAACCTTCACAATTTCAAACTAGCCTCTTTTTCAAAGGAGCAGCACCTTAAAGCAGAGTCAGTGACTATTAAGATCTGGTACAGAACTCACAAGGCAACATTTGCAATTTTGCCTCTAACCCTGAAAAAAATAAACAAATTGATGAGCAGAATATAGAGAACCCAGCAAAGGGAAAATATTTTTGGGGGGGGAGGGGGTTCCAGAATTACTTACATGTGAGCTATAGACCTGAAGAAATAATGAGTATACACAGTGTATGGAATAACAATAATAGCAAGTACTTATGTAGTGAATTAAGATTTGCAAAGTGCTTTCCATATGTAGTCTCATTTGATTCTCACAATAACCCTGTAAGGCAAGTATTATCATTAACACCATTTTACAAAAGAAGAAAATAGGTTCAGAGAGATTTGTTTAATTACCTCTGCCAGAGCTCAGGTTTGAAACCAAATCTCACTTGTCCTCAAATGGTGAAGTGAAAAAAATAATGGTTCTGGAGTCAGTGGACTTAGATTCAAATAGCTCCTCTAATGTTTGTTATTGGTGTGACTTGGGGCAAGTTATTGCTTCACCTCAGTTTGTTCACTTGTAAATGAATTGGTTTTGTTTGGGGCGTTTTTGTTTTTTTTTTTTTAATTTAGGTCATTTAAAAATCCAGCAAATGCCATCACTCTCTCTGCCCTCTGCCTCTTTTTCCTTCTCTTCTCCCCCAACCAATATTCTCACATTCTCACATTCTCACATTCTCATTCATTCTCTCTCTCTCTCTCTCTCTCTCTCTCTCTCTCTCTCTCTCTCTCTCTCTCTCTCTCTCTCTCTCTCTCTCTGAGTGGAATAGTCCTAAATTCATCACCCCTTTCTTTCAAGCAATTAATTTTCCCAATTAGCCCTTATCCTATCTCACATTCCTCCCAAAAGGAAGAGGAAAATTTGTATGACCTTAGTAAACCTGAATTCCATCTGAATTTGGCTTTTTTCTTTCCACATACGGTTTAGCAAATATAATCTTTTACTTTTCTGCAGCTGAAAAGCATTTCTACTGATCAGAGTAGTGCTGAATACTAAGATGGCTGAGAAGGTAAAGAAATTGGAATTCTTTCTAGAAAGCTTCACATTTTCACCCAGAGAATGTTGCTGTGGTTACAACTTCTGTATGCAGCTTTGGGCACTGACATTGACGAATGAGCTGCTTTGTTACTTCAGGAAGACAGGCTATAAAGTTAAAAAGAAGATCCTGAACATTAGTCAACCCCTGAGCTTGGCTGTAACACTTTAATGTCCATATGATGTGCTTTCTGACTAAAAGGCCACACCATTAATTATGGTGGTCTTGCCCAGAGTTGTGTTTTCTACTACACTGTAAAATTTCTTTTGACATATGGACCATAACAGTTGGGAATAAAGTTGGGCTCTAACATATTTGGAGAAGGATATTTTTTCTAGCATCCCACATACCTTGTCTTGCAATATCAACTCTTAATTATCCTCTGTACTGGTGGTTTTGATGGAAATTGCAGGCTTTCCTGAATTCTACAAATACTCTAAGTTCTCATTTATCAGAAATCCAAATAACTGGAAATCTCAATTACTAGGACCTTCTTTTCTTAAGATTCAACAAAATTCTCTCTCAAGAAACAAATGACAACTAAACAAGGTATCAAAGATTTATTTTTAAGCTATTTATAAACTATGGTCAATAAAGTTTCAACAATCAGTGTGAAATTTGGAGTCAGTATATACAAATCTATCTATATAACTTTGTGTAAGACACTTCATCTCTCTGTCTCTGCTTCCTTATCTGTAAAATAAGGTGATAAAACTACATGACTTTTGAAGTCCATTCATGCAGCTGATTTACTATCATTTAAGAATACTGACAGCCCCATACAAAGAGAATTTATGCTCACTATTATGACTATGAAACACTACAAAATCCTGGAGTATGCCTTTATTCATCAAAGAACAAATAGAGTTCTGATCAGTGTAAAAGTTTGCATTAAGCATAAGTGATCCAAACCTAATCCTTGGGAAATTAGTAATCCATGTATGGTCACTTTCATTTAGCCAAAACAGTCTGTTTAATTAGAAGACCAGACCAAAATAGGCATACTGTACACAGAACCTCCAGAGGAGGTCCAATATGATGGACCTTGAGTTTAGCCTGTATAAGGAATGATTGAAGCAACAGGAGATGCTTATTTGTAATAATGGCTCACATATGAAGAATGACTTCAATTTTTAAAAGTGGCTTTCTCATGAGACCTCTAGGATTTAGGTAGTGCAAGTATTATTATCCCCATTATATAGATGAGAAAACTGAGATGATGAAAGCTTAGGAAACCATGACCATAAGTTAAAAAATTCCTGAAGTAGGAATATAATCCCATTCTCCTAACCACAAGTCTACAGTCCTGTGCACATTGTTTACAGATTAGATGATTTATAGTTATTTTCAGGATTATCATGAAAAAGATGGATTAGATTTGTTCCCCTTGGACAGAACTAAGAAAAATGAGTGGGAGGTTTCAGAGAGAAAAAAATGAAATTTAATGCTAAAAACAAAACTCTGCAAACAATCTGATGTATCCAAAAATGGAAAGGGCTGTCTCAGGTGGTAGCATTCTGATCACAAATATGTAACAAAATAATAGCAGATTAACCCTAAGAAGATAGGGCCAGTTCAGGGAAAAGGAAGAAGGAAAAAGAGAGAGAGAAAGGAAGGAAGGAAGGAAAAATGGAAAGAAGGAAGGAAAGTACATGGTAAATTCATTATATATTTAAAAGGAATAGCAAGTTGTACATATCAGATTTGTAGTTTCATATGCAATCATTTTTTATTATTCTACTTTGTTATGGAAATGTTTATTTTATTGCACAAATTAAAAATTAAATTAAAAAAAGAAGAGAAAAGAGACCCAGTAACAAAAGTCAACATGTAAAGAGTGGGATGGCAACAAAACTCATAACCTCAACTGTCTATACACAAATGTGTAGGATATGAGTAATAAGTAGACATCTTAATGCAAGCAGATAGACAGATACCTTGACTGGCCACAGGGTGTAATGGATAGAGGATTGACCAAGAAGTAAAGAAGGCATAAGCTCAAATTTTGCCTCTCCCACAACTAGTTATGTGATCAAGAGCAAGTCACTTAATTTCTCAGGGATGGGAACTAAGACTAAACTGACAGGTTAGTGGTGAATCAGATTAGGTGAAGGGAATTTACACCACAAGAGTAACCTACGTTGATAAAATCACAAGTCTGGACCAAACAAAAGAATGATTGAGAAGTGATGAAAGCAATTATGAAAAGGGTGGGTAGGAAGAATCCTAGGTCCTATATGAACTAATGCAGAGTTGAAGGGAAAAGAACTAGAACAATATCTTAGTAACAACAACACCGTAAAGAAAAACATCTCTGAATGAATTAATAACTCTAATCAACACAATGGTCAACCAAGAATCCAGAGGATTGTCTACTCACCTCCTTAGCACAACTCCTGGCAAATAGTAAATGTTCGATAAATGACTACTGACTTGTTACCATGCCCCCTGACAGAGGCAATGAACTCAAGGTGCAGAAGAAGATACAAGTTTCTGGAAATGGCACATGTGTGAATTTGTTTTGTTTGATTGTGCTTTATCTTTCACAATGGTCATGCATTTCTTTTTTTTTTTTTTTTTTTTTGCCTAATTGGGCAAGGGGAATAAAAGGGAAAGGAAGGAGAGAATTATTAATAACATTGTTTAGAAAAAAGGAAGAAAGAAAGAGTTACTGAATTTTTTTAAATGTGCAGAAGTGAACAGAAGAAAGTTAGGAAGGTAACAGAAGCAGGCCAGCTTTGAAAATAACATGTTGAATTTATTATCTCATTTTTTTTTTATTTTAAAGCAAGCTATTTGCAACAGGTTTTGCAGTTTCAAATATGATCCTCTTCTTCTGTTCTACTTTGTATATGAAAATGATCGTTTTTTTTATTGGTGTTTGTTAAGTTCATAAGTTAAGGTTATTTTTCAAAGAAAATCAGACAATTAATCAAGGCAATTAATGCCTTCAGTAACATAGTGGGACACAAAACAAATCCTTCCCTTCTCCCCATTTATCAGTATTTCTACATAGCAAAAATAAAAACAAGTAGGGAATGACAGATGACAGAAAGAGTGAGTCTATTCAAGATACATGCAAAATGCATACACTAATGGTTGTCAATTTACCAAGTTACATTCATAAATTAGAGATAATCTCAGATAGGCACTAACATTAAAAAAGTTTTAGGAAGGTTTCTTGTTAGAAGGGAGGATTTTAGGTGAGACCAGAAGGAATCCAAGGAAGGCAGGAGGAAGATGTGAAGAATGATGGAAGTTTAGGTATGGGAAACAACTTGCAAAAATATAGAAGCAAAAATATAGAATCCAGAGACAGAGTGTCTTTCGTAAGAAACAGCAAAAAGGGCCAGAATCATTGGATCATAGATTATATGGAATAGAATAAGGTGTAGGAAGATTTGAAAAGTAAGAAAGGACCAGGTTATAAGAGGCTTTGAGCCAGGAAGGATTCACGGAAGCAGGCAGTTGGCTAGTGTGAGTGAAAGAGCTAATTTATGATTTTGTTTAAGGGAACTGGTTTATGGGAAGCCCAGCATGGGGAAGGCGTGGGGATCGTGTTCTCTTCATTATTATTGTGTATAGATTTTTTTGTTACTATGATGGATTCGGTTCTCTGATGTCTGAATGAATGTTTTGGTTCTGTCTTCCCTTAGGACAGTCTGTTGTATTTCTCAATTCAGAATTGTGCCTGCATGTTCATGGCCACAACAGGTGCTGTGAATATAGCATTGCTGCTACAAAAAGAAGGAACAAAGGAAGGAAGGAAGCATTTATTATTTGCCTACTATGTGCCAGGCACTGCACTAAGAATTTTATAAAATATCAACTCATTTGATCCTCACAATAACCCCTGGAGGCAGGTATTATCATTATTGTCATTTTACAGTTGAAGAAATGAGGCAAACAGGTTAAATTACTTGTCTAGACTCACATAGCTGTTAAGGGTC
Organism: Notamacropus eugenii; assembly: GCF_028372415.1. NCBI lineage: Eukaryota > Metazoa > Chordata > Mammalia > Diprotodontia > Macropodidae > Notamacropus > Notamacropus eugenii. The sequence goes on along the minus strand of NC_092873.1, from coordinate 398,026,308 downwards.
TGAAGTTAAATTTGAACTCAGGTCAACCTGACTTCAAGCCAAGTGCTCCACCCACTGTTCCACTTAAGGGCTTAGTTATCTGAATAATTGGGAACAATTATCCATGGGAATTGATGAGATCAACAAATGAAAAGAGTGTAGAATGAAATGTCCAAATTTGTTGACATATTAAGTGCAGGACTTTAACAGTATCATCTTTTAGGATTTTAAATAGCTCAGCTGGAATTCCATCATCTCCACTAACCTTATTGTTAGCAATGTTTCCTAAAACTCATTTGACTTCATTCTCTAGGGTGTCTGGCTGTGGTTCAGTAACTACACCATCTTGGTTATCAGTGAGGTTAAGGTCCTTCTTATATAGCTCTTCTCTATATTCTTGCCATCTCCTCTTTATCTCCTCAATGTCTGTTAAGTCCCTACCATTTTTGTCTTTTATCATGCCCATTGTTTGATATCCCTAATTTTCTAGAAGAGATATCTTTTCTTCCCTATTCTACTGTTTTCTTCCATTTTTTTGTATTGTTCATTTAAGAAAACTTTATCTCTTCTTGCTCTGGAATTCAGCATTCAGTTGGGTATATCATTTTCTTTCTCCTTTGCCTTTTACTTTCCTTCTTTCCTCAGCTATTTGTAAAGCCTCATCAGACAGACATTTTGCTTTCTTATTCTTCTTTTTCTTTGAAATTTTTGTTATTGTTGTTGCCTCCAGTACAATAATCCTATAAACCTCTTTCCATATTTCTTCAGGCACTTTACCAGATATAATAACTTAAATCTATTCATTACTTCCACTTCATATTCATAAAGGATGTTATTTAGGTCATACCTGTATGGTCTGATGGCTTCCCCTTCTTTCTTTAATTTAATTCTGAATTTTGCAATAACTCATGATCTGAGCTACAGTCAGTTCCAGGTCTTGTCTTAATTGACTGTATACAGAATTTTTTCACCTTTGGCTGCAAAGTATGTAATCAGTCTGATTTTGATACTGATCATCTGGTGATGTCTACATGTAAAATCATCTTTTGGACTGTTGAAAAAGAATGTTTGCTATGACCAATGAGTTACCTTGACAAAACTCTAGTAGTCTCCACGCCAGTCATTTTGTATTCCAAGGACAAATTGGCCTGTTATTCCAATTATCTTTTGATTTTCTACTTCAGTATTCCAATTCCCTATGATGAAAGTGACATCTTTTTTTATGTTATTTCTAGAAAATGGAAAGCCTTTAGAGAACTGATCAACTTTGGCCTCTTAGATATCAGTAGTTGGAATACAGATTGCATTACTCTAATGTTGAATGGCTTGCCTTGGATTTGAACACACATCATTCTGTCATTTTTTAATATTGTACTTTAGTGCTGCTTTTCTCACCCTTTTATTGACTATTAGGACTACTTCATTTCTTCTAAGAGATTCTTGTCCACAGTAGTACATGTAATGATCACATGAATCAAATTCATTCCCATTCATTTATATTCAGTGATACCCAAGATGTTGATATTAAATCTTTCCATCTCCTGTTTGACCACTTCTAGCTTACCTTGGTTCCTAGATCTTTGTAATGGCAAGCAAAGTAGGGTCATTTGCTGTTTTTGTTTTAGTATCATCAAGTTCCTCTGATTGAATAATGTGATTAAAGAAGATCTTCCCCACCCATTAATGAGCCTGGGAAGATTTCTGAGAAGGCCTATACCTTTTGTTAATGAGGCCCTGGTTCTCAAGGTTTGTGATGCCCTGTGACTCTGAAAAATGCATAAGTACTCTGAAGTGATGTTTTACTTGGGGGCTTACTCATTAGAAATGTTTGTTTGGCCAGAGGAGACTCTGGGTAGTTGCTAAGGAGCCCCCTGACTTTGAAAACCCAAATGGTGATTCTCTCTTTGGTAACTATGTATGTACGGTCAGACATTTGCATCTGTCTGTTGATCTATGATGTATATATTGCTTATATCAGACAGTTGGAAGCCATGTCTATTTTCTCTGAAGTTCAGGGAGCTGACTTTTATCCCAGAACTAAGTGAATGATGTATGTGCTTGATTGAAGTGATTGTTGACCTCTTCAAAAGTTGCTTTCCTTTTAGAAAAGAAGATCTAAGAATCTGTACAGCAGACCTTCCTGTGTATGTCAAGGGGCTTGCTATTACAATTTTACATTCCAGATTCCTATGCAATGTTGATCTTTACAGCATCAGATTTTCCTTTTTTCACCAGAAACATTCACAGCTAAGCTTCCTTTTGGCTGTGGCTGAGCTGCTTTATTAGTACTTTAGCTACTTGGAGTTATTTTCTGCTCCTCCTCAATAGAATGTGGAACACCTTCCAACCTGAGGGGAGCATCTCCCAGTGTCATATTCTTTATCATTCCAACAAAGCTATTTTTTCTTTTTTTAAATTTTAGACAAATACTAAAACTTAAATACATAAAAAGAAAAGAAAAAGAAACATTATAAACTTAAATATGAAATAAGAAAAAAAATCATATGCACAGAACACAGAAGATTGAAAATATATAACAATGGCTTATCATTTCACATACATACATACATATATAAAAATATACTTTCCCTAAGAGATTCTACTCCTAATCTTGTTTTTATGTTTGTGCATCTTTTTCCTATCTCTCCTAACTCCTTTACTTTACTTCTACCTGCTACTTTACATTCCTATTACTTAATCTACCCCTACTCCAGCAATCCTTTCCTTATCTTCCCATTCCCCTAAATCTAAACACCCTTCTATACCCCTTCTTTTAACCTATTCCCTCACCCTCCCCTCTAAGGATCCTTCTTTTATCCTCTCCCCCCTCCCTATCTCCTTAGAGTTTTCTTTTTAAATTTAGAAGACTGTTATACTCTTCTGCATGTATATGTATTTTCCTCTCAAACCCATTTCCAGTAAAAGTAGGTTTCCAGAACTAAGAGCACCCTCCCCATCAAATTCCTCAGTATTGGTTCTTCCTTTTGTACCTCATTTGTATAAGATAATTACTCTTTCAGCTGTTTTTGAATGGTTTTACTTTTTAAAAGTCATATCATACTCAGGTCTAGCCCAATCTTTCTCATGAGCTACCTAATTACTAGTAGTCATCACAGACATAGGTTTTACATTTTCCATGCATAAAAGGTAAATATTCTATCTTTATTTAGCCCCTTTTGATTGGTCATTGGTATATACCTTATATTTCTCTAGGCTCATGTATGTCAAATCTTCTATTGAGTTCAGGATTTGGGGGGTTTTTTTGTTTTTTTTTTAACAGATCCCTGAAAGTTTGACAGTTGATCAAATCTCCATTTTTTCCTATTCAAAGCTATGCTTAGCTTTGCTGGGTGTGATATTTTTAGCCAGAACCCTAATGCTTTTGCTCTTCAATATACAGTGTTCTAAAACCTGTTATCCCCAATGCTAGGTCTTGTGTGATTCTAATTGTAGTACCATCATATGTAACTTGCTTTTTTCTTGTTGCTCATAATATTTTGTTCTTGTTTCAGAATTTCTTATATTCCTGTGGTTTTCCTTACAGGATGTCTTTCAGGTGGTGATCAGTGAATTTTTTCTATTTCTACTTTCCCCTCTTGTTCTAATGCTTCAGGACAATTTTCTTTAATTGTTTCTCATGGTATTATATCAAGATTCTTTTTTTTAAATCAGAACTTTCAGGTAGTCCAATTATTCCTATGTTTTCTTTTTTGATCTGTTCTCTACATTCATTGTTTTTCTTATGAGATGTTTCACATTCTCTTCCATTTGTTCATTCTTTCTGTGTGTGTGTGTGTGTGTACATACATATTTTGTTTCTTCATCCCTTAAAATTTTCTTGACTTCCCCTTACCAGTTCTAATTTTCAAGAACTGCTTTTCTTCCCTAAGATTATGAATCCCCTTTTCTAATTGGCTGACTTTCTTGTCATAATCTTATTTTCTTGTATAATTCCTATTTTTCTTTTTAATTTTTCTTCAATCTCTCTCATCTGATTTTTAAAGGCTTTTTTTAAGTTCTTCAATGAATTCTTTTTGGGCAGGTTACCATTTGACACTACTCTTTGAGCGGAAGAGGGTTTCTTTTCTTTAGTATCCTCCTCTAAAGGCACACTCCTATCTTATCTATTCCCATAATAACTTTCTGTGGTTGGATTCTTTCTCCGTTGTCTGTTCATTTTTTTTTTTTTGGAATAATTTAGTTTTTACAATCACCTCTAGTCCTGGGGTATGGAGGATGGTGCCTCTGGTGTCTGATCATGTTCAGCTCTCCCCTCTGACCTTGAACTCAAACCAAAACCTCCTGTCCCCTGTAAGTACCTACAGCAAGCAGCATCCCTGCCCTACTGCTTCTGTACTCACTAGTCATGTGCTGGTTCCTTCTCACCCCTGTTGCTCTCTGCAGCACAGCAGAGGTTCCCTAGCTCTTTCCCAGGTAAGATGCCCAACTCCCCTGACTCTCATGGGGGTAGAAGTTCTTATGATGGTCAAGGTACCTTCTCAAACCTGGTAAGCCCAGGGTGTGGCACTTGTTGCTTAAGCAGTTTGTCCTTCATTGTTAAAGCAGACCCTAGTCTGGAAGTTTTTTACTCTTATTATTTTTCTTCAGGTCTTCTCTGATTATCCCAAGAGAACCCTTATTTTGCCCCTACTCTTATTTGTTTTCACTGCTCTCTGTTTTCCTAGAGGCACTATTTTGTCTCTTTTGTGGAGGGAAATTTTGAGAGCTTGAAATTTTCTGACTTACTGCCATCTTCCCAGCTGAGCTATTTAAAAATCTCAAAAGGTGATGCTGTCAAAAGTGCTGAATTCAATATGCTAGCCACTTGGGAAACTTAACAGTGGCTAACAGATTGGAAAAAATCAATTTGCATCCCAATCCTAAAGAAAGACAATGTCAGAGAATGTTCAAATTACCAAACAACTGTACTCATTTCATATACCAATAATACTTAAAATTCTCCTATCTAGATTTCAGCAATATGTGAGCTGAGAATTACCAAAAGAATAATCCAGTTTTCTAAGAAGCAGAGGAACTAGAAACCAAATTATCAACATTTGCTGGATAATAAAGAAAGCAAGGGAGTTCCATAAAAAAACATGTACTTTTTCACAGACTACACTTAAACCCTTTACTCTGTGTGTCACAACAAAATGCTGCAAGTCCTCAGTAATGAGAGTATCAGATCACCTTACTTGTCATCTCCTGAGTAATTTGTATGCAAGCCAAGAACCAACAGTTAGAACCCAACACAGAACAACTTATTGGTTTATGATTGGAAAAGGAGTAAAACAAGACTGTATATTGTCACATCGTTTATTTAACTTATATGTGTACATCATGTGAAACACCAGTCAGGACAAATCAAAAAACTGAATTAAGGTAGCCAGGAGAAATATTAAGAATCTCTAACATGCAGACAATACTACTCTGATGGCAGAAAGTGCAGAATTAAGAAGCCTCTTGATAAGGGTAAAAGAGGAGAATATAAAGGCTGACTTGAAGCTACTTCAAAAAAACTAAGATCTTGGCAACTAGTCCCTTCACTGTCTCACAAATAGAGGGAGAAGAAATGGAAGCAGTGTCAGATTTTATATTCTTTGACTCAAAGATCGCTGCAGACTATGACTATAGCCATGGAATTAAAAAAGATGCTTGCTCCTTGGAAGGAAAAGTGTGGCAAATCTGGACAGCATACTAAAAAACAAAGATATCACCTTGCCAACAAAAGTCCCCATAGTCAAAATTATGTGTCTTTTTTTTTTCCAGTAGCAATGTATAGCTGTGAAAGTTGGCCTATAAGGGAAGCTGAGCTCCATAGAATCAAAGTTATCAAATTGTGGTGCTGGAGAAGACTTTTGAGAGTCCTTTGAATAGCAAGGAGACAAAATCAATCAATACTTAAAGAAATTAATTGAGGGTATTCATTGGAAGGTCAAATACTGAAGCTTAGATACTTTAGCCATATAATGAGATGGGACTCACTGGAAAAGACCCTGATTTTGGGAATGACTGAAGGCAAAAGGGAAGGCAGAAGATGAGATGGATAGATAATGTCATGGAAACAATGAACATGAGCTTGGACAGAGTTCAGGACCTAATGGAGGATAGTCATGAAATGTCAGAATGTCTGAAGAACAGTAAATGAAAATAGAAGAGGGTCCAGAACAAAGCCTTGAGGACCACCCATAGTTAGTAGTTGTGATCTGGATAAAGATCCAGCAAAGGAGCCTGAGAAAGAGCAGTTGAATAGATAGGAAAAAACCAGGGCAAAGCAGTGTCACAAAAAACTGTAGAAAAGAGAGTATCAAAGAGAAGAAATAATTGACAGTGTCATTGATTACATAGAGGTTAGAAAGGATAAGAATTGAGAAAAGGCATTTAGATTTGATATTAAGAAATCACTGGTAACTTTGAGGAGATCAATTTCATATGAAGTTGGAAACTAGATTACAAAGTTAAAAAGAAAATGAGAGGAAAGGAAGTAGAGTCACCTATTTGTAGATGGTCTTATGAATGAATTTAGGCACAAAAAAGAAGAGGTAAGATGATAGTCTGCAAGGATAGATGAGTCAAGAGAGGGTTTTTTTGAGAATTCAGGAGACATAGACATGTTTATAGGCAGCACAGAAGCAACCATTAGGCAGGGAGAAATTAAAGAGTAGTTCAAGAAAAGGGATGATAAAGTGAGCAGTGATGAGGAGAAGACAGGATAGAATGTGATCACTCATTCATGTAAAAGTCAGATGATAGTAGATTATGAGCAAATAAAGGAATTTTAGGGTGCCTGATCTAAGAAGTGGATCATTTGGGTGATGAAAAGATCAAGGCTATTACCATCTCTATGTGTGGCTGCAGTGAGGTAGAGTAGATCGCAGTAATAAGTTGAGGAACTTGGAAGTTAAGGTACTTACAGGAATTCTAATATGTGTATTTACATAAAGAGATACTGCTGTCATTGAAGAGTAAAATGTATGTATTGACATGGTTAACTTCTTATATTCACAGCCTTACTCCATGTACAGATAACCAACTAGAAATCACAAAATGAATCTATCTCAATTAGCACAAATACTGACAGATGTAAACGAAGTTCAAAATGAAAAAAAAAAAGAATGCTTAATATTGTACAGATAACTTTACTGTTAACTGACCAACTATTCCACATTTCCATAAGCTATTTTGGCTATTTGAGATTGCATATGCCCAATCTCATTATATTATCATAATTCATTTTTCTCAGGCCAGCACCTATACTCTTCACAACAAAATAATCAGAAGACAAATAGTAAGAAAAGTAGAAATTAAGAATGGATAGCAGAGTTGTAAATTATGATGCTTTAATCACTGTGCTGTCTGAATGTATATTCTTCTCCCTTAGTTATCGCTTCTTCTTCCTCAGTTGTTTCACTACAGTTACTGTACAATAAGCTAACCATAGTTCTAAGGTTGGTGTCTTTCTTCAGGCCTGAGGTTCTCAAAACTTTTAGTCTCAGGACTTCAACACTGAAAATTAATGATGATCTCAAATAGATTTTGTCCATGTGGGTTATATCTATCAATGTTTACCATATTAGAAATCAAAACATCTTAGGATTATTTTGTAAACAGTTTTGACCTTAGACTTCCTAAAAAGGTCTCAGAAAATCCCAGATGTCTTTGGTCACACTTTCAGAATCACTATTTTTGACTTTGAAACATATATTTACCTTTTGTTGCATAAGTCCCATTTGGCATTGCATTCCACAGCATTTTTCCTTCCTATTCTCAAAATAAATGACCATTTGGCTTCATAGGGCCACATTTAAAGTTATATAAGTAATGACAGTCCATTTAAAATAACTAGAAGTATAAGCACTTTTAGAGACAAATGAGAAAAATGCAGAGATAGAACTAAGGAAAACAAACAAACAAAAAATCCACCTCACTTTTAACTCTAAATTATTTACTCCAGAGTTCTGATAGTGCTTTTTGGGCTCATTTACTTGATTTTTAATACTAAATCATATTCCCCTGCCAAGACAATAATATGTTCTGAATAATCTAGATTCCCAGAACAATGGATATTTCTCACATTGATTAAAGACTCTCTTGTTTCATTCCTAATTAGATCCCAATGTGAAATCTTAAGGAAAATGATTCATAAACTTCACATGAAAGGTAAGGTTGAACTATAAATAGGAATTTTACTTATACTATTATTCTGTGAGTTTTTATGAATCAAAAGCACCTCCTTAAAGTATACAATGTGTCTAAATTCCTTCTTCTTCTTCCCTCTCCTCTTTATGTACTCAGAATTATAAAAATATATTATGTATGATATTTGATGTTGGAGTCTTCCACTTATCTTGGTTAGAACTTTGTTTAAAATAATTATTAAATATTATCTATTCATTATTCTTGAATCTGAATGCAGTATAACATATTTCATTCTGGAGTTTAATAAAAAAAATTTTAACAGAATTAATTTAGAAACAATAGAACAGAGTTTTTTGTAGCTTTAGCTGTTGATCATGTTTGGGGTTTTATGTACAGATTAACACACACACCACAGACATACACACACCACCTCTTTGACCTCACTTTAGCCCATTTATAGCAGAATGTAAGCTAATTGCAGGTATGGACTTCTTGCATTTCTGTTTGTAAATTCCCAGTGGTTAATACTAAATGAATGTCTACTGAGCTAAATTTGTTGTTGAATTGGCAAAAAGTAGATAATAGTTCCAGTTACCTACCAAATTATTTCATTTTACAGAAATACAAGTTTTCACTTGTACTGAGTTGGTTGGAATAATCATTAAATAGCATTTATGTAGCACTTTAAGATTTTCAAAATGATTTATAAGTATTATCTCATTTTACCCTCACATCCACCTTGGGAAGTAGATATTATTATTATCCCCAGGGGTTAAATGATTCATCCAGGGTCATAGAACTAGTAAATGTCTGAAGTAGATTTTGAACTCAGTTTTTCCTGACTCCAAGTATAACTATTCACTGTGACACCTAGTGAGACCTGACCTCACTAATTCACCTTAGACAAATGAGGATCTGTCCTTAGGAGAAAGAGATGCCACCTGCTCTTTGGCTATTTGCTGCTTCACACTTCATTACTATCTATGTAATTCAAAGTGGATGGGTTTTTGAGGGAGAGAATCAAATTGCAAAATGCTCCTCTCCCTTTTTTTTTGAGGATAGCACATTTCAGGTACAGACTAGGGATGACATCATTCTGGGTGTGGAGTATTCCACTTCCTCCTGTTCTCATCCTTCCCATAAACAACCAGGTCACACCTGAAAGTGCCAAGAAAGAAGTCCAACCAAACTGGAAATGCTGGTGGAAAGGTCCTTCTAATTAAAAGAGATATGGGGAAGAAGGAAGGTAATGCTGAAAACTCTCATTTGGGATGGCAGCAACAACAATAAAAAATAGTGAAAAGGAGAAGGGGAAGAAGAGAAGAAGGAGGGCAAAGGGAAGGACAAAGAGGAGGATGGAAAAAAGAAGACAGAGAATAAGTTGCTATATAAATAGGCACAGATATTAGGATCACCATCCTCAAAGTAAGATTTTAAATTCTTCCTCAAGAAGTGAAGATAAAAGGTGCGATAGAAAAGCAAGAAAGAGTTCACCATAATTATCTCTTATCCTAGTAGAATCTAACCAGAGCCATGAACCAATAAGGTAAGCAAGAGAGATAATTTGGATGGAGACAAAATACCGTCTGGTAAAAATATTCCCCCAGAAGAAAAATAAGAATAAAAGCATTGCTAGAATTATAGAAAGGCCAGACTGAAGTAGGTGATCAACAGGCTATGGAAATATACTTCTGCATTTCATATTCCTATATTACATATTTTCTTAAAAATTGGTAATTCAACAAATAGAATTTTAAAAATCTTCAGAAATACTGAAAGATGGCAGAGAGCCAGAGTTCCAGATTTCAAGTCCAAGATGAAGTGCTACAGACAAACTGATTTTCTGATTTAAAGCAAAAAGTTCTAACTTTTAAGATGACCTATACAGAACCCAAGGCTAAGTCACAATAGTATTCTTGATTAATATGGGCCACAGTTTCAAAATGATCAGAAAATTCATGCATTTTCCCATCTCTTGATAGAGAAATAACCAATAAAATGTGCTTAATGAGCCATGGACAATGGTTTGTATGGCTGTACTATTTTGTTACAAGAGAAGACTTCTTTCATTGAGGTGGAAGTTATGGGTAGTGATAGCAATAATACAGAAAAATAAAAACATTTGTGAATAATTTTCAAATATACAGAACAAAAAAGTTCAGAAAGAGACACAGAAATGTGAAGCAGTTATAACTACCACATTAAATTTGAAAAGTAGTTTTAAAACTAACTATATGTAGTCAAGATTTACCATTTCATATGCAGTCTTTCTTTCTATTCTTATTTATATAGGGAAACAGAGACAAAGAAATTTTAATTAAGAAATTACTATGCACCAGGCATTGTGCTAAGTATTAGGGATGCAAATCAAAGCAACCAAAGGCATTCTCAGCTCTCAAGGAGATTGCATGCTAATGGAAGACAATACAGAAAGGGAAGCTAGAAGAGGGGGCAAGAAACCATTGTGATGGCATGGTGTATAAATAGAGATGATTAGGAAGTCTAGGTCCCAGGAAGAATGAATGAATGAATGAAGTATCTATTAAGTACTTCATACATACAAAGTGCTAGAAATACAAACAGAAGAATTAGACAGTTTCTCCTCTCAATTCTAATGAATCAGAAAACATAGATAGAAGGTTTGAGCTGCAAGTTAATTGGGAAGATCCCATGGTCATCAGGGTGCAGCAGCAAAGTGGTAATAATGTCTCTGTGTTAATATCATTTCTATTGAAAAAAAATTATATCACTTTCTGATGTTGAATCCCTTGGCAGTGCCAAGCATGTGGGTGGCCAAAGCTCATTTAAGAAACTCCAGGATCTCAGGGACACAATCTGAGATTCTGGTGCTAAAGGAAGGAGGAAGATGAATAGGATGGCTGGAGAGCAGGTAGAATGAAGTAGAAATTGTTGGGATGTGTGCATGTTTGTTGATGTTTATCAAGATCATAAAAGGCATTTTTTATATTTTATGAATATGCCCTTTATAGTCTGTACTTCCCTACTTTTTTAGTCTTACTTTATACTTCTTTCTTACAACTTACTGTAAGATGCAGCCCAAGCAGATTAATTAGGGCAACCCAAAGAAAAAGTCTTGAAGATGCAGAAGCTGCAAAGATAAGGCTGAATATCATGAAAAACTTCCTCATCATTAGAACTAACCAAAAGTGGAATAGGTTGCCATTGAAGGTCTTGAAATAGAGGGTGGAAAAAAAATGCTCATTAAGTTTGTTGTAAATAAGGGGTTCTTGTCAATGGACTCCTCCTCAGAGTGTCCTTTTTAAATAAATAAAACACATGGGATTGTAGAAGAAACCCATCTTGTTTTAATAAAGTTAGAATTACAGTTTAAATACAGTTATCAAAAAAACCCTGTAAGTCATAGACTCCACCCCCACCCCAAAAGCTAAGAAGTTTTGTTGCAGAGGAAAGTCTGATTTGAATACTCAGAGCTCCTTTACAACGCTAAAATTCCAAGACTGTAGGTTAGGCCTACTCAACTATACAAGTGGTCCACCCAAGGAATTCCCAAGGCTGGTGGAAAATGTAAGGTTGTCACGGAGAAATCTTCTGCTTGTCACATGACCCACAGCAACCAACCATCATCAGTCTGTCTTCCAGTCTAATCTATCTGTGGCCCATAGAAGTTTACAAGTTGTGCAGATCTGCTCCAGATGATTCTATTATCTTTCTAATTGGAAATGATTGACCTTTTCCCATATTTTAAGTAATGCACTCTTTGTACTTTCCTTAAGTACTTATATTTAATTTTGTACTATAGGTATCAAGGGAGCTGTCCTTTTCTCCCTTGCTAGACCGTTACTACTTGCATGCAGGGATTATGCCTTATTTAACTTTATATCACCAGCTCCCTCCCCTAAGTTCCCAGAATTTGCACAATGATTTGTACTTCTTGTTGCTCAGTCCTGCCTGACTCTTCATGACCCCATTTGGGGTTTTCTTGGCAAAGATACTGGAGTGGTTTGCCATTTTCTTCTCCAGCTCATTTTATAGATGAGCAACTGAGGCAAACAGGATGAAAGGACTTGCCCAAGGGCACATAGTTAATACTGTCTAAGGCCAAATTTGAACTTAGAAAGATGAGTCTTCCTGACTCCAGGCCCAGCACTCTATCCACTAGCTTCCTGCTGCCTTATATTTAGCATAATTTAATAAAGAATCTTTGACTTGGGAAAATTCTAATACAGGGATGATACATTGCCAAGGTTGTACAACAAATTGAGCTAGCCAATATCTGCTACGGTTCTTAGTATCTCAAAACAAAACCCAAAAGTAGACCCCAAAATTAAGCAGATCAAGCATATTTTGGTTGATTCATAACAGAAATGGGAGAAAAAAATAAAACTTTTTAAGGGAAAAATGGGTATAATTATGAGAAATCTGTAATCATAATTGGGTTACTTTTTATCATGGTAAAATCTCTGCTAACCTCTTGTATCAGTAAGCACCCCAACAGACACAGGGGGACCTGCTACCACAGGTTCTTAGATATGCATTCATAAAAGGAAAGGCAACTTTTAAGGGGTTAACCGTCAGTTTAATCAAGCACAACACTCTGAACTTCAAAGAAAATACAGAGAAATTAAAAGTCAACAGACATGCTTCCAAAATGTCTGACCATTATTCAACAGGAGGTACAGCTGTCTGACCACAATTACCAGAGATGAAAGCACAAAATCTGAGTTCTCAAAGTTGGGGGGGGGGGGGAACCTCCCTGGTGGCTTCCCAGAGTCCTCATCTGGCACTCAAACCTTCTTACCAAAACTAAGCCCCCAAGGAAAACCTCAACTCAGAGTATTTATACCATTTTTAGAGCAAGAGGGTATCACAACCCTTTGACCCAGTGCTTCAATAGAAAAAACAAAAGGCACTTGGGACCCTCCTACAAAACAATTCCCCTAATCAGGCTTCCCAGAAGGGCAGGCCCATCAATGGGTGAGAATGATCTTTAATCACATTAAAATAGTTAACAATACAAAAACACTTTCTAGTTAAAGAAACTCTTGTTTCTACACTTTACTCCTTGTGAAGATGTTTGATTGATAAAAGGCAGGATTCAATCAGTGTCACTTGATCATACTAAAACTAAAACAGCAAAAGATCCTGTTTTGATTGCCATCATACCTCTGATGGGGTTCAGACTCCAGGAGCCTCCTTGAGCTCCCCTTGAATCTTCCCACTTAATCTGGCCTTTGTTACTCAAATCTAATCTTCCAATTTGTTCCAGAAGTCTCAGGAAGCCCACGGGCTTTTCATTATCATTCTAATCAGGTCTCTGTTGCACCCCCCACCTTTGATCCCATCAAAACCCCATTCCCCAGGCTACCGACCACTCCCATCAAGACCTGGATCCATCCACATACTGCCCCTATCAAGATCTCTGGATTGCCCCACCTGTTTCCCACCTAGGTGCCCCCTAGTCTGTCTTGTGATAGCCTGTGATAGCCTCCAGCTGTTTCCAGTCTTTGACCCTCCTTGGATTCCCTCCTTGGACTTCTCCTCAAGACCCTTCCTAAACCCCTCCTCCCATCACCCTGGACTACCAGACACCCCCCCTCCCCCATCCCTCCTATACTCTTTTCTGTATTTAAGTTCCATCTTGCCTCCATGAAGGCGCTCAGATCCAATCCAGCTCAGACCCTGTCTAGCTGGGATTCTATCTGGCCCGCTTGTGAATACAAGCGTTACAAATACTTAGGCTCCTTAAGAGGCAACCCAATTTGGCGAATCTTTAATGAACTTTGTTTTCTTTGGCTTTAAGAAGGCTTGAGTCAAATTCATTCGAGCACGACCCGGACTGTCGGTATTTTGGGGTCCCCTATCACCCCTGAACCTCTTCACCTCCTGACTATAGTTTTGTGCTGCTTATTGGGAAACAATTTTTAAATTTTACTATTGCTTTTCAAATTTGATGTTCATTTCTGATTTACTCCACCTTCCTTCCCTTTTTCTTCCAGTGAGAATAAATAAAAGGTTTCAACTAAATTAACTAAATCTACAGTCTTTAATGTCCTCCACCTCAGGTTGTCTTAGCATTCTAACAAGTGAAGGGCGTGAAGGAAGCAATGACAATATTTATTCCTTTCTGGCAACTGCCAAGGTGGTATTTAGCATTTTCAATGTTCATTTCCAGCAGTCAATGGTTTTCATTGCCAGGGATTTTTTGTCTTTGCAAAATGGAAAGAAGTTTGATAACTCAAGGCCCGTTGTTGCCAAGAAAAGAGATCAAGAGAGATAAGCCCCTATGAAATTAAATCACTGGCTTTCACCTCTGCTAAACCCTTCATCTGGATTCTCAGAAACAATTTTGAGGAATTTCTTCTGCAGATATCTGTCTAAAATGAGATTAAGCGGTAGAGGCTCCTGACAATTATTTACCCCCAACAGCTGTTTTCTCTTTGTCGGATTCAGACACTTGCACCTGTTTTTGGAAGATGAAAATTAATCCAGTAAAAGGCATAGTTAGAGGTCTCAGTTCCTGGTAAGAAGCTTTCACCTGAGAAACAAAAAGTCATTTATTTTTGCTTTTCTGATTTATCCCCATATCCCTAGGGAGGGATATAAATACTCAGAGAAATCTCAGTTTAAAGGAACATCTAGAGGGCATGATCTTCCACCTAGATTTGACACTATCTCTACCCACCAGCCAGTAAACAACAAAAGACTCTATTGCTTTAGTCCTCTGAGCCTTAGGTGTTTGAATTTCCCCATATGTAAAGTAGAGATAATAACACCTGTCCATTAACTGGTTGACAGATGAATTTTTATCAGGAATCAGTCCACTTCTCCCTTTCAGGCTTAGGAAAGCATGATTAAACTCTTGAATATGGAGAGGAAGTGAACATCTGTATAACACCTTCCTATGGAGGCAATACTCTTCCTTCCACCTAGACTGAAGGATCCTTCCACACTGACTGCTTCTAGGCAACAACGCTCAGACTCTGAGGATTCTCTCCTAAAAGAGATATTTGCTGAATGCTGGGCAAAGGAGTAACTACTACTCCAGAAGGTGATGTCTTTGGAGGATGCAGAGGGTGGAAACGGGATTGGGCATGGGGTACTGGGGTTGTGTATGAGGGGAGAGTAACCTGATGATCTGCCTTACCCATAAAATATTTAAAACCAGACTAACGAGTCCCCCATCACCAATTTATTTGAACAACATAACTCTCCCCTCTCAAGTGTGGACCTGCTAACTGATTCCTTTTGAGAGATACAGATAACTTGAGTAGCTTGAGCTGCCCTTAAAATGATTTGTTTGCTAAAGAAGAGGATGGATTCTAATCAGAACCTTATGTATTGGCCTATTAAAAAAAAAAAAAATTACAGGTCACCTTCAGCTTTTTTTTTTTAATTTTATTTACATCACTATTAAGGGGACAGACCAGAACACAGCAGAGCAGACCTGGCTTAGGGGTGGAGTGGAGAGGGTTAGGGTATAAAGTCGATGCAATTATATGTTTAATTATATGTCCTGAAAGGGAAACTGTTGGGCAGCGTATACTGCCAGAGACAATGTATACCCAACCTAGATTAAAACACTTTTATTTCCCATTGTTACCCCCTTTTGGCCTTCCTTTCACTTGTCAAATTTTTACAAAAAAGCTCTTTTACATACCTCTATTTTCTCGACTACTCTTTAACTCTCAAAGATCATAGGATGTTGGTTCTAAGACTGAGATACCTAAGAGGTCAGCTAATCCAACCAACTCATTTTACAGGTAAGGAACCTGAGGCCCAGAGAAATTATGTGACTTGTCCATGCTTACACATCTGGTAGGCAGAAGAGATGGAATTTGAACCCAAGACCTCTGAATCCAGGGTGAGTACTTTATCCATTCTTCCATGTGGCCCTCTCAATTTCTGGTCTCTCATTTTGCTAAAATTTAACTCTCAGAGGTCATCAGTAATCTCCTAATTACCAAATACAAAGGCCTATTCTCAGTCCTCATTCTCCTTGACCTATTTGAACTACTTTATACTATTAAACATTCCTCATTCTTGAAAATCTTTATGTATTACATTATTCTGGTTCTCCTCTGAATACTCTGATGTACTTTTTTTTTCTTCTTCTCTAATTCCTATTCATCTTGACCCTCACTAAATGTGAATATTTTCCACGATTTTGTATAAGTATTCTCTCTTCTCTTTGATCTTTTCTTTCTTCACAGTTTCTCCCTCAAAGATTCTATCCACTCTAAATTTCATTACAACATCTTTGCAGATGAGATCTATACATACATATATATGTATATATATGATGTTACATATATATTTATATAAGATATATATTATATATTATAATAATGGGATTTTTGAGTTATCATTTCCAGTTCCTCTTGGAAATTGGATATTTCCTCTTCATCCTATTCCCAATAAGAACTGTTTCTAAAACCCTGTTTCAAAACTAATAGTCTTGCCTGCTTTTCCCAAATAACCTCTACCACCCTAAAGTTTTCCTACTTTTGTTAGTACAGCCATTGTTTTGAAATGTCCATCACCATTGGCTTCTCCCTCTTCCTCACATTTCATAGCCAATACCAAGTCCTGATATCATTTTGTTCAAAATGTTTCTCATAGTTATTACCATATCTTGAACATGTTCCACATTTTCTCACCTTCATATTGTTGTTCATACTATTCTCCATATCAGAAATGCACTTCCCTTACTTTTAGTCTATACGATTCCTAGCCCTAGTTGAAAGCCAAAATCAAATTGCACTTCTTTATGGAAGATTTCTCTGCCACCACCTTAGCTGGAAAAGACCTCTTCCTCTTCTGAACACATTGTACAATTTTTAGAATCTTAAAATCATCAACTTGTATAACTTTAAAAAAAAAGATCTTAGAAGTTATCGAGTTCTACTTTATGTTCCGGTCAGAATTTCTTTGGCAGCATTACCGAGGGAGATCCAGCTTCTTTTTGAATTCCTCTTCCTTTCTTTTCAAGACAGGCCATTCTATTTATAAACAGCTCTTGTTGACCCCAAGCTTCCCTTGGAAGCAAAGGCTGTTTTTAGCATAAGTATTTTATCAGTGTGTGGTTATATTTACTCTATTGCCTCCAAAAAACTAAAGATAAGAATCACACAGAAGGAACCTATGGGAAATGTGAGCAAGCTGCCATACACAGCCAAAGAGGAAGTCCAGAGAAGAGGAGTAAAGAACATCACCAAGAAATTTTCTGAGAGAAAAAGAAGATGGGTGGATGGGTAGGTGACAAGAAAAAGTAATTGACAAGAACAAGTAATGATTTATGAACAGCCAGAGTGATCCACTAGGACTCCTGCTTGTCAAGTGAAAGGAAGGAGGCCATGAGCTCATTGAATGGAATCCCTACGGTGAACTTTTGGGAGGATATAGACAAGTCACACAGGGTAGATAAATGTGGATAGGTTGTGTTCTATTTCACTGATAACTACTGAATCAATAATACCCCAGAACCCTTTGAATTCTAATTGGCAGAAAATAGTGCTTTATGATCTAGGATCATTTGATAATTTGATAATCATCTGATAATATGATCTTTATTGTTTTCATTTTGGTCAGGGTTTATGCCTTCCCTCTTTGACTCTTAAGAGATTTCAGGGAAAAAATCCTGCCTTATGTGTTTACATTTCCCTCTCCCCAAGAGCCTAGCACAATACCTTGAACTTAATAAATATTTGATAAATAAACCAATCAATAAAACATTTATTACATGCCATTTTTGAGAAAAGCACTGTGCTAAGAGGCAAAAAAGATTCCATGCCGTCAAGAAGCATGCGATCTGAGACAAGAGGAAGATACCTTCTCCTGGACCAGTCCTTCTGCCCTTTCTCCCTGTGGGGACTTCGGGCTCTCGACCACCTCTTATCTGCTTGTACTTCGTTCTTCATTCAGCCTCCACATCCTCTATCCTGTTAGGGGCACTATCTGTCTGCCTGTGGTACTCTGTCTATCTCACTCCATCGATTTCTGTATCTGCATTTCTGAGTAGAATTGTTTCTGTTAGCCAATTTTTTTTTTTTATCTACTTGTCCTCAGACCTTCCCAACCCCAATTAGACAACTCTTAAGAAATGTTCTTTTTCTTCTTAACACTGCCTCTTCTGTGGGTCACTGCCACAGCCAATGCAGAGAGGAATGAAGAAAAAATCATTGGTGGTTATACGTGTATTCCCAACTCCCAGCCCTGGCAGGCGGCACTCTTAGCCAATCGGCAATTCCGCTGTGGGGGTGTCCTGCTGTCCAATGATTGGGTCCTCACCGCAGCTCACTGTAACCACTGGAACCTTCGCGTGGTCTTGGGAAAGCACAATATTAGACGCCTGGAGCCCTCTCAGCAGTCAGTTGGGGTGGAGCGTCGAGTTCCCCACCCCTCCTATAGCCCCAGAACCAGCAACAATGACCTCATGCTCCTCTATCTAGAGAAGCCAGTGAAGTTGACCAACCAAGTAAAACCCATTCAGCTGGCAAAAAATTGTGCCAATCCTGGCACAGACTGCCTGGTGTCCAGCTGGGGTACTGTGTCCAGTCCTTTCGCCAAATATCCCAGCACCCTCCAGTGTCTAAAGATCAGTATCTTTTCTGAGGAAAGCTGCAAAAATGCTTACTACGGAAAAGCCATCACTCCTGGTATGGTGTGTGCTGGGGACAAGAAAGGTGGCAAGGATTCCTGCCAGGGTGACTCTGGAGGCCCCTTGGTGTGCAATGGGGTCTTGCAGGGTCTGGTATCTTGGGGCATGGAACACTGCACCCTGCCTGGGTATCCTGGTGTTTATACCAACCTGTGCCGTTACCGGACCTGGATCTTAAATGAAATGCAGAAGAATTGATGAGCTGCCTCAGCCCCACACCCCTACAATGTAACCTCCCCCTCCCCCAAGGACAGGACTTAGCCTGCCTGATTTCCCTACCATGGGCCTCTAGAAGACCCAGATTTCCTAGACCCATTTCTAGTCTAGATTTGGATGGATGGGAAGAGAATCAAAAGGATTTAGAGATGTAAATAACCTGAAATAGCAGGTCTGAAAAGGACCTTTTAGAAAAACCATATACTTGAATTTTTACAAATGGGGAAACTGAGGGTAAGAGTGACTTCCTAATGTCATATAGCTGGGGTGTAACAATTCAAGACTAGTGTTCTCTGCCTGATCTTGGGGTCTGAAGGCAGATCTATCCTCAACTTCCCAGGTATCCTGGCTCCTTTCATGAATCCACTGCCTTGCTCAGGTATCGAGAGTGATAGGTAACTTAGCAGGTCCCTCTTGGTCACTCCTCCCCCAACAATTTTAGATTAATAAAACCTATGAGACTTTCATGATTGGAATGTGAAAAAAAAAAAAGAAGCATGCGATCTAATTGTAATCTAATTGATTACCAATCTAACTGTTGGGTGATTTGAAAACTGGGTTAGAGAATAGTTTTTAATAATTTAATAATAAGTTTTAATAATGATTTTATATTGCATGGAGCCAAGATGAGAGTATAGGCAAAAACAAAGCTGAACTCTACCAACATTTCCCTCCAAACACTTTTAAAATAACTCCTTAAATCAAATTCTGGAACAGAAGAACCAAAAGCACAAAGGTCAGAATGGGACATTTTTCCAGCCAAAGACAATTTGGGAAATTAGCAGGAGAGATCTATGACACCAAGTTGGGAAATATCCCAGAACTCAGCAGCAGTTCCACTGGTAGGCCTGGAGATTGCAGTATCAGTGTTAGCAGAAGCAGCTTTGGGAACTCTTAGCCCAGAGACAGTAACAGAGTCTGAAAGAGACTTCTAGGGGACCCTTTTCTGGTAACCCCCTTTGGGTGCAGCTGGTGCTTACTGGCAGTTCTAGGCCATAGTTCCAGAGTGGAGATGACTGCTTGTAGTGGGTCATAATAAAGTAGGGACCCTGGGCTCAGTTCCAAGGCATAGAGGAGTAGTGTTTGCAATTCCAGGAGAGCAGGGGCTCTTCCTGGGTAAAGGCTAGAGAACAGCACTAGGAAAGCAGTGACCATACCTCTCCCCAGATCACACCACCTTGGAAACACTGACAACTTGCACACCCTCAGAACTATATACCCTTAGAAAATAGTAGCATGGAAAGACCTGAAGCTTGGAATAGTGTCTCCTCATCCCCAGAAGAGCAGACTCCAACTTAACCATACAGTTCATAGTTAATAGATAGGCTAGAAAAATGAGCAAGCAACAAACAAAGAACTTAACCATAGAAAGTTGCTATGGTGGTAAAAAAGATGAAGACAAAGAAGACAACAAAGGGAGAACAGCTACAAACATATCCTCACAGGAAAATGCTAATTGGACTCAAGTGCAACAATAATTCCTGGAAGAGTTAAAGAAAGAGATAGTTCTAGCTAGGGGGAAAAATGAGAAAAGAAATGAGAGTGATGCAATAAAATTATGAGAAGACAATTAACGTCACAGCAAAAGAGACACAAAAAATACTGAAGAAAATTACACCTTAAAAAACAAAAATGGCAATAGAGGAACAAAAATTCACTGAAGAAAAGAAATCCTTAAAAAGCAGAATAGGCCAAATGGAAAAAGAGATATAAAAGCTCAATGAAGAAAACAATTTGTTAAAAACCAGAACTGGTCAAGTGGAAGATAATGACTTCATAGGCTATCAAGAAACAATAAAATAAAGGGAAAAGAATGAGAAGAAATGGAAGAAAATGTGAAATATCTTTTTGGAAAGACAACTGATAGGGAGCAAAATAGATGAAGGAGACATTAATAGACTACCTGAAAGCCATGGCAAAAAAAGAGCTGGGACATCATATTTCAAGAAATTATCAAGGAAAACTGCCTTGATATCTTAGATTCATAGGGTAAAATAGAAATTTAAAGAATCCATTGATTATCTCCTGAAAGAGATCCCAAAATTAAAACTTCCAGGAATATTATAGCCAAATTTCAGAGCTCACTGGTCAAGGAGAAAATATTTCAAGCAACCAGAAAGGAACAAATCAAATATTGTGGAACCACAAGATTTATCAACTTCCATGTTAGAGGAGCAGCAAAGGAGCTAGGATTACAACCAAGAATAACGTACCCAGAAAAACTGAATATAATCCTGAAGACTTTCAAGCATTCCAGATAAAAAAAGACCAGAGTTAAATAGAAAATTCAACATTCAAACAGAAGACACAAGAGAAGTATGAAAAGGTAAACATGAAAGAGTAATCATAAGGGACTCAATAAGGTTAAACCACATACGTTCCTGCAAGAGAAGCTGATATATGTAACTCCTAAGACCTTTATCATTAGTAGGGCAGTTAAAAAAAAGAAACTACATAGAAAGAGGACATGAGTGTGAATAGATTATTTTGTTTTAAATTTATTTATTTATTTAACTTTTAACATTCATTTTCACAAAATTTTGGGTTCCAAATTTTCTCCCCTTTTGTCCCCTCCCCCCACCCCAAAACACCAAACGTTCTAATTGCCCCTGTCTGCCAATCTGCCCTCCCTCCCTTTGGAAGGCAAGCAATTCAATATAGGCCAAATCTGTGTAGTTTTGCAAATGACTTCCATAATAGTAGTGTTATGTAAGAACTAATTATATTTCCCTCCATCCTATCCTGTCCCCCATTACTTCTGTTCTCTCTTTTGATCCTGTCTCTCCCCATGAGTGTTGATCTCAAATTGCTCCGTCCTCCCCATGCTCTCCCTTCCATCATCTCCCCCACCCTGCTTATCCCCTTATCCCCCATTTTCCTGTATTGTAAGATAGGTTTACATACCAAAATGAGTGTGCATTTTATTCCTTCCTTTAGTGGAATGTGATGAGACTAAACTTCATGTTTTTCTCTCACCTCCTCTCTTTATCCCTCCACTAATAAATCTTTTGCTTGCCTCTTTTATGAGCGATAATTTGCCCCATTCCATTTCTCCCTTTCTCCTCCCAATATATTTCTCTCTCGCTGCTTGATTTCATTTTTTTAAGATATGATCCCATCCTCTTCAATTCACTCTGTGCACTCTGTCTCTATGTGTGTGTGCATGTGCGTGTGCATGTGTGTGTGTGTAATCCCACCCAGTACCCAGATACTGAATAGTTTCAAGAGTTACAAATATTGTCTTTCCATGTAGGAATGTAAACAGTTCAACTTTAGTAAAGTCCCTTATGACTTCTCTTTGCAATTTACTTTTTCATGCTTCTCTTCATTCTTGTGTTTAAAAGTCAAATTTTCTTTTCAGCTCTGGTCTTTTCATCAAGAATGCTTGAAAGTCCTCTATTTCATTGCAAGACCAATTTTTCCCCTGAAGTATTATACTCAGTTTTGCTGGGTAGGTGATTCTTGGTTTTAGTCCTAGTTCCTTTGACTTCTGGAATATCCTATTCCATGCCCTTCGATCCCTTAATGTGGAAGCTGCTAGATCTTGTGTTATCCTGATTGTATTTCCACAATACTTGAATTGTTTCTTTCTAGCTGCTTGCAATATTTTCTCCTTGACTTGGGAACTCTGGAATTTGGCCACATTGCTCCTAGGAGTTTCTCTTTTTGGATCTCTTTCAGGCGGTGTTCTGTGGATTCCTTGAATACTTATTTTGCCCTCTGGTTCTAGAATCTCAGGGCTGTTTTCCTTGATAATTTCATGAAAGATGATGTCTAGGTTTTTTTTTGATCATGGCTTTCAGGTAGTCCCATAATTTTTAAATTGTCTCTCCTGGATCTATTCTCCAGGTCAGTTGTTTTTCCAATGAGATATTTCACATTATCTTCCATTTTTTCATTCTTTTGGTTTTGTTTTGTGATTTCTTGGTTTCTCATAAAGTCATTAGCCTCCATCTGTTCGATTCTAATTTTGAAAGAACTATTTTCTTCAGTGAGCTTTTGAATCTCCTTTTCCATTTGGCTAATTCTGCTTTTGAAAGCATTCTTCTCCTCATTGGCTTTTTGAACCTCTTTTGCCAATTGAGTTAGCCTATCTTTCAAGGTGTTATTTTCTTCAGCATTTTTTTTGGGTCTCCTTTAGCAGGGTGTTTACTTGTTTTTCATGCTTTGCTTGCATGTCACTCAATTCTCTTCCCAGTTTTTCCTTCACCTCTCTAACCTGATTTTCAAAATCCTTTTTGAGCTCTTCCATGGCCTGAGCCCATTGGGTGGGCTGGGATACAGAAGCCTTGACTTCTGCGGTTTTTCCTGATGGTAAGCATTGTTCTTCCTCATCAGAAAGGAAGGGAGGAAATGCCTATTCACCAAGAAAGTAGCCTTCTATAGTCTTATTTTTTTTCCCTTTTCTGGGCATTTTCCCAGCCAGTGACTTGACTTCTGAGTGTCCTCTCCACCCCCACCTTGCCTCCAGATCCACCCAGTCAGCACTTGGGGTCTGAGAATCAAATGCTGCTTCCCAGCCTCAGGGCTTTGGGCGGGGGCAGGGCTGCTGTTCAGTGTGAGATTAAGTTCAGGTGCTCAGGTCAGGGCAGGGCTGCCTCATGGCTCCGTTCCCTCAGGGGGTTTATGCAGAGACCTTCAACAATGGATCCAGGCTCCTGCCTGCTTGGGGAGCCCTGGTCTACTCCCGCCTCTGCCACTGCCCCCCGAGGGGGCCCGAGTCATGTGGGCACCCCACTCCCCTCTCAACCCGCCAAAGAGACCCTCTCACCGACCCCCGTCACCTGTGGGTGGAGGGACCCGCGTGGCTGCTGGAGATTCTGTCCCTGAAGCCTGCTCGTATCTTCTCCCCTCGGCGCTGCGCCGCCGAGGCAGGGCTGGGCTCCGCTCTGGTCCGGGGCACAAGGGACCCTCTGCAAGAGGTTTTACGGCTCTCTGGAGCAGAAATCTCATCCGCTCCCTTCTGTGGCTTCTGTTGCTCCAGAATTCACCAGTGGTTCTTTTCTTCACAGGTATTTTATGGGCAGTGGGTTCGGAGGTAGCGTATGTGCGTCTTTCTACTCTGCCATCTTGGCTCCGCCCCGTGTGAATGGATTATGTTGGCATGATCTCTTTTTTAAAACATGAAGTGGTGAGAAAAAGAGATGAACTGGAAAAGACAGAGGTAGAATGGGAATTTTTTTACACATGGAAGAAATACATAAAGAAATTTTATAGTATAAAGGAAAATGAGGAGTTGGGCAATGTTCTAAGCTCACTCTCATCATAATTGGCTCAAAGAGGGAACAATACACACGCACACATACACACACACACACACACACACACACACACACACACTTCATTTAAGTGGAGACATTTATTTCACCCAATAAGGAAATAGGAGGGTAAGATAGTAAGTGATATCACAAGGAGATGAAAAAAGGTAGTGCAGATTAAGGAAAAGAGTAGTCAGAATCAAAACAGACTTTTGAGGAGGGACAGGATAAAGATAGAGAGGGAAGAATAAACAGAAGAAAATAGGATAGAGGGAAATACACAATTAGTAATTGTAACTCTGAATTTGAATGGGATAAGCTCACTCATAAAATGGAAGCAGATATCTGAATGGATTAGAAACCAGAATCCAACAATGTTATTTACAAGAGACACATATAAAAAGGAAAAACACAGAGTTAAAAATAAAATGCTGGAGCAGAATCTATTATGCTTCAGTTGAAGTAAAAAAATGGGAGAGGGGGCAGATATGAGCTCAGATAAAGTAAAAATTAATTTAATTAAAAGAGATAATCTGGAAAACTACCTTTTGCTAAAAGATACCATAGATAATGAATATCAAAAATTTTAAGGATAATTTTTCTGATCAAACCTCTATTTTTCAAACATATAGGGAACTGAGTTAAATTTATAAAAATAAGAGGCATCCCCCAATTGACAAATGGTCATAAGATATGGACAAGCAGCTTTCAAAAGAAGAAATCAAAACTATCTGTAGCCATATGAAAAATCACTATTGATCAGAGAAATGCAAATTAAAATAACTCAAAAATGCTAAATGCTGGAGAGGATGGTATACTAATGAACTGTTGGTGGAGTTGTGAACTGGTTCAGCCACTCTGGAAAACTATTTGTAACTGTGCCCAAAGGGCTATGAAACGATGCATATTCTAAGATCCAGCAATACCACTACTAGGTCTGTACCCTAAAGAAATCAAAGAAAAAGAAAAAAATGACATATATCATAGCAGTCCTTTCTGCTGTGACAAAGAACTGGAAGTTGAAGGGATACTCTTCAATTGAGGAATGGCTGGACAAGTTATGGAATATGGAGTCCTATTGTACTATAAGAAATGACTGGAGGGAGTGCTTTCAGAAAAAAAATGAGAAGACCTATATGAACTGAAGTAAAATGAAGTGAAAAGAAATGGGAGATTACTATGCCAATAACAGTAAAGTTGGTAATGAAGATCAACATTGAAAGATGATGTAATGCAAATCAATCAATACTGATCTATACAATAATCCAAGACAACTCCAAAGGGCTCATGATGGAAAAAATGCTATCTACATCCAGGGAGAAAATTGATGAATTATGAGTGCAAATTGGCATATAATTTTCTCACTTTATTTTGCTTTTTTGTGAAATGGAAATATGTTTGAAATGGAGGGGGAAAGACCTATTTTGGCTTTTTAAATATATAACCCCTTTGCTGGCTCAAAGATAAAAATAAATCATGTGAAACAATAGCAATTTATGTGAAACTAGAGCAATTTCACTGTGAACAGGCTTTGTAAAGGCATGATTTCCTGTGGAATCATTGAAGCTGGCCTTAGAGTCACAAACAGCTGACCTAATTGGCATTACATTGTCCCTCTGAAATCCATTAGCTGGAAAGATTCATTTCTAAATGTGTTTGTAGACGTTTACTATACCTAAGTGTGGAGTTTTCCACTATCTTCAGATTCACCATTTTCCTTTTATTGTACTAATAAAAGTCACCATTAGAACTTTATGGTCAAATAAATGATGTAGAAATCCTGGCATTTGTTTACTTAAGAGAGCCTATAGAAACTGAGGTTATTAGAAACTGTTAACAGTTTAAGTAACTCTACTTAAATACCGTAAAGTAAATACTGTGTTCTGGGACCTTTTTCGTAGGACCGTAAAAGTATTTTGCTGAAAATATTTTTTCTCAACTTTATTTTTTACTCTATTACTGCCCTATTATAATGATCATATTCCTAACTTGACCTCCCTAGAAAATGTCAGACCAAAAGATGCAATAATTTGTCCAAGGTCACAAAGCAGGTTGCTGATTTTCACCAGGAATTCTGAACCCTTAAAAAATAAAGAAATTCTGGGTGCTGTTTTTTTTTTTTTCCACCCATTGACAAGCAGTAGTCATGCAAGTGACAGCTTGGAAACACAATCATTTGCAAAGGTCCCCTCCCTCTCTTTTTCATGCAATTTGCATGATCATTTGCATAGAGACATGAATTATGCATCAGTCAATTCTCTTTGTATGCTCACATATATTTGTACTTCAAATAGCTGGTCTATCTGTTCATCTGCTCACCATTTCAGGATTTTTCCCTCTCTACCTGTATACATGTCTTTTCTGTCCTCTTATTATTTCTCCTGAAATACCTATCTCTCTCCTGGTATATCCCTCAGCACAGAAGCAAATTACAGGGGACCTTGTACCATATTTTCTAGTGTTTCATCTTCTTAAAGGAAAGAACATTTTAATGAAATGTTATGCAAACATTGCAAAATGCCATTATAGTCCAGAATCATCATCTGTCTAGTCTGTTCCTGATAGCAGAAGCAAGGACACAAGGGTAACCATCATCTCTAAAGATTGAGCTAAAAAGGTGAGCAATGCACTGACCCATCCTGAACTTCCCTTAAAAACCAATAATACACATATCACCTGTTCATTATTTGAAGCTTCTTGAATGCATTGTGTTTGGATTTTTAATAATTATTGTGCTCCATGGTTACAGCGCTTCTGAACCACAGGTGGATTGATAAAATAAGTATTATGAAGCATGTCCAATTAAGCATGAAGGAATGGGTGAACTAGTCTGTTCAATCTATTCTTTATCACTAGAACATGGTCTCCTTTGATAATGATAGGGTGTCCACTGGTAATCAAACACTAAATTCAAGGGGTTTTTGTTGAAATAAACTATATTTTACTTTAGTAAAAAAACAAAAAACAAAAAAAAAACATAAATCTGAGTTCTTTGGAATTTTTCAAAGCACTAAATGAGAATTAAGTTGATGTCAAATGCAATGTATGCTTATATACACCTCCTTTAATAGGAATCTTTACCCCAGTTACTGCAAGGTAATGAAGCAGATCTCTCTCCAAGTAGTAGGAGTAGTACTTTGAGCAGTGTGGATGATTGTTGTGTGTCTGTGGAAAGGGGACCTGGGGGCACACTCCCAGAATTATTTCTTTGATTGGCAATTATGTTTAGTGCAACCCTCTGTTATAAATGGCTCATTTTGAGCATGAAAATAAAATAATGACCCTGTAGATCCACATAGTTCCCTCCTCTGCTGTTTATGGGAATTTATGTTAAATGAAACATTAAGAGTAAGTACACTCATAAATACTCTGAGTCCCCCAGTTAGGAAAATTAGTAAGATTTCAGGGAATTTAACTGCCTGCCTTAATTTTCATTCAGATTTTTCTCTAGTTAATCCCTGACCTTTACATGATTGAGGCAAAATTCAGTCCAGTTGAAACTTTGAGGTAAAGAAGCAAGTACAGAAGCCAATATAGTACAATGTCTATTAATAGAAAGGAGCATTCAGGAAAGATCTGACTGTTTCTTGAACTTCCCTCAGTCCTTGGGAAAATGGGTAGAGTTAGTGGCATGAATTATCTTCTCCAAAATACCTACAGGGTAAAGAGACATCCTCAATCTCTCTTTTTTCTGCCAGAGTTCAGTCCTATTTTCTCTTTCTCCTTTTGCTGACTGCTTCTGCGCTTCCAATGATTTCCATACCATCTCTTGATGTTCCCTGCTGAACCCTACAGATTTCTTTGGCTCATATTGGATGCATATCTTATAGGTGACCTACAAGATGTGATTAAACTGATGTGACCCTCAGCCAACCTGAACACACCTATTGAGTAATAGAGCTATCTAGGAATTGCTTATACTTAGTCTAAAGTCTATGACTATGACAGATTGATCTGGAAAGATATTTTCTCCCCTAGATTACCTATTGGGTATAGCATCACTTGCCTTAAGTGGGGTGAGACAATTCACTTACTGATTCAATTACTTCATTCTTAACACTAGAAAGCATAAACCTGCATGTGAAGACTCTCAGAGTTCACTTCATGTGTGTGCACAGGAAAACCAAGTACAGATCTTTTGCGTACAACTAGAAACAGATAAGTAAATAATGAATCCCTATAGGGATCATATGTATTTAAATATTCACTATTCAAAATGATAATTATGTAAAATATGACAGTTGGTTCCAGCATAATAAAATATACAGTGTGAATTCAAATTGTGAAACCATTTCTCAGATTCATCATTTTTCATTTGCACTAATCAGGACCAAGCTGTAAGTCAGATTTTTGTTTGTTTGTTTGTTTTGGTTTGGTTTTTTTATTGCATTTCTTTTTTTATTTCTTTTTTAGTTTTCAACACTCATTTCCACAAGATTTTGAGTTTCAAATTTTCTCCCCATCTCTCCCCTCTACCCACCCAGAGATGGCATTCATTCTTACTGCCTCTTCCCTGAATTTGTCCTCCCTTTTGTCATCCCCCCTTGTCCCCTTCCCCTTTACTTTCTTGAAGGGCAAAATAGATTTCTATACCCCACTGCCTGTATGTCTTATTTCCCAGTTACATGTAAAAACAATTTTTTAACATTTGTTTTTAAAACTTTGAGTACCAAATTATCTCTCTCTTCTTTCCTCCACACCCACCCTTGTTGAGAAAGCAAGCAATTCAATATAGGTTTATGCATGTGTCGTTATGCAAAAACTTCCATAATAGGTATGTTTTGAAAGACTAATTATATTTCCCTCCATCTATCTCACCCCCAGTTGTTCAACTCATTCTTTCTCACTTCTCCCCCTCTTCCTCTCCATTGTGAAACCTTTTTCTTGCCTCTTTTATGGAAGATAATTTACCGCATTCTATCTCTTGATTTCTCCTTCTCTCAATATATTCCTCTCTCACCCATTATTTTTTAAATATCATCCCTTTATATTCAACTCACCCTGTGTCCTCTATCTATCTATCTCCTCCAACTACCCCAATACTGAGAAAGGTCTCATTAGTTACAAATATCATCTTTCTAAGTAGGAATATAAACAGTTCAACTTTAATAAGTCTCTTAGGATTTCTCTTTCCTGTTTACCTTTTCATACTTCTCTTGATTCTTGTATTTGAAAGTCAAATTTTCTATTCATTTCTGGTCTTTTCATCAAGAATGCTTGAAAGCTGAACAGCATGCACTTTCTAGAGCACTGCTGTCAAGGCGAGACCTGTAAAAAGTGGCTGTAAACAAATTCTGGAGCTGCAGAACTCACAGAATGATGGAGTGAAGCAAATCTCCTGCCCAAGACAGCCTAGAAGGTCACCAGGAAGTGTCTTGTGCCACACAAGGAGCAGTCCTGTGTGGGGTGGGCCAACACAGACAGGACCTGAGCCAGCTTTGGGAAGACTGAATCTGTCACACCTGTAGCAGTTTCCAGACTTCAGTTCCCCAAAACACCAAGGAAAAATTGGAAGGTGAGCGGAAAAGGCCTGTGGTACCAGTGTGGGAGAGTGGAGTGGTCCAGCCCCAGGGCAGCAGAGAGGGGAGGGAGCTGAGGAACCCACAGCAGCCACAGCAGCAGCAGCAGGGGCAGAGACTGGGACTCTTTCTGGAGTTCTAGGTCCATAGATTGTGGGGGAATTGAGCAACTGTCAGTATATCCCCCAGCCCCATCAGAAGTAGAGATCTACCTTTACAAAGAGGTCAAAAGTCAAGGAGATGGCTGGGGAAGTGAGCAAAAACCAAAAAAAGAATCAGACTATAGAATCTTACTTTGGTGACAAAAAAGGCCAAAAGATGCAAACAGAAGACAACAAAGTCAAAGCTCCTCCATCCAAAGCCTCCAAGAAAAATATGAATTGGTCTCAGGCCATGGAAGAGCTCTAAAAAGATTTTGAAAATCAAGTAAGAGAAGTAGAGCAAAAATTAGGAAGAGAAGTAATAGTGATGCAAGAAATTATGAAAAATGAGTCAACTGCTTGCTAAAGGAGACATAAAAAAATGCTGAAGAAAATACCACTACAAAAAACAGACTAACTCAAATGACAAAAGAGATCCAAAAAGTCAATGAGGAGAAGAATACTCTAAAAAGCAGAATTGCCCAGATGGAAAAGGAAGTCCCAAAGCTCACTGAAGAAAATAATTCCTTAAAGATTAGAATGGAGCAGGTGGAAGCTGATGACTATGAAAAATCAAGAAATTATAAAACAA
Organism: Notamacropus eugenii; assembly: GCF_028372415.1. Classification (NCBI taxonomy): domain Eukaryota; kingdom Metazoa; phylum Chordata; class Mammalia; order Diprotodontia; family Macropodidae; genus Notamacropus; species Notamacropus eugenii. The sequence continues at coordinate 397,995,826 of NC_092873.1, read as the reverse complement.
AACCAAAGGAATAAAAAAATAGCAGACAATGTGAAATATATCATTGTAAAAAAAAAAGGACCTGGAAAATAGATCCAGGAGAGACAATTTAAAAATTATGGAACTACCTGAAAGCCATGATAAAAAAAAAAAAGCCTAGACATCATCTTTCAAGAAATTATCAAGGAAAACTGCCATGATATTCTAGAACCAAAGAGTAAAATAAATATTGAAAGAATCCACCAATCACTTCCTGAAAGAGATCCCAAAAGGCAAATTCCTAGGGATATTGTAGTCATATTTCAAAGTTTCCAGATCAAGAAGAAAATATTGCAAGCAGCCAAAAAGGAACAATTCGAGTATTGTGGAAATACAATCAGGATAACACATGATCTAGCAGCTTCTACATTAAGGTATCAAAGGGCTTGGAATACGATATCCCAGAAGTCAAAGGAACTAGGATTAAAACCAAGAATCACCTACCCAGCAAAACTGAGTATAATATTTCAGGGGGGGAAATGATCATTCAATGAAATAGAGGATTTTCAAGAATTCTTAATGAAAGGACCAGAGCTGAATAGAAAATTTGTTTTTCAAACACAAGAATCAAGAGAAACATGAAAACATTAACAGGAAAGAGAAATCATAAGAGACTTAATAAAGTTGAACTGTTTAAATTCCTACATGGAAAGATAATATTTATAACTCTTGAGACTTTTCTCAATACTAGGGTAGTTGGAGGGATTATATACATATGGACAGAGGGCACAAGGTGAGTTGAATAGAAAGGGATGATGTCTAAAAAATAAAATTGAAGGGTGAGAGAGGAATATATTGGGAGGAGAAAGGGAAAATAGAATGAAGCAAATTATCTCACATAAAAGAGGCAAGAAAAAGCTTTTTCAATGGAAGGGAAGAGCGGGGAGATGAGAGAGAAAAAGTGAACCTTACTCAACACATTTGGTTTAAGGAGGGAATAACATGCATTCTCAATTTGCTATGAAACTCTGTCTTACACTATAGGAAAGTAGGGGAGAAGGGGAGAAGCAGGTGATGGGCTGATGATACAAGGGAGGGCAAATTGGAGGAGGCTGTAATTAGAAGTAAATACTTTTGAAGAGGGATAGGGTCAAAAGAAAGAATAGAATAAATAGGGGCAGGATAGGATGGAGGTAAATATAGCTAGTCTTCCACAACATGACTTTTATGGAAATCTTTTGCATATGTTTAACATATATCAAATTGCTTGCCTTCTCAATGGGGATGGGTGAGGAGGTAGGAAGGGAAAGAAGATGGAACTCAGGGTTTTAAAAACAAATGTTAAAAATTGTTTTTACATGCCACTGGGAAATAAGATACACAGGCAATGGGATATAGAAATCTATCTTGTCCTCCAACAAAATAGAAGGTATGGGGATAAGAGAAAGGAGGGGTATGAAAGAAGGGAGGGAAGATTGGGGTAAGGGGTAATTAGAATGCACAGTGACTTGGGGTGGGTGGAAGGAAGAGATCGGGAGAAAATTTGGAACTCAAAATCTTGCAGAAATGAATGTTGAAAACCAAAAATAAATAAATTAGGGGGGTGGAGCCAAGATGGCAGAGTGAAAGCAACAACTCACCTAAGCTCCTGGACAAACTCCCCTGGATACCTCTGAAAGGAGAATCTGACCAAACTTTGGAGGTGCGGAATCCAGTGGGTGACAGACTTTGACGGATTCAGAGCCCAAGTTAGACTGGAAGGTCCACAGGAAGGATCTGTTCCGCGGGGGTCAGCCCCCAGCAGCACAGCGCAGCGTGGTCAGCACAGCAGGGCGGAAGGGACCTGAGAAGCCTGAGAGCGGTGGGCAGGACCAGCGGAGCAGGAGACAAGCCAAACCAAGCCGGTGAGAGCCGCTGAGCACCAGATATCAGCGCAGCAGCCCTTGAAACCTTCAGCCTGAAGACTAAACTTCACTAAGTCACCTACTTGAACTTCCGGGAGCCAGGATGGTGGAGTGATCAGTAAATGCTCTCTCCTCCCCCCTGATGACCATGAAAGAACCATAAAATATTTCCCCAGAAAAATCCTGGATCAGCGGGAACAGCAGAAGGGGGCAAATAGTCTCATAACACCAGAGGCTAGGAAAATAGCAAAGGGGGATTCTTCCTACTGTGGCGGAGGTGATCCAGAAGGACAGAGGACCCAGGGCAGAGAAAATTTGCACTGAGACCCAGGCAAGCCTCAGCACCAGGAGAGGAGCCCCAGGAGGGGTGGGAACACGCATTAGCATCTAACGTGTGCCTCAGCACTCCAGGGGAAATGGGAAGACAATAAGGAAGCTGGGATCACCATCCCCTAAGCTTGCCTTTCCTTCAATTCAGCTGAGAAGATCTCCTGTGACCAGACCATTCCTCCCACACACTTAACAAGCTAACCCCAGGGTTGATCTGGGAAACAAAAAACAAAAACCTGCTTTTAGCTTTTTCACACATCAGCTCAACACAAAGTTCTGTACCTTCTGACTGAAAGAACCAGAAGCTACAACACTCAGCCAACATCATGAATAGGAAAAAGCAGACAAAAAGTGAAAAAACCACAGAATCTTTCTATGGGGATAAAGACCAAAACACAAACACCAAAGAGGTCAGAGCTGAGACTGTACTTCCATCTGAAACTTCAGAAGGGACTATGAACCTCTTGCAAGCACAACTAGCTTTCCTGGAACAGCTGAAGAAGGAAATAGAAGAAAAACTGGCCAATGATTTTAAAATTATAAAAAAAGAATTAAAAATAAATAAATTAGTTTTAAAAAAAAAAGAATGCTGGAAAGTCCTCTATTTCAATGAATATCCATTTTTTCCCTTGAATGATTATACTCAGTGTTGCTGGGTAGGTGATTTTTGGTTTTAATTCTAGCTCCTCTGATGTCCGGGATATCATATTCTAACCCCTTCAATCCCTTAATGTAGAAGCTGCTCGATTTTTTTGTTATCCTGATTGTGTTTCCACAATATTCAAATTGTTTCTTTCTGGTAGCTTACAATATTTTCCACTTGACCTGAGAACTCTGGAATTTGGCTACAATATTCCTAGGAGCTTTCTTTTTGGGATATCTTTCCAGAGGTGATCAGCAGATTCTTCTCATTTCTATTTTACCTTCTGGTTCTAGAATATCAGGGCAGTTTTCCTTGATAATTTCTTGAAAGATGATGTCTAGGGTTTTTTTGATCATGGCTTTCAGGTAGTCCCATAATTTTTGGATTTTATCTCTCCTGGATCTATTTTCCAGATCAGTGGTTTTTCCAATGAAATATTTCACATTATCTTCTTTTTTTTTTCATTCTTTTGGTTCTCTTTTATAATTTCATGATTTCTCATAAAGTATTTAGCTTCCATTTGTTCCATTCTGAACTATTTTCTTCAGTGAGCATTTGGACCTCCTTTTCCATATGTCATTTGGGCAATTCTGCTTTTTATGGCATTTTTCTCCTCACTGGCTATTTTGCCATTTGGGTTAGTCTATTTTTTTAAGGTGTTAATTTATTCAGTATTTTTTGGGGTCTCTGTTAGCAAGCTGTTGATTCGGTTTTCATGATTTTCTTGCATCCCTTTCATTTCTCTTCCCAATTTTTCCTCTACTTCTCTTACTTGATTTTCCAAATCCTTTTTGAGCTCCTCCATGACCTGGAAAGAATTTGTAGTTTTGTTGGAGGCTTTGGATGTAGGAGCTTTGACTTTGTCTTCTTTTGGTTGTATATTTTGATCTTCTTGGTCATCAAAGTAAATTCTATAGTTTGATTTCTTTTACAATGTTTAGTCATCTTCTCAACCAAATACCTGACTTTCTAACTCTCTGTTAAGGTACAACTGTACTTCCAGTGGCAGTGGGAGTATGGATGAGTATACTGTCCCAAGTTTCAGGAATTTTGTATGAGCTGCTCAATCTCCCACAGTCTGTGGGCCCAGAACTCTGGAAGCAGCCTCTGCTGCTGTTGCTTCTTCACCACTGCTGGCACCCCCACTGCCCTGGAGCTGAGGCCAGACCCGACCAGAAGGCTCCTTTCACCCAGGTCCCACAGAATTTTCCCACTGACTTTTTTTGTGTTTGTGGGTTGAGAAGTTTAGGAATTTCCACAGCTGCCAATGATTCAGTCCCTTGAGACCTGTTCCAGCTCATCTGTGTTGGTGCTGCCCACTCCAGACTTTGCTCTCATCCCTGCCTGGTGCAATAGACCCTTCCTGTCAACTTTCCTGTCATTTTGTGGGTTCTGTAGCTCTAGAATTTGTTTAGAGTCATTTTTACAGGTATTCCAAGGGCTTTGAGGAAGAACTTAGGGAAGTCCCCATTTTTACTCTACCATCTTAGCTCCACTACCTGTAAGTCAATTTTTAATAGTGAATGGAGAGCATATCCTTGACCTGGGTTCTGGTCCTGATGCCCATAAAGCAATATCAACATCTTCATGGACTGGGAAGGTGCTAAATCCTGAACAGATTTTGTATCTGTGTCATCAAAGTGTTCCAATTATGTCTCACAAGAAACAGAATATTTAAGAAGTTCGAAGCACCCAGAGCTGGGAGAATATTGGAGAAAATAAATTATATTGTGGAAGTATCTATGTTCACAAAAACTTTAACATTTTATTGTTCTCAGGTATCAATTCATAAGAATTTACAATATTGCCATGACTTTCTTAAAAATTGTAAAACCATAACTATCTCTATTTTTAGCAACTATTCCAGAAAAAGGTACTATATTCATTTTGACATTCCAGATGATTTAATAATTCAGATTTACACTGAAATTTCAAAACTGAGCAACGTATATATTTTAAAGAAACCACTTTTGTTCTTTTTTAAAAAAAAATATATGATCAGAGGTTATCTGTTATTGTCAGTTGAACTCAGAAGTAAGCCTCAGTTTGACTGGACCTATTTCCATATTCAGCTACAGCACTGAGTATTTCAAACAGTAAGTAGCATGATATTGTAACCTGGGTATAGACTCCTGGGCAATCTGTAAAGTGTCATTTCACCAAAAGGGAGTTAAACATAACTATAAGAAGTTACACTTGAAAGTTAATACCAAGTGAATGACTAATCTACTGCACAATTACTAGCATTGAGTGTATGATAATTTTAACTACAGGTCTAAGCTGGTTAAGCAGCAAGCAAGGATAATTACAGATATCCAGAGTAGTTGCATAGCCAGTTAAAGAAAGAAAAAATATGCAAATGAAAGGAAAACCAAGTACCCCAGGTCCTCTGTCAAGTTGTAAGGGAAGACAGGAAATTGTCAAGAGGGGTCATAAATGGTTCTTAGTAATAGCAGAAAGACTGGAGTTCAGACAACAAATGCAGCATTACACCAAAACTTCCTAGAAAGGTAAAGGGTTGGAGGATGGAGGGAGGGGCAGGATAGAAGTGATAATCCCCGAAGATAATGGGATACAATAAGATAGAGTCCAGGGGTGGGGAATGTGTGGTCACATGTGGCCTTCTAGGTCCTCAAGTACAGCCTTTTGACTGAATCTGAAATTTACAGAACAAATCCCCACCCTGGATAGACTATGGCAGTGCCCACACAAGACTATGATAACTGGTTAATGAGGAAAACACTGAGTCAACCATTTTGTTTTGCACTTTATGACAAGCACCTGAATCTTTATTATTATATAAATATCATTTATATTTATTATATTATTATTATGTAAACATTACTATATAAATATCATTTCAATATGTTAATGTTATGGAAGAAACTGTAAATGAATACTGTCAGATACAAAAAGAATCATGCATTATTCAAGTGAGTAATCCTGGGCATTAGAAAAACAAAGTCATTTTTATTTTCAGTGACCACATACTCTTAGTGAAAAGTAGAGATGGTTGGAGTAAGCTATCTATACTTATAATTTTAACAAAAAATAGTTTTCTCATCACTAACTTTCCATCTGAGATTTTTCTTTTGAATTCTAAGGGATAAATTCACAACTTGTTTAACCCATTTAATAGAGAGTAGCAATGGTGTAAAACACTAAAAAATGTGACTGTTGAAATTGAAGGGCTACTGAAGTAATTTCTGAGATAGAAGAATGAAAAAGAATAAATTTGCCAAAGATAAGTGGAGGAAAAAAACATTAAAAGTGCTTATGGAATTCATTTCGAAAAGCACTTAAATACCAAAATTATACTTAGCACTGGAGACCCAGTGATAAAAATATAACAGTCTTTGTTCTCAATGAACATATATTCTATTAGAGGAAAAGAACATATATATAGTAAATTAAATAGAAAAACAAATATGCAGAAAAATTTCTGCAGGAGGGGACTAGCAAGTGGGTAGATTAGGATGTTTCCTACAAGAGAAGGCAATTTAATTGAAGGAAGACCAGGATTCTAAAATATGGAAGTGAGGAAGGAGGGCATTCCAGGAATGAGAAATAGCCTTGTAAGGCACAGAGATATGATACATGATGGGATGTTATGTATGGGGAATAGCAAACAGACCAGTTTGGCTAGAATGCAGAATTCTTGGAGAGCACTTTGCAGTAAGCTTAGAAAGGTAGTCCTGAAATACCTTTTCATCAAGAAATCCAAAATGTCTGAGACAATTATTTTAATCATTTTGTTAATGTCTCTTATATTATGGATGAATGACAAAGGGTAACTGCAGAAAATGGTACAGAATAACAATGCCTTCTCTTTTATAGAGAAGACCAACTAACTATTGTAACTCTATGACATATCACATTAAAATGTGAAACTGAAAAATAAAAGGTAGTGTTCATACTTTAATTAATTTTTTTAAAATTCACCTCTAAGGGTAATTTATAGTTAACATTTCAATTAACAAGGAAAATTCAATGTAAGAACACCAGAGCTAAAACAATAATTTTAAGAGTCTCTCAGTGGACCATTAGACATTAATGGGGTTTATGTGAGTGCTTAAGAATCTCATGCTTTGTGCTGAATGGAGAACAAAATATACCAGGAATTGGCTGGAGTGGACATAGTCATTCACAAAGTGGCAAGACCACAGATTCTGAAGTTCACAGAATCAAGACTTCTTTTAGAAAGATTGAGCTAATCATAGACCACAGGATTCACATGACAGATCCATGTGAGTTGTTGCTACCATAGGCAATCCAAAGTTATATTGCTGACATACTAAGACTTCACTCATGAAGACAAGGCTATGTTCTCTCACTGGATGTGGGTCTCAATAAGAGAAGTTCCTATCGTCCTAGAGTTCAGCTAGGTCACTTTCTAATAGATTGGTAAGGGACCCTTCAACCTCTTCTTTTGGGCCCCAACCTCCTTTTTCTTCATTTCAGTTTTCTGCGAGGAATTACTTGGAATGTATCTATTAAGCTGTCAAACTGAGCAATCCTGAAATATTTTGAGCAAACGTTCATGAAATGCAAACAAAAAGCTTGAGAGGGACTTTTGTGATTTTTAAAAGTCACTTTTATGAAGTATATCCAATAGTGATGTAAGAGGCTGGAGAATATGCAGCAAACAGAAAATCTGGGTTAAAATCCTGCCTCAGAAACTCACTAGTTAGCTGGCCACGTCACTTAAGATCCCTTTGACTCAATTTCTTCCTCTACAAAGTAAAGAGGTTAGACTTGATGGCTTCTAATGCCCTTTCAAGGTCGAAGTCTGTCATTTTTCTGATCATTTCTATGGAAATGCATCTAATCCTGTGGATAAAATCTATTTTTGTTCATAAGTCAAGTTAATTTGTTTCAGAGACATAATTGGCAATTGAGTATCAATTGGAGATATTATTTTAGGTCATCAAAATTGGAAAACAATGACACAATATGAATATGTAAATCTTTATGCATAATAAGAATGGAGAGGGAAGGGATCTGCGATTTCATTGGTATAGGGAACTCCTAGTAAGTGAAAACCCTCTAGCAATGCATATCAAGCCCCTTTTCAATTTAGCTTATCCAGTGCCTGGAGAGATTAAGAGTTTAAGAGACTTACGGTTATTAAACCTGAATGTGTCAGAAATGGAATTTGAACCCATTTTCTTGATGCTGAAGCCAGTTCTCTATCCATTATGCTAAGCTGCTGATGTAATTTTATTTTCTATAAATACACCCATATGTTCTTAGAAACTATATGATGACAATACTAAATACAAGAGACAAAAGAGAATGTGCCATTTATTATACAGCAAAAGCTAAAGCTATTGAAAATTTTCCAACTATAAGTTTGAAAGTCATTTGCAGGCTTTTTAATAAAGATGCAGATGTGCTCTTGTCCTTAATATCATGAACACTCCCCCAGTTCTTTTAGATTCACATTAAATAGACCTTTTTTTTAAAGGAATCATTCTGATATAGCACTTCTGTTTACAAAATCAAAGTTGTTAAAGTGTACTATTAGAAAGGCAACATTCCTGTATATTTACTATTGAACAGTAAATTATTTAGAATTTCAGTTATCAGACTTGGGTGGAAAAAAGTAAAATAATTCAACTTTAGGAGGAAAATCAGCCTTGTTCCAACTTTGACAATAGAATCTTCACATGCCACTGAGTTTCAAAAATATGATAATTTTAAGGGTGTAACAATGAAACTTTGACAATGGAAATAATGCTGGGTTGAGGAGAGGAGGGCTCATTAAACTTCCGGATTCACCACACTCTGAATCTTTATTATTTAAGTTAGAATAATTTTACCTACAGTACATCAAATACCTGTTTTTATTTTTTTATACAGGGTTCTGTGGTTTGGGGAAGCTCTTTCATTGTCATGGAAGAATTACTGAGTAAAGGATTTGAGAGACAGTCAGCCAAGATATAGTGGGATCTATTCATCAATATTCAAATGAATCTGTAATTTCATTGATTCAGGAGTTTATGTCCTATTTAATCCTATTTTTTCTATTGTAATTTGTATATGGAAATCCTTATTTTATTGGATTTTTAATAAGTTCAGAATTCTTTAATTGAAAAACACCATAGCTCTTAAAAATAACCACGGTAAATCATGCACTTAATGCTTAGTTTGATTTCTGCATCACGACATCCTCATAACTCAAATGCTACAAAATAGGGAACCAATGTACAGAGGCAGAGAGTCTTATAATTGCTCTGTAGATTCACTTAAGAAGTAATATTAAATCCAGTTTTCAAACATCAAGAAATTAGATAGAATGGTGGATGCAATCTAATATAGAGGATGATGGCTAGAAAAAAATTAGGGCAATGAAAGAAATCAAGATATTCCACTAGGTTCTTTAAATATGTGTGAGAAGGGTCTCACTTTAATTGTTAACAAAGAATTAGGAAACATAGTTAAACTCACTTTTCACCTACAGTACATTTACATATTATGACTTGCTGTTTAAATAGCTGTCAATCTCAGAAATAGAATAATATCAAGTCACTTGATTGATATAGCTGCATAGATCTTTGTTCTACCACTTCCACCAAGTGGGCATTCTTATTAAAAAATCTGCCAATTTTAGCTAAGAACTAGTACGTTTTAATAAAAGACCTGTCAGGTCCAAGATGAGATTGATCAATTCTAACAAAAATCAGTTAATTACAAGGGAAGATTGTTCAATGATAAGGAAACACTAGTACATAATTCACAAGGCCTTGTCACTTTTAATGGTGGACCAATTACTTCCACGCTCCAGAACTTTTCTGTTTTGAAAAGCTCAATGTAGTACTAATTGTCAGGTGTAAAGCTTTTTATTAACTCATATATAGTCCAAAGTACAGATCCTAATGAAATAAAGTCCAGATGACTAAGGTTAGTAGTGACATAGATCTTATTTCATTCTTTATCACAACATAAGCAATTAAATGAATTATCTATTTGTGTTCTTCCTGTACAGTCTACTCCATTTCCTATGGCTATTCTTTTTGCTAGCTGTTTGTCTGGCTAACTATTTGCATAGATTGCATTTTGATCTGAACTTTAGTGAGCTCTTACTTTTAATTCAATACTCTTAATTTCTAAAGTTTACCTGGTCTCTGATTATCCTTATCCCGGATTTAGGAAGGGTATATAGATGATGGACTCATCATAAGCAAGGGATTTAAGAGAATGGTTTAAGACAAGGTCAGCATCACTGCTCATATCTGAACACAACTTCCTTTGGTTTAGCATGCCCCTCAGTTCTCAGGATTCAGAAACACACACACACACAATCCAATGTGATATGAAGTACTAATCAATTACAGTGAGGAATAATTATTTGTGATAAAGGACAAGCAGGAATTGGGGGGGGGGGGTTAAACCAATTCAAGTTAGTTATTAATAGCAGAGACTAAATCAGTTCAACATTAAATTCAAGAAGACAATTTAATCATGTCTTCATGATTATGTAATTATAACACCAATGAGAATACAAAGAGGTTTAGAAAGAAATACAAACAGGATAGTTGGTTAGTGCCAGTTAGATTTAATATATACTTCTTTTTAAAAAATGAGTAATAAATTCTATTTTGCATATAATCCTATTTTATGTTCTTTGTATAATGAAATGTCCACCTTTGTCAAGTTCATGATAAAATTTAATTATAAAGAAACAGAATTAGTTACAATAGAAGACAAGGCTATGACAAGGAGAAAGGGAAATGTGCAATCAATCAGTTAAGTGTGGAGTAATTGGAAGAGCATAGATTTAGAAATCAAAAACTCTTGGTTCTGGATGAAGTTGTGTCAATTACTTGTGTGACCTTGGGAGACATACAACTTCTCCAGGTGTCAATCATTTGGTTTTTGGCTTCCTCTGGCTTCCTCTTTTGATCTATAAAATGAGTGATTAAAGGTCCCTTTCCATTTTTTCCTTTCCAAATTCCATTATGGAATAGAATAACAGTCTCAATGACCTCAAGGACAAAGAAGGTTAAAATGAATGCAGATCTTTTTTGGTTATTATCAATCAACAAGTATTTGAGCACCACTAGGTACTAAACACTGTTCTATGAACCATGAATGAAAAGAGAAAAAAATGAAATAATCCTAAGTCTCAAGGGGATTACACTCTGAAAAGGGAAGATAACCTGTACATGGATTATATACACAAAATAAATCCAAGGTCCTCACAGAAACGGAGCACCAACATCTTTGTGTACAAGACCTACATCATGAAAGAAGACTGGGATTCTATGACACAGAGTTTAGGACAGAATGCACTTCAGGAGTGGGGGATAGCCAGAATGAAGGCATGAAGACAGGCAAAAGGATGCTTCAAGAGAGGAACAGAGAGAAAGCCAGTTTAGGTTGACCATAATAGGAAGAGTAATATTGCATAAATAAGTTGAAAATATTCCAATATATATATTGGAATCGGGTTTTGAAGGGATTTAAAAGCCAAACAGACAGTTTTAACCCTATCCTAGAAGTGATAGGAAGAAACCAAGTTTACTGTGTAGGGGAATAAAAAGGAGATCATTTTTTAATAGACAACAAGTACTTAAATACCCTCTTAAATGAATCTATGATGCAGAATATAATCCAGCCACACCTGCCCACTATATGTTATCTTTGTCCATGTCATTCTAAAAGATAGCACAGAGGGTCCATCCAATATTCTAGAGGCCTTCCTTACTTTCTCCCTCATATTCTGGGGTTACCAGTTAGTAATGATTGTCCACCTGTAATCCTTCACTCTTAGAGCATGACCAGCCTAACATCTCTTCCTGCCATATAATTCCTTGCTGACACTCTTTATTCCTCTTCCTCCTCCTCTAATTCTTCTTCTTCTAATTCTAATTGTTCTCCTTCAATTTCTTCTTCTTCCTTACTTATTAGTTATGTTACAACCTGCTTATCCCCACCATATGGCTCTCCACTGTCCTCTGTGTGATTCTATTTTTTAGTTCTTTAGAAGCTATTGTATTCCATGACTAGCTTCCATATACTGGAATAAGACAGGAAAAGTGTATTGAAAACATGGACCTTTGCCTTCAAGGGAAGCACTATGCCAGACATCTTGGTAAGTAAGCATTATATAATGAATTGAGGTTACAAAGACCAAATGAAATAGTCCCTGCTTTCAAAGATCTTCTGTTCAATCAAGGGAAAGAAAATATGACTAACTTTGCACAAATACAAATTGGAATTTAATCCCGGACAAGAGTTGCATGCATAATGAAGAAAATTGGCCTGATCCGAGCTTTGGCAACCAGACTAAGAACTGGCCTGAGGTCAACATAAATTTCATTGAAACTTATGGATCTTTCAATTAGCATTTACCAACTTTGGCATGAAACTAAGCTTGAGTCTGGCTAGAACCTCAGAATGCAAGGTGAGTACATTAAAATGGAAAAGGGATGCTTGAAGGCAAGGAGGTGTTCATCTCATAGTGATGTTTTATTCTTGTGTGCCAATTTGCAGTCAGTAATTTGGTCAATCTAAAGAAGCTCCCCATGACATAGATGAGCATAACTGTCAAGAAAAGAGAAAACTGGAACATGCTTAATATCACCCAACATTAGTCAGAATGAGTCCACCCTCTCTTCATTCAACTGCATTCCATTACCTCCAAGTGTTAGAGTGTAATTGGAATGTGATTGAAATTATATATAATACAGTCACCAACTGCAAAGTCTAAATTTCATCTAGATTTTTTTCTACTTCTTTCTCAAATTGAGAAACATTTACTAGTCACTTACTATCCACTCTTTTATCCCAATTTCAAAGGTAGTTAGATCTATAGATCTCTCCTATGAGCTTTCTAAGCAATCCAATTGCCTTAAAGTACCTTGAAAGGTTTAACTAGCAGAAATCTCTTTCTCTTTTTAAAAATAAATTCTTATTTGTATCTTTTGTTTTGGTATTCATTTATCAATGCATTTTTTCCCTTCTACCCTCCCAGAGACCTATCTTTTATAATTAAGGATAAGAAAGAAGAAAAAAACACAATTCTACATAAAGTTCACCAAAAAAGTCTGACATTTGCCATATCTGATGACATTTTCTAAATATTCATTCTTCTTGAATGTCTGCAGCCTTAGTCACTGTCACTCATCCTTTTCTCCTGAACACTCTCCTCTCTAGGTTTTCATGAAACTGTTTTGTTATCTTAGAATAATAATTTATTAAGACATTATTAACCATTAAAATGGAAGATCAAATGCATGAAGATTAGTAAAACAGACCTTGAAGAAAAGAGCACCAGAATGAGTCATTATTGATAAGGGGGGAAAAGGATAAAGAAAAGTCAAGAGAATCAGGTGATGCCTAGAAAGACATACCTCAGTATATGCCACAATTTAGGTCACAGGCATACAGGGTCCACATAAAATAGTAGTCTGAAGAGGAACAACACATGGGAAAAGGAGGATATGAAAGACAGAATAAAGGGACACCATAGTTACTTATTTTCCAACTTCTTTGTTTTGTCTATGCATACAATAGTTCCAACTGGGAGCTACATTAAATTGTAGACCAGTTAATGAAATTTTAGCAAGTTAGCTATAAAGTGAAACCTTCATTATTCTAGGATCCAAGAAAGAATCAGTAGAGATTCCAAGACAGATGCTAACAGAATTTTGTTTTCCTTCTTATGTTTGGAAGAATCTGAAAAGTTCTACATTTCCAACTTATCAAATTTCTTTTGAAGAGTCAACTTTTGAACAATTTTTAGATATGTCTTCCCATTTCTTCAATGAAAAAATATTATCCTGAAGATGGTGGAGTAGAAAGAAGCACATACTCTAGCTCTTCCCCTATAGCCCATAAAATATCTGTAAAGAATGACTCTCAATAAATTCTAGAGCTGCAGAAGCCACAGAATGATGAACTGGAGGAGATTTCCAGCCCAGGGTGACCTGGAAGGCCAATGTGAAAGGTCTGTCACACTGGATGCAGAACACAGCACAGCACAGCCTGGGCACCAGGAGGAGCAATATCAGAACAGGCCTTGGGGGCAGAATCGCCAGCAGCAGTGGAAGTTCTCAGATCTCTCAACCCACAGGTGACAAAGGCAGCTTCAAGGGTCAGTGAGAGGGCTTTTTTACCTCAGTGACAAGGGAGCAGGGTCCTCCCCTAGACCCAGCCCCAGGTGGCTGCAGTGATGACAGCAGGCAGCAGCCATCCTCCATTGTTAGAGCACTCAGAAAGCCCCTAGGGGAATTAAACAGCTGATCTGAATCACAAACATGAGCCAGGCCAGGGAGTAAATGCCTCTCCCTTGATTGTGACACCTTGGAGGAACTGAGAACCTACAGGTACCCAGAGTATACCTTACTCTTGACAAAGGACCCAAAAATCAAGTAGCTGGTTGGGAAAATGCCAAGAAAAGGGAAAAAAAATAAGACTATTGAAGATTACTTTCTTGGTATATAGGTATTTTCTCCCATCCTTTCAGATGAGGAAGAACAATGCTCTCAGGGGAAGACATAAAAGTCAAGGCTTCTGCTTCCCAAAGATCCAAAATAAACATGCAATGGTCTCAGGCCATGGAAGAGCTCAAAAAGGATTTTGAAAATCAAGTAAGAGATGTGGAGGAAAATTGGGAAGAGAAATGAGAGAGATGCAAGAAAATCATGAAAAGCAAGTCAACAGCTTGCTGAAGAAGACCCCAAAAAATGCTGAAGAAAATAACACCTTTAAAAATAGGCTAACTCAACTGGCAAAAGAGATCCAAAAAGCCAATGAGGAGAAGAATGCTTTAAAAAGCAGACTTAGCCAAATGGAAAAAGAGTTTCAAAAGCTCATTGAAGAAAATATTTCTTTAAAAATTAGGATGGAACAAATGGAAGCTAATGACTTTATGAGAAACCAAGAAATTATAAAACAAAACCAAAATAATGAAAAAACATAAGATAATGTGAAATATCTCACTGGAAAAACAACTGACCTGGAAAATAGATCCAGGAGAGACAATTTAAAAATTATGGGGCTACCTGAAAGCCATGATCAAAAAAAGAACCTAGACATCATCTTTCATGAAATTATCAAGGAAAACTGCCCTGATATTCTAGAACCAGAAACCAAAATAAATACTGAAAAAATCTACCAATCACCTCTTGAAAGAGATCCAAAAAGAGAAACTCCTAGGAACATTGTAGCCAGATTCCAGAGTTCCCAGGTCAAGGAGAAAATATTGAAATCAGCTAAAAAGGAACAACTTGAGTATTGTGGAAATACAGTCAGGATAACACAATCAGGATATATCCTACACTGAATTGCTTGCCTTCTCAGTGGTGATGGGTGAGAAGGGAGGGAGGAAAAGAAGTTGGAACTCAAAGTTTTAGGAACAAATGTTGAGAATTGTTTTTGCATACAACTGGGAAATAAGAAATACAGATAATAAAGTATAGAAATTTATCCTGCCTACAGGACAAGAGAGAAGATGAGGATAAGCGAAAGGAGGAATCTTAGAAAGGAGGGAAGACTGGTGGAAGGGGTAATCAGAATGCAAGGCATTTTGGGGTGAGGGGAGAAGAGAGGGAACAAAATTTGGAACTCAAAAATTCATGGAAGTAAATGTTAACAACTTTAAATAAGAAAAAGAAAGAAAAGATATTATCCTAAAGGAGAAATGCTAGAAACCTCAAGTAAAACCAAGTAGATTAATCACAAAATATTTAATAAAGAAGTGGGTCAATTTAATAGTCAACAGTGACATGCTTTCCAAAAACAGTTTTGGGAGACTGGTCAATTGCCTTAATGGGCATATGACATTTCTACAGTATGATTAATTCCCTTTTTGTTCTGAAGTGCCATACTCAAGTAAATATCAATGACTTCAATTAATCTTCTGGTTATTAGTAGCATGTGCATTTTTGAAGTCATATATACTACATATCTATATTAACTTTGCTTCCTAATTTTTATAATGCGGTTAAATACTAGAAGATTCCCCACAAACTAATGTTTCAATTTTATTTTACCGCAGTAACAAATCATGATTAAGATCTCATTACTGGAAAATGGAGCCAGCCTGTCTCTAATCCTAGAAGTATTGAAGCCTAAGTAAATACAATGATATATGTACTGCCATTAATTGTGGGACACTTTTTCTTCAAACTCCTTAAAATTTAGGGAAACTGAGAGTAAAATATTTCCCATTTTTGTTTCAGCTTCACTTCCCAGAAAACTAGGCCAGGTCACCAATCTGTCTGCCATCTTTGACCTCTTCAACACCTGAACCAGCACCCTTCACACTAGATCTGTGACCTGAATCTCCATATTGTGGCTTTCTGATCCTTAGTTCCTTAGTCTCTGGAGGGAAGATCATTCAATTCACCTTTGGATATTTTGCCCTGGAGTCCAACTCAATGAACTGGTGCCTGAGTCTACACAAAGTAGTCCATTTGGTCTCTATACACTAACTAGTCATAGACAGTTTAGCTTAAACTATTGACTAAAATCCTTTTACTGTTCTCCCACTCTTTTTTCTTTATCATCTGCCAGATAATATTACCCCCACCTTCTTATCAGAAAAACATCCCTGTCCCTGATCACCAATTTCTCACATTAGAATATATGGTTTTTGAGGGTAGGTCCTCTCTGATTTAAAAAAAAAAAAATGTGTGCCCAAAACTTAGTACAGTACCTACCTCATAGTAACCATTTAACAGATGTTTCTTTTCATTTATTCTTATATTATTCATTAGTTCATCATGGATTTTACTTACTAATGATAAATTACTAACAATTATTATAAATTTTTTAAAATAATAAATTTTCTAAAATGATGGGAAAACGAAGGTAACAAATATTGAAGAGGATCATTGACTTAAGCAGGAAGAAACCTTAGAGTCATGATTAAATAACAGAACAGAAATTTTTAAAATCAGAGATCAACAAAATTGAACAAATAGATTTAATTAATCAATAAAATTAGAAGTTTTAAAAAATTTATAAAATAAACCATTAGCTAAGGAAAGAAGAAAGCCAAATACCCTATTTCAAGTATAAAAAATGAGGATTCACACATAAAAAAAGAGGATTAAAGGAAGTGATTAAAATTATTTTTCTCAATTATATGTTTAATAACATTGACAATTTAAATTAAATGAATAGATACTTGCAAAAATATAAAATGCACAAAATAACAGAACAAGAGAAAGAAAAATTGACCAAGTCTTAGGGGGAAAAGAAATTGAAAAACCCACATATGAGCTTTCAAAGAGAAAAAAATTTAGGACCAAATGCATTTACAAATAATTCTAAGACACCTAAAGAATAACTGCAATAAATAATAATAAAGAATTGACTTCCAGGAGTCATAATAGCAGACTAAACTGTAAGGACTCTCACTCTCCCCTTGTTTACTTTGAAAAACACAGAGAATATTGCCTCAGGAAAAATCCTAGAATAGTGAAATCAGCCGAAGGGCACAGCAGTCTATCAGTTCAGGAGACTAGGAAGATCTATGAGAAGAGTACCTCATGCTGTGGCTGAAGGGGTCCAGTGCAAGACTGGAGGCAACCTAGCAAGCTTCACCTCAGTGGATCAGGAGGACATCCTGAGCCCCAGGAGGATGGAGCTGGTAAGCACCAACACCAGGACCACCTTAGTACAACCTGGGGAATTGGGTAAATACCAGCCCAGACAGAGGTTCACTAGCCACTGAGCCTGCCTGTGCTGTAGCTCAGCCCTAGGGGAGGAGGAGAACGCCTGCAGCCAGACCAATCCTCTCCCACACCTCAAAGAGTGATCTTCAGCATAACCCTGGGAAAACTCAGACTTCACCTGGCATCTGCCTTGGCACACTCCAGCCACCTCAGCACCAAGCTGCAGCAGTATATAGCTTCAAGGTAAAAGAAACACAGGCCACAACAAAGCCAGTAACCAGGCCTCAAGTTCTCAGCACAAGAAATGTGGGATAGAGTTCCCTGTGACCCAGAAGCAGAGCTCCACTTTAAAAGCCAGAAAAAAAAACAATCACCATGAGCAAGAAGCAAATAAGAAAAGCATAGAAACTTAATATGGGGACAGAGAAGACCACAATAAAAAATTAAGAAGAGGACAGCACTGGCGATATACCCCCATCTAAACCTCAAAAGGGAATATGAACTGATCTCAAACCCAAAAATCATTCTTGGAACAATTCAAGAAGGATTTTAAAAGCTAAATTAGAGAGGTAGAAGAAAAATTGGCAAATGATTTTAAAAATACAATTGCCAAAATGAAAAACAGAATTCACTGAAGAGAAGAGCTCCTTAAAGAGGAAAATTGGTCAAATTGATAAAGAAGCACAAAACCTAACTGGGAAAATTAGTCAGATAGAAAAGGGAGTACAAAAGTTAACTGAAGAAAGCAATTTGTTAAAAATTAGAATTGGGCAAGTAGAAGCTAATGACTCCATGAGACATCAAGAATCAGTCAAACACAATCAAAGGAATGAAAAAAATAGAAGAAAATGCAAAATATCTCATTGGAAAAACCACTGACCTGGAAAATAGATCCAGGAGAGAAAACCTAAGAATCATTGGTCTCCCAGAAATCCATGATGAAGAAAAAGAGCCTGGGCAATATCTTCCAAGAAATCATCAGAGAAAACTGCCCTGAGGTCCTAGATCCAAAGGGCAAAATAGTCATCAAAAGAATCCACTGATCACTTCCTGAAAGAGATCCCAAATTGAAAATGTCAAGGAATATTGTTGCCAAATTCCAGAACTATATAGGTAAGGAGAAAATAATGCAAGCAGAAAGAAAGAAACAATTCAAATATTGAGAAACTACAGTCAGGATCACACAGGATCTAGCAGTTTCTATATTAAAAGATTGGAGAATTGGGAATATGATATTTTGTAAGGCAAAGGAATTTGGACTACAATCAAGGATCAATTACCCAGAAAAACTGAACATAATCTTTGAGACAAGGAGATGGACATTCAATGAAATAAGGAATTTCCATACCTTCCTGATGAAAAGGCCAGAATTCAATAGAAAACTTGATCTTCAAATACAAGACTCAAGAAAGGCATAAAAAGGTAAACAGGAGAAAAAAATTAAGTAAAAGAACATGATATTCAGTGTGGGCAAACTGTTTACATCTCCATATGGGAGGATGTTTCTTGCTAATCTGGAGAATTGTATATTTATTATGACATTTAAACAGGATATACATAGATAGAGGGAATGAGTATAAATTAATTGAAGTGATGATAAAAAAGTAATTAAAAGGTATGAAGGGATTGTCACAGGAGAAGAGAAAAAAGGAGGCAAAAAAAGGTAAATAACATTACATGAAGAGGCACAAAAACATACTATAGTAGAGGGAAAAAGGGGAGGGAGAGGAACATTGTTTGAGCTTTACTCTCATCAGATTTGGTTTGAGGAGGGAACAATATACTCAGTTAAGTATAGAAATCCAACTTGCCCTATAAGCAGTAGGAGGCGAAAGGGGAAAGAAAAGGGGGAGGAGGTCAAATAAAGGAATAAGTAGTAAGGGAAAAGGGAAATAAAAGGGATGGAGATAAAAGGGAGGGAAGATTGAGGGAGGTGGTGGTTAAAAGTAAAACTTGTTTGAGGAGTGGAAGGGAGAAATAAAAGCATTAATGGGGGGAGGAAACAGGATGGAGAGAAAGACAGAGATAGTAATCATAACTTTGAATGATGGCAGATTGGAGTACAAACCATAATCCTATAATATATTATTTACAAGAAACACACTTTAAACAGAGAAATACACACAGGGTAAAGGTAAAAGGTTGGAGCAGAATATATTATGGTCCAGCTAATGTAAAAAAAGGAGGGGTAGTGATCCTAATCTCAGATAAAGCAAAAATAGATCTAATCAAAACACATAAGGAAGAATACTACATCCTGCTAAAAGGCGCCATAAACAATGAAGTAATATCATTACTAAACAAAAATGCACCAAGTGGTATAACATCCAAATTCTTAGAGAAGAAGTTAAGGAAGAAATAGACAGCAAACCAAACTAGTAGGGGACCTCAACCTCCCTCCTCTGAACTTGATAAACCTAACCTCAGAATAAACAATAAACAAGTTAAGGAGGTGAATAGAATTCTGAATAAGGTAGATATGATAGGCGTCTGGAGAAAATTGAATGGGAATTAAAAGGAATATACCCTTTTCTCAGTAGTATATGACACATACACAAAAACTGACCATGTACTAGGGCATAAAATCCTTACAATCCAATGCAGAATGGCAGTGATAGTCAATGCATCCTTTTCAGATTATGATGCAATAAAAACTATATGTAATATGGGGCCATGGAAAGACAGACCAAAAGTTAACTAGAAACTAAATAATCTAATCCTAAAGAATGAGTGAGTCAAACAAAAAATCATAGAAATAATCAACAACTCCATTCAAGAGAATGACAATAATGAGACAACTTACTAAAACTTATAGGATGCTACAAAAGCAGTTCTTAGGGAAAGTCTTATATTTTTGAATGCTTACATGAATAAAAGAGAAAGAGTAGATCAGTGAATTGGGCATGCAACTGAAAAAGCTAGAAAAAAAAATTGAAAATCCCCAAATAAATACCAAATTAGAAATACTGAAAACCAAAAGAGAGATTAAGAAAATAGAAATTAAGAAAACTATTGAACTAATAAATGAAATTGAGTTGGCTTTTGAAAAAAACAATAAAATACATAAACCTTTTGTCAATTTAATTTTAAAAAGGAAGAAAACCAAATTATCAATATCAAAAATGAAAAGGGTGAACTCGCTTTCAATAAAGAGGAAATTAAAACAATAATTAGAAATTTCTTTGCCCAACTGCATGCCCATAAATTTGACAATCTAAGTGAATATTTTTAAAATCATAAACTGCCCAGATTAACAGAAGAGGAAGTTAAATAACCCCATCTCAAAAAAGAAATTGAACAAACTCCCTATAAAAAAATCTCCAGAGCCAGATGGATTTACAAGTGAATTATATCAAACATGTAAAGAACAGTTAATTCCAATTTGGGGAAATTGGCAAAGAAGAAATCCTATCAAATTCTTTTTATGATACAAATATGGTTTTTATTCCTAATCTGGGAAGAGCCAAAACAGAGAAAGATAATTATAGACCAATTTCCCTAAGGAATATAGAAGCAAAAAATTTAAATAAGATGTTACCAAAAAGATTACAGCAACTTATCAAGAGAAAAATACAATATGATCAGGTAGGATTTACACTAGGAATGCAGGGCTGGTTCAATATTAGGAAAACATCAGCATTACTGATCATATTAACAACAAAACAAACAGAAACCATATGATTATCTTAATAAATACAGCAAAAGCTTTTGACAAAATACAACACCCATTCCTTTTGAAAGCACTGTGGAACACAGGAATAAATGGAGCTTTCCTTAAAATGATAAGTACTACCTACCTATAACCATCAAGAAGCATTATATGTAATGGGGATGAGCTAAATGCATTTCTAAAACAACCAACAGTGAAACAAGGATGTCCATTATCACCAATGTTATTCAATATGGAACTAGATATGTTAGCTTTAGCAATAAAAGAAAAAAATTGAAGGAATTAGAATAGGCAAAGAAGAAACTAAGTTATAGAGATATACTAGAGAAAAAAGTAAAAAACTACTTGAAATAACAAATGTTGGCAAAGTTGCAGGATACAAAATAAACCCACATAAATCACCTGCATTTCTATATATATTACTAAAAAAAAAAAAAAAAAAAAAAAAAAAAAAAAGCCCAACAGCAAGAGATAGAGAAATCCTATTTAAAGTTACAGTAGACACTTTAAAATATTTGGGAATTGACCTGCCAAAACAAATTCAAGGATTATATGAACACAATTAAACAGATAAACTCAGATCCAAGTTTTTGGAAAAACATCAGTTGCTCTTGAGTAGGCTGAGTTAATATAAAAATGACAATTCTACCTAAATTAATTTACTTATTCAGTGCCACACCAAAGTACCGGATAATTATTTCCTGGAGCTAGAAAAAATAATATCAAAATTCATCTGGAAGAACAAATGGTCTAGAATATCAAGGGAATTAATAAAAAGAAATAATAGGGAAAATGGACTAGCCATATTAGATCTCAAATTGTATTATAAAGCAGCAATCCTCCAAACCAGTTGAGACTGGCTAAGAAATAGAGGTGTAGATCAGTGGAATAGGTTAGGTACACAAGACTCAGTAGTCAGAGATGATAGCAGTCTACTGTTTGATAAACCCATGTACCCCAGCTTCTAATAAAAGAACTCACTGACAAAACCTGCTGAGAAAACTGGAAAATAGTGTGGTGGAAGCTAGGCATAGACCAATTCCTGACACCATACAACAGAATAAAGCCCAAATGGGTATACGATCTAGGTATAAAGGCTGACACTATAAACAAATTAGGGGATCAAGGAATAGTTTTTGTCAGATTTATGGAGAATGGAGAAATTTATGACCAAACAAGTGATAGAGAACATTATGAAATGCAAAATGGATAATTTTGATTACATTAAATTGAAAAGGTTTTGCACAAACAAAGGCAATGCAAACAACATTAGGAGGGAAGCAGAAAAGTGGGAAAGAATTTTTATAACTAGTTTCTATGATAAAAGCCTCATTTCAAAAATATATAAAGAACTGAGTCACATTTACAAGAATTCAAGTATTTTCCCAATTGATAAATGTTCAAAGGATATGAACAGGCAGTTTTCAGAGGAAGAAACTAAAGATTTCTATAGTCCTATGAAAAAATGCTCTAAATCACTATTTATTAGAAAAATGCAAATCAAAACAACTCTGAGGTACCACATCACACCTATCACATTGGCTAACACGACAAAATAGGAAGATGATAAAAGATAGAAGATGTGGGAGAGTTAGAACACTAATTCCTCATTGATGGAGCTATGAGATGATCTAACCATCCTGGAGAGCAATTTGGAAATATGCCCAAAGGGCTATAAGAATATTCATACCCCTTCACCCAGCAATACCACTACTAGGTCTGTGTCCCAAAAAGATTATGAAAATGGGAAAAGGTCCCACATGTACAAAAACATTTGTAGCTGTTCTTTTTGTGGTGACCAAGAACCAGAAATAAAGGGAATGCCCATCAATTGGGGAATACGTGAACAAGTTGTGTCATATGAATTTAATGGAATACTATTGTGCTATAAGAAATGACAAACAGGAGGACTTCACAAAAATCTGGAGACTTATATGAACTGATACTGCATCAAATGCACAGAATCAGAAGAATATTATACACAGTAACAGCCATAGTGTATGAGAACTGTTTCTGATAGACTTAGCCTTTCACAGCAATGTAATAGCCCAAAACATTTCCAAAGCACTCTTGATGCAAAATACCATCCACATCTAGAGAAAGAGCTATAGAACTGGAATGCAGAAGGAAGTGGAATATTTTCTTTTCTGTTATGTTTTGTTTTGTTTGAGTTTTTCTCATGGTTTCTCCCATTCATTTTAATTCTTCTATGCAACATTACCAATGTTAAGATACCTTTAATAAGAATGCATGTGTAGAAAAACCATAAAAGATTGCATGCCATCTTTTAGATGGAAAAGGGAGAGGGGGAAGAAGGAGAGAGGGGGAGAAAATTTAGACCATATGGAAGAGATTGTTGAAAACTGAAAACAAATGAATAAATAAAAAAGAATAATTTATTTTAATGTTAAGCCACTTGAAAAATAGGAAAGGAAAGGATTCTACAAAGTTCCTTCTACAATACAAATATTATCTAGATATCTAAGCAGGGGAGAATAAAAACAGGGAGAAGCAAATTATACAATATCCCTAATGTATATTGATAAAAAAAATTTAAAGAAAATGTTACCCAAGGAGCTATAGCAACATATTATGAAAATTATAAACAGACCAGATTCGATTTATACCAGGAATGCAGTGCTGGTTCAATAATAGGGAAAAATAGACATATATCATATTAATAAAAAAAGGAATCTCACATTATTATATTAATAGATATGAGGAAAGCTTTTAACAAGATACACACCCATTCTGATTTTTAAAAAATAATATTAACATATTTGAATAAATTGATTTTCCCTTAATATAATTAGTATCCATTTAAAACCAAGAGTTATGATTACGTGAAATGGGCATAGACTATACTACCTTCCAATAAGGTTCAAATAAGTAAAGCTAGAATCTGCATTATTACTGCTACTATTGGATATCATATTAGAATCCTGGTTATAGAAATAAAGGTAAGAAAAGATAATTGAGGAAATCAGCACAAGCAAATGAGAATACAAATCACTGCTTTTGGGTAGGCCGCGCTAATATAATAAAAATGACAATTCTACCCAAATTAATATACTTATTTAGTGCCATACCAATTAAACTATCAGACAATTACTTTCTAGAGCTGGACAAAATAATATCAAAATTCATTTGGAAAAACAAAAGGTCCAGAATATCAAAGGGACTAATGAAAAGAAATGCTTGGGAAGGTGGCCTAGTGCTACCAGACCTCAAACTGTACTATAAAGCAGCAATTATCAAAACCACTTGGTATTGGCTAAGAAACAGAGAGGTAGACAAGTGGAATAGACTTGGCACTCAAGACACAGTGGGCAAGGAATATAGCAACCTTCTGTTTGATAAACCCAAGGACCCCAGCTTCTGGGATAAGAACTCATTGTTTGACAAAAATTGCTGGGAAAACTGGATAACAGTGTGGTGGAAATTAGGCATAGACCCATACCTGACACCGTACACAAGAATAAAGTCCAAATGGGTACATGATTTAGGTATAAAGATTGATACCATGAATAAACTGGAGAAGCAAGGAATAGTGTATTTATCAGATCTATGGAGAAGGGAAGAATTCTTTACTAAAGGAGAGATAGAATGCATTATGAAATGCAAAATGGATAACTTTGATTACATTAAACTGAGAAGTTTTTGCACAACCAAACCCAATGCAACCAAAATCCGGAGGGATGTAGTAAATTGGGAAAGAATTTTTACAGCTAAGCTCGGGGATAAAGGCCTCATTTCTAGAATATATAGAGAACTGATCCAAATGTATAATCATACAAGTCATTCCCCAATTGATAAATGGTCAAAGGATATGAACAGGCAATTTTCAGAGGAAGAAATTAAAGATATCTATAATCATATGAAAAAATGCTCTAAATCACTATTGGTTAGAGAGATGCAAATCAAAACAACTCTGAGGTACCACATCACACCTATAAGATTGGCAAACATGACAGAACAAGAAAATGATAAATGCTGGAGAGGATGTGAGAAAGTTGGAACACTAATTCATTGTTGGTGGAGCTGCGAGCGCATCCAACCATTCTGGAGAGCAATTTGGAACTATGCCCAAAGGGCTACAAAAATGTGCATACCCTTTGACCCAGCAATATCGCTACTAGGACTATATCCCCAAGAGATCATAAAAATGGGAAAGGGTCCCACATGTACAAAAATATTTATAGCAGCACTCTATGTAGTTGCCAAAAACTGGAAGTCAAGGGGATGTCCATCAATTGGGGAATGGCTGAATAAATTATGGTATATGAATGTAATGGAGTATTATTGTGCCATAAGAAATGATGAACAAGAAGACTTCAGAGAGGCCTGGAAGGACTTATATGACCTGATGCTGAGTGAAAGCAGCAGAACCAGGAGAACTCTGTGCACAGCAACGACCACAGTGTGCGAGAGTTTTTTCTGGTAGACTTGGAATTTTGTAATAACGCAAAAACTTCTTATAAAAAAAAAAAAATCCCAAAGGTGGTTCTCAAGGCAAAATACCTTCCACACTCAGAGAAAGAAATATGGAAGTCATTCGCAAAATGTAGCAGATCATGTTTGTGTATGTGTATGTGTTTGTGTATCATGTTTTGATTTGTTATATGATTTCTTTCATTTATTTTAGTCTGACTACATAGCATGACTATAGTGAAAATATACTCAATAGGAAAGTATATGTAGAACCTATACAGAATTGTATGCAGTTGTGGGGAGGGAGGGGGATAGTGGGAGGTAGGTGTGGGGGGGATAAAATCTCAATTGTATGGCAGTGATTGTTAAACATTAAAAAATAATAATAAAATAAATAAATAAATAAATAAATGAAAAAAGAGAAAAAATTTTTGAATGCTACCAACAAAACCCATTAAAATGATAAATTTCACTTAAAATAATTACAGACTATATAAAACATTCAGGAGTTTACTAAGATACACAAAAAAGCTATATTAATGTAAATATAAAGCATTCTATAGGATTAAAGGAAGATCTAAATAATTAGGGAAACATTAACTTTTCATACGTGAGCTGAGCCAATATAATAAAAGTTACAAGGTTACAAAAATTAATTTACCTGTTCAAAACCATGCCAATCAAACCACTAAATAATTACTTTATGTAGCCCAAAACAACCAAAACAAGACAAAATTCATCTCGAATAACAAAAGATAAAAAATCTTAGGGAAATAAAGGGGGGTTGGGGGGGTGAGAAGGAAAAGCTAACAGTACTAGGTCTCAAACTATATTATCAAGCAATACATCAAAATGATTTGGTATTTGTTAGGTGATAGAGAAGGTGATCATTGTAACACCTTGGGTATATAATATTCAAAAGCCTATGAACAGACTCACCTGATGCTTGAAAAGCTTGACCAGAGGTAGTTGCGTAAGACCTTACTCTCTAAAAAAAAAAAAAATTGCAGGGTTAACAGGTCAACAATTGGGCAGAAACTAAACAAAAATCATCCCATAATTTACAAGCTCTAAATGGACATGTGACTTGAAAACAAAGAGTAACATCATAAAGAAATTAGAGGAGTAAGGAAGAAATTACCTTTCAGATGCACAGACAGGGGAAATGTAACTAATCAAACCAGGGAAACAAAAGATTACCAAAGATAACGAGACCAATTATGATTGCATAAAATTGAGGTTTTCACTCCAACAAAATCAATGCAGCTATAATCAGAAGGAAAAAGGGAAAAAGGAAAAAAAAACTTTCACAGCAAATTTCTTTATTAAAATTTTCATTTCTAAGACACACACTTATAAGATATATCTCATTTATAAGGTATTTAAGATAACGTTCTAATTTATAAGAGACATATATATTTATAACAGTAAGAATCATTACCAAATCAATAAATGTTCAAGCAATTTTCAAAGAAATCCAAGCTATCAATAGTCACATTTTTTAAAGTCTCAGATCACAGAGAAATTAAAATTATGGCAATTCTAAAACTTTACTCACAATCATTAGACTGTCAAAACTGACAATAAAGGGAAATCACTGGTGGGTTTGTGAAAAAACAAGCACATTAATAAATGATTGGTAGAACAGTGAATTGTCATAGCAACTCTGCAAAGCAATTTAGATCTATGTGCAAAAAGCCACTACATTGTGTGTACTCTTTGATCCAGGGTTACCACTACTCAGCCTTCATTTGCAAGTAAAAAGGAAAGGATTCACATATATAAAAATTATCAACAACTATTTTTATAATAGCAAAGAAACAGGGATAAAGGAATGGGTGTCCATTAGTTGTGGAATAACTGAATAAATTATATGGATATAATTAAATACTACTATGCCATAAAAATATGGAAATGGAGGGTTTCCATGAAACCTCGAAAGTTTGCATGAACTGATACAAAATGGATCAAACAAAACTAGAATAATTTATGCAATATAAATATACAATACAAAAATAGGCAACTCTGAAAGACTTGAGAACTGCAAACCATGCACAGCCTTGGATCTAGCAATGGCACTTCTAGGTCTGTATTTCAAAGAGTTCATAAAAAAGGTAAAAGGACCCACATATATAAAAATATTTATAGCAACTCTTTTGGTGGTGGTGAAGAATTAGAAATTGAAGGGATGCCCTTCAATTGGGGAATAGCTGAACAAGTTGTGGTATATGAATATAATAGAATGCTATTGTTCCATAAGAAATGGTGAACAGGCAGACTTCAGCGAAACCTGGAAAGACTTGCATGAACTGATGCTAAGTGAAGTGAGCAGATCCAGAACCCTGCACAGTAAGAGCAACATTCTGGAATGACCGACTTAGACTTAACTCTTCTGAGCATTGCAATGATCTAAGACATTTCCAAGAGATTCATGATGGGAAATGCTATCCACATCCAACGAAGGAACTATGGAGTCTGAATACATATCGAAGCACATGATTTTCTCTTTTGTTGTTTTTTGCTTTTTCCTTCTTATGGTTTTTCCCTTTGTTCTGATTCTTTCACAATATAACTAATGTGGAAATATGTTTAATATGAGCATACATGGATAGCCTATATCAGATTGCCTGTCTTCTTGGAGATGGGGGAATGGAGGGAGGGGGTAAAAATTTAGAAGTCAAAACCTTATAAAAGTGAATGCTGAAAACTAAAAATTAATTAATTAATTAAAAAGGAAAAAGAAAGATTTAATTACCTGCCCAAGGGCACAGAAAGAATAAGTGGCAAAGCTAGCACTTTACTTGGTGGCCTGTTGTGAAAGCTTTCCAGTAGATTTCCCTGCCTCAAAAACTCTCTTTACTCCAGTGCATCCTCCACTGAGCTATCAAGCTGAATTCTTCAAATGCATGTCTGATCAGATCATACTTACTTCCCCTCCATTCAATAAACACCAGGAGTTCCCTATTATCTCTGAGATCAAACTGCTTTAAAACCCATTCTCTACCATGATCCTGCACTGGATGCCTTCATCTCTTCCCTCCTCTGTCTTTTCAGTTTCTTGTGTCATGTTGTCCCAAGGGAGCCTGTCCCTTTCAGCTCCTTGAAGGCAGGGACTTTCTAGAATTCTTTTTATGTTTGCATTCTCAGTCTGCAGCACTTGTGCAAATTTGTTATTGTTCAGTCATTTCAGTTGTCCAACTCTTCATGACCCCATTTGGGTTTTTCCTGACAATGGTACTGGAGTGGTTGGCCATTTCCTTCTCTAGCTCATTTTACAGATGAGAGAACAGACAAACAGGATTAAGTGACTTGCCCAGGGTCACACAGCTGGTAAGTGTCTGAGGCCAGATTTGAACTCACTGAAATGAGTTTTCCTGACTCCAGGACCAGCACTCTATCTATTGCACCACCTAGCTATCCTATATAAAGGATAGAGTGTAGAGTGATATTAACTAATTTTCTGAAGATATGTCTAGAATTACATCCTCTCTCATCAGAATATAAGCTTCTAGTGAATAGGAGTTGCTTTATGCTTTGTACTTGTATGTACCTGGCACACAGTAAGGGCATAATAAATTCTTGATGACTTGACTATCACTTTCTGACTATTCCTTCCTACCTTTCCAGTCTCCATATGCTATGTTCCCTTCCACATATTTCTCAGTTCAGATGCACTGGTTTCCTTGATGTTCATCACATATACTCCATGTCTCAACTCCAGACATTTTCACTGGCTGTCCCCTCTGTCTGGAATGTCATTCCTTATGATCTCTTGCTCCTGACTTCATGTCCGAGTTAAAATTGTACTTCGTGTAGAAAGTCTTAATTAATTCACCTTAATGCTAGTATCTTCCCTGTATAATTAACTCCTATAGATACACACATACATATATACATTTTATATGGTTTGTACAAAGTCATTTACACATTATCTTCCTCTATTAGACTGTAAGATCCTTGAGGTCAAGTAGTATTCCTTTATTTGCATCCTCAGGACTTAGCACAGTACCTGACACAGTC
Source organism: Notamacropus eugenii (assembly GCF_028372415.1). NCBI lineage: Eukaryota > Metazoa > Chordata > Mammalia > Diprotodontia > Macropodidae > Notamacropus > Notamacropus eugenii. The sequence goes on along the minus strand of NC_092873.1, from coordinate 397,966,240 downwards.
ATATACATAGTCATAATAACTGCTTGGTGACTTGACTGACTCCAAATACAGTGTTATTTTTGACAATGCCACAAAATGTCTTAGACATATAGTAAAAAAATTAATTTAGAAACACATATAACTATATAATTTACTTTTTACAGTAACATACCTTCTAGAATTTTTAGTAAAATTGATTTCATATTTATATTTACATCTTTTATCTGACCTCATTCTGTTTCTACTTCTTAATCATCCATCTCTAACAAAATCTTCTGAAGAAATTGACAATACTGTGACATTTTTAGAATAGTGCTTTAGGGAGGATTCAATGAATATAATTATATTACCTTTGTGCCTTCAAGATTGAACATTTCAAGGGGATATTTTAGCTTATTATTCTGCAAGTATAATTAATTCCAATAACACTGAAGTCAAAATTCTTGCTGAAAGTCTGAACCTTTTATTTCATTTTCATTGTAGTTCTCAGTATCTTTTTTATTGTATCATTCTTTTCCAATTTAAATGAAAAATGAAGTCAAATATTGTCTTAGGATATTCATTCACAAAATTGACCTGATTATCTGAGGGCAGAGATTGTGCAACTAATTTATGGAGGAATTGCACATGTTAATTGAGGGCAGACTCTGGCCCTTCTCATATTCATATTCCTTTATGCTCATGGTACAGGTAGCCTAGTCACTGGAAAGATTTATACTTACTAGTTCTTAGGAAGAAAAGAAAAACTGACTTCTATTGATCCCATTTAGAATCTTGTAACTATAGAAAAGAATCTTTTGTAAACCATTTTCACCCTTATTTATTGTGTGATCAGTCTCTTCTCATCCTTCATCACCCCAAGGAGCTTAGAACCTCCAAAGCCTGTATCTCTCTCCCCCATAACACACACACACACACACACACACACACACACACACACACACACACACTATACAATTTATTTCTTCTGAATTCCCCATTATGGTAGAGAGCATTACAATCTCTCTAGCCACCTAGGCTAGAAACCTCAATGTCTTCCTTGGCTCTTCATTCTCACCCCATAGATGCAAACTGTTGCCAGATCTTATGATATCTACCTTGACAACATCTATCATCTGTGCCCCCTTCTCTCCAGTCACATAACCATCAAGCTATGTCAGGACCTCATATTTCTCCCTTGTACTATTATAATAGCCTTCTGATTTGTCTCTCTATTTTATCTCTCCCCACTGCAATCCATCTTCCTCTCAGCTGCCAAGATGATTGTTCTAAAGCATAGATCTGACTGTGTCAAATCCCTGCTCAATGAGTTCCTGGGACTCTGTATTACCTCCAAGATCAAATATCAGTCCTTTTGTTGGGTATTTAAAGTCCTTCATAACCTGATCACCTTCCAGTCTCCTTTTTCCCTTTAGCCTCCTCCATTCACTCTATAATTCAGGCACACTGGAAGTTTCTTGAATGAGACACTCAGTCTCCAGTCTCTGTGCCTTTACCTTGCCTGTCCCTTATGCTGGGGAGGCTCTTCCCCTTGACCTTTGTTCCTTGATTTTTTCTGGCTTCCTTTAAGACTCATCATGTTTCACCTTTTTTCAGGAAGTTTTTTCATCTTTCCTCTATTCCCCAAGCTGCTACTGATTTCTCTCTGAGATAACCTTCCATATTCTCTGTATATATCTCATATGCAACTAGCTATTTTGTAAAAATAGCTTTGCCTTCTCCTCCATTAGAATGTAAGTTCCTTCAGGGCAAGGACCGCTTTCATCTTTCTTTGTGTTCCCCAAATTTGAATACTGCCTGGCACAGAGTAAATACTTGACAAATATTTCTTACTGGTGTTGCAATTTATCACTTTCTTTATACTGGTAAAGAGCACTTAAAAGTTAGAACAAAGAGACAAAGCAGTTGGAGGTATGTGGTTCATCTCTTTCATGTAGACTGCTATTATGCACCAGTATTTAAAAGAAACTCATTAAATAATGCTCTTGAAGAACATAAATTATGAGATGTCACATAATTCAAAGATTTATACAAATAAAGATAGATGTAAAGCAATAATAGGGGACCCTATAAAGAAGAAAATCAATAACATTCCATTACTTTACTTTTAGAACATATCATTGCAACTGATTTATAGCTCCCAGCATCACACTGGTACTCACTGGTCAAGCTGGAATTCCAATCCAGGTCCTCTGAGTTAAAGCAAACATCACTTTTACTCTGGTCATATGCAAAGGATAGTGATTTTTCCTCCTTTAGCCAATTCTTAAGGATGGGCTACATAATTAGAAGTATCAGGAAGGAAAAGTAGAGAAACACCATAAACTTTTAACTTTATATCAAAAAAGAATCAACCTTTTCCTAGAGATGATCCAAGCTCTTCTTGTGATTCACAAAGAACCAGAAACTTCTCACTTTCTGGAATCTAAAATCAAAATTCCAACTATCTCAGCTAAACTTTCAATCTCCTCAGTTTTCATCAATGCCCTTCCTGAACTCAGATCCATCTTAAGTAAAACTGTTCTTCAGGCCTAGAATTATATGCACATAGGTTGTCTCCATATATCATCAGTATATGTATCTTTTAATAGTAGTTTGCCCAGGTTCTGTAGAGTGGACAATGTTCTCATGCCTTCCCAGTCACCAGTGGAGTGAAACAGGGCTGTGTGCTTGCTCTCATGCTTTTAAGCACGATATTTTCAGCCATGTTGTCAAATGCTTTCAGTGAGGATGAACATGGCATCAAGATCAACTACTGTACTGATGGTGAGCTCTTCAATTCGAAAAGGCCAAGACCAAAGTGGAGGGAGTGCTGGTGCATGATTTTCTGTTTGCAGATGATTGTGTTCTCAATGCAGCCTCTGAAGCTGAGATGCAACAAAGTAGGGATCAATTCTCTGCTGCCTGTGCTAATCTTGGTCTAATAATTACTCCGCGAAAACACGGTGCTCCGTCAGCCACTACTACACCATCCATACATGGAACCATCAGTTACAACAAATGGAGAAGTTTTGAATGCTGTGGATATATTTGCTTATCTTGGTACCGTACTTTTCAGGGATGTCTACATTGACAATAAGGTTGGCACATGCATTGTCAGAGCTAGCTCAGTGTTTGAGAGGCTCTGAAGAAAAGAAGAGGTTGGGAAAGAAGAGATATTAGACTGATTACCAAACTGAAGGCCTACAGAGCCATTGTGCTGACCTCATTGTTGTATGCCTGTGAAACATGGACAGTGTACAAGTGCCATGCCAGGAAACTGAATCGCTTCTATTTGGACTGTCTTAGGAAGATTCTGAAGATGACCTGGAAGGATAAGGTACCAGACACTGAGGTCCTTGTTCAGACTAAACTGCCAATATTCAAACTATGCTTCAGAGAGTTCAGCTTCAATGGGCTGGCCATACTTTTTAAATGCAAAATGTATGTTTGCCAAAAAGACTAATTTATGTAGAACGCACATGGGGCAGGAGATCACATGGTGGTCAGAAGGAGCAATACAAGGACACTCTCAAGGTCTTTCTCAAGAACTTTGGATTTGACTGTGTGACATAGGAGACAGTGGCACAGGACCACTCAGCATGACATGCCTACATCAGAAAAGGTACTGTGCTCTATGAGAAAAGCAAAATTGAAACAGCACAAAGGAAACACAGAATTGCACAAATTTGGAGTAACCACTCCAAATGTTCACACAAACTATCTGTGCCCAATCCATGGTAGAGCTCATATTGGTCTGATCAGCCACAGTCGCACACAGTGAAACTTCACATTATCATGGTGATGTCACTGTGGTCCTCTTCGAGAACAAAGGACAACAACCAACCAGCAATTAAAAACTATGTCATTGTGATACACACTTTGCAAATAATATTTCATTTGATCTTCACAACCACCCTGGGAAATAGGTGCTATTATTATCTCCATTTTCCAAGTGAAGAAATTGAGGCAAACAGAGGTTAAGTGACTTGCCCAGGGTCACACAGTTCTTAAGCATTTGAGGTCAAATTTGAACTCTTGTCTTCTTGACTCTCCTTCTATCCACTGTGCCACCTCACTGCATGTACTTTGAATTCTACCATTAGAGAGTCATTCCTTTGTGTGTGTGTGTGTGTGTGTGTGTGTATGTGTGTGTGTGTATTCATCCTTCATTGCCAAAGAAGATCATGCCATCAGAGAAATAGTGACATGACTTGCACTTGATTTTGTTTTGAGTGAGGGAGGGCTGTGCAGGTCACCAGCCTCACCTCTCCTCCAGAGCCATCTGAATCCAGTGACCAGATATTCATCAGGATGACTGGAAATGACCCAGGATGAGGCAATTGGGGTTAAGTGACTTGCCCAAGGTCACAGGCTAGTGAGTGTCGTGTCTGAGGTGAGATTTGAACTCAGGTCCTCCTGACTCCTGCACTGCTGCTTTATCCACTGTACCTCCTAGCTGCCCTCATTCCTTTGTATTTAAGAGCAAGAGGTCTCTAGAGTGCCCCTATTAAAATACAACGTGCTCCTCAGGATCATAACACCCTAAGCTATTATTAAATCAACTAATCACTTATGAGTATTTAGTGGAGTTCTAGCTTAGGATAAAACACTGCAGGAACTACATTCTCTAGTTCGGAAGAGAAGGCAGGAAGGAGAGACAGATAAAATGGATGAAAGTCAAAAGCACATCACATGCATTTTGTCTGTTGGGTCCTGGTACTTAGCCAGAGTGCTTTGCAGACCATAAACACACAATAGATATTTGTTTGGAAATGGAAAAATCTAAACAAAAGATGAAGAAAGCAAAATTATCTTGATAGGATTCTATAAAGCCCCTGTTTTTTTGACTAATGCTGAAAAGTGAAATCAGTAACCCTGATGCAGTCAGATCTCAGTTGGTGGTGCTAAGTATTTAAAAATGTTGCATTCTGAAATGACAAAAAAGGAACAGTACTTTTTAAAAACCATATGGAGTAATTCAATTCCCAGATGCTTTCTGGATACCTTTTCCCTTTCTCCCACATGTCAGCCCCAGAATTTTGCTTCTTTTAATCCGATTGCCTAATTCAGGAAATTAAGGCTGCAAGTAAAGAGATTAACTCAGAATTTAGAACCTTCTGAAATACAATTCCTACATAGTATTTACAAGTGATTTTACAAGATCATAAAGATATATTTCACTGTCCTTGAATGAACTTTAATATTTAACTAAATAACACATTTTGAAATATATCCTGACTTAACAGACTACTACTTTGTTTCCTAAATACTTGTTATAGTTAGTGTCAAGTATATGAGATCACATAAACCCTTAGAGAGTTCAGACACTTTTTTTTTCAGGATTGAATTCAACAAATATTTATTAAATACTTGCTATGTGCAAGGCATTGTGCTTGAAACCATCGCATTAATTTTTAAAGTTCCTATTGGATTTTTAAAAAGTGATATTATTTGCTAACTTTATTTTTGAACTCCAGAAACTCCCCCCACGTATGAACTTCATTGTATCCTGAGCCCCAAATCATGCTCTTCCACCAGAAGCCTTTCCCAACCCATCCTAATTCTTGTGTCTTCCCTCTTAGTCATTTCCTGTTTCTCCAGTCTATATCTGGGTTTTTGTATAGTTGTGTGAATGTTGTCTCCCTAACTAGATGAGGGCAGGAAATTTTTGTCTGTTTGTTTGACTTTCTCTGCATCCCCAACATTAAGCACAGGGCCTGACACATAGCAGAAGCCCGATAATCCTTACTGAACAATTGACTATTCTCAGTGTGGGGGAAGCTCTTATTGGCTAGTTTGCAAATGGACCTTAATAAATGTATATGAAAATGTGTTTCTCTTCATTCATATACAGATGAGTCTCTTGGCTCATTGTCACTGTCATAGCCAAGACTATTTGAATCATGGAGGCCATGGGGTCAAAGACATTTTAAAGAGTATAAGGGCCAACACTCTTCTTCTACAAATGGGGCAAAGTTATAGAAAGATCATATCTCCAATAAAATTTTAATGATAGCAGTATTCTTGACTCATTCAACCTAAGCAATATTGGCATACCTTGCATAAAGTTGTCCAGACTAATGTCATTTTCTGAAGGCATCATTAATATAGTATTCTCAAACTCTACCAAATAGTAGCAAAAACTTGTTTTAACATTATTTATCTAATTACCCATCCATTCATGACCTTCATATGGAATGAACCCCCTATAATATCTATTCACCTTGATTTTTTTGTAACCACTTAGTAGCAGTAGGTAGGACATGCTTGTACTATTTTACAAGCTGTTGTTACATGGAATCTGAGAAACTTCCCCTGTCCCAGTGCTTCTTTCCCCCTCCCCATATATACTCACCTAGGTGGTATGAAATAGTAGGTAGAATACCAAACATGGTATCAGGAAATAAGGGGTTCAAATCCTGCCTCATCTACTTATAAGCTATGTGACTGTAGGCAAAAACTTTAACTTCTCTATGCCTCAGTTTCCTCATTTATAAAATAAGAGGATTTCAATCAATGGCCTTTGTATCCCTTATAACTCTAAATCTCTTACACTATGATACTATGACCATACCTATTCCTCTATGTCCACCATGTCTGTAAAACTCCAGCTGAACTGGTGAAGACAAAATCTCCTCAATTCACCTCTGGAATTCCTACCTGTCTCACCTCTATCACCTCCTTCAAGTCTTAAACTTGCATCTATCACTGAACCCTATATATGAGAAACTTTATTGATTCAATATTCAGGTGCTTTCCATCCAATGGAACAACATCTAACAAGCTTGTTGTTAGCATATTCTTCAATCTCTCTTCTGCCCTCATTTTGATTTTCAAAGGATTACAATAAACCTGACATAAAACAACTTAATTAACCAGCTTATTTCTCTCAAAATTCCTGTTGTGACCAGCGACACTGTTCTTTCCTTATCAACAAGAAGGCAATGGAATATAATTTGTTCTACCAGTTGGCACGCAATTTACCTCAAATAGAAACTCTCATTTCAATGTTCCTTGAAGGTTCTTCCAATTTTTGTTTTGGAAGAATTTGTTGTGAAATACTTTAGCACAGTCAGAATTTTTCAAGATGAATGTCAGTTTTCAAATTAACAATTTCCCAAAGAACACTGTGGCTTTGTTAAAAATTTAAGTTGGTTACTTTAAAATAGACCCACTCCTGTCAAAATGCTCTTGTGAGAGGCGAGGAGGAAAACTGAAGTGGGAAAGAGTGTATTTTAAAGTGACAGCTTCACAGTGCCTCAGTGCTTTAACTGGAATGATTAATTGGAGATTCAAACCTGCTGTAATCTAGGCATATTCTTATATAACTCTCTAAGCAACTTGTTCCCATATCTCCCATTCCCTTAGGCTACATGAATCCAGAAAAATTCGATTAGGTATTAGTTGGAAAGAAAACCTAGACTGTCCACAGAATTTTTATCACATGAAATTCCTCCTATTTTAAAACTATAATAGGACTGTGGGTTTTTTTAAGGTCAAAACATGGTTTTTGCAATAAGCATGTTGAAATGACTCCCAGTATTTTGTGAAGATCACTATCCTGGAGGTTAGGGCACCTGACTTCTAGGAACCTACCTCACCACTACATAATCCTCAGTAAAATTAAATTCAACATGTATTCATTATGCAAGTACTTGGTCAGTTCAATTTGCCCTGTGACTCAGTTGGTAGTTTGGTCTATATAAATGCTAAGGTCCTTGGTATAATGTAACTTCTTGATCTCTCCCAGAGCCTTGGATATAATAGCTACCTAATAAAGTTTGTTGACTGAATGAAAGAATAAATCATGCCATTTTAGAAAATTAGTTTCTTATTTTAATGATTCATGAGTTATCAGTCTATTATTCCATTGACATTTCACCAAATATAACCTTCTACTTCTAACCTTTACATCTTGTCCTGTTCAGTCTTTTAAGTCTTGTCCAAGGCATGATTCCATTTAGGGTTTTCTTGGCAAAGGCATTGGAATGGTTTGCATTTTATTCTCCAGGTTTTTTTATAGATGAAGAAACTGAGGTAAACAGGGTTAAGTGACTTGCCCAGGGTCACACAGCTAGTACATGTCAGAGGCCAGATTTGAACTCAGGTCTTCCTGACTTCAGGCCCGGCACTCTATTCTCTGTGGCACCTAGCCACCCTGCCCTTTAGATATTCCTGCCAATAATTTTTTTTTCCACTCTAGGGCATATGAGTATCTACAGTGAAATATCACAAATCTGAGATTTACAAGGCAGAGGTCCACTGCTCATACAAAAGCTGAGTAAAATTTTTCAGATTATATGGCAAGAGGAAGTTATTCCCTGGGAGTTCAAAGAATCCTCCTTAATAGATTGATCCGTCACCTGGAATGTGATCATCTACCTGAGAGCCAGTGAGTTCAACCCCCTCATTTTACAGATGGGGAAGTTGAGACACAGAAAACTCAACTGATATGCCTGGATCACACAGCTTATAAGTATTTGAGGTGATATTTGATCTCCAATTCCACTGTCCATTCCACTACATCATGTAAGTTTATAATCCACTACAGAGACTTATAAACTCTCTGCACATGGTTGGCAATTAACAAAGAGTTTTGATTTTGAATTTTTTGGATACGTAGCATGTTATCCAAAAAGAGTATACTCTCAGTTAAATAATTCATTCCTTCAAAGTCCTACTACTTTCCCAGCATTTCTAGGAACTAGAATATATATTAGGATGAGTAGAAATCACTTAACCTATCTAAGCTTCATTTTCCTCACCTGTAAAATGATGGGGTTAGAACACATGATATATAAAGGTTCCTTCTTGGACAGAACATTTTTTGATCTTGGGATTCTTTCAGTCTAATGTTGTACACAGAAACGTTACAACAATAGAAGGTAGAATGTAAATTGTAATAGAGCTATCAAGAACTTTAGCAGGTTAGGAGAGAGTAATGTGTTTTTGTAGGTACATACATATAGACACACATATGTGCGTATATGTATACGTGTCCCTATGAATATAAGTATGCCCAAACGATTATGCAAATATGCATGTCTGTAGAGGTTTATCTGGTGATATTTGGTCACATAATTTCTAAAAATCTTTATCTATCTGCTTTCTAAGGTCTAGTAGATCTTTTAATATTTCTCAAGATAGAATATCTTCCTTAAGAATGATAATCAATACAATAACAAGCCACAGTTCCAGAGGACTCATGATGAAACATGCTTCCCACCCCCTGATGGGGAGGTGATAGACTCTGGATGTAGACAGACACATAAGCATTTTTTTAACATGGCCAATGAGAAAATCAGTTTTGCTTTACTATGCATACTTGTTATAAGTTTTGTTTTCCTTTTTCCCAAGGGTTGAGAGGGAGAGAAAACTAAAAATTTTTGTTTGATGAAAAAAAATTGATTTAATTTTTTAAAATATAGAATGTATGCATCTAAGTGTACTACTTTTATGAGAAATCACATTGATATGTGAGGCTCATCGCCTCATTTTAAAAAATTAACAAGAAAAGCTATTGATAAGTGCTAAATGAATTTATTATGGGAATGAATATAACATTAATATTTGTGACTGAGAGGAAAAGGAGAAGGGAAAACACAAGAAAGGAGTGTCATGGGTAGTTAGAGGAAATATAGAAACGTAAAGAAAGACAGAAGGGTAGAAGAGATGGTAAGGAGGGAAGGCAAAAGAAAGTCAATCAACAAACATGTATTAATTGGTTTCTATGTGCCAGGTACTAAACACTAGGAATAGCCTGCCCTCAAGGAGTTTGCTTTCTGTTGAGGGGATTCTACATATGCATGGATAAGAAAAAATATGACATATCAAAAAATAAATACAAGATGATTTCTGAGGGTGGATAGAAACTAAGATTGGGGAATCAGGAAAGGTCTCTTGAAGAAGGTAGTGTAACACTTAATTTATGAGTTCCTAAAAAGAGGATGGAAGAATTTCCAAAACAAGTTTCATCTATTTCATCTTCATTCAAGAAATGACTTTGCACAGAAATGGAATTCTAACATAGGAAAATTATTTCCCTATTAAGATTAGAGATTAGATTTCTCATCTCTAATATTTAAAGGTTGATCTAGAGGTTCTCAAATTTCAAAATTATAGTATTATGAATGATATGTGTTAATAGAAGAGAGGCATTATTCATAATAGTGGTTCCCAAACTTTGTCTCAGATCTCCTTTATATTCTTAACAATTATTGAGGACTCCAAAGAGTTTTTGTTTATGTGAGTTATGTTTATGAATATTTGCTCTATTAAAAATTAAAGCTTAACAATTTTAAAAATATTTGTTTTTTAATTCATTACAAAGCAGTAATAGATCAATTGTGTGCTAGCCCAAATAGCATATTTTACAACAAATAACTAATTTTCCAAAACAAAAAAAAAAATCAGTGAGAACAGGGGAACTGTTTTAGATTCTTTCAAATCTCTTTAATATTTGAACCTAAAAGAAGACAACACATTTTGGTTGAAGTATATCAAGAAAATTCAGTCTGACACAGATATGTAGTTGGGAAAGGGAAGAGTGTTTTAACAGCCTTCCCAAATAATTGTTGACATTATTTTTAAATACTACACCAAAATTCAACAAGTCATAGTTTTTCAAAGGTTAGTTGCAATGCAAAAATCTGAAACCATATAAACGTTTTGTACTTTGTTACATTGAAATTGACTGTTGTATCTTGCTCTTTGACTGAATCCTTTACCTTTGCATAATTCTTTAATATCATCCAGCAGTCATTTGGAAAATATTGGTTCACTGAGGAATTGACTAGATACCTTCTGAGGTTCCTTACAACTGCAAATTTATGCTCCTATGGCATTTCTCTTTCATAAGGCTTCAAATATTTTAGGGTAGTTGGCTGTTGTCTTTTGTTCTCGAAGAGGACCAATATGACATCACTATTGGAGTCAAGGTATAATGTGCTTGACTATGTTCACATCAAAGAAAGCACTACGCTCAATGAGCAAAGCAGAATTCCAGTAGTTCAAAAGAAACACGAGATGCATAAACTTAGAATCATCTTCACTCCAAATGTTTAAGTAGACGATTTATGCTTGATCTGTAGTAAAGGCTTCCAAGTTCATACTGGTCTGATCAGTCACAGCTAGACACACTGTACCTTGACTCCAACACAATGATGTCATTTTTGGTCCTCTTTGAGAAAAAAGGACAACAACCAGCCAATCCAATGTTCAAAGCCTTATGAAAGAAAAAGACTATAAGAACGTAAATTTAATCATTGACATTTCTATATAGTAAAACAAATCCCAGTAGCAAGAGACAGAGAGATTCTTTTTAAAGTAACCGTAGACAATATAAAATATTCAGGAGTCTACCTGCCAAGACAAACTCAGGAACTATATGAACACAATTACAAAACACTTTTCATGCTAATAAAGTCAGATCTAAATAATTGGAAAAATATCAGTAGCTCATGGGTAGACCAAGCTAATATGATAGACATAACAGTTATAGCTAAATTAATTTACTTATTTGGTGCCATGCCTATCAAACTAAGAAAAATTACTTTACAGAACTAGAAAAAATAATAACAAAATTCATTTGGAAGAATAAAGTTACAGAAATTCAAGGGAATTAATGAAAAGAAATGCAAGGGAAGGTGACCTAGTCATACCAGATCTAAAACTGCACTATAAAATAGCCATCATCAAAACTACTTGGTACTAGCTAAGACAGTCATGGATCAGTAGAATAGGTTAGGTACACAAAACAAAGTAGTCAATGACTATAGTAATCTACTGGTTGATAAACCCAAAGACTCCAACTTCGGGGATAAGAACTCACTATTGGACAAAAATTGCAGGGAAAACTGGAAAAAAGTAAGGCAGAAACTAGGCGTAGACCAACATCTTACACTACATACCAAGATAAGGTCAAAATGGCTTAGCAATTTAGACATAAAGGGTGAAACTATAAGCAAATTAGAAAAGCAAAGAATAGTTTACCTGTCAGATCTATAAAGAAGGGAAGAATTTATTACCAAACAAGAGAGAGAGAACATTAGGAAATGCAAAATGAATAATTTAGATTCCATTAAATTTAAAAGGTTTTGCCCAAACAAAGTCATTGCAACCAAGATTAGAAGGGAAGCAGAAAACTGGAAAACATGTTTTTATAGCCAGTGTCTCTGATAAAGGCCTCATTTCTAAAATGTATAGAAAAATGAGTCAAATTTATAAGAATACAAGTAATTTCCCAATTGATAAATGGTCAAAGGAAATGAACAGGAAGTTTTCAGAGGAAGAAATTAAAACTATCCATAGTCACATGAAAAAATGTTCTAAATCATTACTAATCAGATAAATGCAAATTAAATCAACTCTGAAACAAATTAAACAACCTCATACCTATCAGATTGGTTAATGTGATGGAAAAGTAAGATGATAGATGTTAGAGAAGATGTGGGAAAATTGGAACACTAACATATTGTTGGTGGAGTTGTGAACTGATCCAACCATTCTGGAGAACAATTTGGAACCATGCCCAAAGGGCTATAAAACTGTGCATAGCCTTTGATCCAGCAATATCACTACTAGGTCTATATTCCAAAGAGATCATAAAAATAGGAAAAGGACTCATATGTACAAAAATATTTATAGAAGGTTTTTTTGTGGTAGCAAAATATTGGAAATTGAAGGGATGCCCATCATTTGGGGAATGGCTTATCATGTTGTGGTATATGAGTGTAATAGAATACTACTGTTCTACAAGAAATGGTACAGGTGTATATCAGAAAAATCTGGAAAGGTTTATATGAACTAATGGTGAGTGAAGTGAGCAGTAGCAGGAGAATATTGTACATAGCAGCGACATTGTGAGACAACCAACTTTGTTCAGCTTAATTCTTCTGAGCAATGCAATGACCTAAGACAATTTAAAGAACTGTGATGTCTGAATGCAGATCAATGCATAGTATTTTCTCTTTTTTTTGTTGCTTTTATTTTTTCTTTCTCATGGTTTTTTTCCCTTTTGTTTTGATACTTCTTTCACAATATGACTAATGTGGAAATTTATTTAATATGATCATACATGTATAGCCTATATCAGATTGTATATTGTCTTGGGGAGAGAGGAGAGAAAGGAGAGGGGAGAATTTAGAACTCAAAATCTTGTAAAAGTGAAGTTGAAAACTAAAAAATAAATATTTAAAAAGAACATACATTTAAAATTGTAAGGAACCTCAGAGGGTACCTAGTTCACTCCTCCTATTTACAGAGAAGGAAAATGGGACACATATAGCTCTAAGTGACTTGCCCAATATCACACAGGTAGCAAGTGTCAGTTATAGGATCTGAACCCAGGTCCTCTTACTCTGTATCCATACTCTTCTCTCATAAAATGCTATTCATTACAGAAATATTCAGTAGAAAAGTTCATTATAAAATTACACCTAATCTACATGGTTTACCTCCCCTCCCCTCAAGGACCACACAGCTTCCTATTACAAACTATTTACTGTGACATTAAAAACTTCATAACACCTTTCAATTTATTTTCTACATTCTTATTCTTCCTTAATTTTTAACTTGTGCCACCTTGAAATCTTGGAAGATTTGTTTAAAAAAACTTTTTAAAAGACAATTTTTATAACAATGTTTAAAATAACAGAGTGTTTAAAGTATTTAGTTGTTGCACATCAGTCAACATGTGTATATGTACGTGTGGAACAGTAATGATGTTTCTTTGTGGAGTTTTATTTGCTTAAATAAAGTCGAGCTTGGTACGTTCAGCTAAACTTAAGTAGTTGTTTGTTTGCTTGCTTAATTTAACCTATTTTCAACTTCAAATTACCTGCCTACTTTGCAAATGGTTCAGCCTGAAAGATGAAATTCAAAATGCATGCACAGACTGCAAGGAAAAATTTTTAAATAAATTTCTATGTTTTATTTGCAGTTCCAAATTCTGTCCCTTCCTTCACAAGAAATGACACCCATTATTCATAGGAACTCATGCAAAATATTTCCATATTAACCATGCTACAAAAAGAAAAGCAAGAGAAATAAAATTAAAAAAAATGTTTCAATCCATACTCTGAGTTCATCAGTATAGGAAAAAAAACAATTTTAAACCTCTCTCTGATTCTGCCAACAGCAATATAGAAATTGTCTTTAATTCTCTTCAGTTCCATAAATGCTTTACTATATACAAGAGACTGTGCAATAATAATGAACAAGGCAAGTGAATCTAGGAAAAATCACCTGTGCGCCCTAGGTAAGGTTTGAAAATTGTTACCCCTTGCTGCAAGCTGATACAACCATTCCAGAGTGCAATTTGAAACTATGCCCAAAGAGCTATAAAAATGTGCATACCCTTTGATCTAGCAATGCCACTTCCAGGGCTGTATCTCAAAGAGATTATAGAAATGGGAAAAGGACCCACATGTACAAAAATGGTTGTAGCAGCTCTTTTTGTGGTGACCAAGAAAATCAAGGGGATGCCCACCAATTGGGGAATGGCTGAACAAATTTTGGTATATGGATGTAATGGAGTACTATTGTGCTATAAGAAATGATGAGCAGGCTGACTTCAGAAAAACTTGGAAAGACTTATATGAACGATGTTGAGTGAAGTGAGCAGAGCCAGGAGAACATCATATACAGTAACAGCCACATTGTACCATGACTGACTTTGATAGACTTAGCTCTTCTCAGCAACACTGAGAATTCCAAAAGACTCATGATGGAAAATGCCATCCATATATAGACAAAAAAAAATGGAGTCCGAATGCAGATAGAGGCATACAATTTGCTCTTGTTTTGTTTTGTTTTTTTCTTTCTTTTGGTTCCTCCCATACATTCTAATTCTCCTATACAACATGACGAATGTGAAAGTGTGTTTAATAAGAATGAATATGTAGAGCCTATACTGGATTGCACTCTGTCTTGGGGAGGGGGTAAGGTAGGAAGAAGGAGAGGGAGGCAAAGAAAATTTAAAACTTAGAGTAGTAAATCTTGCAAATTAAAAATAAATAAATAGATTTGTAATAAAAAAAAAGAAAGAAAAGAAAGACAACATGTTCCACCTGTATCCACCTGAGAAATAAATGAAGGCATGTTGGGTTCATCTCCCGTGCCAAATTTATAGGTGATACATAGGTAAGAAATATGCAGTATGGGCAACGATGGAAGGGATGTTATCAGCATCAGAGGAAACTTGCAAACTGATAGAACTGCAAATCAATTTGAGTATTTGAGCCCCCAAAAATCACTTTTATAGAAAGTAGTATTGATAAGCATTTTATTTCCCCCCATTCCCAAATATATAGCATATTTTAGAAAGCTGTCTACTTTGCTCACCCTAGTCCTGATTATGAAGGCATGGTTCCCCCATAGGAATTTCCAATCTAGTATAAAAGATAAGGTATATGCACAAACAAATACAGACCTCAGAGAGATCAAAGAAAGACTTAAAGGACCTACAAGTAAACTAATATTTACAATGGATCTTTTTTTGTAGTGACAAAGAACTAGAAACTAAGGAGGTTGCTGCCCATCAATTGAGGAACTGTAGAACAAATTATGACACATGAGAAATATATTTGATGATGAAAGGGACAGTTTTATTAAAACTTGGAAAGATTTGCATAAACCGATACAGAGTAAAGTAAGCAGAACCAAGAGAATAATTTATACAATAACAAAACTAAAAACAAACAATTTTGAAGACTTAAGAACTCTGATCAACACAATGACTAAGCATGATCCTGAGGATCACTGTCATCCACTTGTTGTCAAAGAGATAATAGATTCAGGACATGGGAAGACACATACATTTGAGGGGCATGGTCAATGTGGGAATTTATTTGGCTTGACTGTCAATGCATATCTGTTGAAAGTGTGTGTGTTTTTTTCTTTTTTTCCCAATGGAGGGCAAAAGTCAGAGGAAGAGAAAATAGATTTTTGTTCATTAAAAAATCAATTTAAGAATCAGCCAAGTAGTTTTCAAGTATAAGACAGAATGCCACAACTGTTACAGCAAATGTACAAGATAGGTGTTTTGGAAACCTTAGAAAGGGGTGAAATTCCAATTATGATGAAATCTTAGGTAACATTTGAGTTGAGTCTCAAAAGATAACATGATTCCTTTAGGCAAAGATTGGTGGAAGTAAGGGAATATTAAGAAGAAAATAATGGTGGGCAAAAGGATGGAAATGTAGAAATATGATATATGAAATGGCAGATTGCCATTCCACTGGGCTAACATACAGCATGAATGAAGGAGCATATCTGTAAAGTTCCTTTGATACAAAGCAGACCATTGAAATCTAATGTCAGTGGAATACATTTGCCAAATCATTGCATGGAAAGGATTAACCATACACATATCTGTGGGCTTAGAGTCAATTAAGTAGACTTAGTCTATCCTGTATTCTGATCAAATGTGAAATGAACAGATTTCTGATACCTTAATACAACATACATGAGGAGATTCAAGTGAAAGTTATAATTAAATTTAGGGGCTTAGAGAAGTAAGGGATAGCTGTTCGATGGCAAATTTGAACATTAAAGTTGGAGGTTAGGGCAATGAGCATATGAAAGGTAAGTAACATCAGAACATGGTAATATATATATGTATATGTGTGTATATGTATATATATATATGTACGTACGTATGTATGTATATGTATATATATGTACGTACGTATGTATGTATGTATGTATTTATATAAAACTTCAGCCTTGCAACAATTTGTGCCTTCTCTCCCCAGCTACACTACAGAATTGTAAATATTGGGAGCCCCATCTTCTGTTTCTTTCATGTACCCCATGTTGATCATCACAATGCTAAGCACAAAAACGGGCTGAGCTATTGATTGTTGAATTGAGTTGAGTAGTGTGGCCAAAGAGGAAAGGACCAGTTTGAAAACAAAAATTGGGCCAGCCATGAAATTCTCCTGGAGAAGGAAGGCACAAAAGAGACAAGGCAAGTAAAATCCCACTTTCTATAAGAAGCATTCCCAAGTCTCCCTCAATACTAGTGCCTTCTCTCAAAAACTGTCCCTTACCCAACATATGTTTGCATATGTATACTTACTTGCATGCTATTTCCCACATAAGACCTCATGTTTCTTGAGGCCAGGGAATATTAGAGCCTGGCACAGAGACTTTGGTGAATATTGACTTGATTTAGTTAGTATATACATGAATCTTCCTGACCAAAGGAAAGAGTCTACCTTTCTCTTCTCCTTTCTTACCTTTACTCATGTAGTTATATTTTCTAGCTAACCTAAAACATTTTTTTTTTATTTTTCTACTTTCTGGGAGAACTTCATGACTTGTCAAACTCCCTCTTTAAATGGGTCCTTCTCTCTCTGGTCACACCTGACTATTCAATTCATCAATTAGACAGAAAGAGAGGTAGAAAGAGGGGAACAGAATCTAACAAGGAATAAAATTTGGAAAAATATTAAGGGTCAGACTATTGAAATTCAGGTCTTCCCTGACTAATAGATAAACTCCCTATTCTGACTCAGTCTTCTGACCTCTTCCTGACATAAATTTCAGTAACTGTGGGTCTAGCAGATGAATTCTAATTAACTATAGGAAACAATCTTGGTTCCAGAGAACTGAATGGAAAACACATTTACCTCTTCTCAGAAATACAGTATAGGACTCTAGATGTGGAACTTGGTATATGCCCTTTAGACAAAGTAATTATTTTGGCTGGTTTGAATTACATGTTTCTCTTGTTATGAAAGACATTTTGAATTTGGAGAGAATGGGTAGGTTTAAATTCAAATCACTGAAGTATCAGAAAAAAAAAGGAAACCCTAAAACTTTTAAAAATAATAACAGCTGTGGACTTAGGATTCTCTCTCCTGACACCATCCAAGAGCAAATGCAAAATATTGTTTGGCTTTCAAAACCCTTCACAACCTAACCCTCCTTTCTTTCTGGTAGACAAGACTTCCTCACACCAACATGATTCTCATGAAAGACTTTCTGCACCCATATCTTCCAAGGAGAAGTGGAAAGACAAAACGTACCTGAGGCAGAGTCTAAATTCCTACTGCACGGAAGTCAAGAGCCCAAGCTGCTATAAAATCACCGCTGTCCAACCATGAACAAACTGATTCTCTATGTTGAATGGGCCATAGTACACCATCAGCCTCTGGGAGAAAAGGCAAGACTTAGAGAAGGATGCTCCTTCACATGGAAGCAGCCCTAAGGATGGAATCAAAATGAAGGAGGACCTATAAAGAATGAAACAAATTTGATACAGAAAAAAGAGCACTTCACCTCGTGTTACCTTTCCAGTCCTTCTCACTCTGATTACTAACCTCCTTGGCTTCTTTTAAGCCTCAAGTAAAACCCTACCTTCTGCAGGAAGGCTTCCCCAATCTTTCCTAATTCCAGTGTCTTCCCTCTGTTAATAATGTTCTATTTATCCTGAATATAGCTTGCTTTGTAGACATTGGTTAGCATGCTGTCTCCTCCATTAGACTATAAGCTCCTTGAGAGTAGGAACTGTCTTCTGCCTCTTTTTGTGTATACCATCAGAAAGAAAACACACACACACACACACACACACACACACACACACACTAATTTCGTGCAAATGAATTTGTTGGGTTTTTTGTATCTCCACTGCTTCTTAGCTCAGTGCTTGGCACATAGTGGGCATTTAATAAATATTCACTGATTGATTGCTATCAAGTGCAGCAGGTATTTTAAAAGTGGTTCATTGAACTAAATGCAAAATTTTTGAAATGTCCAAGATTCAAGTTCATACACAATCTCCACCTCTCTTGAGACTTTAGCTTGAGGGGAATGTTATCAGACTGCTAAAATGAATCTCTCCAAAAATGTTCTAGTTTTGGCTTGCTATTCATTTTCCTCATAATGCTTTGCTGAGTTGTGTGCTACCTAAACAGCAGAGTTGCTTAGGAGCTACAATTACTAGTACATCTCTTAGAAAAAGCTAGAAGCAAACAGCGGGGAGAAAGGATAGGGTTATTCCTTCCAATTGGTCTTAAGATGAAAGTCTGCCCCAGCTACCAGCATAAAACATGACGGAGAAAATTTCATGAGACAAAAGTGAGCTGAATTGTCCCACAACTGGCACATAGAAACAGGAAGACAACAGGGCAAACTTCATGGAGTTCCCCAACACAATGTCCAAAATACATGTCAGACATTCTCATACAGGGACTGTCTCCCTTTTTCTTATTTGAATCCCCATTGCTCAGTACAGGGCCTGGCACATAGGTGGCACTTGAAAACTATTTACTGAATTGACTGATGCTTGGTGATTATTTCAGCTAGTCAATAAGTTTTCTTAAGTGCCTCTGATGTTCCTGGCACTGTTCTAAGAGCTACAGGAGATACAGGAGGCACTGAATGGTGTAGGGTCAATATGTATCAGAAGCAGAATTTGAACTAGAGTCTTCTTAATTTGAAGGTAGGTTCCTTACCCACTACACCAGCCAATGCAACCGATTCAACAAAGAACACAGACCTGCGGAACTAGCTTAGACAAATGGCTTAACAGAAAGGAA
The DNA here is from genome assembly GCF_028372415.1 of Notamacropus eugenii. Lineage (NCBI taxonomy): Eukaryota > Metazoa > Chordata > Mammalia > Diprotodontia > Macropodidae > Notamacropus > Notamacropus eugenii. The sequence goes on along the minus strand of NC_092873.1, from coordinate 397,946,735 downwards.
AATTGTTCTGCTAAACGTCAAGCCTAACAGATAGAATATCATCTAGAAATTATGCAAAGGATCTAAAAGAAAGGCAGCTGTATATACCTTACTTTCCATTCTATTTCCTAAAGAATCTGTTACTGGGAAATTGTTCGTTGTGAACATTGTCCTAAGGTCTTTTCAAACATAATTTCTTTTATCCTCACAACAATCTTGCAAGGTAGGTGCCTTTATTATCTCTATGTTACGCTTATGGCTGAAGTTAAATGACTTGCCCAGGGTCACATAACTAGTAAGTATCTGAGACCAAATGAAACTTGAGGCTTTCTTATCATAGTGCCTGACACATAGTAGGTGCTTAATAAATACATATTGATTGACAACTGATTGATTCTTGACTCCAGGTATAGTGCTCTGTCCATTGTCCCACCTAAATGCCTTACTAGACCCCTCAGTTTAATAATATGGAGAATAGGTAAATCTACAGCAAGGTTCCAATCAGTGAGAATAATTTGCAGTGCACATTTCCATTGGACTGCAATCAATTACCAAATCTTACATAATTGTAACTTTGAATAGTACCAGTTCTAATAATGTGACCACTTCAGGAGACTCATATTTACATTAATCAGAACCTAAATGTACAAAAATTAAGAAGTAGAATTGCACAACAGTTTTAATGGACAGATTGTTCCAAAAGTTTTAGTATAATTTTACACTATACTGATATTGTTAATAACAGCAACAGCAGAAATAGTGTTTTTTCTGTATTGTGTATGCCTAATAAAAAAGGTAGAAGCTAAAAAGTTACTCTCTGATTTTGTGACGATAAATAATAATTATAACCTAACTTGATCTTGGTCCAGATGTAAACAGCTCTGAAGAGTTTCCTCCCTTTCTCATCTCCTGGAGTAATACCACACCCTTCCTACAAAGAGAGAGTATATGTGTTGCCTTTATACTGTAATTAGACTTAAGAAAATCAAGCTCTCATATCAAAACATATCCCTCCTGAGCACAATCAAAGAACAATTAAGTTAAAAGCTTAACTATAGCTCATCAGACACATGAAACCAGCACAGAAAGGAATCTCATTGGCAAACAGTCCCAATGACTGGTCTTTTCATTGTTCCTCCACTCCAAGGTCTATGTAACATACTGCCTACCATTAATGGGATTTCTAATTTTTCTACTTCTTAGAAATATATGGGAGTCAAGCAATTACCAAAAGGATAATTTAAGTGTGTGTGTGTGTGTGTGTGTGTGTATGTGATCTTTTAAAGATACAGACTGGATCATATGATAATTATTGCTACTCTGTCTTTAGCTGTCCCCCTGTCCTCTGATACTGGAAAGATTCCAGCCATTTCAGAGGATCACAGATTTAGAATTGAAAGGGTTCCTAAAGGTTAACTAGGGCAACCCCTTTACTTTAGAGATAAAGAAACTGAAAGCAAGTTTAGGGGAAGAAAGTGGCCAAAAGCAACATAGGCAATCAAAGGATTTAAACCCAGATTCTTTGACTCCAGAGCCAGTGGTCTTTCTGCTGTTTTACACTTTCAATTACTCACAGACATTGGGATTATAATAGATACAAGGTTCAGAAGCCATCTAGTCCAACACCTTCATTTTACAGATGAGAGGATGGAGGAGCAGAGAAGGTTAAATGATTTTCCCAAAGTGACACAGGTATTAAGTATTAAAGGGAAGATCTGAACCCAGGGCCCTTGACTCAAGTCAGTACAGCACCTTCCACCATTCCATATCAAGATGTTCATGATCTGCCTTGAAATGAGTTTTTTAAAAAACTACCGATGTGATTTAGCATTCTCAACCAATTTTCTTTTCTACCACTTTCATTGTACAACAGGGATGAAAATTGTTATCTAGACACTGTGAGTAGCAGCTAGTTCAACACCTTGTGACTAATAAAGGATGGGACCCAGGAACACTAAATTTGATGAGAGTCCAAAAAAGTTGGTGAGTTAGTCACTATTTGCCCAATGCTTTGCAATGCTAAGGTCACTTCTGTTGAGACCACAACTAGTCCTCTACCTCTTACGTTACATGAAACTAGTAAGAAGTTGTTAGCCTGTTGTCTTTGTTTCACAATTGATAAGCAGTATAGAATTTAAGCATCTTTGATTTGTAAGTAATGTGAACCTAGATGCGAGCACTTTCCCATCTTAGCCTGTGTCCAAGCTATTCATCTAGTTCCTTTATAAGCCTCATTACTAATATATGAAAGACAATGTGATCCAGGGGACAGACCAGTGTATCTGGAGGACAAGATCTGGGTTCAAATCCTGACTCTGCCTCTTACTACCTGAGAGCCATTGGGGGAAGTCACTTCTCTACACCTCAGACTCTTCATCTGGAAATAGCAATAATTAGTTGCCTATCTCATAAGGTTATAAGATCTTTATAAATTTCAAAATTATGGGCAAATCAGAATTATTATGACAATGTATATTTTTTATTAATACTGACTAGTCCATGCAAATATCAATAGAGATTCCAAAAAAGTAGTCCTGAGCAAGAAATTGAACAAACATAGCCATCTACGCTTGCCTGTAGTAGAAAGCAAGACTGTGGCACCAATGAGACACTCATGTTATGCTGCATCTTCTTTATGTAAATTATCCATTCTGTCCTAATATAAAATGCAAACATTCACATTGTCTTTTAAGATAGTTGAAATAAACACATTTTCTTTACTTGAAGTCTGTTCACTATTTATACAGGCATGGTCTAGGAACTATGTTAAGAAAGTAACTAAGGAAATAAGAAAGATCTAGCTGCTAAGCTTATAACCCAAGAATATCAGAGATAGAAAGGTTCTCCATATCAAAATATTTCTCAGAATATTTTGGGGGACAAGGAAATGACTAAATGATTTATGTTGCACGACTATAATGGAAATATTAATGTGCCATAAGAAACAATAAATATGAAGATTACGGAGAAGCATTGGGAGAGTTACATGAACTGATTCAGATTCAAGGAAAGAGAACCAGGAATATATGACTACATGAATGCAGGAATACATAGCTACAATAATATAAATGGAAAGAACAGGAAAAAATTAATGCCGTATAATAATGACCAAGTAATACTGAAAAAAGAGAATGTCTCCCTTCTTTGCAAAGGTGCACTAGGAGGGTAGAGGATTGAACATGCTGTCAAAATGTTTTGATATGTTGATTATATTTGCTGAATTGCTTTTTTTCTCTCTCTTTTTAGGTTGTTTGTTAAAAGGGATCATTCTGTGGGGAGAGAAAGGAAGAAGGAGGAACATATTTGGAAATTAGGATGACAGGAAAGGAAAAGGTATCAAATTTTCATCAAGGAAAAGAAAAGGCCCCTGTACTGGGGGTAAAATATGATATTTTTAAAGCAGTAAAATATGATATTTTTAAAGACTTAGAAGTATACTTTCAGTAAGGCTTCTTTTCAGGTCTTAAATATATATATATGTGTGTGTGTGTGTGTGTGTGTGCACACACACCTCAGACTCTTCTTCATCTGTAAAATGGAAATAACAATAATTAGTTGCCTATCTCATAAGGTTGCAAGAACTTTATAAATTTCAAAATTTGGGGTAAATGAATTATTATGACAATGTAAATTTTATATATATAAAATGTATACACACACACCTCCAAACTGGTATATTTTCAACATTCAGGGGCTGTTCAAGATATTACCTTTGTGTGTTGAAATTTCAGTAAAAATAAAATGATACTATTTAACAGACAATGAGTGATTGAGTCAAAATATTTGACTTCAGCTCTGTATGTTTTTGGAAAAAATTTTACAGAATCTAAAATTATAACTGTCTGAATCAGGAACCAACCTGAGAGAGAAAAAAAGAAATACTGTTCTGCCCCCTCCCTCCCTTAGAAAAACAGCCCCACCTCTGTCCCAAAGGAGTTTAAATACTGATAGATCTGAATCTGGTTTCAAAGATTAATGCAATGGGCATTTGCATGGGAAATATTTAACTCTGACAAAAGAACACAGGATGCAGAATGCAGGAAGTAACCTGACTCACAGAATTCATTTTCTTATCTGGAAACATTAACCTTAAAAATAAACATCTATTAAGAGCAGCAGGCATTTTCCCATGAGTAAGCATATGACAAAAGGGAATCATTTCCAAGGTAATCATAAATATCCATGAATGTGCTAGATTCAGTTCATACCAGATCAGAGAGCAGATTGTTAAAATTTCAGACTGAGCATTTATACCCTAAAAATCAAAAAACACTAAAAATCAGGGTTTAACTTACTGATCTGCTGACATAAACTTAATAAAGTGATGAGAAAACATTAATAATGAAGATAAAACTAGAAAGTTTGTCTTGTTTTTCAGAGAGATGGCTGTTAAACATTTTCTAGCATACAATTGCAAATATTTGACGTTAGATGTTCACAACTAAAACTTCTGTTTTATGATCTTCAAAGCTGTCAAGAAATCATAAAGGTGTATATGACTCCCATCCCCATGTTCCCTTACACAAACTTTTGATGATTATTTTTTATGACTTTGTACTTCTAATACAGCAAGATTTAGTCCTATCACTATTCTACTCAAGCCTCATGAATCTATATGCCTTCTTCCTTCTTTGAGGGGAGACTATGGGAGATGTCACTTCATTAGTTTTATGGGTGGGAGTGGGGAAGTGAAGAGCGGGCAAGTGGAAAGGTTGAATTTTAAATCCACCTTGATTATTTTAAAAGATGCCACTCCTACTGTTTGACAAAAACAGCTGGAAAAACTGTAAAACAATAGGGCAAAAATTAGGTATAGATCAACATCTCATATCATACACCAAGATAATGTCAAAATGAGTATATGATTTAGACATAAAGGGTGACACCATAAGCAAATTAGAAGAGCAAAGAATAGTCTACCTGTCAGATCAATGGAGAAGGGAAGAATTCATGACCATGCAAGAGTAAGAGAGCATTACAAAATGTAAAATAGATATTTTTGATTATATTAACTTAAAAAGTTTTTATACAACCAAAACCAATGCAAGATTAGAAGGAAAGGAGAAAGTTGGGAAACAATCTTTACAGCAAGTGTCGCTGATAAAAGTCTCCTTTCTCAAATATATAGAGAATTGAATCAAATTTATAAGAATATAAGCCATTCTCCAAATGAGAAATGATCAAAGGATATGAGCAGGTAGTTTTCAGAAGAAATCAAAGTTATCTAAAGACAAATGAAGAAGTACTCTAAATCACTTTTGATTAGAGAAATGCAACTTGAAATAACTCTCAGGTACCATCTCACACCTATCAGATTGGCTAATAAGACAAAAAAGAAAAATGATAAAAGTTGGAAGAGGATCTGAAAAAATTGGGACACTAATGCACTGTTGGTGGAGTTGTGAATTGATTGTGAATTGGAAAGCAATTTGGAACTATGCACAAAAGGGCTATAAAATAGTATATTTGATCCAACAATATCACTACTAGGTCTGTATCCCAAAGAGATCATTTAAAAGGGATGAAGACTTACATGTGCAAAAATATTTATAACAGTATTTTTTGTGGTGGCAAAATATTGGAAATTGAGAAAGTGGAAATTAATTGACCTATAAAAAATTGTTCTTACAACCACCATGACAAAGAACAACTACGATTGTTATTGGGGAGATTAGTCCTAACAATTAGTAGGACTTAATCTGTGCCAGTTAACCATTTCATTAATGTTTATGCCCATCTACATTTTTACCTCAAAAGGGAAATTATTTATCCATTCTTAATAAATAAGGTAAATAAAAGTCAGACATTTTATAAAAGGAACAGTAAGTCAATAGATGGGTCAATTAGAGTGTATTTGTATCTAGTCTCTGAAAATAGACTGTTCATTAACACTCCTAAGGAAAGTCCAAATCAGATTAAAATGTAATGGAGAAATATTTAACAAAATAAATAAAAATATGATAGAATATAGACAAATGTTAATATGTGATTTTCTAAGTCAATATGTGTCTGTAGGGATCCTTACATAATTTGAGTTTAACACCACTGTTGTAGAAGGTATGATCATGCTCAATACCAGTTACAGAATAATGGCATTTTGATTGGTCTAGAAAGAAGACAGTGGAAAACTCTCAGCGCTAACAGTTGGGTATAGAAGGAGAAAATCAATATAGTCCTGGCTTTCTATGAACTTACTCTCTAATAAAGGGAGAAAATAAACAAAATTCAGGTAGAAAGGCCCAATGCTCCTTTTTGCCAAAGAAGGTGGTAACCCATCTTCTTTAATATTAATGCCATTGTTCAAATTGTAACAATTTCTGATGTCAACCCATGTGAAAGAACCAAGGACTTTGGTAGCAAGACTTTGTTTTCTGATTCTTCAGTAGCTATGGCTGCTGACAAGGTGGGAACTTCAGCTCCTGCAGAGGCTGCTACAAGGATAATGGTATTAGGGACTAGGCTGTTAATAGGGCTGATGACCTGGGTGACATCTCAGTTGCTGAGTTGTTTGGTTAAGCTTTCCATCAGGGGCAGCAGGTCAGCAATTACTGCTGGTGGCTATGGAAGGCACTTTCTTCACAAAGTCTTCTCCCTTTGATAAGGGCTATCAAGATAGAACTGGAAACAGAACTGAGAAACAAGGGGTGAGAAAACACTATGACTAGTGCTCTTGAACTCTGGGCTGTCTTATGTAGACTTCTACATGGTAAGTTCATAGTGAACAAATTATGGGGATTCTGCTTTTGATGTGGAGGAGGAAAAGGAAGGGTCTTCCCTTCCCAGATCGATTCTTTTGTGAAGGCAACCTAGGTCATCTTTTGCCTTAATTCATACCTAGCCTTTAATCAGTTAATGGTCCTTGCCTCAGACAAACTGAGACCTCCAAAAGCCCTTAGTTTAAAAAGGTCAAGGTGTCCCACTGTACCCTGGGCCACTTGTCTTGACCTATGTCTCGCCACTCCAATGACTCTGAGGCTGATGACATGGTGCAGCTCTGCTTCACTTAAATCCAGTTCATTTACAAGTCAAGATATCACCCTACTGGAGTCATTGAAGGATGAACAACAACTTTTTTATACTTATTTCACAGAAGCAAGCTACTAGACTACTACTAAACATCCCCTGGTGGCACTGTCAGAGATGAAATGCTCAGCTATTTGGAACATCAATCTAGTCACACAATGATAGATTTAGAGGTAGAAAAGATATTAGAAGCCATCCAGTCCAACCTCCGTATTTTATATATGAGGAGGCTAAGGCACAGACAGGTTAAATGTTGTGCAAAAGGTCACAAGGGTATAGAAATCGAAGAGTCAGGATTTGAACCCATCTTTTACTTCGACACCAGCACGCCTTCCATTGCATCACATTGTCTTCCAAATGCCTGGTCTGATGCACCGTGGCATTTGTTAAGTTTCTGTGTTCTGACATATGGGCCATATTGCTTGCCTTTTAAAAATGCTGCATGCTTACTGAAAAAAAAAAATACTTATTTTCCTCTCTCAATCTGCCACTGATTGAGGACGATTAGTTAAAATGTCATGTTGGCTCTAACTGCTGCACAGTTTTATACTTAAAATCTCCAGAAAATAAATGTGCTAAAGGTATCAATTATGGGGATTGATTATGCCTTCTTGGACAATAGGAATTCATTTCCAAAGTTGAAATGGCAGACGGTGAGATACCAGGCAGGATAAGAAAGATAGATTCAGCTTTCCCATGCATTTTAAAATGTACTTAAAAGGTTTTTAGATGACTGAATTTAGCCATCTTTCTGATCAAGCAATTTTTTTAAAAGTCAGGGAAAAGAAATAAGCACCTTTCAACAATCTTGTTCTGAAATATTATTTCACAACTCAGTTCACAACCTACTGATTCCTGCAGGCTAGGGTGATGCCAGTATGTTGGCCCACGACGTTGACTGAAGAAAGTGTCAGAACCACTTATTATGTCAGCAAATCAAAAGCTAAGTTAAGCAAACCCCATCAAATTCCCCATAGCAATGACAAAGTTGTGATTATCCACATGAGACTATCCTTCAACTTCTACAACCTTTCCCTACAATCTCTAAATAAAACTGATTCACCTTCAGGTGCACAGAATATAACATCTGGGACGGTTCAGGGAAGAGAACAGGGATTCTTTCCTCCCAGTGCTTTCTTTGTGGAAAGGAAGGTTAAATGCTTTTCTTAAGACAAAATGCTGCTTCCAACAAGAGCAAAGTGTGTACCCAAATGTTGATAATCATCAACATTTTAAAATTCTGGCATCATCCCAGAGGCTTTTGCTACTTAAACAAAACAGCAGCTAAGGTTAGTAGGGTCTTTCATTAGAACAAGGTTAATGTGTCAAAACAAAGGGGAGGAATTTGTATGATGGGGGGATAGACTTGCCTATCAGGATAGAAGTCAGTATCTGAAAGACTTCTCAGAAAAGTCCATTAAAGCAAGAATTCTTAACCTGTGGACCATGTACATGATTTCAGGGGATCTGTGAAGTTAGATGAGGAAGAATAAATTTTACATCTTTATTTTCATTAACCTCTAACTGAAACCTAAATTACTTAAAAAACATTACTCTGAGAAGAGGACTATAGGCTTCACCAGATTGCCAAATGTATCAAATACACACACACACACACACACACACACACACACACACCTCTGCATTAATGTTTACATGTGGAACATTTTTATCAAGCATATGCTATTTGTTCTCACTAGGAGCCCAGAAGAGTTTTGGTGAGCTCTAAGATATACACGTTAATAAAACTCACCTGGAATGGAGACTACAGAATAATAGACTTCTAGAAGGGAGAAAAACCTGAAAAGTCATTTTACAAACCAATCTAAGAGATTAAGTAGCTTTGTTAAGGTCACATAAGTATTTGATAGAAGAGCCAAGACAAGAAACTAAGTTTTCTGACTTCTACTCAGCGTTCTTTCTACTGAGTGATTGTTGTTGTTCATTTGATTCAGTTGTGTCTGACTATTGCTGATCTCATTTTGGGTTTTCTTAACAAAAATATTGAAGTAATTTTGCACTTCCTTCTTCAGTTTATTTTATAGATGAGGAAACTAAGGAACAGGGAGGTTAAATGACTTATCTAAGGTCATACAGTGTGAAAAGTTAATGCACCTAAGGTTTGGAGAACTAACTATGGGGCTAGAATAATTTTAGCCCAGCTGATGAAACCACTAACCTTAAAATGATTGGAAATAATACTTTAAAATAACATACTCTATTTTTAAAGTTTTTTTATACCTTGGAATATTTTATATGTAACCAACTTCTTAGATCCCCGGTGCAATTTTCCCACCATTGATACAGTACCCATCAAATCTACTTCTTCTCATCAGAAGTATAAACAATCTTTTTTATTTATTTTAACCATTCTAAATACTTTTCACCATTATCTTTGACCCATAAGCTCTCAGTTCTTCCTTTCTCACTGACTTTAGTACTAGCTTGTATGTTTAAACTCTACCTCATCTTCTACAATTTTTGACAATTTTAATACCTATGCGAATGATCTGACTTCATAGTTCTTTCCCTTTTCCAGTTCTACTATTTTTTATCTCTCTTCCACATCAGTCACCCACCAAGTCCAACCTGTACTTTATCATCATATGGAATTTCCCATGACCTGTGAGACTTTGAACTAATTATCCCAAGACTCCCACTACACAATTCTCATCCTCACCCCTTCCACTCTCCATCACTCATTGGAATTGCTTTCTCTTCACTGGGGTCTTGAAATTTTGAACTCCTTTCAGTTTTTTGTCACATTACCATTTCAGTGACATGGCCAGCACTTCAATATGGCCCTCACAAAATCAGAAAATATCAGAGCTGGAAAGGACCTTGTTCAACCCATATCTGAACAAGGAGCCTTTATCCAATGTAATCCATAAGCAGTAATCTGGGTTTTTCATGAAAACTTCCAATGAAGGAGAACTCACTCTCTCCAAAAGTAGCCCATTTGACTTTATAGCTACATATTATATGATATATATGTTATATATATTTAATAATTACAGCTACATATTATATGTTACAGTTACATATTATATGACATATATTATATAATATGTAGCTATCATTATTTAACTATTCCTTCCTTAACCACTACCAACCACTTACACCATCTACATTATACCATCAAACACAAATTTTCCTTCTTGCAATTTCCACAAATCAGTCTTAGTTTTGATCCATATGGTTAAATAGACCACTCTTCTGTGGAACAACCATTCAAATTTTTGAAGATAGCTATCGCATCCCTGACCCCTGGTCTGCTCTTCAACACGATAACCACCCCAATTCCTTCAGCAAATATTTTTATGGTATAAAGTAAAAGCCTTCATCCCATGCTAACTGCCCTTCTCTGGATAGTTCCCAACTTACCTATCAATGCTCTTCCTAATAGGTCATGCCAAAAATTGATTAAATTATTTTGGATACTATTTTAAACCTTCACTTTCCTTAAGGCCCTGAATTCATCCAAATGTTCCCACTTCTGGAGATGACCTTACCTCCTCCTTTCCTCAGAGGATAAATCTAGCATGAGGGCCCCATTTGCCAACTTACTATTTTAAAATAGTTCTCTATATACCCATCACCTATCCTCTCTTGATTCCATTATGTTTCCTCCCCACAGCCTTAGACCATATTTGTATATTTTTTTTTTTATTTTACAGGATTCCTAGCAAAATGATAGATGCCTGGCCATCTGCACTGGAGAGACAGAAAGACAGATTTAAATATGTTCACATTTTAGAAATGTAATGAACAGTTTGCATACCTGTGTTTGGAAAGTAAAATTGATAGTCTTATGCAGAATTTTTAAATGCTCAGTTGTTAATAGTTTCCTTTGAGATTTTCCCTTAACTATGATATCTTCAACAACTCAATTGCACATCAATGTGGGTTGAAATGTTGCCATTCCATGTTCACTGACTTGAAATGTACTGGGTTCAGGGGAAAATATTTAACAGGCTCACACAAAAGCTTCAGTTATTCTAGGGACTCTCCATCAGCTAAAGGGGATATCCCTTGGTACTCACAGATATAGTTCTTGAACACCAGCAGACAGGCTATTATGCTTGCTGACAAAAGAGAAAACTAGAATTCTATTTTATTCTAAACAGTTTTAATTAGGCTTTTTTTCATTAAATATTTTCATTGTGGATTTTTAGTTTGGCATTAAGATACTGCCAGCAATGCTCATAGGCACTAGTTTATTCTCTGCCAAAATATAAAACTGAAATTGATTTAGACACTGTGTAATGTATATAGATTATGTATATCAATCAATCTAATTAGACAATAATTTTTCTAGAAACTGACCAATGCAAATATATGTGTGTATATGCATAGATGTATATATACATCTATGTATATATGTACATATACATAATATAAATCAAATACTTAAGTTGAATATATGCATTCTGATAACTTCTTCTCTAAATAGAATGATCCTGGGTCATAACCATCATATAATAATAAATTAACATCTTACCAAAAGTAATGAATGAATCATGACATGAAAGGCACTCAATAAAATCCAACAACTCGATGAACATTTTCTGAGCACATACTAAGTACAAGGCACTAAGCTTTATTTCAGAATACTCTCCATTTTATACTGTATTACAAATGGACCATTCACATTTCCCTGATTCCATACTTTTAGTCACATTATTCTTTTCCTCTAGATTATGCCCATTTTCCCCATCTTCACATATTGGTATCCTGTCATCCTTTTGCTTTTCCTGGTCCAACTCCCCAAAACAGTAATAAAAATTCTAAAATTTTCTCATATTTTGTAACTTTCCTCTGTATTTATAATATTATAATCTTTATATAACAACTTATGTATAGAATTTCAAAAAGAAGTTTAACCAATGAAAATCAATTACCATAACAAGGAGACCAAAAGAGCCTATAAAACATTTTGAATCAGTAACCAATTAACTTATTTGACAAGCAGAGAGATATGAAAACAAAAAAGGACCTCAATTCAACATATAAACACATTTGTAAAATCTTATGAAGAGGGATAATGGATAATTTTGAGTCGTTAAACAAGGAGATTCAGCGGAGAGTAAAACAATTCAAAGAAAATTTGACAAGAGACTCAAGTGAGCAAAGCCATCCCACAATCACTTAAAGATAAAAAAGAAAGAACAATGAAAATGGAGAAAAAATAAACATGATCTGCTAAGATTTCTACCTAGAAAGACTATGAGCTGGTCATGTGGTCAGAACAGGGGAGGGATATTTTCTGGACAGCTCCTGTGGTCAACTATTATCTTTGCATGTCAAGAGAAATCAAAGAAGACCTGCAGAGCAATCAGCGCTGATGAATGTATGGGAAAATACGAATAAAAGAATAGTTTATATGCCCTGAGGGAGCAGTTCAACTCCAACTACTTACCATGTATTTTTATCACTTTGATGTTTTCTGTGTAAGTGAAAAGGGCCAAACAATTTGATGAGCATATTACTCCCCCTATAGAGTATGAAAAGGGTACAAAAATAATGCCTGATTGGTTTCCAGCGACTAGTCTGAGAACTGAGAATTTGGCCAAGAGGACTAGCTGTTTGAGATTCCTGGGAAGATAGTCTTTTATGGAAAGAGTTGTCCCCTTTGCCCTACGATTCAAAGGTAAGATAACAGATCGGTCCATTCCTGTTTTGCTCATCCTGTGTTTAGAGGATAGACAAGAATGCAGCAGGATAGACCTGGGCTCTGGTGGGAAGAGAGAAGAAGTATGTACATGCACCCAGCTTTCTCTTCCCCTATTCCTCCAAGAACAGGTAATGACTGTCCTGGAGAAAAATCATAAAGTTACACATGCTTTTCCACTGCTTTCTCACCCCATTGATCTAAGATAATAGTTCTTGATAGTGGACTTTCTCAGTCCTAAAAATCGTAGCATAAAGGACAAATATGCAGTATCTTGCCCAAAGCACACAGAGAAGTAGCCATATTACCTGAGAGAAAATGTTCTTGAACCCCAGTTTCTTGTGTAGAAGAGGAGATTTTTATTTCCCGGGTAGCATCAACCCAGAATCTAGCCCCATGGCCAGAGAAGAGGAACTTCTAGGAGAAAGCCTTAAGAATAATCCTCTGAAGTCAAGAGTTTAAGGAGACAGAAGGGAATATCCTGAATAAAATCCCCTTGGGAAAAAAGGAACAAAATCCACCAAATGAGGCAGAAGATGACCTGTATTTCCCTCCTTTCTATTACTGTGAAAGATTCAGTCACTGAAGGTCTTATTGGGAGGGGACTGCCTGTTCAACAACTTCTAAGAGTGTTTGCTTTGGAGCAGTAGGGAAGTTTGGAACTGTGTGTCACAAGTCTTGGAGGAGTTGTATAAGACTGCCCAGCAAGCAGCCCTGAGCTCAGTTCCCTTACAAAGAAATCTTACTAAACACTAAATGAGTTCTTTTTAGTATGCGCATTAGTTTTCTCTGAGTCTTTTCAAACGTACTACACTCTCTGGGGATAAAATAAAAGAAGGCTGCCCCACATCCCATATTCACTTGCTATCTCGAGTACTTATGGAGCAGTTAGGTACCCTGTTATCCACATTTGTGACCCAAACTTGGGTTCAGAATATCCCAGAGTAAAATCTGAGTGAGATCACTAAGCCAAAGAGAGAGTGTCCTTTTTTGAAGAGGCCTCAAGAATCAATCCTAATTCATGTCAGCCAAATCTTAGGAAGTCTTGAGCTATGTGCTACATCTATTACTATTACCTAAATGTTTATTTTATTTTGTTGCTATTAGCATTATTTTGGCTTGAAAATAAATATAAAAATTCAGGGATGTTGTGAGATTCAAATGTATTTTAAGTACAAGTCCTGTATATGACAACAGATCACATGTATGTAATGTTTTTCATTTCATAAAGCATTTTCTTGATATCTATCCACTACTTCCCTTTTACAGATAAGAAAAGTGAGGCTCAAAGTGGTTAAATGAATTATCTCATCATATACCAAGAAACCACTGAGTCAGTACTAGAATTCCAACCCTATCCCTAACTCCTTGTTTTAGATTCTTTCCATTTGTGAGTAATCATTATCAATTTAAGAAATCAATCTCACTTCAGGTAACATACTAAACTAGAAAAATGTGGCTTCTATATTTTTAATATTTATTCTGAAGCACAAGGCTTAAAACAATAAGATCAGGTTCTGCAAATTACATTGAACTAGCAAGTCATAATCACAGAAATAAAGGAAATGACGCACTATGGTTACTGTGTTCCTCATCCAAACTAATTCCTTAGCAATGAAATGCTAATAGCTTAAGTGTACTTCATTAGAACTGGGTTGTTGACTGTCTACAATGGAGTCATTGAATTATAGAACCAAAATAACTCCTTATCAAAAAGGACACAAGGTAGACAAGCAATTCCCAGGAAAGCTTAACTCATGAGCAATATGTTGTTAAAGTAGAAACACAACTGTCTGAGGAACCAGGGCTGCTTTTAAGTAACTGCCATTATGGAATTGACTTATTTCGCTAGGATATTAACCAAAATGGTACCCTAAATTTTGGGGTAGAGGACCAATAGTCATGTATAACTCAATCTTCACTTCTAAAATATTAAGATGGCAAGAAAAAATGAGAGCCTTTCCTAAGGCAATAATTGTAATAGCAGATAGAGGAATATATTATTCCCTTCTCTCAGAAAGACAATAAAACAAAGAGTGAGAATGTGAGTTCTAAGGCTATCAAAATCCTGTTTAGAGTCAATCATCTATACAGTTTTTATTTAAACTAATGATTTAGTTTTAAAAATGCTTTATTCCCTTACAGGATTAGCATCCACACTCATTTTTCAGTATTTCTTCTCTACCTACTCTGTCATTTATCCTACCCTCAAGGTAGAGATTGCTATCATATTTTGGCAGAAAGAGTCGTAAAAGACATCAGTGGCTGAAACATGCTATGTACCAAATGCAAAATACAAGAGCACAGTATAAATGCATTCTAACAATAGGCATGGAGAAAGCATGGGTTGACTTTGAGATTTTGCAGGAAGGTAGAATCATGACCTTTCATTATGGGACAATTCAGATGAAAGCAGAGTTCTTCTAAGAGCCCTAGAATATATTTTTTAAAGCCCTCTATTCTTAAAGGGGTGGTAAGGTTAGGGAGAGGTGCCAAGTCTGGGTGGGACAAGGGAAAATTCTAAGAATGTTTAAGTCAGGAACTGGTATGAAGAAGACTCAAAAGAAAACAAGGAAATCAACAGAAATAGGACCTCTGGGTCAGGAAGACCTTTACAAGGAGAAAAATAAAGCTCAAGAGAGTTACAGAGGAATTCTGGGGACCAGGCTAAGTGAAGGATGATTTCCTATCTGGTGGGCTTAATGTTGTTCTGATCCACAAAACTTGCTCGTGCCTTCGACCTTTGTTATAAGCAACAGAGGTGAAGTCGGATGGAAAAATCAGTCTATGAATGAGGAAGTTTCTCTTATTCTTACCAAATATTTAATTCTTTTTCTGAAACATTAATATTTCAAAACATATCCAGTTACTGGCTCTTCTGGCCACTTTTTCTTTTGACCCCTTAAACACTTTTTACTTTTAATATTTCTATTATCCCAGGGCATCTTTACCTTCTAGATAGCAAGGCTTGGTTTTCTCTCTTTATCTTTTTCTTTTAATAAGACCTCATAAATAGGAAAGAATAGGTTTGCCTGACTGTCTATTTATAAAACATTTTTTAAAAGAACATGGAATTTATAACTAAAAGTATGGTAAATTTTGAGGTAAAGATACATTAAAGACAATCTAGTCTTATCTTCTCAGTTTAGAGATGAAAAATATAGTCCTAAGTCCAAATACAGTATACTTTCCATAATACCATGGCCCAAGAGACTACCTACTCTCTCTCTCTGTCTCTCTCTGTCTGTCTCTGTCTGTCTGTCTGTCTGTCTCTCTCTCTCTCTCTCTCTCTCTCTCTCTCTCTCTCTCTCTCTCTCTCACACACACACACACACACACACACACACACACACACACACACACATACACACATACACACCCCTACTCGAATTCTATCAACCCACCCCAGACCCAGATAGATTAAGTGATCATTTTGATTTGAGGGGACCTGGAAAACCTAATTCACCCCATTATCACCAGGGAACTCTCCCATTTGAATCTGAAATTCTATCATAAGAGATTAGTTTATTTTGGTTGCATCACCAGTCCCTTGTTAAAATGAAAGTACTTTCTGGGGGATTTTCACTTTCCCAAGAGACTTCTGTATAAGATCCTAATCAAATAAAAACATTATCAAGTATTAACATTTTAATGAGAATGAATTTAGCATAGGATTTAAAGATGAAAAAAACTTCAACATCCAACCCTCACAGAAAAGGAAGTAGAGAACACTGAAAGTGAAATGATTTCCTCAAAGGTACACAGGTGGCAGGCAGATCTGAACTTCAAGTCAATGTTCTTTGTCAACAAATTCATTGCCTTTCCCCTTACATTGTTCTCCCACATGGAAGCTAGGGGAGAGATGGACCCTAAAGAAACAGTGTGCAATTAAGTTTTGCTAGGGCACACTGACCAGAACAGGCAGACCAAGGTTAGTTGGCTCTGGGAGGAGCCCTGGGCAGCAGGATGAACCTTGAAAGTATGGTCTGGAAGTTCTCACAAAGCCATAGAGGAAGCAGAATTCACTGAAGACAAATCACCTACTTCACAGTTTTATGCAGGAGCCAGCTATGAGTCTGAGTTCACTTTCTCTGTTCCCACTCATTTATTTTTAAATCAAGGTAGGATGGAGGGCAATGTAACAAAGAGAAACAAAATAGCAAGGTAAGGGAGAACAGGCATGATGCCATTCTGCATGGCCTTGTTCTACCCTGTTTTCATTCCAAGTTCAGACCAACTAAGGAAGAAGGTGACAATATACTTCTGTTTTCTTAATCATGAATCTACAATAATGAGAAAAGGCTTTTTCTTCACCTCAGAGCTTGGAAGCAGAAGGGAACTTGATGTATTTCAAATGATACTCCTCTGATCTTCCTGATGGAGGAGAACAGCTAAGGAGCCAGTCTAGGAGAGGAACACCAAGTCTTGTTTCAAACTTTTCCTGGCTCAGGGCCTCTGTGTAGATCACTTAACCTTTCAGCCTTTCTGGCTCTAAGACCAGGAAACACTGAAGATCTACATTAGCATATGAAATTTCCTCACTAGGAATTCACTACACCAAACAAACAAATATTTAAAACAAAGAAATATTGAAAATAAGAAGTGTTTAAAGGGTTAGTTCACTATATCATAGGTCCAGATTTAAAACAAACAAAATTCTTCAGATGAGTGACTGTTTCTATGTTGATATTTTCTATTTTTTTCCTATGCCTCTTTGGTAGTTCACGTATTGACAAGGATTATAAAAGAGAGATTTAAAATCCCTTTTCTTTACTTGTCACATCAGATGTTTTAAGAGACAGTGTAAATGTGGCATCCTTTGTGTTACTACTGACCACTCAGTTGGTGCTGCAGTGAATGACCCTCACCCTTGTGAAGTCTGACCTCAATCCATAAATTTCAACTTAAAAAAAGCACATCACCCATTGAGAATTACCAAATTAATGAGATGCACAAGTGACAAAATCTTCGTCATCCCAAGGGCTACAGCAGGTTTAATGAGACAAAATGTATCACTGGAAACTACACAACACTCTTCCCTCCTCTCCCTCCTTCCTTTCTTCAAAATTTATATTTATAGACTATGTCATAAAAATATAGTGATTTTTTACCAGTGCATCATAGGAGTAATGCCTTTTTTCCCACTGTGTATTACTGTGAAATTAAATTATATTGGGTTTGATATAAATGGGGATCTCTGTTAGTTAATAAGATCTGAGCACTTTGGAATCTCAGAGGCGAAAGGCACCTTGAAGATTCATCTTTCCATCCTCCAGACTTTACATATCTTTGGTCATTGTTTGTAATTGGACTTGTGATTTCAAAACTATAAGGAGCTCCTGGAATAATATAGATCAATACTTTCTCTGAAACTGGCATAATGCCATATGATATTAGATCAGTTCTCTCCAAAGACTGAGAAGTTAAGTGACCATTCCAGCCAGTGTGTGCCCAAGATGGGACTTGAACCCTGGTCAACTTGACCACAAGACCAGCTTCCTATTCAATACAGCACAGATGTCTACACAATAACGATAGCTTATATTTGTGTAGCCTTTCAAGGTTTATAAGCCCCTTTACACACAATATCTTACTTGATTCTCACAACAGCCTCACAAGGGAAGGGCTACCCCACTTGATAAAAGAAGGGCTGAAAGCTCAAAGCAGTTATATGACCTACCCAGTGTTACACAGCTAACAAGTGGTTAAGGCAGAATTGGAACTCAGGTCTTCCTTATACTAACTCCAGAGTTCTATCTATTGTGCCAAGATAATCACAGATAAGAAATGATGCCATTAAAATTTTTTTTTGTTTTTTTTTCAGTGAGAGTTCACATTCAGTTTCATCCCTGTGGAATAGGAAAAGGGTTTCTGAGGGACCTACATTGATGTGAGTTCAAATTAACTTTCACTGCATCCCAATATTCAACTCCAGTCCCACCATAGAAACCAGAGGCTATTTCAACTCCTGCTTTAACAAGCACTCCATTTCTACCACAGGAGTCCCTAGAGGTTATCCAGCTATTGTTTAAAGACATCTAGTGACAGGGGGCTTACTATGTACAGAAAAGCCCATTCCGTGAGTACATAGCCCTAATATTAGGAAATTTATCCTTGCCTCAAGCTGGAATTTGCCTGTTTATCCCTTCTGTCCCTTGAGTCTGGTTTTTGGCCCTGTGATTGACAGAACGAGTCTATTTCTTTAAATTCCTGTCAGTATCATCTATAGTTACAAGCACTCATTTGTACAACTGGTTCAGTAAATGCAAAGTGGTATTTCAAGGAGGAAATTGCAAATGTTTTATAATCATTCAGTCAGTCAGCTACAAATATTTATTGGGCAAAAATTATGCATGAATCACCAGAAAAGCACAGATTTAGAAGGGAACTTATAGCTCATCTAGTTCAACCAAACGATATTACAGATGAGAAAACTGAGGCTAGGGGGGAATCAAATAACTTGCCAAAGGTCACATAGTACTAAGTAGGATTCAGATTTAAGTCTTCTGATTCCAAATGCACTGTGCCAGTTTGCTTCCAATGTTAAGCTGCATAAAAAATTAAAAAGAAATATAAAGTATGTAGACTATTGCTCCTGACCCATTACATTCTGATTAGGATAAAAGATGTGTGAGCTGGCAAACTGATAGAATACGCATGACAAAATACATTAAAAGGTCCATTTTGTGGCGGATATTTATACAACTTTACCCTTCCCCACCACTGAGACCAACCAATGGATAATCAATTCTCTGGTTTTCAACTTCCAGGCTTTGGACAAGCTTAATGTAGAGAAGCACTAGCTTTATTATAAGAAGTTTGCGTAACTATCACATCCAGTGTTTTCTATTGTCAGCCCTTTTTAATTTCCATCTTCCTTTTCTTTTCACATAATTATTTCATCTGTGAATATTTGATGGCATTTTGCAAGAAGCCATTTTCAAAAGTACTTGCAAAATATTCCTCTGAGTTTAATAACCTTAATGGCACTGGGCTATTTTTTTAATACAGAATGACACACAGCTCCACTACTAATCTAAAGCAGATTTATTTATTTATTTAGCTTCATCCCTTGAGATTTATGTAAGAAGAATCTCATAAATGTCTGTCACTTTCATATGCTTTAAATAATTCAAACAGCTCAATTTAACTCAGAAAGCCCAGGCAGTGGTTGAAATAGGTTTTCCCCCACTGTGATATCTTTGCCACTTTTAATTTATTGAATATCTTCATAAAGAATGGCATGATATTACACAAAGACATTATTTTAAAATATATGATAATTGTTTTACATGTGTACTCACCTATCAATGAAGAGACTATTCCCCTGGGAAATTGTTCTTTTTTATAGATGAACCCCTTCTTTTAGGACGTAATTCTAGTAAAGTCCTATCATATGAGCATTTAACATGTTAATTTATGGTGAATAAGGAAGAAGCAGACATGCTAACATACATAGTTGCACACACAGAACCATCTGACACCAGCACCAGAATGGGGAAGTGGGTGTGCCATCTACTATATGTCAAAGCCGGTGCTTTTGCTCTACACAGCTATGGGGTAATTCCTGTGAAAGGTCCTTTGTGAGTCCTAGGTCCATTTAGTCCTCAGACCTTAATATTTTATCCCAGCTTCACTGGGCAGGTAGAGCTAGGGAATAATAAGGAAGGTGCAGGGAAGCTCCCAGGCCCACTTCACAGGAGAGAAACAAATTTCACCTTATGGGCTTACTTTAGAACCTAACTTTTCTTCCTCTCCCTCCGCGCGCGTGCACACACACACACACACACACACACACACCTCTTTGAAAGATATGATCCTACTATATGAAGTTTTTCTTTAGTGAATTTCTCATTTAAAAGGATAAAGCATCTCCATGAGTGAATAAATTATTCCTAGGTAGCAATTTCTTCCCCAAGAGAAATTTTTCAATGAAAGTTTGTATTAAGTACCTAAAATATGACTCAAGAACTGAAAGGAACATATGCATAATATCAGAAGATAAGTGCATTTGAGAGAAGCTAATTCCAGCTCTACCACTTAGTGCCTTGTATGGAAAATAGTCAAGTCACCTCAACTCTCTAGGACTCAGTTTGTTCATCTGTCAAATGAAAAGATTAGATTAGATGAGCTCTAAGTTCTCTTAGGGCAGTTAGGTGGTGCAGCAGAAAGAGTGTCAGGACTGAAGAGGAGTGTTCCTGAGTTCAAATCTAGCCTCAGAGACTTACCAACAGTACTGTAATCCTGGACAAATTTACTCTGTTTGCCTCAGTTTTGTCAGCCATAAAATGAAATGAAGAAGAATATGTCAAACTACTCCAGAATCTTTGCCAAGGAAACCCCACACAGATTCACAAAAATTCAGACATGACAAATAGCTCCAAGGGCAAGGGCAAGCAAAGTAGGATCTTTTTGCAAATTTTTGCTTATACCAAGAAGTATAATGCCTCTGAATAATGTGATTAAGGAGGATCTTTCCTACTCATTGATGGGCCTGCCCATTGAGGGAAGCTTGATTAGAGGAGTTGTTTTGTAGGAGGGTTCCAAGTACCTTTTGTTTTTTTTTAGTGAGGCACTGGATCAGAGGGTTATGCCCTCTGGCTTAGAAAAGCGTATAAATACTCTGGGGGTGAGGTTTTACTTTGGGGCTTAGTTTTTGGAAGAAGGTTTGTGTGCCAGATGAGATTCTGGGAAGCCATTAAGCAGACTCCCCCTCTTCTCCCCCTTTGAAAATCCAGATGTTGGTGCTTCCCTCTCTGATAAAGATGTATGTACATTAATGGTCAGGCAGTTTGGAAGTGCTGTCTGATGATTTTTGATTTCTCTGAAATTTTGATTTTGATTTTCTCTGATACCTGTGCTTGATTAAAGTGATTGTTAACCCCTCAAAAGTTGCCTTTCCTTTTAGAGAAACAGATCAAAAAACCTGTGATAGTAGGACCCCCTCTGGATGTTGGGGTGCTTACTGATACAACTTCCCAGGCTGAGAGTAAACAGGGAGGAAAACTGTGGTTGAAATTGTGGTTCACTCAAAGAAGGGCCAGAAGCATGCAGTCAGTTGTAATAGAATATGAGCTCAGTTACCATGGATACAGATTTCTGAGCCAATGGGCCACAAGTGGGAAACAGTATTTGGACCAGATGTACAAATCAGCACCATAGTCTAGCATGCAAATGGAAGAAGTAATTAATCTGAAATGCAAGCACAGAGGTTCAACTAAACTGCCTGTTAATATAATAAGCTTTATGAGCTTGGGCATGTCACAATCTCTCTGTCTGTTTTCTCAACTGTAAAATGAGAGTTAGAAGAGATGGTCTCTGTGGTCCTGTCCATATCTAGATCTATAGCACTATGGCCCTAAGTTATGGCCTTTGGTCAGAAAAAGGGTACCTTCCAGAGAGTTATCTCTTAAAATAATGAAACAAAAAGGGATAGAAAAAAAAAAAGTCCAGCAAAATCAACACATGAATAGTTGAAAGGTCAATCCATTATATTTATGTACCACAAGTTACTTAGCCATTCCGAATCAATGTGCATTTATTCTGTTTCTTGGTTTTTGTTGTTACAAAAAGGCTGCTGTAAATATTTTGGTGTAGATGGGAGCTTTCTTTCCATCCTCCTAGGGGTAAATGATGTCTGGCCATGAAATCCCTAAGTGAAAGAATATGTACATCCTACTCACTTTCTTAACATAATTTCATTATCCAAAAGGACAACATAGAAGTGTGTGGTGAGTCTGAAAATTTTGCAATACATGATAAACAAGGAAATATGGTCCAGAGAAGACACTCTCTCCTAAGACTCTCTGGACTCAGGTCAAAAGCTGCTGGTATATAAAATGGATAGACAGAAGTCTTCCTCAAGTTTTCCAAATGAAGAAAGAAATATTTGTAAAAAGAAATTCTGAAGAATGAAAATAAAGGATATAATCAAAGAAATGCATGAGCAAAAGAGAACTGGAGTTGGTCAAATGGCAAGAATGAGAAATTGATGATGGAAAGCCTGTGTGCTCCAGTGATATCCTTACTGTGAAGGAGGGCCACCATCAAAGTGGATGAACTCTCTGTGGTGAAATTTATCAAAGGACAGAAAAAATTTGAATAGAATGGGCAGCCATAGATTGTTGGTTTAAACCTATGTAGTGAGAGGGACTACTCACTAGAATGACATCACAGAACTACTTACATATTTCAATTCAAAAAAATTTTTTTCAGTATAAGAGTAATATGTTGTCCACCCTTCTCCATATATACTGTATTCATGACAATCATAATAAAAATTAATAATAGTAATAATTATTATTAAATACTTTTAAACAGTTTCAGGTTATTATCATAACTACAGGATAATCATCTTGGTGTTTTTGCCAACTTCCAATGAAACATCCATAGTTACCATCAAATCCAAGAGTCAGCCTCCAAGGAAAAGAATAGTCTTTTGTGAACTAAAAGAGTGTGTTTAATTGAATTATTCTAATTTGGGAAAGGAATGAGAACATTATCAATACCAGTTGCATTTCCTTGATGAGAAAGAAGGGAATAGTTAGAACTGAAGGATTACATAAGAGAAGGAAAGGGAATAAGCATTTATATAGTGCCTCCTATGTGCCAAATGATTGTTACAATAACCCTGGAAGGTAGGTATTATGCCCATTTTACAGCTGAGGAAACCTAGGCAAAGAGGTTAAGTGACTTGCCAAAGGTCACACAGCTAAGAAGTGTGTGAGGCTAGCTTTGAACCCAGATCTTCCTGACTCCATGCCAAACATTCTATCCACTGAGCCACCTGTAATGATATGGACAGACTCTCTGAGGCTGAAAGTTGCAGAGTAAGTTTGGACTTGCCTTGGTAGAAAATGATTCCTACATCCAGGAATTCCCAATACCAATAAAATCACAGGCCTAGTTGCTATCATTATTCCTAGAGAAAGACTCCCCCTCAATCTACCATTCAGAAAGCAGGTTTTCTGATTGGTTGAAAGGGATCTTGCAGCTCCAAAATAAACTAATGAGGTATCTGAGACTGGGAAGATTTCTAATTAACTTATCATTTCTATATCATGTTATATCTGTATTTCTCCAATCTCCTTTACCTTGTGGAAGGGTGAGGATCTAGAAAATACATCTGTATTCACTACAATATGAGAAGACAAAAGGAAGGAAAGAAACAGACATGGACACCAAGTTATTGTAGCAGTAGTAGAAGAAAGATGTCTAGGGTTTGGATGCAAAAGATATCTAAACAAAAGGAATAAAACTGAGAGGTAGAGGGGACTCAGTATAGTGAAAAAAAGGTTCACTGATAAGGAAGGTGATATACCATGGGCTTTTAACTTTTTTTTTGTCTTATGAACCCTTTTGGTAGTCCTGTGAAGCCTACAGACCACTTTTCAAAATGTGATTTTTAAATGCATAAAACACATAAGAAAAGAAACACATTGAAATACAGTTATGAAAATTTTTTGTATAAAGATCACAGAACCAATAAACCTTGTTTTATAAAATAAAGGCAAAAACCCTGAGGCTGAAGGTAAAATCTCTTAGATATAGGGCCAATAGAGAAAAGACTTTGTGCCCTCATAATGCTAAGCTAGGCTAAGACTCAGTGCTAGATTTTTGCACAGCCTCTTCCCACAGCTACAATTCAGTGATCCAAAAGGGGACCCACACCATGCTCAATAAAGAAGAAAATGATTGTAAGAGCTAAAGAATAAGATATAGCACTTTTCAGCATGATACATGTGAGTCAGCAAGGCAAAGAGCTGCTAAAAAGCTTTCTCATAAAAGCAACACACAGCAAGAGAATAACTTGTAAAGCCTTTTTATTTTATTTTTATTTCCTAACATAAAAAAATCAATCTCTTTTTTAAAAAGTCCTTTATAGTGAACAAAAAAGTCTTTATCAGAACAACACACTTTCAGCAGAAGTTCAAAACAAACCTGTGCCAACATGATAACAAAAAAAAAAGCAAAAAAAGAAAGAAGCATCCAAGAAAACATTTTGGGTGGGTTGGGTTTTGTTGGGTATTTTGTTTGTTTGTTTCATTCAATTGCACTGATGTATGTCCAAATAAAGCCCTGAATTTCTAGTCAGCATAGCTTTTGAAGTCCTTAACATTATTAACTGTGATACTGTTGGTCACAGTTTAGGGATAAATCTTTTCTTCCAAGTTAACAGGGTAAATTAAACTCTAAAGAGTCATTCCCAGAATCAGATCATATCATCCAGCACTTGGTTTATGTGCTCTATCTGACATTCTATCTCCTTTTACTTTTTTAATAAAGCAAAAAGCTCAGCCTCCGCAGGGAAATATTGCTGTAATCCAGTGAAAAGGACTTACAAATCTTTTACCTTGCTCCTGTTTTCTATAGATAGTTTCATTTGTTTTTTTCAGGAACACTCAAATTCCCTCAAGCAACTCACAGTAGTATAAGTTCACCTATCCAGTTGTCTTCAAGTCTTAAGATAGCATTGTAAGTAGTTCCATATCAACAGGCATGCTGTCATCAAAACCACAGGCACCTGATTCTCCCAAAACTGGTTGACCAAATGCAATGGTAATTTAAATGGGAAGATCTTTCCCATTGAGTGGGATAGGTTTAGTGAAGACTTCTCAGATTATAATTCTTCTCCCAGGGGTGAGGTAAGACCTAGAGGCTCAAAGTTACAATATTTTTAGAATAGAATAGTTCCATATAAGGATATAAAACTGTGTAGTGTATTAGAGTCTCAATGATTGGATAAAACTTACATAATTCCTCAATGTCTTCATTTCAAAAGGGATTGGTTAGATTTCGTGTCTAGAATGTAAGATCATATTCTCAGCTAATGAGGTTAATGGTCAGTGGAGGAGGAGGGACTTGCGTTAGGGTCTATATAAATCACTGCCTTTTCTTTGTCTTTGTCTTTCCTACTCCTACAGGATAGCCCCGCTTCTCGAGAATCAAATAGGTCACTTTTCTGTCATCACTTTGAGAGGCCTCTGAGTAACTGATTTATGTAGGGACCTGAGCCATCCCACACACCATCCATTAATAGACCCATGTGACCTGCCTGTGTCACATGGAAGCCTGAGTCACATAAGATTGTGGTGGCAGGAGCTTGCTGAATGGGTGGAACAGGAAGAGTGGAATAGGAAGAGGTGGAGCTAGAGCAGAGCTGGCTTTCTCTTGTCTGAATAAATATTTTGGTTCTGTCTTTTATGTGGAGAGTCTGTTGCACCAGGATATTCAAGGTCGCAGTAGGCCCTGTAAATATCGTGATGGTGCTACATCAAGAACAACTACGAGTCAACCAGATGTCCAGTGGATAGAGAGGACTAGATTTGGAGTCAGGAAGCTCTGAGTTCAAATCCAACTTCAGATACTTATTAGCTAGGAAAGACACACTCTGTCTGCCTTAGTTGTCACATTTATAAAGTGGGGATAATAAATAACACTTTCCTCCCAGGGTTGATGTGAATATAAAATGAGATATTTGTAAAGTACTTTGCAAACTATAAAAACAAATAATGGCTGGATAGTTAAGTTCTTTTTTTTAACCAGACTTGTAATTTTATTAATATAGGAAGCTATTAGTGAGGACCTTCCTCTACCAATACAGACTAGCACCTTCTCTGGAATTTATGCTCTTAGAGAATAGCCAAGAACACTGGAAAGTTAAGTGACTTATCTAAGGTCACACAGTAAATATATGTCAGAGGCAGGTCTCAAAACTAGTTCTTTATCCCCATAAGGACAGCTCACTATCTATACCACACTGCTTCTCAATACCTAGCTAATATTAAGAAATACATTCCTACATTCTGAGGAGAAAACAGTTAAGGTAAAAAATGTTTCTGAACCAGCAAATTTGTCCCTTACCATCATAATCATGAGCAATAAGTCATTTATAAAAATGATGAAATTGAGAGGAAAGATGGTCAATGCCTAAAGCTCTGGATTCATAGCTCTCCTTTTTGGTCACCAAACTAAGGAGGTCTAATCAGTTTTGAAGACCTTAAGATCAAATAACTCTGAATAGATGACCTTTCCCTCCAGCTAAAACTAGGAATAAACTACTATGATGAAAAAGGAGAGGGCAAGGGATGGTTAATGGGGGGGGAGCAAAGAAAGAGAAAGGGAGAGGGAAGGGAGAGAGAAGAAAAGAAAAACAGGGAGGAGGAGGGAGGAAGAGGCAGATAGGAGAGGGAGGGAGAGGGAAAGAGAAGGAGAAAAGGAGGAAAAAAGAGAGAGAAGACAAAGACAGAAACAGAGAGCAAAAGAGAGACAGAGGATGGGGAGATAGGAAAGAGGGAAGAAAGAAAGAGAAAAAGGAAGGGAAGACAGAAGAAGCAGAAAAAGGATGACAAGGAGAATAAGGAGAGCAAGAACAGAAAGATTTAAAGATCTCATGATAATATAAATGCAGGATAAGTTGAGATCTATTGAACACATGGAATGCTAGGGGAAATTCCTAACTCAAGAGAAACAAGAAAATATGTAAAAGTGACTCCTATATGATGAAAATAAAATCCTTAGCCATAATCCTAAAAAGTTAAGATACACAATTATTCTCGAAAAGATGGCACAATATCAATAAGCAATAGCTCTTGTAGGACCATCTTCACATAATCCCACCTGCCCTACTCAATTCCTAGACCAAAAAGAGAAAAAAGGAAAAAAGAAAGGGTAATACCTGTTGTTCAATTTCAACCCAACAGAATAAAACTATTTACTCCTGTCCACAAAAAAAATGAACAGTCCATCATACCCTTCATTTACATATCCTTCTTAAGTGAGATAAGAAAAAAGAGAACTCTGGCTGTCTGCTTGATCTGAGCAAAAGAGAAGCCAAGAGGCTGCCATTCTCTGTTCCAACTTGAAAGGATAAGAACAAGGTCATAATAAAAATTTCCAAAGACATGGATCTTGAAAACCTATCTATTACTGGTCAAGTCAATAATGTTTATAGTCAGTCTCAAAAGATGACAGATTTAATGATGAAAGATAACTCAAAAGTCAACTAGTCCAACCACCTCACTTTCACAGGAACACAATGAGCTGAGAAAGGTGAGGCAGCTTCCCCATAGTAGTACAGTTAGAGGGAAAGGGGTGATTTGAAACCAAGTCCTCTGACTCCAAAGCCACTGTTCTTCCCCCAAGGGTAAGACAGTATCTTATCTCCTGCATCCCAAGTTCTGTTCATTGGACATGGTGTCCTTTATACAAAGAAAGTATTTGTTTTGAAAGTAAGGGGGTACAATTCTATTATCAGTCTAATCCAGATGACTCTTTGTGGATCACTCCTTTGCAGGCTGGTATAAATTAAAGGGTAAGTAATTCTACACTACCTTTCCTCTGGCTCATTCAAACATCTATAAAGAGCCATCCATAAAAGTAGCTTTGCCAATGCAAAGGAAACCTGAAATGAGGAATTGTCATGCCATAGGGAACGCTTTCAAATATTTTTAATGCCTGGGTTTTTTTTTTAAATGGTACAAAATTCCATTTGTGATATTTCATCACTGATGTCAAGACATGTTTTCTATAGTCAAACACAAAACCTCCTCTATGTCAATAATACACACAAGGGGTGTGATTTTCAAATGTGGGTTGGAAAGTGCTTTTCAAACCCTGCCTGGAGCTGATAAATGTTTCAGGCTTGACATAGAAATATAAATAATCCTTTATAGATAGAAGCAATATTTTTACAATCTTAGAAATGTACTTTCCATGATCATGGACAAAGTCCTACCTGCAGAGGAAATGTCAAAATTCCCTCTGTTTGGACTTTGTACTTCTTTCTAAGAAGTTGCCAATTTAGTCAGTCTTGAAGAACTGTGATAATCCCCTATAGCTACACAGCTTTGCAAGCAAGAAGAGATCTTTGGGGATGGTTCTCAAAGCACTGAAAAGTGCCACCTTTCATAGACACTGCTGGTTCGTACTCCTGTAATTCACTATGAGACGAAAGGGCAAGAAAGATCATTGGGACAGCTATTGTAGCATTTCTCTGCATGCCATCACCGACAGGATACTTTCTAGATAAACTCTGGTGTAATAGAGTCAACTTCAGAAGCCTGAGTCCAGAAGTCATAGATGAAAATAATTTTTATCACTTTTAGAAATACCAGGTATGTTCCCAAGCTGTAATATTTAGCACCATAGGCTCACTCCCTCTACCTTAGTCAACTGGAGAAAAGTGAATAGAATTACTTTAAGATAACTGCATCATCTGTCTCATCCATCTAATTTACATAATAATTCCAGAATTACGCCCCTCCCTCTGGTTAAAGTACTAGAGGTAAGACCTTGAACAAGTCACTTGACTCTCTGAGGCACAATTTACTCAGCTGTAAAAGTAGGGATAATACTTGCATGACTTAGCTAGTATCATAAGATAATTATCCTTTTAAAGAATCTTAGTCCAGAGGTATCAAACACTGCTACAATACTCTTAAGTGTGGCCCAAAGCAGATTGAAATGCAATTTGAAAATACTTAATAAAATAGATAAAAATATAATAAAACATGGATAATATTACATATAAAAACTGTCAAAATGTGATCCACACAGATCCTTACATACAGTTTAATGGCCTCTATTTGTGCTTGACACCACTGATCTAATCCCACCCTCTCATTTTATAAATGAAGAAACTAAGCTGAAGTGACATGCACAAGGTCAAAGAAAAGAGCCAGGATTCAAGTCCATGTTTTTGTTTTTTTTAAAAAAGCTTATTCAGTTTAATTCCATTTTCAGTTCCAAATTCCTTCCCTTACTCTTTCCCCCAGCCATTAGGGTAAAAAATATAATACCCTTATATATATGAAGTCATGCAGAACATTTCCACATTAGCCATGTTCAAAAAAAAGAAAAGAAAAAGAGGGAAATAATGTCACTTAAACTGCACTCTGAGTCCATCACTTCTCTGCCTGGAATAGATGACATTTTTGATCATGAGCCCTTTAAAATTGTGGCAGATTATTATGTTGATCAGAGGTACTAAGTTTTTCACAATTATCTTTATAATATTGCTGTTAACTGTGTGAATTCTCCTGGTTCTGCTCACCTTACTTTGGATCAGTTCATGTAAGTCTTTCCAAGTTTTATCATTGCTAATAGCATAATGGTATTCCATCACCTTCATATACAATAAACTGTTTATCCATTTCCCAATTGATAGATATCCCCTCAGTTTCCAATTATTTGTCACCACAAAAAGAATTACTATGAATATTTTTGTACATATAAACCTGTTTCCTTTTTTCTTTAATTTCTTTGGGGTATAGATATATCAGTGATATTGCTAACCAAGTATATGTTTTTCAATTAAAAACCGACTGCTCGTTCAAACCCTCACAAATGTAGTTGTAGGGAAAGAAAGAAAGGGAAGGAGGAAGAAACTATATACTAGCAAGACAAACTTCCAACTTAAAGAGCACTGGACATGAAATCAGAGGACCTAGATTAGAATCCTGGTTCAGCAAGTCACTGAAATTCTCTAGGCCTGTTTCTCTGAATGTAAAAATAAGATAGGTTGGCTCTCTGATCTACATCATCCCTTTTAGGTCTAGATCTATGATCTTAAAAATACCTTCCTTCTCTTAGTAAATAGATGAATGAGTACAGAAACAGAATATGGTATACACTATTAAAAGGTGGCTAAGTCATTAATAAAACAGAAGAGAAAGTAGGTAAAGGAGAAATATCTGGTTTTCAAACTGATGACTCCAATTAAACTTTTAAATGAATACATTTAATTATTTAATCTAAAATCTCGGACTCGAAGAGTTCAGTGTAGCCCCAAATTGGGAGGGTCATATGTAATCAGAAACTAAGACAGTAAATTCACAAACTAAGAGCTGAAAAGGACCTTAGAGGCTAACTAAAGTCAACCCTCTTATATTATAGATAAGGAAGGTGAAACTCAAGAGATTGTACAAAGTTCACACAGGAAATAAGCATTAGAGGTTAGAAACCTTTTGATTCCAGAGTCAATACTTTCTCCACTATGTAATACTGATCACCCCTTCACTTCATATTTTATGCTAGACATCAGGAAATTCTTTGACTAAGCTTGTTTCCTCATTACTTTGCAATAATCCTATGAGTAAATTCCAAGGAAATTTCTTATATATTAATTCTCTTTACCTAATCTAGAACTCTTTAGTTTATTTTAATTAGGCCAAATACTTCTTAATTTAATGCTAATCACCATTTACTCTTTATTTAGCTATTCATTGATAATCACATTTCTGTCATCTTTTCATTTCACTGAAACTTATTTTACCTCCTTCTTCTTCTTCTTCTCTTCCTGTCCTTGTACACATGTGCACAAAATAGAAAATAGATCATTATCATAAATGGACTGCCATCTTCAAAACAGTAAGAAGTTTGAAAGCAGTTGTGTTTGTCCTTCGTTTTTGAAGAGGACCATGACATCAACGAAATGATGACATGACTTGCACTTGACTTTGATTTGAGGGAGTGAGGGCTGTGCAAGGTCACCACTCTTACTTTCCCCTCCAGAGTCATCTGGATCCAGTGACCAGATATTCATCGGGATGACTAGAGATGGCTCAAGATCCAATGGGAGACCCTGGGTCTTTCTGGCTAAGGCCTTTTCAGGTACTGACTTAGAGTGAGGTAATGCTCATTCAGTGAATAGACTTCTTTAAGGAGTAGTCAAGGGATGGCCCCTTTAATTAGAAAAACCAAAAAATTAAGCTGGGAGGGCAAGATCCTCAGGGTTACTGTTCCAAAGAGAAATAGTTACCAATGATATTCTAAGCCAGGAGAGCCCAAAAAAAGCCATCAAGTGGAGCTTGGGCAAGGAAGGAAGGAAGGAAGGAAGGAAGGAAGGAAGGAAGGAAGGAAGGAAGGAAGGAAGGAAGGAAGGAAGGAAGGAAGGAAGGAAGGAAGGAAGGAAAGAAGGAAGGAAGGAAGGAAATCTAACCAGTAAACCCTACGTTAACTGGGCAGCTTCTGGCCATGAAAATTTATGTTTCTCAAACTTTTTTAAACATCACACAACATAGTCACGAACTCATTTTTCTGAAACAATTTCTGTTGCAGAAAGTCCTTCCTTTATTTTCAGAGGCTTCCCTCTCTCACCATCCCTCATCTGAAGAGAATGACCCACTCAGAGATATATGAAATTGGCCAACTGCCTCTTTCTTTCCTTTTGAAAATACACAAAACATACCAACTGGATTTGAAGATCTAGTTTTTTCTCTCTCCTCAGACTAACAGAATCTATGGAAATACAGAAACAAATTTGGAAACAAAAGTGGGATAGACACTGAGCTTAGGGTTAGATTGGAATACACCATTGCTAGGAAGTCCCGTGGAAGTTAGGCTGCTCAAGAAGCAAGAAAGATACTAACCTGGCAAGACAGGACTAAGGACTCTAGACACCTTGAAGCAATTCTACAATACTTAGTCCAAGCCCAGGAGATTTGCAACTGACAGAAGATATGAAGAACCTGATTATGTGAACCTGGAACAAAGAAGGATCACTTAAATTTTTGAAGGAAAGTAGTATGATGGTATTAGTGAGTACCTCCATTTTCACTGAGGCTTACAAATCATCAAAATGTCAACAAGATCAATAAGAAATTCAGTATGTACTCCTTGACCTTAGGGATTTGGGGACACTCCTTCCAGGAAAGTTCTATAGAGGCACTGAAAATAAGGGTAGGGAACTATCTAAAAATGGTTTTACTACAATTATTCACATAAATTAATCAATTTTGAAAGCATTTATTAAGCCCTTCTATAACTGACAGCTTTCTTCCATCTTATATATCAATGTTACATGTTGTTTCAGTCATGTCCAACTCCTTATGACTCTATTTGGGGTTTTCTTGGAAAAGAGAATGGAATAGTTTGCCCTTTCCTTCTGCTGCTCATTTCACAGACAAGGAAACTGAGGTAAGCAGGGCTAAGTGATTTGGTCAGGGTCACGGAGATAATAAGTGTCTGAGGGTGGATTTGAACTGAGGAATAAGAGTCTTCCTGACTTCAGGCCAGAACTCTATCCACTGTGCCACCTAGCTGTGCTCTATGTTACATGACAGGGATACAAAGCAATGAAATATTTCTTGTTTTCACCAAATTTGTCATCTATCTGTGGAAAGAATGTTTATACATAAGATGATAATAAAATATATACAGCAAATTCAAGGAATTGGAGTGAGAGAGTGTTCCCAAGAGCATAGGTGAAGAGGTGTGTGAAAATCAGGAAAGGCCTCATGTGGGAGGTGGTGATTCAGCTAAGTTTTGAAAGAGTTTAGGGACTATAAGAGATAGAAGTAAAGAGGAAAAACATTCCACACATAGGGGAGTCAGATGTCTAAAGACAGGAGAGGGAATGAACAAGCATTCTCTCAACATTTGTTCAGATTCTGAGCTTAAATTGGATGCCATCAATCATTTGGGTAGCTCCAATTTGTCCTAGTTTGCGAAGGCTGCTTTTTAAGTGGCAGGGACCACTGCTTCCATGTTCCCCAATGCTTGTAGAATTATAAAGCTTGTTTGAGGTACATCAGACAGACTGAGGCTGGTTGCTCTGTTTAATCTTGAAGCACTATTGTGAATTCAATTTATAATACCAAAAAAAACAAGTGGGATCTAATAGACCTGCCCTTGAGAGTGCGTACACACACACTAATAGACCAATATTCCCATACAGATATATGACAAAATTATCCCTCTAAAATCTAAAAACCTGCTGCCTCTTCACTAATGGTAAGATACCCTTTAGTCACTGAAGGCTAAATGACAAAACAAAGATACTTCCTAAAATGAGAAGAACATCCTAACCTGCTGCTTCTCAAATTAAAGTGGTGAGAAGACACTACAGACAAAAAATGTCCTCCTGTGAACTGAGAAGCAAACTGGAACTGCTGTTTATTTTAAATTTGTTTTCAATGGATTACAGGCAAATATTCAGCAGCAGGCAATGGGAGAAAAAGGACATTTTCTTCTCAGTTCAAGTCCTCTATAATACAGATCCTTAAACTGAGGCCCATACCCCAAAGGGTCTGTAAAAAGATTTCAGAGAGTCTCTAAACTGTGATGGGACCAAAAAAAAAATCTTTATGTAACACAGACCACTCTGACCCCTACCGTCAATCAACCAGTTATGTTACATTTCACTCCTCCTCCGAAGTTCTCTACTACTCATAAAGGGAATTTGGGTGGACCTAGACCAGAGGTGGGAAACCTGCTGCCTGGGGGCCTCACATGGCATTCTAGGTCCTCACGTGGTCTTGTGACTGAGTCTAAGTTTTACAAAACTAATCCTTTTATTAAGGGGATGCATTCTGTGAAGTTTGGATTCAGGCAAAGGGCTGTACTTGAGGACCTAAAGGGCTACAGGTGAACTTGAGGCTGCAAGTTCACCACCCCTGGTCTAGACTCCATGCAAATGTCTCCAAGCACTACTAACTGTTCCCTCAAATAATGGAGGAGGCTTCTCTATATCCCCTGATTCCATATAACCACTGATTTTTTTTAATTAGCTTTTACAAAGAAATGTTTATTTCAAGAGGTTTAATCAAAATTATTTGTTACAGAATATGTGGGAGGCAGAATTACACCCCACCCTACTTAGTACCAGCTCAGTCTCTGTGGTGGGCATTAGATTCATAGTTTAGTTGGGTTCTATTGAATGAAACCATCAGAAGGTTATCTGATCTTGACCACA
This sequence comes from Notamacropus eugenii, assembly GCF_028372415.1. NCBI lineage: Eukaryota > Metazoa > Chordata > Mammalia > Diprotodontia > Macropodidae > Notamacropus > Notamacropus eugenii. The sequence goes on along the minus strand of NC_092873.1, from coordinate 397,912,368 downwards.
TGGTTGCAGCAAGTTTGAACCAGGTGGGCATAGTCTTGTGGGATCTCTGAAAAGCCCCAACTCCCTCCAAGCTGGAGCCCACTGTTTTGACTAGATATCACCACTCCCAAAGCCTCCCCAGCCTGCTAGATGAACTTTTGTTATGTAACAGAGTCCAGAGGCTGGGCATGCCAAAGAGACTTCCTCCAGGTTGAAGAATATTTAAACCCTGCCCACTCTGTCCCTCGCACTGCAGTACTTCTGCAAGGTGTCTTAAATCACTATTCCCTTCCCTCCATTAAAGACCCCTGTGGGAACTTTGGTAATCCTCTTTATTTAGAGTAGACAGTTCCCATAGGGCACAGCTGCAGTTCCAATGTCAAACTCCCCTTCAGGCTTGGGTCCCAGGCACCCTGGTGTTTCAGGCTTCACTGCTGAATTAATTGACTGCTCTATCCCACCTATAATCCTGGCTTCAGAGTTGTCCTGGCTCAAACTCCTGATCCATGAAGATCACCTCCAGAACCTGAAACTGAGGAAGACAAATACAAAATAGAAACCAACACACCCCCCCTACATTTTTCAGAGCAAAGATGAAAGAGAGGGAGCAACTGAAGGACACACTTCAATATTTCAGTTCATGCATGGTGTCTATGCAGTAGGTGTCTAGGATATTCACCCTTCAGACACAGATAAGAGTGTGACACACACACACACACACACACACACACACACACACACACACACACACACACACACACACACACACACACACACACCAGAAAGAGGGTTGGGGAGAGGGAAAGAGGGACCAAATGGATCTCACCAGTATTAAAGACTGAGACAGTCAGTCAAAGGAGGCTCTCCCCCACCTAGCCAGTTGAAGACAAAGAGGCCTCCAAGTTAGACAATCTGGAAATGCTTAAAAGGCCCCTCAAGGATGCCTCCATATAAGGACTAGCATGCCTTCAAAAACCAATATTACATTTATTTTCACCAACTTCTATCTGAAATTTAACACTTTTTTCCATTATTTAAAAACATTATTTTAATATGCACCAGGCAGCTAAAGAAATCCATGACATTAAAAATATAAGAACCTCAGCTCTAAAGTTACTGCTAAATAACACAGAATTCATATTTCAAGGCACCACTTAAAAAAAAATATTGCAGCATTAGAGTATTTCATTCAGTCCCCAATTATTCCTCTGCAAATCCTGCATGACTTCAGTTTTAAGAGCATTGGTAACAATCCATAGGGATGAATAACACAAAAACTATTTTCAGTATTTAACATTTAATAACATACTTCCATAAGCATTCACAGAACAAAGGCCATAGGTAGATTTGGCTATTTAAAAACCTGACACATAATTTGCTTGAAAAATAGTCATTTACTGCTCATTTCATTGGATGTTTTGATAATATTTGCAAGCTAGAAAACTGAAAAATCATGATTTTCATAATGATTCCTCTACATTTTTCTTCACTGGAGGCAATATTTAGTTAGCAGTGGCCCTTACTATCCTCAGGCAAGTACTGCTGCTCAGGAGTAAAATGGGAAACATGATATTTTTTTCCTCTTCAACTCTAAAGGACAATATATATGGATGATTACTTTGTCTCTCATAATAAAAGCATTTATTAAAAATAACTAGAATGTAATAATAATAATAGCTAGTATTTGTGTACTTCTTGAAGGTTTGTAAAGCACTTTGTATGTATTATCACACTTGACCCACATACTACAACTTTGTGAGACAAGTGCTACTGTTAACTTGATTTAAGGGATGAGTAAAATGAGCCTGGGAAGGATTAAGTGACTTTTCCTAGTCACACAGCTGTGGTGTTTGTCCTTTGTTCTCAAAGAGGACCATGACCTGCAGTTGACTTTGATTTGAGTGGGGGAGGGCTGTGCAAGGTCACCAACCTCACTTTCTTCTCTTGAGCCACTTGGGTCCACTGGCCAGATATTTATCAGGATAACTGGAGGTGGCCCAGGATGCAAAGTGAGACCCTGGTCCTTTCAGGCTGAGGTCTTACCACATTCTCACTTTGAGTGAGATACACCCATTCAATGAACAGGACTCTTTATGTAGTCGCTCAAGTAGTTACCCCTTTAATCCAAAATAATAATTAATAATAATCAAAGTGGGAGGGGAAGACCTTCAGAGTTGCTGGGTAAAAGAGAAGTCGTTATTATTTAGTAATTACACAGCTATTTACTGTTTGAAGCAGCATTCAAACTGAAGTCTTCCTGACTCCAAATCCAGCTTTCTAATACTGTGCCACCTAGAAGCTATGTGAGAAGCCAGTTTTAGGTTTCTAAAAAGCTTGATAACCTCAAATCCCTTAAAATAATCATGGTTAGGGTTGTTAAAGGCAGCTAGGCAGCCAGATAGAGTGATGGATAGAATAACAGACCCAGAGTTAGGAAGACTTGAGTTCAAATCTAATCTGAGATACTGTGAGGCCAAGCAAAGTAGGATCTTTGGCTGTTTTTGTTTTACTAAGTATAATGCCTCTATTTGAATGTGATTAAAGAAGATCTCCCATTGAGGGAAGCTTGATTAGGGAAGCTGTTTTGTAGGAGGGTCCCAAGTACCTTTTGTTTTTTCTATTGAGGCACTGGGTCAGGGGGTCATGCCCTCTGGCTCTGAAAAGTGTACAAATACCCTGAGGGTGATGTTTTACTTTGGGGCTTACTGAATAGAAGTATTTGTTTGACCAGAAGAGAATTCTGGGAAGACACTAAGGAGCCCCTTGCCTTGGAAAACCTAGATGTCCATGCTTCCCTCTCTGGTAACTCTGGTCAGACCTGTCTGTTGAATTGTGATGTATGCATTGATTATGGTCAGACACAGGAAGTCATGTCTGTTGATCTTTGATTTCTCTGTATTTTCTCTGAAGTTCAGGCTGCTGACTTTTTCTCCTGAACTAACTGAATGATGCATGTGCTTGATTAAAGTGATTGTTAACCCCTCAAAAGTTGCCTTTTCTTCTAGAGAAGCAGATAAAAGAACCTGTGATAGCAGGTCCCCCTGTGTATGTTGGGGTGCTTACTCTTACATACCATTATTAGCTGATGACATTAGGCAAGTCACTTAACCTCCTTTTGCTTCAGTCTCTTCATCTGTAAAATGGTGCTAAAAATACCACTTTTCTTCCAGAGTTGCGAAGATAAAATGAGTCCATATTTGTAAAGTGCTTCACAAACCTAAAGGTTCTGTACAAATGTCAGCTGTGCTATTGTTGTATTTTTTGTTGCTAAAAAGTAAAATGAGCTGTGAACCCCTTTTTTGGAGGTCTTTGGGGGAAAAACTGGATGACATCTTGTCAGGTACTTTGTAGTAGAAAAGCCAGGGTATATTGGACTAGATGACTGCCAAAGCCCATTCTAACCCTCAGATTCTGTTATAATCAAACAGAATTCCAGCTATTTGTATATTACAATCACATGCTTTCATGGAAAGAGTAACATATCTGGAATTGGAGAACCTGTATCTCAGGCAGCTAGTGGCATAGTGGTTAGAGTACAGCACCTGGAGTAAGGAGGACTTGAATTCAAATCTGACTTCCAACACTACTAGCTGAGCAAGTCACTTAGCCCTGTTTGCCTTAGTTTCTTCATCCGTAAAAATGAGCTGGAGAAGAAAATGGCAAACCACCCCAGTATCTTTGCCAAGAAAATTCTATATGGGACTCATGAAGAGTCTGAAAGGACTGAAACAACAGAACGACAACAATGAACCTGTACCTAAATCCACTACTTGCTACTGGTGAGTAATACCTACAAGGAAAATAACTTAAACCTTTCTGGCCCTCAGTTTCCTCATCTATAAAATGAAAGTGTTCTACTAAATGACCTCTAAGGTTGAGTCTAAAAATATAATCCTATGTTCTGACTACAAGGAGCATAATTTCCTGGATGGGACACCCAATCTAAAGTCAGGAAACTGGCTTCCCATACTGCCTGAGACATTTACTAGCTCTCCAGGCTGCATCTCTTTCTCTCTCTCTCTCTCTCTCTCTCTCTCTCTCTCTCTCTCTCTCTCTCTCTCTGAGTTTCTCTACAGTGCCCCAGAAACCTCTTCAACCTAGAAGATAATTCTACCCCTAGACTTCATAAACAGTAAAGTACCCTCTATTCTCCTCTGATGGGCTGCTTTCTCCCAGAACCTCCATTTTAAGAAGGAGGGACACATAATAGACTTCTAGGAGCCAAGATGGCAGAGTAAACAGTAAATTTCTGTCGCTCTCCGTATTCACCTTGAAATAACCATAAAATAATGCCCCAGAGCAAATCCTGGAATAGCAGAACCAGCAGGAAGATTAGATGGAGCAGTCTTTTAGCCCAGGAGACTTGGAGGATCAGGAAGAAAGATTCATCTTACATAGGTACAAAGGGAGTGCATTCTAGGACAGGAAGCATCCCAGTAAGTCAGCAGCAAGCCCCACCTCAAACCAGTGGGAAATCCTGAGTGGTGGATCAGGCAAATGCCTGGGCATACCCAAGAGAACTAGCAGACTCCAGCTCAGAGAACCATCATGTTCTTTTGTATAACCCTGGATGGGTAGGTGTCCAGCTGCAGCCAAAACTCCATGTGTCTCAGCATAGCCCAAAGCAGATGAACATCTTCCTGTGGCTAGATGTCTGCGTGCTTCAGCATTGTCTAGGGCAAACAGGCATGCTCTAGAAGCCAGACCTCTACATGCTATAGTGTAGGCCAAGGAAATGCAGAAAAACCCCACCTGGCCTCAGAACACAGCAGATACTACCACTAGGACCCCAGTACAGCACCAGGTAACCTTCCAGACCCCTAGAGCCTCCATCAGCACAAGCCACCCCCAACCATACCCTTCAACACAGCACCAGACACAAGGGTCCCCTGTGGGCCTCAGGGAAATAATCCCAGCAGCAGGTTAACAGCCAGGCTCTAGAACTACTGGCACAAGAAGCCTGAGATAGAGCCCCTTCCATCCTGGGAACAGATATCAAATTTAAAAGAAAGGGGAAAGGCCAAAAAAAAAAAAAAGATGAGCAAAAAGGAACAAAAAAGAATCTGACAACAGAAAGCTACTATGGTGACAGAGAAGACCAAGACACAACCCCAGAAGAGGAAAACAATGTCAAAACATGTATGGACTAAACCCCAAGATAAATAGAAGTAGTCTCAAGCCCCAGATTAATTCATGGAAGAGTTCAAAAAAAGAAAACTTAAAAATCATATAAGAGAAGTAGAAGAAAAATTGGGGAAAGAAATGAGAGTGATACAAGAGAATTACCAAAAAAAAAAAAAAAAGACAACAACTTGGAAAAGTGGTGAAAAAGTAGAATTGGCCAAATGGAACAGGGGATACAAAAAGGCACTCAACAAAACAGCTCCTTAAAGAGTACAATTGGCCAAATGGAAAAGAAAATACAAAAGCTAATTGAGGAAAACAAAACCTTAAAGTTAAGAGTTGGCAAGTGGAAGCTAATGACTCTATGAGACATCACAAATCAATCAAATTCAAAAGAATGAAAAAAATGTAAAATAATTCATGAGAAAAACAACTGACCTAGAAAATAGATCCAGGAGAGACAATATCAGAATCATATGACTGAAAGTCATAATTGAAACAAAGACCTGGACAACATCTTTCAAGAAATTATCAAGGAAAACTTCCCTGCTGTTCTGGAATCCACCAATCACCCCAGGAAAGAGACACCAAAATAAAAACCCCAAAGAACATTATAGCCAAATTTCAGAACTATCAGGTCAAGGAAAGCATTTTACAAATGGCCAGAAAGAAACAATTCAAATATTGGGCTGTCAGAATCAGGATCACGCAGTACTTGACAGTTACAGATTAAAGAATCAGAGGTCATAGGACATGATATTCCAGACGGTAAAGAAGCAAGGAGTATAATCAAGAATCACTTGCCTGGCAAAATTAAGCATAATACATCAAAGGTTGAAATGGTCACTCAATACAATAGGATTTCAAGCATTCATAAAGAGAAGAGCATAACTCAACCAAAAATTTTACTTCTAATATCAAGACTCAAGAGAAGCATAAACAGGTAAAAAAGGGGAAAGAAAACATAAGGGGATTCAGGAGAGCAAAACTGTTTACATACCTACATGGGAAGATGATACTTGTAACTAAAAATTGTTTCGCTAACAGTACATATAGAAGGAATATACATAGACAGAGTGTGTAAGATGAATCCAAGGGAATGACATAAAAAAAATAAGGGATGACAAAGAGGAGTACTGAAGGAAGGGAGTACAGAATGGGTACAGAAGGAAGGGAGAGGTAGAATGGGGTAAATAATCTCACATGAAGAGGAGAGAAAAACCTATTGCAGTGGAAGGGAAGATGGGAGGGTGCGTGATGGCCATTGCTTGACCCTTACTTTCATCAGTACTGTCTTAAAGAGGGAATAAAATGGACAATCTGTTGAATATAAAATCTATCTTACGCAATGGAGAAGTAGGAGGAGAAGAGATTGAGTAAAGGGGTGTGGGAGAGGAGACTGACAGAAGGGAGAGCAGATCGGGGAGGTGGTAGACAGAAGCAAAACACTAGTGGAGAGGGAAAGGGTGAAAGGAGAGAGAAGATAGACAGGAGAAAGAACAGGATGGAAGGAAATAAATAGGTAGCAATCATAACTGTGATTGTGAATGGGATGAACTCTCCCATAAAACAGAAACAGATAGCAGAGTGGATCAACAGCCAGAATCCAACAATATGTTACTTACAAGAAACACACTTGAAGCAGAGAGACACACAGAGTCAAGGCAAGGGGATGCTGGAACAGAATCTATTATGCTGCAGCTGAAGTGAAAAAAAAAAAGCGGGGATAGAAATCCCGTTAGACAAAGTAAAAGCAAAAATAGACCCAATTAAAAGAGATAAGGAAGGAAACTAACATTTTGTTTAAAAGGTACCATAGACAATGAAGCAATCAAATTAGAAAAGCAAGGAATAGTCTACTTGTCAGATCTTTGGGGAGAGGAAGAACTCATGACCATACAAGAGATAGAGAGAATTACAAAATTTAAAATAGATCATTTTAATCATATTATATTGAAAAGCTTCTGTACAAACAAAACCAATGCAACCAAGATTAGAAGGAAAGTTGGGAAACAATCTTTACAGCAAGCATCTCTGATAAAGGCTTCATTTCTCAAATATATAGAGAACTGAGTCAAATTTATAAGAATACAAGCCATTCCCCAATTGAGAAATAGTAAAGGGATATGAACAGGAAGTTTTCAGATGAAGAAATCAAAGTTAGCTATAGACATATGAAGAAGTGCTTTAAATCACTTTTAATTAGAGAAATGCAACTTGAAAAAATTCTGAGACACCACCTCCTTTCTATCAGATTGGCTAATACGACAAAAAGGGAAAATGATAAATGTTGGAGAGGATGTGAGGAAATCAGGAGAATAACGCACATTAGTAGAGTTGAGAAACCATCCAACTATTCTGGAGAGCAATTTGGAAATGTCCAAAGGACAACCAAACTGTGTATACTCTTTGATCCAGCAACACCACTACTAGGTCTGTATTCCCCAACAAAGGAAAAGAATTTACATGTGCAAAGTTATTTATAGCAACCCTTTTCATGGTGACAAAATATCAGAAATTGAGAGGATGCCCATCAATTGGGAAATGACTGAAAAAGCTATGGTATATGATTGTAATGGAATACTATTGTACAATAAGAAATGATGAACAGGAAGATTTCAGAAAAACCTGGAAAGACTTATACAAACTGATGCAAAGTGAAATGAGCAGAACCAGGAAAACATTGTACACATTGTCAACAAAAATGTGTGATCATCAACTATGAATGATTCAGCTTTTCTCAGCAACACAATAATCTAAGACAAGTACAAAGGATTCAGGAAGGAAAATGCTATACATAAAGAGCAAATGAACTCTGAATGTAGATCGAAGCATATTTTTTCACTTATTTTTTTCTTTCTCATGTTTTTTTTCCTTTTGATCTGTTTCTTCTTCCACAACACTGATGAATATGGAAATATGTTTTACATGATAGCATATGTATAAACTAAATCAAACTGCCTACCATTTTCGGAAGAGAGGAGGAGAGAGAGGGGAAAACATTTGGAACTCAAAATCTTGTAAAAGTGAATGCTAAAAATTTTCTTGAAATGCAATTGTAGGAAAAAATAAAATACTATTTAAAGAATAAAAAAATAAGGAGGGACAAGTCAACGATATCTTCATTCCTCTCCAGTTTGCACTTCTGATTCTGCTTAACTTTCTCCACAATGACCCTGCCCAAACTACTTTTATTTCACCCTCCTCTCATTTTCAGCTCCCTTCTACATGTGCTTTCCTTCATGAGAATATAATCCCTTTCTGCCTATTTTTATATATTTATATATAAATCTGTTTATATATACATGCACATATATACACATAATTTATGTAGATATATATAAATCTATTTTGCATATAAAATCTATCTATACATTCTTTATGCCTCTATTTATATTTCTGCTGCTTAACACAGTGTCTACCACATAGTATGTGCTTTAATAGGTACTTGTAAACTTGTCCTCTTCTTTATCTCACCTTCCTCATTGGAAAATGGTGGTCTGTAACTTCCTTTCATGCTCTAAATCTAAGACCCTATGATCCCATGATAATATGACCTTTCGGCTCCTTTTCCTTGATTATCATCCCACCTAGAAGAAGTGAATCTACCTTTCTGAGACACAATGAACAATATAATTCAGGGGGCTGCTATCTCTTCCTGTTGCTCCCTGTCACAAAGTTCTTTCTTTTTCTAAAGGTCTTTATTGCTTCCAATTGTTAAGATGCATTTTTGAAATTATTTCAGTAAAGGTGCTAAATATAGCAATTTCATTAAGCAAGAAAGAGTGACTTCTATTAAAAAATGCTTAAATTTATTAACTCCAATATTCAGTTAGAGATAGAATTTAGAGCCCTAGGCTAATGCTATACAAAAATTACTTTAGAGGCAAACAAAAAAGGATAACAAATATAATAAGAGCTTTTTCCTCCATAATTTTGACTAGGTTCAGTTGGAGGTTTTCTTTCCTTTTTTCCCCCTGCCACTACCGTAAGCTTCATTTTCAATCAAGATAAGGTCAGATTGAAGTACCTAAGAAAGAGAGAAAAAGATAAAACATTTGAAAATTGATACTGCAGATCGAAAGGCTAAAAGAAGGAACCATATTAATGAAAACTAAAAAGGACAGAGATGGTATCAACAAGCAGTGAAAGGAAGATATGATGAGCTGTGTGGGGTTTGCAGGGATCAGATGATGAGGGCAGAAAGCAAATTGGGTTCACTTTCAAAAAGAGCAGATTGAACCAGTGATTGCTAGAGTGTGATGTGCATTAATGAGATAAAAGCTCCTGAATCATTTCACAACACTCAGAGAAGAGTCATGAGAAAGGAGGAAAAATTGAATTCAATTCAACAAATACCAACTGAGAATCCACTAAGCTTAAGGACCTGTGCCAGGCACTGGAGATACAAAGATGAAAAATAATGGTCCCTATCCTAGTTGACCTTGAAATCTAGAGATGGGGTCAGGGTGGGGGACCAGGGTTACTCTAGTGAATTTGGAGTGCTGAACTTGGGCTCATAGGACCTGAATCTAAATCTTACCTCTGCCCATGTGACCTTGGGCAAGGCATCAGATTTCCCTTTCAACTCTAGTATGGTCCTGCTAGGCTATGAAAAGGTAAATAACTACAATACAAACTAGGACATGTTTAAGCACATAGGATAAATTCTACACAACAGTGTGAACCATTACAAAATCCTAGAATCGGATAACAGAAAGGGGCTTCATCAGACATCTAATCTAGCTCAAACCTGAAAAATATTTCCACTGTAGCCTTTAAGGAGGGAGAACCCATCATTTCTCAAGGTAGCCTGTTACACTTTAAGACACTTTTTAATTTTTAGGAATTTTTTTTCTCCCTAATATCAAGCTTAAATTGATATCTTTTTTTTTTTAATTTTTAACATTTATTTTCACACAATTTTGGGTTACAAATTTTCTCCCCTTTTATCCCCTCCCCCCCCCAAACCCAAGCTTTCTAATTGCCCCTGTGACCTATCTGCTCTCTCCTCTATCCTCCTTCCCTGCCCTTGTCTCCATCTTCTCTTTTGTCCTGTAGGACCAGATAGCTTTCTTTACCCCTTAACCTGTATTTCTTGTTACCCAGTGGTAAGAACATTACATTTGGTCCTAACACTTTGAGTTCTAACCTCTTTAGCTCCCTCCCTCTCCACCCCTTCCCCTTGGAAGACAGGCAGTTCACTATAGGCCATATCTGTTTAGTTTTGCAAATGATTTCCATACTAGTTGTGTTGTATAGGACTAATTATATTTCCCTCCATCCTATCCTGTCCCCCTTTACTTCTATTCTCTTATGATCCTTTCCCTCCCCATGAGTGTCGACCTCGGATTGCATTCTCCTCCCCATGCCCTCTCCTCCATCCTCCCCCCCACCCTGCTTGTGCCCCTGTCCCCCACTCTCCTGTATTATGAGATAGGTTTTCCTATCAAAATGAGTGTGCATTATATTCTTTCCTTTAGTGGAATGTGATGAGAGTAGACCTCATATTTTTCTCTTGCCTCCCCTCTTTATCCCACCACTAATAAGTCTTTTGCTTGCCTCTTTTATGAGAGATAATTTGCCCCATATAACTTCTCCCTTTCTCCTCCCAATATTTCTCTCTCACTGCTTGATTTCATTTTTTTTTTAATATATGATCCCATCCTCTTCAATTCACTCTGTGCACTCTGTCTCTATGTATGTGTGCGTGTGTGCATGTGTGTGTGTGTGTACTCCCACCCAGTCCCCAGATACTGAAATGTTTCAAGAGTTATAAATATTGTCTTTCCATGTAGGAATGTAAACAGTTTAACTTTAGTAAGTCCCTTATGATTTCTCTTTGCTGTTTGCCTTTTCATGGTTCTCTTCATTCTTGTGTTAGAAAGTCAAATTTTCTTTCCAGCTCTGGTCTTTTCATCAGGAAAATTTGAAAGTCTTCTATTTCATTGAAAGACCATTTTTTCTCCTGAAGTATTATACTCAGTTTTGCTAGGTAGGTGATTCTTGGCTTCAGTCCTAGTTCCTTTGACTTCCGGAATATCCTATTCCATTCCCTTCTATCCCTCAATGTAGAGGGTGCCAGATCTTGTGCTATCCTGATTGTATTTCCACAATACTTGAATTGTTTCTTTCTAGCTGCTTGCAATATTTTCTCTTTCACCTGGGAATTCTGGAATTTGGCCACAATGCTCCTAAGAGTTTCTCTTTTTGGATCTCTTTCATGCAGTGTTCTGCGGATTCCTTGAATATTTATTTTGCCTTCTGGTTCTAGAATCTCAGGGCAGTTTTCCTTGATAATTTCATGGAAGATGATGTCTAGGCTCTTCTTTTGATCATGGTTTTCAGGTAGTCCCAGAATTTTTACATTGTCTCTCCTGATTCTATTTTCCAGGTCAGTTGTTTTTCCAATAAGATATTTCATATTATCTTCCATTTTTCGAATCTGCGCGGTATGTTCTGAGATATCTGTCTTTCTCGAAAAGTCCTTAGCGTCCATCCGTACCATTCCAGTTTTGAAAGATATTTTCTTCAGTGAGCTTTTCAATCTCCTTTTCCATTTGGTTAATTCTGCTTTTGAAAGCATTCTTCTCCTAATTGGCCCCTTGCACCCCCCCCCTTGCCAGCTGAGTTAGGCTAGTTCTCAAGGTGCCAATTTCTTCAAGATTTTTTTGGTTCTCCTTTAGCAGGGAGCTGATCTGCTTTTCATGCTTCTCCGTCATCCCTCTCATTTCCCTTCCCAGTCTTTCCTCCACCTCTCTAACTTGATTTTCAAAATTCCTCTTGAGCTCTTCCATGGCCCGAGCCCATTGGGTGGGCTGGGACACAGAATCCTTGATTTCTGTGTCTTTGCCTGATGGCAAGCATTGTTCCTCCCCATCAGAAAGGAAGGGAGGAAGTGTCTTTTCTCCGGTAAAGTACCCTTCAATAGTTTTATTTCTTTTCCCTTTTCTTGGCATTTTCTCCAACCAGTGGCCTGACCTCTGAATGTTCTCCTCACACCCACCTCGCCTCCTGGTCCTCCCAGCCAGCGTTTGGGGACTGAGATTCAAATGCTGCTTCCCGCCTTAGGATTTTTGGCGGGGGCAGGGCTGCTATTCAGTGTGAGAATTAAGTTCAGGTGGTCAGGGGCAGGGCCGCCTCTCAGGCATAGTTCCCTCTGGGGGTTTATGCACAGACCTTCCACAATGGATCCAGGCTCCTGCCCGTTTGGGGAGCCCCTGTCCGCAGCCGCCTCTCAGCCCCCACCTCCCGGGGGGGCCCGAGCCTTGGGGGCACCCCACTCCCCTCTCAACCCACCAAAGAGACTCTCTCGCCCACCCCCGTCAGTCACCTGTTGTTGGGGGGGCCCGTGCCGCCGCTGAAGATCCCGCCTCCGGAGCCCTCTCAGATCTGTGCCTCTTGGAACCGTGGCCGCCGCCGCCGCCGCCACAGGTCCGGGCTGGGCTCCGCGTCTGCAGCGCGAGGGACCTTTTGCGAGAGGTTTGCAGTTTCCTCTGTGGGTAGGGGGACCCGCGTGGCCGCTGGAGATCCCGTCCCCGTAGCCCTCTCGGATCTCCTCCCCTCAGTGTCACGGCCGCGGCAGGGCTGCACTCCGCTCCCCGTCCTGGCGCCCAGTCCGTGGAGCGAAGGACCCCCCGCGAGAGGTCTGCAGGTCTCTCTGGGGCAGGAATCTCCCTCGCTCCAATACTCCGTGGTCTCTGGGTGTAGAATTCGCCCTGGCTTGGTCCCCTGTAGCCGTTCTGTGGTTTGTGTGTTTGGAGCTATGTGTATGTGCGTCTTTCTACTTCGCCATCTTGGCTCCGCCCCTTAAATTGATATCTTTGCAACTTTTACCCATTGCCCCTGGTTCTGTGCCCTTGGACCAAACAGACCTTAACAATCCCTCTTCCACATGACCTTCAAATACTTGAAGATAGCTACTATGCATCATGCTGGGTTGTCGTCTTCTCTTCCTTCAGCTAAACATTCCTGCTTCCTTCAAGCTCACAATCTAAGGCACAGGGATGGGGGAACCAACATGTAAACAACATTTTTTGGTTACCACACCTCACCACTGAGGTTTGTTGAGCTTGCAATGCATTAAAACCCCAAGGTCTCTTTCAAAACTGCCATCAAACCATTCCTTCCATCTATCTGTACCTGTGAAGCTGAGGTTTTGGCACTTCAGTTTAAAGCTTTATATTTATCATTATTGAATTTCATCTGATTCGATTCAGAAAAATATGCTGGCCTTTCTCTCCCTCTCCCTCAACTGCTAGTTCCTTCTCTCTAAGAAAAAACCATCTATTTATTATATATCTAACTCTATATCTATGGAGAAATAGAAATGGGTTTTATAGATATAGATGTACATATACATATAATATATATGACAGAAATAGAGATAGGGAGAGGAAGAAAGAAAAGGAGATAGATACCTATGTATATAGATATAGATAGATAGATAGATATAGATATAGACATATTATATACACATAATTGTTTACATGTTGTCTTCCCCCACTAGAAACTGAGCTACTTGAGAATAAGGACAATTTTTTTTGTCTTTATTTGAATTCCTAATGCTTGGCATAGTGTCTGATACACAGCAAACACTTAATAAATGCTTGTTGACCTGAATGAATATTTGAAATATAAAAACATTAAGTGGCTACAAAGTGCAAAGCACTGGAAATACAAATAGAAAAGCAAGGCAGTCCCCATTCTCAAATACCTAACTTGCCAATAACAGGAACCCACATATATGGTGTCAGGTTCTCATTTTGAGTTTCTATGTGGGCATGACCTGCTACTCCATTTAAACATTAAGCTTCTTGGATGAGAGACTAGGGTTAGATCTAACACTACTTACATACTTGCCAAAGTGTTTACCATAGATCTGGGCATATAGTAGGCATTCACTATAAAGTCACTGAAGAAAAACTAGTTCAATTGAATTGTTTACTGAGAATACAAATACTGATAACTTGACCCAGGTTCTCAGAAATACAGTTATATGAGTAAATGTATTATTTTCAAAGTGTCAGCAATAATATCTTTTTTTAAAAAATAATCATAAATAAGAAGCAGAACCAAGATGGCAGACTGGTAGGAAGTTATATAATTGAACTCTACTCCACAAAATTCCTAAAAACAAATCTAGAAAATTTCCCAGGATGAATCCTGTTGGGGAAATCCAGAAAGGTCATAGTAACTAATTTGTCCTACCACTTCAACAAAACAAAACTGACCGACATGTTTTGGAGTAGAGATGGAGATGAGGTAAGAGTAGAAGCTCACTGGGCACATAGCACTCTAGCCAGAGAGAGGCTGTGTATATGAGTATGAGGAGGTCCCCAAACCATACCAGAGCACCACCAGACCTATATGAGAGCACAACAGAGACAGGTACAAACTGGCAGCTTTGCAGTACATTACTCAGTTCTAGGAAATATAGCCAAGTTAGCCTAAGAAGCAAACCTGTATCCAGGATAGTTTCTCAGATAGGGTGGCCTTGGATGGTATACCAAAAAAGGAGAAAGTTCAGAGAAAGGAGCAGGTTGTGCATCCAAGTTCAGGAGGACAATAGAGTTTCAGTTTCAGCATCTAGCCCAGACCACATAGAAGTAACCAGGGCAGGAATCCCAGACTAAAAAAAAAGTCTACAGTTCTATCACTCTGAACCAAGAAACTTTTCTAGCTGCTTGATAGGGGCCAAGTCCAGTAGCAATATGTTATTGTCCAAGCTGAAACCCAGGTCCGAAACTTGCAAAGCTCAGATGGGGGTGGGGGGTGGGTAGGGAAGCAATCAGGCTTTGCCCTAGATTAGATCATTTTGGAAGCACAAAAAAGTTTGCAGGTTCCCAGCTTCTCTCTGAGACTGTGGAATAACACAATATTCACTACCTCAAAGAAAGCAGGAAAAAGACTAGCCCAGACTTTCCCTCCAGAATTTCCAGAGTCCAGCCTGAATATCAAGTCTGAAATCAGGAAGAAGCTTGGAAGAAGGGGGAGGGGGGAAATTCCACCATAAAGAGTTATTATGGTGCCAGGGAAGCTCCAGGTACAAAACCAGAAGACAGGAATGGCTCAAACTATCTACAAGCAAAGCACAAACAAAAATTCAACTAGAATTCTTGAAAGAGATGAAGAATTTTTAAGAGATAACTTTTTTTTATAAATGAAATGAGAGTGCTGAAAGAATAATGGGAGGGAAAATAAGAGCTGTAGAAGAAATGGAAAGGGAATTAATAACTTGGCATAAGTACAAAACTACGCCTAAGTAACAAATGCCTAAAAACCAGAATGGACCAAAGAAAAATGACTCTCTAAAACAACAAAAAAATTAAAAACAAAGTGAAAAGACTGAAAAATAAATAAGAGGAAATGTAAAGTATCTCACAGAAAAAACAACTTGACCTAGAAAAGACAATGAAGAGAAAAAAACCTAAAAATTATTGAACTATCTGAATGGTGCATGAAAGAGAGAGAGAGGGGAAGGAGGAAGGGAGAGAGAATAATCCAGCTATCTTAGTTCAAGAAATCTTCTATGAAAACTGCCCAGATCTTGTAGAATCTCAGGGCAAGGTAGAAATAAAAAAATTCCACCAGTCAGCCCTAGAAAGAAATCTCAAAATGAAAACTTCCAGGACCATTATAAACAAAACCTAGAGTTTCAAGGTCAATGAAAAAATATTACAAGGAGTCAAACCAAGTACCAAGGAACTACAGTAAGTATCACATGTGATTTAGTACCCACCACAATAAAAGAGTGGAGAACTTGGAATATGATATTCAGGAAGGCAAAGTACATATTCTTACAGCCAAAAATAATTTACTTGGCAAAACCGAGTACAATATTATTTGGTGGGGTAGGGGTAGGTGGAATGAATCACTGATGCAATAGAGGACTTCCACACAATCCTCTTGAAAAGAATAGAGTGAGAGAGGATTCTGGGAAGATGGTAGAGGAGGTCAGAAAATTCCAGGCTTTCAAGATTTCCCCCACAAAAGAGTTAAAATAGTACCGTAGGGAGAGCAAAGTGTGGGTGAGACAAATAAGAATGTGGGCACAACCTGGGTCTTCCTGGGACAATTTGAGAAGATACAAAGAAAAACCCCAGGACTAGGTTTGGTCTCTGTGAAGAATAAATACCTCAAGGCTAGGTTCCATTTTAACTATTAAGTGGCAAAGTCTAGGGGTTAGCTGGTTTGAGAGGCTGCCTCACCCCCAGCTAGAGGAACTTTCACCCCTGGAGATAGTGAAGAGAGTTGGGTGTTTGAGGTCCAGGAATATTGAGGAAACCTCTGCTGATAAGGAATGCCCAAACCAGTTGTGCTGTGGACAGCAGGGGGTGGGGAGGAGAACAAGAAGCAACCAGCACATGCCAGGTGGGTGCAGAAGCAGGGGGCAGAAACCCCCTAGCTGCAGGTACTTACAGAAAGTTGGAGGTTTGGCTTTGGTTCCAGGCAGGTGGGGAGAACTGAAGATCTGGGGCAAGAAGCACCATTTCCCATAACCCAGGGCTAGAGGTGATTACAAAAATTAAGCTATTACCACAAAAAAAAAAAAAAAAAAAAAGCACAGGCAAAGGAGAATGAATCCAACCATAGAAAGCTATTATGGCAATACAGATGACCAGGGTTCATCTTCAGAGGAGGATATTGATGTAAAGAAACCCCCAAAGAGTAACATCAAATGGTCACTTGCCCAAAAAGAATTCTTAGAAGATCATCAAAAAGAGTTTAAAGACCAAATGACAGAGATGGAGGAAAAACTAAAGAAAAAATAAGTATAATCCAAGAAAACAAGAAGGTTATAAAAGGAAAGTCAACCAGCTAGAAAAGGAAATTCAGAATCTTAAGGAAGAAAATGACACCTTGAAAATTAGAATTTGGTAACGTGAAACCAGTGAAATTATAAGAAATAAAGAAATAATTAACCAAAATATGAATAATGAAAAAATAGATGACAAAATGAAGTATCTTATAAGAAAAACAACAGATTTGGAGAATAGATCAAGAAGAGAAAATATAAAAATCATTGAACTAACTGAGTTATGATAAAAAAGAAGAATCTTGAAATAATTAAAGAAAATTGTCCTGAAGCATTACAGCAGGTGGGGGGGAGGGAGGGGTAGAAATAGAAAAAATCCATCAATCACCGCTTAAAAGAAAACCTGTAAGGAAAAACTCATAGGAATATCATAGTTAAATTCTGAAATGCCCAGTTAAAAGATAAAATATTAAAAGCATCAAGATTAAAACAATTTAAATATGGTGGTGCCACAATTAGACTCACACAAGACCTAGCAGCAGAGACATTAAAGGACCACAGGTCTTATAACATAATATGTTAAAGAGAGAAAGAATTGGGGCTCCAGCCAAAAATATCACCCTACAAGGTTAAGTATGAAATGAAAAATAAATTTGGACATTTGATAAACTCTCAGACTTTCAAGACTTTATTTTTAAAAATCCTGAATTTAATTGAAGATTTGACATACAAGAACCAAGAGAATTATAAGGCATATACCAAAGACTGAGTATAAGGGATTCATGAGGACAGACTGTTAACTTAAACTTTTTATATATAAAATGTAAAATATATGTCTAAGATTCTTATTAATAATAGGGTAAAGCACATAAGTAATATTGGGAAAAACCTGAGTAGGATATGAATTTGAAAAGTAAAACCATTTAGGAATAGCTAAAAAGAGTAATTATTTTATACAAATGAGGTACAAGAGGAAGAATTGATACAGAGCGGGGGAGGAGAGCAGGTGATTCTGTTCATGACCTTGATAATGAGAGGGTTCAGAGGGGACACACATATCAACCTACATTCATTGGGAATAGGTTTAAGAGGGAATAATACACATCTATATTTAGAAGAGTACAAAAGTCTTCTAAATTCAGAAGAAATAAAACAGTAGGGATAAAAAGAGAGGGGAGAGGACAAGGTAGAGATCTTTAGAGGGGAGGGGCAGGGAATAGATAAAAGGGGGTATAGAAGGGTGTTTAGATTTATGGGAATGGGAGAATAGGGGAGGGATTCTTGGAGGGGGGTAGATAAATAATAGGAGAGCAAAGTAGGGGGTAGAAGTAAAATAGAGGTGGGAGGAGGAATAGGATACAAGAGATATGCACAAACATAAAAAACAAGATCAAGAGTAGACTTATGTTTGGGAAAGTATATGTGTGTGTGTGTATATGTATATACATGTATGTATATATATATACAGTTATAGAGAACCATATCTAAACTTTATTACAGCCTTCTAGGGGGTTGGAAGGAGGGGAAAAATAACAAAGTAAAAAAAGTGCACAGCAGAGAAAGAACTTAGAAGGAAGCAAAGAAAAGATGAGCAGTTTTCAACAAAGCATTGTTTATCACACAGGCTTTCTTGAAATAAAAAATTATTGTTACACAATTTGAATCCTCTCTTATGTTCTGCTATGCACATGAAATGCTTTTTTCTTTGTATTTAAATTCCAGTATTTAAGTCTATAATATGTTTTTGGCTCTTTTGTCTATTCTATATTTGTGTTCCTGGGTTAGAGTCTAAAATAATTTTTTTTTTTTAAAGAAAGAAAAGAATACAGAGAAACTTTGAAGTTCGAACACAGGAGTGAAGAGAAATATAAAAAGATAAACATGAATACACAATAATAAAGGACTAAACAAGGGCACATTACTTACATTAAATATTAAAATATGGAGAGATGATATATGTGTCCCCTCTGAAGTCTATCATCATGAAGGTCATCAACAGAATCTAATTAGATGAGGCCTGGGATGAGTGGTTCTCTTATATCTCGAAGTTTTTATAAAAATGTGTGTGTATACAAATATATACATATATATATATATATATATTCCCCAGTTACATATTAAAACAATATTTAGTATTTTTAAAGTTTTGAGTTCCAAATTCTATCCCTGCTTCCCCTTTCCTTCCTCTTCCCCCAACCTGACACACTATGTTTTGATGATCTTAAGACTGGAAAAAGAAGGGAGGAAGAATACACAGTAGGGAAAGAGAAAGTGAAAGAAGAGATAGAGAAAATCATCTCACACAATCAGGGTATAAAGTGAGAGACATCTATGTAAATAGAGATGCCCTAGGGGGTGGTGATAGTGACTGATACTTGAATCTCCCTTTCATCTAAACTGGTGAAAAGAATGAAGAACAAACACAAACACATGGAGTTGGGTACAGAAAGACATTTCACTCAACAGGGAAATAAGAGGGAAAGAGAATAAGGGGAAAGTGAGAGGCAAAAAGGGTGGGTATATTCAGAAAGTGACTAATCTTAAGCAGAACAAACTCTAAAGATGTACAAAATATTTATAGCAGCTCTTTTTGAGGGGTCAAAGAATGGGTATCTGAGCAGCATCCATAAACTGGGAAACAAATGAGCAAGTTAGGGTATGTAAATGTGACAGATTACTATTGTGTTATAAAAAATTATGAAGGATGGGTTTCAGAGAAACCTAAAGAAGACTTCTATGAACTGATACAAAGTGAAATAAACAGTATCAGGAGAACAGTTTATAGAAGGAAAATAATACAAAGTAAGCAATTTTACAAGAATTAGGAACTCTCATCAGAAAAATGGCAAGACAATTCCAGACTAGCTTTGATGAAACATGCTACCCACCTACCTTCTGAAACAGATGTGAAGCACTCAGAGTGCAGAGTCCAAACATTGTTTTGGACATGGCCAATATGAAAATTTGTTTTGATTTATGATATATGTAATCAATGATAGGTTTTTTTATTCTTAGTTGAAGAGGGAATGAGAAGGTAAGAAAGTAAATATTTGCTGATGGAAACAAACAAAATATTTTTTTAAAAAAATCTAGCTTGAGGCTTTAAAGACCAGAAAAGAATTGTCATGATTTTTCAGTGGTTCTCTTTTGAGTCACCAAGAGCCTATCACTAGGGAAATGGTGAGTATGAACCATTTAATTCGGTATCATAATACTTTATTCTGCATTTTTAAGGCATCTTGATTAGTTAATCACTGGAATACAAGGCTCTTCTGCAGCACAAAACTAGTTTCCACTAGAGAAAACTACATGATCAACAGTGATATTATGGTGCAGATATTGCTAGAGAGAGCAGGACCAAATAAGCACTCCACTTATATGTAGACCGCTAGATCCCCAACAACTGATTAGATAAATGTCAGAATCCAATGGAAAGCTTCTTTACTTTCTAAGTACTTGTTGTTCACTTGTTTCGATTGTATCAGACTCTTTGTGACCCCATTTGGGTTTTTCTTGGCAAACATACTAGAATGGTTTGTTATTTCCTTCTCCATTCTACAGATGAGGAAACTGAGGCAAATGGGATTAAGTGACTTGACCAGGATCAAACAGCTAGTAAGTGTCAGACTAGATTTAAACTCAGGAAGATAAGTATTCCTGACTCCAGGTCTGGTGATCTATCCACTATACCACTGAGCTGCCTCCAAGTATAATATAGTCAAAATGCTGGTAAATAGTCATATTTCAACAGTAAAGACATTGAGTACTGAGATAGAAATCAAATATTTCTATAGAATGCATATCTAGTCCCAAAATAAGTATTTTCAAAGATCCTACTAACTAGCCCCAAAATGCAGAACCCCATGTCAATTTCCCATTCTAACAGACTATGTAGTCATTTACATGTTGTGCAGTCTATTAGAATGGGAGCACCTTGAGGACAGGGACAATTTGTTTTGCCTTTTGATATCCTCAGCATACATTAGTTCTTGTCACATAATAAATACTTAAATGTTTGTTGATTAAATAGTATAACTGAATTAACAATCTAAATAACACTTTCCCCACTCCCCACCTTCCCTAAAAACTCTTCATTGGTATCAAAGGAATTTTATATGGGAACCTGCATTTTGGGGCTAGTTAGTAGGAAAGTTGCATGAAAAAATGGGAATGATAAAGACAAAAATGGTAGGGACTTAACAGAAGTAGAAGAGATTAAGAAGAGGTAGTAAGAATACACAGAAGAAATATACAATAAAGATATGAACATCACAGATCTAAATAGAGCCAGACATCCTGGAGAATGAAATCAAGTGGACCTTAGGAAGCACTGCTAACAGTATGGCTAGTGGAGGTGGTGGAATTCTATCTGAGCTGTTTAAAACCTTAAAAGATGATGCTGTTAAAGTGCTGCACTCAATATGCCAGCGAATTTAGAAAACTGGACAGTGGTCACCAGACTTGGAAAAGATCAGTTTACATTCCAATCCTAATGAAGGGCAATGTCAAAAAATGTTCAAATTCCTGAACTGTGCTCATTTTACATGCCAGGAAAGTTATGCTTAAGATTCTGCAAGTTAGGCTAGAATTAATAGAAGAGCAGGCTGGTTTTCAAAGAGAGGGAGGAAATTGCCAGTGTTTACTGGATTATGGAGAAAGCAAGAGAGTTCCAGAAAAACAGCTACTTCTGCTTCATTAACTACACTAAGGCCTTGGACTGTGTGGATCACAACAAAATGTGGCAAGTGCTCAAAGAGATGGGAGTACTAGATCATCTTACTGTCTCGTGAGGAACCTTTGCAGGGCAAGAAGCAGTAATTAGAATGAAACATGGAACAACTGATTGATTTAACATTGGAAAAGTAGTAAGAGAAGGCTGTATGTTGTCACCTTATTCATTTAACTTGTATGAAATGCCAGTCTGGTAGAATTCCTTATTTACCTATTATTACAAATAATTTATTTAATATTATAATTAATTGATCTTTAAACGTACACCTGTAAAAACAAACACAGGAACTATAGAAACAAAAGTGTACAAACAAAATCAGATTTAAATAACTGGAGAAATATTAGTTGTTCATGAGTAGGCAGGGTCAATGTAATAAAAATGACAATTTTACCTGAACTAATTTACATATTCAATGATATCCCAATTAAGTTTTTAAAAAATTTACTGAATTAGAAAAAATACTAACAAAATGCATTTAGAAAAACAAAAAGTCAAGCATATCAAAGGAAAAATGAAAAAAAGTGTGAAGGAAGGAGATTTAGTAGTATCAGATCTCAAATTGAATTATAATACAGTAATTATCAAAATATCTGGTGCTGGCTAAAAACAAAAAGATAGATCAGTGAAATAAAATGGACGTACAATTTATAGCAGCAAATAAACATTTAAAAAGCCTTATATTTGACATGTGTAAAGACAAGATTTTGGGATAAGAATTCATTATTTGGTTAAAAAAAAAAAAAAACATTGAGAAAACTAGAAAGCAACATGACAGAACCTGGACATGGACTAGTGTCTCCCATCATTTACCAATATAAGATAAAAATGCATACATGATCTAGATATAAAGACAGATTTTACAGGAAAATGAGAACACAGAACATGTCATTTATCAGACTTATGGATAGATGGACAATTTATGAATAAACATGAGACAGAAAGCAAAATTAGTTGTAATTTTAATTACATTTAACACAAAATTTGTACAAATAAAACAAATAAAGCCAAGATTAGAAGGAAAGCAGAAAATTGGGGGATTATTTTATAGAGAGTTTATCAGACAAAGGTCTCATATCTAAACTATATAAAGAATTTTGCCAAATCTATAAGAATAAGAATCATTCTTCAATTAATAAATGATTATAAAGTAACTTATAGTCATATAAATGCTCTAAATCATTACTGAATAGAGAAATATAGATTAAAATAACCTTGAGATATTTTGCACCTACCAGATTGGCTAAAACAATTGAAGAGGAAAGTGACAATTGTTGGAGAGGATATGGAAAAATTGGAACACTAATGTATTGATGGTAGAATTGTAAAATGATTCAACTATTTTAGAGAATGATCTGGAATTATCACCAAAGAGTTATTAAACTACCTATGGCCTTTTTGACTCAACAACACCACTATTTAGTCTTGCTAATCGAGGGTTTCACTGTAGATAAGAGCATTCACAAGAAACCCAACGGAGCAACCAGTTTCCCCAGAAATGCTACACATAGAAGAGGATATTAGGGTCCCAATGTATCAAAGTTGTGTGTTACTTTGGTCATAGTGAGTCCTCATATGAATGTCTCACTCTCATAATATTCCAAGTTTGTGCCTACTTTTTCATAGGCCCTCTGTGTATATGTGGGACTCACTAAACTTAGGTTTAGGGGGAAGAGGAGAATGTTTTGTAGCTATTGTTCTAACTGTGCCACCTTAATAAATGGCTTTGCTAAAAACTCATCATACTGATTGATAATTAATGGGATATATACAAGTCTGGAATCATGAGCTATAATTTTAGCAGTAATCATCCACAGGGAAGCATAGATCCTTGAGACTAGGAGCTGTCCTCTGGCGAAGGAGTACTGCACAGAAACATTCTTTCTACATCACTCACTGCTTGATTCTCTGAAATGCTAGACAAAGTTGTTGGTGAGTGAGAAGAATTCCGACCTGTAATCACCAGCAGCAACATTTATATATTCATTCATATTTACATATCAGGGACTGACTATGTTTACACAGGATGTTATATAAAAAAGACTAGACCCTTCATATAGGTATTATTTTAGTAAAAAGCAATATAAAATAGAAATAAAATTCCTCCAGGTTCATAAGTTCTAACCTTGAAAATGATTACTTCATTATTTTTATAAATCCCAAATTCTCATTTTTTTTTCTTTTTCCCTAAGAATGAAACTCTAGATTTAGCTGCTTCTATCTCATCTCTCTATTAGGGAGGGGAAAAAAGTTTTCCCTTTATTCCACACCAGCAGCAAACTTTGTTCCAGATGGCAGTGTCTAAGCTAAGGAAACAGTGTATTTAATGAATTTTAAAATTAAACTGGAGAGATGTGCTTTGACAGTTGTAGCAGGAGAATATAATTCTGAAAATGTATTTTTTCCACTAGAAGTTTCTATTACTTAATATAATTTTTATTTACCATGTCAAACTTTTCCGTTTTCATTTTCCACAAGGAAAAGAAAACTATTTTTTTCTTCTTTCTGTCTGCAGTATTTTAAATATGAAAAGCTTCAGTCACATTAAGTTTAGTGATGGGTGCTATCCACCACAGTTCCAATGCAGCGTGCATGACACAAAACATGACTACTTATACCTTTTTTATTGATGTCTATGAATCCATCCCTGTAAGAAGTATTGCCAGGTTTTTCCATATTTCTTTGAGGAATCACTATAGAAAGAAATTATAGGAAGAAGAGGAAGTTTTTCAACCAAATTAAGGAAGAAGTATTGAAAGAGATGAGGATTGCCATGCCATCCTCAAATGAGTGGGGCTGGGTATGAGAAGGGGTGGAATGGGAAAGTCCTGCTCAGACACTGGACTTGAATAACCTATTTCCCCCTCTTCTCCTACACCTCTAAGAAGAGGAAGACTAATGGGTTCTGCCCATTCTTCCCACTTCCTTTGTTATCTTTTTCCTCTACCCCACTGATATTCAATACTCTCAATTGACTCTAGTTGAATAAAACCACCTGTTTTATTCCTTTACCCATTCTTAACCTTTTCTGCAGTAACCCAAGTTGCACGATTTCCTCTCCTATCCCCTTCCCCTCTCAATGTAACACAGGGCTGATGCTTTATACCTAGGAGGGAGATCTACAGCCTAAATTAATGTCTAATCGTGTTATTAAAATCAAGGATGCCCTCTCTTTCTACCTCCCATTCCACTTCTACTTTATATGGATAAAGAAAATATTTCAGAACACATTTCTTAGACAGAATCCTAGCAGCCAAATCTTATTCCAGTCAAAATATTAACCCAAAATAAGTCCCTAAGGACTCATAATTCCCAATAACATATACAGAAAGCTAATCTCTACAGGACATAGACAAGACTAGAGAATTCTGTCCTGTACTAGCAACCATAGCCCCTGACCTAAAATAAAGGTCATGCAATCCCTTACCACCTGCAGGGAAATCATCCCACAAATGACAGACCTGAAAAATTCCCACATGCTGCCAAACACCCACAGAAAAGATGTTCTGAGAAATCTAAACATACAGAAGAGGCGAGTTTGCAGAACGATAGCCAGCAAGTCATTGAACCATAACTTTAAATATGGGTCAGATTCATTTTTCCATGTTTTATTGGATTACATTTCTAAATAGTCCATACTGAGTCTTCACAGTGGGTTCCTCATATAGAATGGGCATCCATTCACATTTTTACAAATTAAATATAAACTATAAATTAGGAAGCACTACTGTCTACAAGAAGTAAAAAACAAAACTAGAGAATGGATAAACACAAAAAAATGAGAAATATGGACCTTAACCTAAAACCTAGCCATGTTTAAATATCAACGGTTCATTGATCTCATCCAGCACTGTCCTGCCTTAATACTTTTGCTCAGACTTGACATCTATGCCTGGAATCCCCTCCATCTCATTCTTTCCAACCTGAATAGGTCCATGCCTTCTCTACTCTGACCATCCTCATTATAAGTACCTTCTCCCTATAAGTAACTTGGATTCTGCCCCTGGTCCCTGGCTATGATAGTGAGTTTTTGTCTTGTCTTACTAGGGCCTAGGCCTCCACACCACTTCCAGATCTGCTCCATCCTCACTACTCACCATCTCCCCTTTGTTTTTTTTTTCTCCTACTACTAGAAAATAAACTTCTTTCAACTATCTTGCATGCTTTTACTTATATCCATAGAGTTTAGCACAGTGTCTAGCAGAGAGTAAGTACTCAATGAATATTTTGTCTGTCTAGCTAGCTAGCTAGCTAGTTATTTGTCCTGCTACTGAAATCCTACTCTTCCTTTAAGGCCAAGATCAGAAGCCACAAGCTTTGGGTAGCCTCCTTTCCTCCTCTGAGTTCAAAATATTGTCTCAAGTTTTCTTTGAGTACTTTGTCTAGTTCTTACTTTTGATCTCTTTCCATTCTAGTTTGTAGCATACTTATTTGTTCATACTTAACACCTCTCCCATAAGATTTTACTTTCCTCAAAGACAGGGACTAGGTTATTAAAAAAAATTATTGTGTGGTAAGACTTAGCACAAGGTCTTGCCCATAGCAGTTGCATTCTTGAGTCTTGATTGGGTTGAATTGAACTGAGTTGAATCATTGTAAAAACGAAGCAGATTCAGTGTTCTGGGTATAAGGGGAAAAAAGCATCAGCAGCACCTTGACTTTGCATTGCTATAGCAAGTAGAAAGCAAGAAAAAAGTAGGCATGGTCTGAGCCACACCCAGTAAATGAGAAAGAAGCTGTTCTATAATTCCCAGAGTCATAAATATTAGAATGGGAGAAAAATTCAAGGACTTCTGTGTGTAAAAAGTTACATCATAAATCAAAATTAGAGAAACATAGAAAAAAATATCTATTACTCTATGGATAAAAGAAAAGTTCATGACCAGACAAAGAATATAGAGGATCACAGAAGATAAAATGGACAGTTATGACTACAAAAAAAATTTAAAATTTTGCACAATTAAATCTGATAAATCTAAGATTAAAAGAGAAATAAATAAATGATTTTTAAAAAGTTCAGCCAGTCTCTCTGGTAAAGGTGTCATTTCTCACGTACATAAAGGAACTGATTTAAATATATAAGAAGAAAAGCCATTACCCAACTGATAAATGCTGTAAGGATATGAACAGGTAGTTGTCAAGGGAAGGAATTCAGGCTATCTAGTGTCAAACGATAAAAAAGTTCCAAATCACTACTAATTAATCAATCCTGAGATTACAACTCATGCCTATTAGAGGAATGAAGCTGATAAAGAGGGAAAATGGTAAATGTGGGAAAAGTCACATTGTTACAAAGTATATGTGTACATTGTATAATATGTACGTATGTTTGTGTAATAGCCTGTTTGATTTATGTATACATGTTATATGTGTGCTGTGGGTAGTTATGTATGTATATATATATGTGTGTGTGTGTGTGTGTGTGTGTGTGTGTGTGTGTGTGTGTGTGTGTATTTTGGGGAAGGCGGGGAATATGTCCCAGGATTATAGGAGGAAATATTCCTGACCTCCAAAAAGTCATTATACAAAACTACTTAAACGCATTCAAATTATCGAGTCGTATAGCTAATACCCTAGTAAATACTATTTCAACTGAAGACAAGTTTAACATTCAAGTAGAAACTACACAACCTGTGAGTAGACCAAGTTGCTTAAATGGGGACCTAGTTAGCTGGGTAACTTCTTTGCTTTTCCTTTTCCCTTTCCTTTTCTTGGCTCCTCTACAGCCTTGGATCCCTTGCACTCTGAAGCCCATGGATTGAACAGGGAAGGGTCCCTGCCCAACCTCCACTCAATGTTTGGTTTTGGACCCTCCTGGCTTAGAATGAACATCAATAGTAACAATTTCTCTTCGAAACAACAACCTGAGATTCCTGCCCCTCCCGGAGTGATTTATCCATTTATTTTCTTTTCTGTTAAAGGGGCCATTCCCCTGACTACCTTTTAAAGAGGCCTATTCACTGAACAGGCATTATCTCACTTTAAGTGAGTACCTGAAAAGGCCTTAGCGTAAAAAGTCAAGCTCTCCCGTTGTACCCTGGGCTGGCTCCAGTCATCCTGATGAATATCTGGTCACTGGATCCAGATGACTCAGGAGGAAAAAGTGACCTTGCACAGTCCTCCCTCACTGAAAACAAAGTCAAGTGCAAGTCAAGTCATCATTTCTCTGATGTCAATAATGGTCCTCTTCAAAAAAGAAGGACCCACACACAGCACACAACCTCTTCTTTTACAATGACTATCCTTATCACCTCATACTTTCTCTTCATGTTTAGATTGATGGGTATCTTGGTGAATTAATGAATACATTTCCCCTCAAATCGTACTTGACA
Organism: Notamacropus eugenii; assembly: GCF_028372415.1. Taxonomy (NCBI): domain Eukaryota; kingdom Metazoa; phylum Chordata; class Mammalia; order Diprotodontia; family Macropodidae; genus Notamacropus; species Notamacropus eugenii. The sequence continues at coordinate 397,884,446 of NC_092873.1, read as the reverse complement.
ATGAAAATACATCTAAGCATATGTGCCATCTTAGCCACTTAAAAGATCCTCAGAAATAATCAACTTTGCATTCAGGCCTTGCTATTGTCACTGACAGCACAGTATATAATGAATGCTTAACTTCCTGTCCTATCAGTCAGCATAATGTTACCTTACTCCACATGATCCAGTCTTTCTTTTACTGTTTCTCATTCCCTCAAATTTTAGTGTATGCCACCTGCAGAAATAATTATTCTTATAGGTCTTGGTTTTAAAAGAAAACCAAATTAGTTCTCTGAGGTAAGCAACTTGAAAGAAGTTTGACTTCCTCCTATTTCCAGCTAAGAAAAGAAGTAACTCTAGTAATCAATGCAACCACTGAACAGAGGGATCCAGAAGACAGATAGTGTATCCTGTAGAGCTCTAAAGGTAACTTTTTAGAAGACCTGTAAATATCTTCTGGAAGAAGGTGAGTTTGCTTTAACTGGCCAAATAGAACCAGAAGAATAAAGATAAGGTCACCTGGTCTCCTTTGACAAAAGAGGATATTGTCTTCATGTTAATTTCCATACATATGCATACTGCAATAGTTTTAACTGTCGTATATACATATTTATACACACTTTGCAGACCCTTTACCCACCCTTCCAGAGTTGGATTATAATTTCACTCTTAATATTTTCTAGTCAACTCTTCATTTTAGATCAGCAACTCCACTTGGTTTCAATTCCAGGGATCATCATGCCTCCCCCAGGACAAGTTTATCATCTAAAATCTCATCACCATGCAGATTGACTCAGTTTTTGATACTCAAAACCTTCTCTACTCCCTCAGATGTCTCTCATCTCTGAATGAAGGGCTGGAAAGTGGAGCAATAAACTCCTCCAAAGCTTCCATTTTCCATCTGTGGTTCTGCTTGGTTTCTATTCCACAAAACATCTTGTCCTCAAGATAGTCACCCTTTGGTCCCTTTCTCCTTTGAACTACCCTTGGTGTACTGTCTTCCCCCAATAGATTGTAAATTATTTGAAGACAGAGACTTTCTTTTTCTTATTTGTATCTCCAACACAAAATGGGTCCTTAATAAATGTTTATTGAATTAAATTGGTTATTATATACTGGAAGCAGGGATAATAGACTTGTCCCAGATGTAAGAATCAGAAAAAAATTAGTCTCAGATTCATCATCTAAATAGCTATAAAATCATTGGCATTTGCTTAACTTCTCTGAGCCTCACTTTATTCATTTGTAAAAATGGGCTTATTTAATAATACTTGAACCTACCTTACAAATCTGTCACCATTTCAGAGTCATAGATACTAACTCCAAGTTTTAACCTTGCTTGAGTTAAGACTATCAGCAACCAGCCTTCAGGAAAGGGTGGTCCTGCAGGAGTAGGTGGTCACCAAAAGCCCCCAGCACTAATATTATCTCCCTAGTGCAAATCTCATCTCTCTATGATGCTGTAATAGGGAAGGATCTGAGGTGGCACTAACCCCATCTCCTCATTGACATGTGTACCAATTGGGACCATCTTGCCTTTATATGGAAATTGTTACTCCTGTCCATAAAAGTGGCATGCAGTTTGAATTTTCAGTGGCAACATCCAACACAGATACCCAGTGCTACCTTTTGTCTTATTTTCCTGAGTTTGTCTTTTTACTCAGAGAAAAGCCAAAGATTTTATTTTAACATAAAGCTATTATGAGAAAAGTATTGAAAGCATTATAAATGTGGAACTTAGTTAACTATAAGCTTCCTATTTTTCATTTTCCTATTAACAGAATAACATTTCTAAGTCACTGTCAATTTAATCACCCTGATCATTTTGCAGACAGAAGTTGCCTTTAGGTAAGGTATTTCTTACTCATTTTTGTATAGCTCAGAGCCTTATGCAGTTACCTTAAACTTGGTAGAAGCTCATTTAATGTCTGTTGAATTAATTCAATTCAAAACAAAAAATGATTCAGTTCTTTTCCTCATGTTTGCAAATAATGCACAGTCCACAGGGCGGCTGCCATTAAAGTTGCCATAAGTGCTCAACCATAATTGTTTTGGAGAAACAGGAGACATTAGACATATTCTCATCTTTTTCCCACTTTCTCTTTTTAATTGACTTGTTTTGTTTTTATATTACAAACATTTATAAATTATTCTCACTTATGAGAGTTCTCTTATAACGAAGTAAAACAGTTAGACAAAACTAATAATACAGTGACCTAAACTGAAAGTTAATGCGATGTTTCACATCAGTAGAAACCTTCACCTCTCTATTAAAAATAATAATAATAATAAATCAAATTTCTCTCACTCCTCTCATCCCACATTAGAAAAATCTAATTTCTTATAAATTATATGGCTGAGCAAAAAAAAATCTTCCTGATTGCTATACCCAAAAATTTGTGTCTCATTCCATACTCTAAATTCACCACCTCCCTGTAATATATGTCATGTTTTATCATTGGTCCTCTGGAAACACAAATGGTCATTCATCATAGTTCTTACAGCTTTTTTAAGCTGTTTATTTTTAATGTTGTTATAGTATACATTGTGCTACTTTTTAAAACCATTTTCATACAGTAAATAGGTGAAAACAAAGCAAAGATAAGATCAATGAACTAAATTGTAGAAGTGGAAATAGATCTAAGGACTAAATGACAATCCATGCTTCTGTATAATATCACTTATTCTAAATCTCTCTGGGCTTCTGTTTCTCCAGCTGTAAAAATTGAATTAGTTGTCTTTATGGCATATTCCAGTTCTAAATATTATGATCCCATATTTCACCTTCACAGAATCACAGACTTTCAGTTAGAAGGGGTCTCTGTAGCAATCTTGCCCAACCCACACCCAAAAAGGACTCTACCCTACAACACACCCAACATGAATATAGGACCAAAATACTAAAATTTATAGCATTGCTAAAAATTAGAAGACTAGTAGGTTATATCACCTTCAGAGGTATGGATAATTAATTCTTAACTAAATACCTTAGCTTAATAATTCTTAACTAAATAAAGAATTAGAGGCCATCAAACATATAAAACAGATCATTCTGATTACACAAAATTGAAAAGCTTTTGCTGATCAAAACAGATGAAAACAGGATAAGAAGGAAAGAGGTTGACTGGGGAAAAAACTTCCTGATATCTGCTCTCTCTGATAAGGGTCTGATATCCCAGATTAATAGACAACTAATAGGTATATATCAGACCAAAAGTTATTTTGACCGATAAATAAAAGCTCAAAGGTGATGAACAAATATCTCAAAACCAGAATTGCAAACCACTACCACGTGAAAGAGTATTCTAGATCACTAATAGTAAGAGAAATTCAAGTGACATTATAGCCCATAACTTGGCAATGTTAAATCAATGTTAAAAAAGTTGTGGAAATATAGAAAGACTGCTATGTTTTGGAGGGAGATGTGACTTAGGAAAAACTTCTGTGAAAAACAATTTGAAATGGTGCAAAGTGGCTAAAATGTCCATGCATTTTAACCCAGAGATTCCACTATGAGACATACTCCCAATAGGTGATCAAAGGCAAAAAAAATAAAACCATACATATACCTCAAAATATCAATATCAACAGTTTCTGTAGTTACAATGAAATGGAAACAAAGTAGCTGTCTATTAATTAAGGAGTGTTTAAACAAACCGAAGCACAATAATGTAATGAAATATTACTGTGCTGTAAGAAACAGCGAACATGAATACGAGAAGCATGGAAAGACATATATGAATTGATACAAAGTGAATGCAAACAGAACCAGAAAAGAGATGAGAAAAGTAACTTTTACCCAGCATCACAAAGGAATGAGCAGAGTTGGAACTCAAACCCATGTTTTTTGTTTTTAACCCCAAAGTCTTTGTGGCCTTTGTTGTGGTTCAGTCATGTCTAACTCTTCATGACCGCTGTTGGACTTTTCTTGGCAAAAATACTGGAGTGGTTTGCCATTTTCTTCTCCAGCTCATTTTACAAATGAGGAACTGAGGCAAACAGGGTTAAGTGACTTGCCCAAGCTCACATGAATAGCAAGTGTCTGAGGCCAGATCTGAACTCAGGAAAATGAGTCTTTCTGATTCACGGCCCTGCTCTATCTACTGTGCCACCTAGCTGTCCCAAAATAGTAGGAAAATCATAATAACCAACATGCATATGGTACTTTAAGATTTGCAAAGTACTTTACAGATATTATTTCATGCAATATTCACAACAACCCTGAGAAACAGGGTTATTATACCCATTTACAGATAGAGAAGAGTTAAATGACTTGGAGCATTCCAGAGTCAATAATTGCCTGAAATCAGATTCAATCCAGAGTTTCTTGACTCTACACCATGCTACCACCTAAAATGGTTTGGCTCTTCTGAGACCTCAGCCAAAGGCTAAAATAATCAATCAATCAAAAAACAAACATTCATTAGCGTGCCAGGTACTGTGCATGCAAAAAGAAGTGAAAGACAATACCTACCCTGAAAGACCTCACGAAAGCTAGAAGAACTTCAAGTCAGAGATTTTTACTGTATGTAGACAAGAAACACTTTAGAAAGGGATGGGAGTGGGTTCAGGGAACGTATGAAGAAGGAGAAATGGGAAGCTACCTCTGTCACCTAGGAAACTGGATCCAGATTGAAAAGAATATGTCACAGCTTCTTTCTGATCTGACTACAGAGAAAAGAGGAAGTGAAAAGCCAAGGCCCCTTGAGAGAGACTGGGAAGGAGGAAACAGTGACACACTTAGATGGTTCAAATCCCTTTATGCCCTTTGTTAGAATGAATGCAGAAGGGTGAAGGCTGTGACCTGTGTCCTCCCATGCTTCTAAGAACCAAAAGCAGCCTGAGGATTTATGAACACAAAGCTTTCTAAAGCCTGCAGGGTAACAATGAGGTGTTTTTTTCTCATTTGGAACTTCGGGTAGGTGAGCAAGAATTAAAACTGTGGGCTAGATAAAGCTAAGCAGTGATGGATACAAAAGTATTACTCAAAGCATGAAACATTTATTTTTGAGCCTATTGAAATACAGAGGACTATTCTAATAGTAAATAGTATTTATATGTCACTTTAAGGTTTGCAAAGCATTTTACATATGTCAGTGTCTCATTTGATCCTCACTACAACTGTGAGGGAGATAGCATTATTTCCATTTTACAGATAAATAAATTGAGATTGGGCACTTAGGTGGTACAGTGGATGGAGTGCCTGCACTGGAGTGAGGAAGACTCATCTTCCTGAGTTCAAAACTGGTCTCAGACACTTCCCAGCTGTGTGACCCTGGGCAAGTCACTTAATTCTGCTTGCCTTAATTTCCTCATCTGTAAAATGAGCTAGAGAAGGAAATGGCAAACCACTACAGTATTTTTGCCAAAAAAATTCCAAATGTGGTCATGAAGAGTCTCACACACACCCATACACACACAACACACACACACACACACACACACACACACACACACACACACACACACACACACACACACAGAGGAAGAGTACACACAACTGGAAAACAACTGCCCAACAAACATAAACTGAGTTTGAGAGATGTTAAGTGATTTCCCCAGGGTCATAGAGCTAATAAGTGACTGAAGCAGGATATAAACTTAAGTCTTTCTGACTCCAAATGCAATACTTCATTCACTGTGCCATCTTCGTAGGATATACAAATGTGAGAGCTACAATTCTAGCTTCCTTGCGCTGACTTCCCTTTGCACTAACCCTCTTCCATAACTTCATTTACCCATCTGTGACCTCTTAGGAAAGTTTCCTGGAAGATGTAGTATTTCACCTGGATTTTAAAACATGGTCAAAAAGTCAACAGCTAAAGAGGAGGGATATTCCAGGCTAAGGTAATGCCTGAGCAAAGGTACAGAGATCTGAGAATATGAATTTGAGGGCATATAGTTATCCAGGTGGGTTATTTTAGAGTCTCTAGATAGTATATGATAAAGCTTGAAGGGTAGGACACTATCTTATGGTATTGAATACCAAGCACAGGAATTTTTTTTTTTTTTCACTTTATTCAGTAGATAATAGGGAGCCAACTGTAAAATTTTAATTGGAGGTATAACTTGATCACATCTTTTCAAGGGTAATATTTACCAGAAAGACAAAAAATTGTAATGATAATTTGAAGTAGAAAATCTTTCCTATTCATTAATAGGCCCATTAAGTCACATGGAGCCTGTGGTAGGAGGAGTTTGCTGAATGGGTGGAGCAGGGAGAGGCAGAGCTACAGAAGAGCTGAAAGTCAGTCTTGAGAGCAGTCAGAACTAGAAAGGATGCAGGCCCCTGGGTAGTGTGAGTGATTTGGGGATTGTTTGTGATTTTGTTGAAGAGAGCCTGCTTGTGATGAGTGTAACGGACCTGGTTCATGGGAAGCCTACGAGGGGGAAGGCTTGGGGATGGTGTCGTCCTCTGCATTGTTATTGTGTATAGATTTTTGTTGCTGTGAGGGATTGGGGTCTGAATAAATGTTTTGGTTCTGCCTTCAATGTGGAGAGTCTGTGGTACTTTGTGATGCTGAATTATGATTCTGAATTGCACAGTGACATTCATGGCTGCTGTGGGCGCTGTGAATATTGCATTGGCACTACAATTAGACAAAAGGAAGTTAAGGCTCAGCTGAAGAGCTACCTCCTCCTTGAAGTCTCTACTGCTCCCAACCCCCACAGTCCTTAACCAAAAGTATTTTCTCCCTCTTCCAATTTTGCTAGAGCATTGTGTGGTTGCCTACTTTGTCCCCACCATGCCCTAACATAAATTATACTTATATATTTTATTTCCCTCTAACTGCTAGTAGAAAGTACAATTATTATCCTTTCCGCATCACAGGGCATTAGATTAGGGGAGAGGTGCCCCTAAGATCTGGAAAAGTCACATAAAAATCTTTGATTTTCCCTTCATATCAGAGAAGTCTGAATTTTTTTTTTCTTTTTCTTTTATGGAGGGTTTATAGTACCTTATTGTAAAATTTGGCTTAAGTATTTGGTCATAGGCATTCTTTTCACAAACTTTTAACTTTTTACTTATATTAACTTTTAAAAGAAATTATGTATATTTATGGTATTAAAACATAAAATATGTTGACACTATACAATACTATACATATATTTTATACATTTCTGAATTGTTTCTAGACTTTTTCTGTGTCATTTGTTAGCCTTTGCATGTTGCCTGCAGTTTCTGCAAAACTCCCCAAAATTCCCAGTTAATTTCTTATGACAACCTGACAATATCTCAAAATCATGATGGAAAAAGTTGTGATGTGGAAGGGATAATTGTAAACTTCTTAAGGACCAGAATTGTGCCATTCTTATCTTTAATCAACAGATACTGTGTCAAGAACAGTTCCTTCCCCACAGTAGGCATTTATTAAGTATCCCTTGAATTTACTGTTCTCTTTCATATGATTCTCTTTTTAATGGAAATTCATCACACAATAGATAACTCTTCTGCTGGTTCCTGAAGGTGGTATTTGTCACAAGATCAGAGATGAAGAGCTCTAATATGGAAGAACATTTTGTAAACTTTGAAATATTAGTTCCCTGTCCTTTACCAGCCTGAGGGAGAGCACGTCTTACAATTCTGGAGTTGAAAGAGTACTGGATTTGGAGTCCAGGGACCTGGGTTCAAAGCCTATCTCCACTACTTAATCTTTGACTATAGAGGAATCCCAGTTTCTTTATCTGTAAAACATGGAGGTCTACAATCCTGTGATCTTACTTCTAATGTAGTCAGAATTACAGACCAAAAAATACCTAGTAAAAGTCAGGTAGCAGTTGATTGAGAGTTTGACAACTATAGGTTCAGACAAATTTTATTATCTTGCCAATAGTTTTGAAAAATGAATGGTCAGAGTAGCTGCGATCATAATCTTAAATTTTCTTCTTGATGACAATATGAAATACGGATGGAAGAAGAACTGGAAATGGAATAAATACTGAAATCTCACAAGAATAACAATGATGATGAAGATGATGAAGATAATGATGATGATAAGCATTAATATAGTGCTTTAAGATTTGCAAGCACTTTACAAGTATGATCTTATTTTTAACCTCATAACAGCCCTGGGAGGAAGGTACCATTTTTGTCATCATTTTACAGATAGGGAAACTGAGGCAGGTAGAGATTAAATGACTTACTCAGGGTCACACACCTAGTGAATAAGATTATATTTCAACTCAGATCATCTAGGCTCCAAGTCCAGTGCTCTATCCACTATGTCACCTTCCTGCCTATCATATATTCATATACTTATAATTCTCTCCCCCTTCTCCTGTTCTTCCCCCATCCTTACTCCCCTCTTTTCTCTCTCTTCTTCTCTTGACAGAGAGAGAGAGAGAGAGAGAGAGAGAGAGAGAGAGAGAGTGTGTGTGTGTGTGTGTGTGTGTGTGTGTGTGTGTGTGTGTGTGTGTGTAGTGCTTGGATAAGTGCCTTAACTGCCTTTCTCTTTGAAAATTTAATCAGAGAAGGAATTAGGTCTAGGGACTTCATCATTCTTATGGCTTACCTTTTCTAGGTGGACTAGAAATTGAAGAGCTGAAAAGTGCTAAACTCGTAAATGGAGTTATAGTTTGAACCCCCAAATGAAGCATCTAGTATAGAAACAATCATTTCCTTCATATCCTCATGCATACATAACAGTCACTCACAATCAATAACTTCATTTTCCAATCAAATACCTATATGGTTTCAAATGCAGTTTATACTTTCTTCCCAAATCTGTTCTCAACAAAACCTGAAGACAACTTATATCTAGTGTTATTTTTTTTTATTTTATTTTTTTTAATGTTCTACAATCACTACCATAAAATTAAGATTTTAACTCCTCCACACCTACCCCCCACAACCCCCCTCCCTCCCCAAGACGGCTTATAATTCTGTATAGGTTCTACATATACTTTCCTATTGAATACATTTTCACTATAGTCATGCTATGTAGACGAACTAAAATAAATGGAAGAAATCATATAACAAATCAAAACATAATACACAAACACACACACACACACACACACACACACAAACATGATCCGCTACATGCTGTGAATGAATTCCATAGTCCTTTCCCTGAGTGTGGAAGGCATTTTGCCTTAGAAAACCATTGGGATTTTTTTTTTTTTTAAGTTCTTGCATTATTACAAAGTTCCAAGTCTACCAGAAAAAACTTTCACACGCTGTGGTCGTTGCTGTGCACAAAGTTCTCCTGGTTCTGCCCCTTTCACTCAGCATCAGATCATATAAGTCCTTCCAGGCCTCCCTGAAGTCTTCGTGCTCATCATTTCTTATGGTGCAATAGTACTCCATTACATTCATATACCATAATTTATTCAGCCATTCCCCAATTAATGGGCATCCCCTTGACTTCCAGTTTTTGGCAACTACAAAGAGTGCTGCTATAAATATTTTTGTGCATGTGGGACCCTTTCCCATTTTTATGATCTCTTGGGGGAAACAGTCCTAGTAGCGATATTGCTGAGTCAAAGGGTATGCACATTTTTGTAGTCCTTTGGGCATAGTTCAAAACCGCTCTCCAGAATGGTTGGATGAGCTCACAGCTCCACCAACAATGAATTAGTGTTCTAACTCTCCCACGTCCTCTCCAGCATTTATCATTTTCTTGTTCTGTCATGTTTGCCAATCTTATAGGTATGATGTGGTACCTCAGAGTTGTTTTGATTTGCATCTCTCTAATCAAAAGTGATTTAGAGCATTTTTTCATATGATTATAGATATCTTTAATTTCTTCCTCTGAAAATTATCTGTTCATATCTTTGACCATTGATCAATTGGGGAAACTAGTATTATTTTTCAGTGGGTATTAAATATGTTTTTTCTTTCAAAGATATCTCCTGTCAAGACTTCATCTGTTACTAAGAGATAAAGTATGCTCTTGACCAACACAGTATATGTATCTCTCTTCTGGGAATAGATGCAATTCAAAATATTTGATTAGAAAGTGAACCTCTAAAAGCAAACTGTACTGTTCCATGAATTCTACCATTAAATCAAAAAGTATTTCACGTCTCAGCTCCCACTAGTAACCCCATCAAAAAAATCTACCAAAAGTAGCTGAAAATTTTTGTTGGAGATGAAAACACAGGACAAAATAATGCAGTTGAGAGTCCTGGATTTGCAGTCAAAACCTGGATTTGAATCAGGACATTGCCATTTACTTACTGGGTAAACTTGGACAAATCACAAACTCTCTGGGTCCCACTGGTCTCCTCTGTAAAATAAGGAAATAGTACTAAATATTCATTAAGCTACCTTCCAGCTCTAAATAAACGAATCTAATGGGAGAACTGCCTTTGCCTGCCCTCAACTCAGAAGAAGCTTCTTGTAGACTCCATCTTCTTTGATTCTCATTGGAAGGTAGGTTTCTCCTCAAGACTGGCTCTTGCCTGAACTCATTCCCACTAACTTCCTGTCATATTGTTCCATATGCTTTTAAGAGTCACTTAGTAGCAAATAATTTCTTGGGCAATGGTGATTATTTCTGATTGTGCTACTTTCTGTAGTCTCCTTTCCATGGACCCATTCTCAGACCATTACACCCAAATGAAATCTTGCACTCCATCCCTGACTCAGACTAGTAAGTCTTTTTCCATTATCTTGTCTGGAAACTAGACCTCCAAGCCCCAGAGATAGTCTCTTCATACTTGTACCCCACAAAGGTTGATTCTCTCACTCCCTTCCCCACACCCACTTACACATACTCTTCCCCATTTCAAAAATAAGCTTCTTGAGATCAAGGGATGTTATGGCTGCTTTTATTTTTAATACCAATGTTTATCACAATGCCAGAAATGTAATAAACATTTTTTAAAATGTTCTATCTAAAACTCAACCCAGTTCAATCAAAGAATCTGTTCCACTTCATGAAGGGATCATCAGGTGACTTTCCATTTTTATATTTAAAAATACTAATTATCAGATTTTTGGTTTCAATAAGTAGGTCCCCAGTTTTCAAAGACCAAGTCTCTTATACTAAAGTGACTATAATCTCATAGGAAACAGGATACTACAGCACCTAACTAAGGTTTGCCTGCGGAACAGTATAGTTTCTACCCAAACTCTGGGTTTTCTTCAACACTTATTTTCCTGACTTCTGATAACTACTAAACATACTGTCCCTCCTTCTACCACCTGTAGCAGCAAGCACCCAGACACATGTAGGATGGCCTGATAGCACAGGTTCTTAGATCTGCTTTTCTATAAGGAAAGCAACTTTAATTACACATACCTGCCCCCAAAGAAGATGGCCCTGAGAGTGGCCTCGTCTCTGTGAGCAACGACCAGGCCTGAGGCCCCCAGGTCCCTGGCCTGGCTCACAGCTGCCCCCATGCCCCTGCCTAGGCTCCCCTCCTTTACTCATGGCTGCTGCCTCCAGAGCCTCTGCACCAGCGCCCAGCAACTCACAGTTCAAAAATTCACAGACTCGCATGAATGGATAACAACTGAAAATGGTATTGGAACAGTGGGAATCAGCAATTTTGGGAGATATAGTTTACTGTAGTCTTCCAGAAGTTGGAACAAAATTGAACAAACAAGATAAGTTTGGAGCTTTGGAAAGTGTGAAAGCTGCTAGTGAACTTTATTCTCCTCTCTCAGGAGAAATAACTGAAATTAATGTAGCTCTTGCAGAAGACCCAGGACTTGTCAACACATCTTGTTATGAAGATGACTCTGAGCAACCCTTCAGAACTTGATGAACTGATGAGTGAGGATGCATATGAGAGATACATAAAATCTACTGAGGATTGAACACTGGACCCCCAAATAAATTAACATAAGAATACAGCCCAGTATAGTTTTGTTCTAAATTAGGGATATATGGAAGATTAGCAACTTTAGCACTTCTGAAACAACACCATGGCATGGAAAAAGATCTTAACTACTCAAAAATGACTGGATAAAAATGCCTTTTACTATTTGCACCTTTTGCACAACTTTTTCCTTGTAATTTCAAATTAGTGTCTGTCTAGTTCTGAATTCATTGCATCATGTGTGGCAAAAATGAATTCTAAGACCATGTCCTTCAGAGCTAGAATTTTATCTGTAAAAAGCCTTGAATTAGTAATGGTATAATGGCCAACTCCATCTACCACCAGTTTTGTTCAAAATACATTTGGTTTTCTATCCATGGGAATAATTTACTGAGATTGGTTAGCTGGCTAGTGTCAAAAGCAGTACAATATCAACTTAATTTTAATAAACTGTTTGGCTGAAGCTATTTTATACAGATGAGGCTTCAACTTTGCAGCAAAATAGGTAATGAAATGTAATAAACTTTTTAAAAACCTTAAAAAAATAATTACACATACCAATAGAGAAAAAATAAGCAGAAGAAATAAAAACCAACAGATAGGGCTTCTAACTGTCTAACCATAAGCAATACATATATCACAGATCAACAGACAGTTCCAACTGCCTGACCATTACATACATACATACAAAGTTACCAAAGAGAGAAGCACCAGCATCTGGATTTTCAAAGTGAGGGGTGGGGGTGTTGGCAAACAGACAAACTCCTTAATGGCTACCCAGAGTCTCATCTGGCCCACAAACCTTCTTCCAAAAAGTAAGCCCCCAAAGTAAAACCTCATCTCAGAGGATATATACACTTTTCAGAGCTGAAGGGCATGACCCTTGTGATCTAGTGCCTCATTGGCAATTAAGAAAAGGTATGGACCTTCCTACAAAACAAGCCCCCCCCAATCAAGCTTCCTTTAATGGGCTCCATCTCAGGCCTATTAATGGGCAGGGAAGATCTTTTAATTCCCATTAACATTATATCCCCTTCTCTCTGAGACCATGAAGATCTCTTTCAGAATAGAAAATCTCCTGATTGTATATTCATTGTTTTTAGAACTCTTTGTTGTTGTTGTTGAATCATTTCAATCAAGTCTAACTAGTGTTTGTGACAGCATTTGGATTTTCTTGTCAGAGATACTGGATAGTGTGTGTGTGTGTGTGTGTGTGTGTGCGTGTGTATACACATGTCACTTCAGCACTGACCACCTGAGGAGACTTCCAGAGAAGCCATTTAAGTATATTTCTGTCTTTCCTTTGCTGTTTGCAAGCACAATAACTGCAACAGTGCAAGTAAAATCGATATGGAGAAGCAATGCTTCTCTGGACAAATATAATGGATGGTGTTAGCAATATACCATAAAAGTTAAAGCATGCACTCCTCACTTTTTGTGAATCATCAATAAATTAACTTTTTTGAGGGGAAGATATTTTGAACAGAGTCTTGTTTTAGTGTTTATTATGAAGTGATTGTTGTTTCAAAACAAAATATACCAATGAAACAAGAGAAGTAGCCAACCTTGAATCCCATGCATTGTTCTCATTGAAACTTGATGAACCTGTTTCCCAGGATGCATCATGGTGGGCCCTATCTCTGATTACCATGCTACTAACTAGAGTTACTTTTTTGGCATGATAACTAGGGTAACCAAGGGAACTATATTAAGGTAGGGAGCAGGTAAGGTGACCTCACAAGTGATTGCAATAGAATGAGATATAATTTAAGGTACTTTTAAAAGGTCAGTAATGACTGCCTCTATATGTAATCTAACTGCAGAACCCTAAAACTTTGAGATATATCTTGATTAGCACAGAGAGGGATAGGCCCAAATGAACCTAGAGTACACAAAGAAGAGTACATTCACAATTGTTTGGGTTACATGGGTTTTGTGTGTGTGTGTGTGTGTGTGTGCCTGTCACTTGTGCACTGACCACCTGAGAAGACAGCCAGAGAAGCCATATAAGTATATCTCTATCTTGCTTCTTTTACAAATCTGGCATACTGTTGATTTACTTGGTATCTATCCAAGAAATGGGATTCTGGTCCCTATCTTTGAGATGATATAATACAAATTCAGCCTTGGACCATATATCTATAAATGTACTATGAAGCTTCTTTCTCTTGACGCCAGAATTTCTGACTTTACAGCTACATTTTTTTGTATTTTTTTCATCAGATCTGTAATTTCTTTGACATGGGGAACTCCCAAAAGGAAAATTCCCTCTACTAATACAAAGTAGTACCAAGTCTGCAATGTATAGAGTTGCTTAGGACACTGAAAGGTTAAGTGACAGTTGCCAAGATTCACACTGTGGAATTTGGATCCATTTCTTCCTAATTCCAAGGAATCTTGGAATTCTATTTACTATGCTACTGTGATTTCTACCATGAAAATCAATCTCTTCCCTTATCACTCTAGAGGGATTGGTACGTTTCAGAAGGTTGTGGAACAGACATATAAGCTGCCAACTGAGGGTTTTAATGGACTGGAAGTTCAATATCATTCAGCACCGTGATACGGCAGCCAAAAAGAGCTAATGCAACTTTGGACTACACATTAGGAGGTATAGGGCTTCCAGAAAAATTGAGATGGCCATCCCACCATATTTTGCCCTTGTCATGTTTATCTGGAGTTTTATGCTCAATTCTAGGTATCAGAATTTAACTAAAGTTTCCAGAAGAGGACAACCAGGAGGGTGTGGGACCTTCTGTTTGTGCCATATGAGGATTGTTTGAAAGCACTGGACGTACTTAGCCTGGGGAAAATAAGACTCTGGAGAAACATGACAGCTATGTATTTAAAGGGTTATCACACAGAGGATATATTAAATTTGTTGGTGCGACCCCACAAGAAAGGACAGAGAGCAATGGATGGAAAGTTTCAAAGAGAATAATTTAGGCTTGATGTCAGGAAATCTTTGTGATGTTCAGAGCTATCCAAAGGTGAATGGCTTTTCTTGCAAAGTAGTGGCTTGTTCCTCTTAAGTTGATACTGGATGATTACCCGTTAGGTATGCAGGGATTCTTCCATTTAGTGACTGAGCTACACAGTCACTGGATTCCCTTCCAACTTTCCAATTCCACTATTTCTGAGAAAAAGGTAATAGCTATCACACGACAAGGATAGCCTACTCATCTACCTGTGCTTTTGCCACAGGCCTATCTGGTCCCAACCTTGCCTGGGCCAGAAATAGGATTCCCACCTATCTTTAAATACCAAAGATGTCTATCTTCCTTGGTCAATGCAAACTCATTCACATTTAAACTCATTCAACCTGATCGTTTTAAGGCACAAATGGCTTATGCTTAGCACAGTGCCTAGCACATAATAGATATTTAATAAATGTTTAGTAACTGATTGATTAATGTTATGTTATGCTATGGGAAAGTTGAGAGAAATGGAACTATTCCTGTTTAGATGACTCGAATACTGGAATGAATGAATGAATGAGTGAATGAATGAATGAATGAATGAAACAATGTATTAAGTCCTTACTATTGAAAGAAGAGAACCTGATTTTGGGAGGTTACATGCATTTTATTTTATTTTTTATTTTTATTTTTTTTTATTAATTTATTTAACTTTTAACATTCATTTTCACAAAATTTTGGGTTCCACATTTTCTCCCCATTTGTCCCCTCCCCCCACCCCAAAACACCGAGCATTCTAATTGCCTCTGTCTGCCAATCTGCCCTCCCTCCCTTCCCACCCCTTCCCTTTGGAAGGCAAGCAATTCAATATAGGCCAGATCTGTGTAGTTTTGCAAATGACTTCCATAATAGTCGTGTTGTGTAAGAACTAATTATATTTCCCTCCATCCTATCCTGTCCCCCATTACTTCTGTTCTCTCTTTTGATCCTGACCCTCCCCATGAGTGTTGACCTCAAATTGCTCCCTCCTCCCCGTGCCCTCCCTTCCATCATCCCCCCCACCCTGCTTATCCCCTTATCCCTCACTTTCCTGTATTGTAAGATAGATTTTCATACCAAAATGACTGTGCATTTTATTCCTTCCTTTAGTGGAACGTGATGGGAGTAAACTTCATGTTTTTCTCTCACCTCCCCTCTTTTTCCCTTCACTAAAAAGTCTTTTGCTTGCCTCTTTTATGAGAGATAATTTGCCCCACTCCATTTCTCCCTTTCTCCTCCCAATATATTTCTCTCTCACTGCTTGATTTCATTTTTTTTTTAAGATATGATCCCCTCCTCTTCAGCTCACTCTGTGCACTCTGTCTCTATGTGTGTGTGCGTGTGCGTGTGCATGTGTGTGTGTGTTATCCCACCCTGTACCCAGATGCTGAATAGTTTCAAGAGTTACAAATATTGTCTTTCCATGTAGGAATGTAAACAGCCCAACTTTTGTAAAGTCCCCTATGACTTCCCTTTGCTATTTACTTTTTCATGCTTCTCTTCATTCCTGTGTTTGAAAGTCAAATTTTCTTTTCAGCTCTGGTCTTTTCATCAAGAATGCTCGAAAGTCCTCCACCTCATTGAAAGACCAATTTTTCCCCTGAAGTATTATATTCAGTTTTGCTGGGTAGGTGATTCCTGGTTTTAGTCCTAGTTCCTTTGACTTCTGGAATATCCTATTCTACGCCCTTCGATCCCTTAATGTTGAAGCTGCTAGATCTTGTGTTATCCTGATTGTACCTCCACAATACTTGAATTGTTTCTCTCCAGCTGCTTGCAATATTTTCTCCTTGATCTGGGAACTCCGGAATTTGGCCACAATGTTCCCAGGAGTTTCTCTTTTTGGATCTCTTTCAGGCGGTGATCTGTGGATTCCTTGAATACTTATTTTGCCCTCTGGTTCTAGAATCTCAGGGCAGTCCTCCTTGATAATTTCATGAAAGATGATGTCCAGGCTCTTTTCCTGATCCTGGCTTTCAGGTAGTCCCACAATTTTTAAATTGTCTCTCCTGGATCTATTCTCCAGGTCAGTTGTTTTTCCCATGAGATATTTCACATGATCTTCCATCTTTTCATTCTTTTGGTTTTGTTTTGTGATTTCTTGGTTTCTCATAAAGTCATTAGCCTCCATCTGTTCCATTCTAATTTTGAAAGAATTATTTTCTTCAGTGAGCTTTTGAATCTCCTTTTCCATCTGGCTAATTCTGCTTTTGAAAGCATTCTTCTCCTCATTGGCTTCTTGAACCTCTTTTGCCAATTGAGTTAGCCTATTTTTCAAGGTGTTATTTTCTTCAGCATTTTTTTGGGTCTCCTTTAGCAGGGAGCTGATCTGCTGTTCATGCTTTTCTTTCATCTCTCTCATTTCTCTTCCCAGTTTTTTTTCCACCTCTCTAACTTGATTTTGTATGAGCCCTTCTATGGCCTGAGCCCATTGAGTGGGCTGGGATATAGAGGCCTTGACTTCTGTGTCTTTGCCTGATAGTAAGCATTGTTCTTCCTCATCAGAAAGGATGGGAGGAAATGCCTGTTCACCAAGAAAGTAACCTTCTATAGTCTTATTTCTTTTCCCTTTTCTGGGCATTTTCCCAGCCAGTGATTTGACTTCTGAATATTCTCTTCACACCCACTTCACCTCCGGATCCTCCCAGCCAGCTCTTGGGGTTTGAGATTCAAATGCTGCTTGCCAGCCTCAGGGCTTTTGGCGGGGGCAGGGCTGCTATTCAGTGTGTGATTAAGTTCAGGTGCTCAGGTTGGGGCAGGACCACCTCACGGGCTCAGTTCCCTCAGGGGGTTTATGCAGAGACCTTCAACAATGGATCCAGGCTCCTGCCTGCTTGGGGAGCCCCGTCTGCTCCCGTCTCCGCTGTTGCCTCCCGAGGGGTCCTGAGTTATGGGGGCACCCCACTCCCCTCTCGACCCACCAAAGAGACCCTCTCACCGACCCCTGTCACCTGTGGGTGGAGGGACCTGCGTGGCCGCTGGAGATTCCGTCCCTGAAGCCCGCTCGGATCTTTTCCTCTCAGTGCCGCGGCCGCGGCAGGGCTGTACTCAGCTCCCAGTCCTGGCGCCCAGTCCGCAGCGTGAAGGACCTTTTGCAAGAGGTTTGCAGGTCTCTCTGGAACAGAAATCTCCCTCGCTCCAATGTTCTGTGGCCTCTGGATGCAGAATTCGCCGTGAGTTACTTTTTTGTAGATGTTCTATGGGTTGTGGGTTCGGAGCTATGTGTATGTGTGTCTTTCTACTCCACCATCTTGGCTCCGCCCCGGTTACATGCATTTTAAAGAAGTGGGATTAGATTGGTTCTGTTTGACCTGAAAGGACAGAACCAGGAACAATGAAAGAAAATTGCCAGAGAAGTAAACTCAGGTTTGAGTATGGGAAAATAAAGTTCCAGAAATACAATTAACTAAAAGTAGTCTGCCTTCAGAGATGATAGACACTCCCTCCTTGGAGGTCATTCAGCAGAAGTTAGGTAAGCACTTAACAAGTATGTCATAGAGGGGATTACTTTTGAATATGGGTTTGACTAAATTGCCTCTAATATATCTTCCTGCTTGCAAATTCATGATTCCAATTCTGTGATCCCGTGTCTCATACTTCAAGCCGGCAAGTTCTCCTTGAATTTCTTCTTACCAGCAATAAGAATGGTACATATCCATGAAGGTGAATCCTGAGATGATAAAATTGAGGAAGATGTTGGATTATAGGTAGAAATGGAAACAATGGTGCTATTTAGTAGATTGGAAGAGTCATGGGCCCAAAGACTGCACATCAATCAAGGAGCAAGCATTTATAAAGCCCTTACTATCATAGGTATTGAGGATACAAAGAAAAACAGAAAATAATTCCTGTCCTCAAGATTTCATTCTATCAGAAAAAATCACATATACATAAATTCATAAATAATAATATACAGAATACATAGAAAGTAAAGGTAAAATTATTTTAACATAATTGGGGAAAAATAAAATATTTTTAATAAATAAATACAGGTTAAAGTAGGAAAACAAAGGTAGATAATCTGAGGAAAATCTAGGAGCTGTGTAAACAAGGGAAAGCATCATGTAAAAGGTGGTGCTTATACTGAATTTTTAAAGGATTCCAGGAAGAGAGAAAGGAGTGCATTCAAGTCACAGAAACAGTAAGTATAAGGGCAGGGAAATTAGAGAATCAAGTATTAGGTATGTGGAACAGTAAGAAGGCCAGAAAGGCTGGACAAGAGAGTATTTATAGGGAAATAATATATAGAAAAAAAAATGTAGCAGTGAATAACTTTAATATCAAAGAGAAGATTTTATTTTGGTTCCCAGAAGTAATAGGGAGTCACTAGAGGTTATTTAGGAGGGGCGAATGATATGATCAGAATTATCCCTCTAGAAATCACTTTGGCAATTGTATGGAGGATGAATTGGAAAAGGGAGTTTTAAGTCAGGGAGAACAAATTGAAATTATTGTAAGTGTCTAGGTGAGAGGTGATGAAGGCCTGAATTATCATGGTTGTCATGTGAATAAAGTCCTGGACAGATTCAAAAGGTGTTGTGGAGGTAGAAATGCCAAGATGTGACAACTGATTAGACAAATGCCTTGAAAAAGGAACAGGGAAATGCTAACACTAGGTTGCAAATCTCAGGGATTAGAAGGGTAGTGATATTCTTGACAAAAATAGGGAAGTTCAGAAAAATGGTAGGGATTGGTCAGAAAGGTAATGAGCTCTGTTTGGGTCATTTTTGGATATTAATTAGTTTGAGATATCTATGAGAATCAAGTTTGAAATGCCTAACAGATGGCTAGCTAGTGATGTGGAAAGGGACTGGGACTAGGTATGTACACATGTATGTACATACATACACACACACAAAATGCCCAAAGTCCTAGAGCATATTAGTAGAATATGGAAGATGTTGACAGGGAATTTTAAGATGGAGAAAGCCATGAGAAAGAAGGAAATTCATGGTGAATGGCCTCTATTTTCTCAATAAAATATGAGGCAAAATCCTCAGCTAAATGGATGGAGATGGGGTAGGGGGGAATGGAGGAACCTTGAGAAAAGAAGAGAAGGTATGGAACAGTTTTGGCGGAGAGTGGGATAGCAAATATTACAGAGTAATAGAAACATTGAAATTGACTAAGAATGTCCAAGCCATTGCCCCAGTTGGACTCCAACAAAAGTACCCAGAGGAACCTTGGGAGGAATATACTATTTACCTATTACATTACCGGGCTGATTGCAATTGGTGTCACTGACATTCCTAACATCTGGAGGCTGCATTTAGCTATAATACTTAAGACAGTAAGGGGCTAATTATCATCACCTGTATAGTCAGGTTAGCCAAAAACTTGCAGCCTTGAGGAAATGTTCAAATTAGCGATGAGAGAAGGATAGATTTCAAAAAAAATATATTTAACAATTTAGGAAGTTTTTCACTGAAGTTGTTTGGGGTAACTGTCACTTTTCTATTCTTTTATTAGTGTACTCTACCTGTGCATTGATCTCTTGTGAAGACAACTGGGACAGGTGGGGAGGGGAGCACCATGACTCTGGCTATATCTCTTCTATTTTGTGTATCTGGAGTACACCCTGTTGTGCTCCCTGTTAGTTAGCTTACCAGAAGGGCAAATCCATGATAAAACTACAATTTAGGTTTAACTGTAAGCTGTGCATCTGAATAAGAATTTCTTACCTCCCCATAGACATTTGCCTGAGAGAAAACCAGATGTTAAACATTTGTATTTAAATATATTATCTTCCCTACCAGATTTTCTACTCTTTGAGGGCATGGACCATGTATATGGAACATTACACATAGTAGGTATTTTTAAAAAGCTGTCACTTATCTCAAGTCTCTCTCTCTCTCTCTCTCTCGCTCTCTCGCTCTCTCTCTGCCTTTTAAAATAGAAGCATGTCCCAGCTCCTGACAGAGATTAATATGCAGAATGAGACATATTTTGGGGGGCATGGCCAATTTGGAAATGTCTTGCTTAACATATTTATTATTATAAGGATTTTGTTCCTCTCCCTGCCCCCTTTTTTTCTCCAGGTAGGAGGGGGTTGAGGTGAAAGATAGAAACAATAAATGCTTGATAATTGATTTTTTTAATTCAAAAAATATAGTCATCAAAAGGAAAAAGTAGATGCACAACTAAAAAACAAAAGAGTCAGTTATGAAGATCATCAATAACATAATCCACTGAGTAAGTTACGGTGTCAAAGAATCTAATTTTCCCCTTTCCTTCAGGAAAGGCATTAATCATCATACTTTCCTAGAGAGAAACGCAAGGAAAATTTCCCTCTTTCCCTGTCCTAAATTTTCTTTTTAAAGCAAGGATTATTTCCTGCAAGCTAGCATTTCTGAAGTATCCAGTAAAGGGTCTTCATTGCACTAATTCAAAATAAATCCCAGAGCAGTCAGAGTATGCCAGAGGAGAGATAGCAAGGCATTGCCAAAACAGCATTGGACTTGGGAGTCAGAAAACTCTGACAGGAGATCTGGCTTTGCAATATTGTAACTGTGTCATCTTCAATTAAGTGTTTAGAAGGTGTCAAGCACTGTGCCTGGTGCTAGGGATACAAAGACAAAAATAAATCAGTTCCTTCCCCCAAAGCTTACATTCTATCAAGGAAGATAATGTATAAATACATACATACATACAAAACAAAGACAAGGTAAGATATGTGTGTTTATGTATTTTATTTTTGAGAGGCAATAGCAACTTGAAAGAACTAGAAAAAGTTTCCTTTTCTAAGCTTTGAAGGAAACTAGAGAGTCTATGAAGTTGAGATAAGAAAAGAAAGTGTATTTCAAGGATGGGGCAGAGTTTGTACAAAGGCACCAAGGACAGAGATGGAGTATTGTGTCAGAGGAACTTCAAAGCCAGTTTGATTGGACTGAAGAGAGAACGACAAGGAGTAATGTATAATAGGGCTGGAAGGTAAATGGAAGGCAGATTTTGAGGAGTTTTAAAATGCTAAACAGAGATTTCATATTTTACCATTAGAGGTAATAGGGAACTACAGGAGTTTTTGGAGTAAGGGAATGACATGGTCACTAGGAAAATCAATCAGTAAACACTTATTAAGCACCTACTATGTGTCAAGCAATGTGCTAAGCACCAGGGATTAAAAATTTTTTAAAAGAAGCAACTCAGTTGCTACCCTCAAAGAGCTTGCAATTGAATGGGGAAGATAATAGGCAAACAAACACGTACAAAAAAACCTATGTAAAAAGGATAAATAGATATAATTAAAAGAGAAAACATTAGAATTAAGAGGGGTTAGGAAAAGTTTCCTGTGGTGATATTTTAGTTGGGAGGCAAAGAAAGCTGGAAGGTCTGTAATCAGAGCAAAGGAGGGAGAACATTTCAGTTATGGGGGTCAGCCCCTAGCTAAGAGACAAGACTCTCTTGCTTA
Organism: Notamacropus eugenii; assembly: GCF_028372415.1. NCBI lineage: Eukaryota > Metazoa > Chordata > Mammalia > Diprotodontia > Macropodidae > Notamacropus > Notamacropus eugenii. The sequence continues at coordinate 397,862,327 of NC_092873.1, read as the reverse complement.
TGAAAAAGCCAGGAGGCCAATTTTACTGAACTGAAGAGTATGTGGTGGGGAGTAAGGTGTAAAAAGACTGGAAAGCTACTAAGGGGTTATGTATGAACCTTAAATTAGTGAGGAGATAAAAACTTGAACAAATTACTTCTCTGAGTCTCAATTCTTTTACATGTAAAATGAGGATGATAATACTGGCCCTTTTCCTACTCTGCAGGACTGCTTTTAAGACATTTCTATGTAAATGAATATTATTATCATAAACAGTGCCATAAAGAGTCAGTCATACCCATTCCCAACTTCTGCCCACAACCTGTTTGTTGAAGAGATAGAGGAGCCTCTGTCAAAACTACTCCAAAGGCAGTGGAGCTATTTCACACTTTATTCAAGAATATGCCAGCTGCCCAACAGGAAGTGATGTAGGAGGGCTCCTTTTCCAAAAGGAAGTGGAGATTGGGCCTCATTTAACCCTGCATTTTATTCTTTCTCATTTGCACTTCCCCTCAGCAAGTTGAAGTGTAAACATCCTTAATGATGTTAGTGGATAAATGGAATCTGGCATATATACTGACAAAAAAAAATCCCACCAGAACATAACGCATTCTATTGTTTTCTAAAGATAACATTTATTTTCCCACCAGGAATAATAATAGCAAGCATCCAAATGTTTGTTTCAATGAAGAGTTGCACTCCTCATTGAATCCTCGGCTACATGAAAAAAATTACATATACAGTATTACATTACACACGCTACATGTAGCATTCTCTGTGAAACAAAGTGCGGTTACCCAGCTGCATAATTCTTGATGGGAAGAATTGTTTATATGTAATATAACTGCCTATGAATAATCCCATTGCCCATGGGGAATGAACTTTACCATTATTACTATTATTATTCTTGCTCTAATGTTGAATATTTATTTCTGAATTTAGTTAATAGCCATCAAAAATACTTCCTTGGAAATATGCAGGATTTATTCCAGCATGTCTCAACTGAATGCATCCTGGACCTCTGTCTCATTTCCAGTCACTCTACATTAAGCAATGGTGAAATATTTGAGGCTTTGAAGTGACAGCAGATCCCAGCAGAGGAAGCTAGGAATACATTACAAACAATTCTCTATCCCTTTCAAAAGGAAAATCTTAATAAACAAATCTATTGCTTTATTCAATGAGGATTTATTAAGCACCTACAATATGAGGCAGCCCCAGTCTTACAGTTCACATGCATTAGTCTTTTGCAGACAAGAACTGAATCTTATTTCTTCTCTTTCCTCTAAAAATGTGCAGCCCAGTGTTGGACCCAGGGTAAGTACCCAAACATTTTATAAGGGAGAGTAAGAAATTCTCAGATCTTCCCATCCTCAAATCTCCAAAACATCTTCCCAAGCTTGAGTGTCACATACCAACATAATGATACTTTGGTGTTTACTATATATCTTTATCTTTGCAAGTGTGAGTTGCCTTTTTATTATTTGTATAGCTCAGTGTAATGGTAATTTAAATGGGGAGATCTTGCCCATTCATTAATAGGCCCATGTGACCTTACTTGGGTCACATGGAGCCTATGGTAGAAGGAGTTTGCTGAATGGGTGGGGCATGAAGAGGCACAGCTAGAGCAGAGCTGAGAGAAAATTTGGTCAGAACAGTCAGAACTGAAGGATGCATGACAGCAGGCAGCTGGCTAGCATGAGTGAGAGAGCTTGTTTGTGATTTTGTTTCAGAGAGCTGGTTTGTGGGAAGCCCAGCAGGGGGAAAGCTTGAGAATGGTGTTGTCCTCTGCATTGTTACTGTGTATAGATGTTTTTGTTACTATTATGAATGTGGCTTTCTGGTGTCTGAATAAATGTTTTGGATCTGTTTTCCATGTGGAGAGTCTGTGGTATTTTGTGATTCAGAACTGTGCCAGGATATTCTAGGCACTGTGAATATTGCATTGGCACTAAACTAAGCACCTAGCACACAGATGCTTAATAAATGTTTGTTGTTTGATCTTATCCTCTTAGGGTGTCAACTGCTCCATGAGAGTCACTATGGAATATTGCAAAGAGAACTGGAAATAGGATAGATCTTGGTTTGAATGTGGTTGTTTGTCCTTCCTTCCTGAACGGGATCAAAGACATTATGAGGGTGAAGTTTTGACTTGGGTGTGAATTGGATTTAAGTGTAAAGTTGTCAGCCTCATTCTGTTCTTCAGAATTCCCAAAGTCCAGTGACAAGACAAAAATCAAGACAGTAGGTGACGATCCAGAATGCAGTAGATATCCTGCTTCCTCCATTACTTACCTGTGTAACCTCAAGTAAGCTACTTAATCTCTCCAAACCTGTTTCCTTATTAGTACAATAAGGTGGCTGGTGTAGATGACTTCTGAAGTCACTGCTAGGAGGGCTACCTAGAAGCCTATGCTCTCTCTTCCAGTGACACCTTACTAGATTTCTGACCATGGACCAGCGACCTAATCTCTCTGAGCCCCAATTTCCTAATCTGTATAATGGAGGTAATAATACTTTTAGTACCTACTTCACAAGATTAGAAAAATCAAATTATATACTATGCTTAAACTATCCTATAAATGTCAGGTACTATTTTAATTCCCTGACCACTTTTTATTATTATTTAGTATCACCAGTTATTATACACTTTTTATTTGCAAAGAGCTAGGCTAGGTATTAGTGAAAATATAAAGAGGAGCAAGCTAGGTTTGTGTCCTCAGGGAGCTTATACCTTATTTGGACTCAGGAGATATGGACACAGATAACTACAATTAAAAAATAGAATGCAATAAATACTATAGGAATGGTTCAGATAAGATGATCCAAGAGCTCAGGGAAGGGATAAGATGCCTTTCAACTCAGAGGACTCAATAAAGTTTTGTGAAAGTAGTTTTTGAGGAAATACTTGAAGGATGACCAAGATTTCAACAGATAAACCATGAAAGAAAAGAATTGTTCCATTTTATGGAATGAAGTGAACAAATGAATCAGTGTTGGGAAAATGTCATATGACATTAGAGAAAGGAAAGGTTGGCTAGAGCAAAAAATACATCAGTAATAGGAAATAAAACCAGAAAGATAGATCAGTACACAATTATTGTAGGCCTTGTGAGCCATTCTAGCCAATCTAAATATTTAGATTTCATCCTGTTGGCCAAAGAGGAATCACTGAAGGTTACTGAGCAGAACTTTGCATTTAGGAAGGTCATTCAGTCACACTGGTTTAGAGATAAGTGGGAGAAATGTTCATTTTCTAAGAAGCTCAGTTAATTCTTTGGAGAAAATAAAAACATGGGGAGTGAAATCTAGTGCTATTGGCAAAGAATTAATTCATTTTGGCAGATGGTTTGTGATTTCTCTGTCAGGAATAGATTTATGAATAGGAAAAGTAGACATCTTCCTGCACAGTGATTTAATGGGCACTGAAAAAAAACTTGCCCACCATGGTTCCTTCCTAATTACATGTGCATTAGAAGAGGTACAGTAGAAAGAACAATTGATTTAGGGTATCAGAGATTTGGGGTTGAAACCACATCTTTATTTTTTACTGCATATTTTATACTGGGTAGTCACTTCATTTTCTGGGTTTCTTTCCTCATATATTAAATGAGAATATTGGACTAATTGATTTTCAGTGTCTCAGATCTAAATCCTAAGGATTTCTTACTACTAGAACTTCTCCTTTAGGTTGGCAAAGAAAGGATGTAGTGCTATCTACTTTTGAATTGTACATGCCTTAATTAGGAGCTCTCCTCAAATCTTCTTTCTTGAGCATATTACCTAAAAGCTTATTTATCAGAATATATAAGTTAATGGGAGGGCTTAGTCCTTAGAGCAAGAGTTCTTAGGTTTTTTTTTTTTTTAATTTTTTTATTTTTTTAATGTTTAACAATCACTGCCATACAATTGCGATTTTATCCCTCCCCACCCACCCCCCACTACCTCCCTCCCTCCCCACGACTGCATACAATTCTGTATAGATTCTACATATACTTTCCTATTGAGTATATTTTCACTATAGTCATGCTATGTAGTCAGACTAAGATAAATGAAAGAGTCCGTATAACAAATCAGAACATGATACACAAACAGATACACATACACAAACATGATCTGCTACATTATGTGAGAAACTTCCATATTTCTCTCTCTGAGTGTGGAAGGCATTTTGCCTTGAGGTCCACCATTGGGATTTTTTTTTTTTTTCAGAAGTTCTTGTGTTATTACAAAAATCTAAGTCTACCAGAAAAAACTCTCACACACTGTGGTTGTTGCTGTGCATAAAGTTCTCCTGGTTCTGCTCCTTTCACTCAGCATCAGGTCATATAAGTCCTTCCAGGCCTCTCTGAAGTCTTCTTGTTCATCATTTCTTATGGCACAATAGTACTCCATTACATTCATATACCATAATTTATTCAGCCATTCCCCAATTGATGGACATCCCCCTGACTTCCAGTTTTTGGCAACTACATAGAGTGCTGCTATAAATATTTTTGTACGTGTGGGACCCTTTCCCATTTTTATGATCTCTTGGGGATATAGTCCTAGTAGCGATATTGCTGGGTCAAAGGGTATGCACATTTTTGTAGCCCTTTGGGCATAGTTCCAAATTGCTCTCCAGAATGGTTGGATGCGCTCACAGCTCCACCAACAATGAATTAGTGTTCCAACTCTCCCACATCCTCTCCAGCATTTATCATTTTCTTGTTCTGTCACGTTTGCCAATCTTATAGGTGTGATGTGGTACCTCAGAGTTGTTTTGATTTGCATCTCTCTAACCAATAGTGATTTAGAGCATTTTTTCATATGATTATAGATAGCTTTAATTTCTTCCTCTGAAAATTGCCTGTTCATATCCTTTGACCATTTATCAATTGGGGAATGACTTGTATGATTATACATTTGGGTCAGTTCTCTATATATTCTAGAAATGAGGCCTTTATCCCCGAGCTTAGCTGTAAAAATTTTTTCCCAATTTACTACATCCCTCCGGATTTTGGTTGCATTGGGTTTGGTTGTGCAAAAACTTCTCAGTTTAATGTAATCAAAGTTATCCATTTTGCATTTCATAATGCATTCTATCTCTCCTTTAGTAAAGAATTCTTCCCTTCTCCATAGATCTGATAAATACACTATTCCTTGCTTCTCCAGTTTATTCATGGTATCAATCTTTATACCTAAATCATGTACCCATTTGGACTTTATTCTTGTGTACGGTGTCAGGTATGGGTCTATGCCTAATTTCCACCACACTGTTATCCAGTTTTCCCAGCAATTTTTATCAAACAATGAGTTCTTATCCCAGAAGCTGGGGTCCTTGGGTTTATCAAACAGAAGGTTGCTATATTCCTTGCCTACTGCATCTTGAGTGCCAAGTCTATTCCACTTGTCTACCTCTCTGTTTCTTAGCCAATACCAAGTGGTTTTGATAATTGCTGCTTTATAGTACAGTTTAAGGTCTGGTAGCGCTAGGCCACCTTCCCAGGCATTTCTTTTCATTAGTCCCTTTGATATTCTGGACCTTTTGTTTTTCCAAATGAATTTTGATATTATTTTATCCAGCTCTAGAAAGTAATTGTCTGATAGTTTAATTGGTATGGCACTAAATAAGTATAATAATTTGGGTAGAATTGTCATTTTTATTATATTAGCACGGCCTACCCATGAGCAACTAATGTTTTTCCACTTACTTAAATCTGACTTTATTTGTGCAAAAAGTGTCTTGTAATTGTGTTCATATAGTCCCTGGGTTTGTTTTGGCAGGTAGACTCCTAAGTATTTTATACTGTCTACCCTAACTTTAAATGGGATTTCTCTTTCTATCTCTTGCTGTTGAACTTTGTTGCTAATATATAGGAATGTAGAAGATTTGTGTGGGTTTATTTTGTACCCTGCAACTTTGCCAAAGTTGTTTATTAATTCAAGTAATTTTTTACTTGAATCTCTGGGATTCTCTAGGTAAATCATCATATCATCTGCAAAGAGTGATAACTTAGTTTCTTCTTTGGCTATTCTAATTCCTTGAATATCTTTATCTTGTCTAATTGCTACAGCTAACATTTCTAGTACCATATTGAATAATAGTGGTGATAATGGACAACCTTGTTTCACCCCTGATCTTATTGGGAATGCATCTAGCTTATCCCCATTGCATATAATGCTTGCTGAAGGTTTTAGATAGATACTGCTTATTATTTTATGGAAAGTTCCCTTTATTCCTACGTTCTCCAATGTTTTTAGTAGGAATGGATGTTGTATTTTGTCAAAAGCTTTTTCTGCATCTATTGAGATAATCATGTGGTTTTTGTTAGCTTTGTTGTTGATGTGATCGATAATGCTAATAGTTTTCCTAATATTGAACCAGCCCTCTAGTCCTGGTGTGAATCCTACCTGATCATAATGTATTAATCTCGTGATAAGATGCTGTATTCGTTTTGCTAAAATCTTATTTAAAATTTTTGCATCTATATTCATTAGGGAAATTGGTCTATAATTTTCTTTCTCTGTTTTGTCTCTTCCTGGTTTGGGTATCAAAACCATATTTGTATCATAGAAAGAATTTGGGAGGACTCCTTCTTCCCCAATTTTCAAGAATAGTGTATGTAGTATTGGAATTAACTGTTCTTTAAATGTTTGATAGAATTCACTTGTGAATCCATCTGGCCCTGGAGATTTTTTCCTAGGGAGTTCATTGATGGCTTGTTCAATTTCTTTTTCTGAGATGGGGTTGTTTAAGTATTCAACTTCCTCTTCTGTTAATCTGGGCAATTTGTATTTTTTAAAATATTCATCCATCTCATTTAGATTGTCGAATTTGTGGGCATAAAGTTGGGCAAAGTAGTTTCTAATTATTGTTTTAATTTCCTCCTCATTGGAGGTGAGTTCACCCCTTTCATTTTTAATGTTAGTAATTTGGTTTTCTTCTTTCTTTTTTTTGATCAGATTAACCAAAGGTTTATCAATTTTATTAGTTTTTTCATAAAACCAACTATTGGTTTTATTTATTAATTCAATAGTTTTCTTTATTTCAATTTTATTAATCTCTCCTTTGGTTTTCAGTATTTCTAATTTGGTATTTACTTGGGGATTTTCAATTTGTTCTTTTTCTAGCTTTTTCAACTGCAAGCCTAAGTCATTGATCTCCTCTTTCTCTATTTTATTTATGTAAGCATTCAGAGATATAAAACTTCCCCTAATAACTGCTTTTGCAGTGTCCCATAAGTTTTGGTATGTTGTCTCACTATTGTCATTCTCTTGAATGAAGTTGTTGATTGTTTCTATGATTTCTTCTTTAACCCAATCCTTCTTTAGAATTAGATTATTTAGTTTCCAATTGATTTTTGGTTTCTCTTTCCATGGCCTTTTATTACATGTAATTTTTAATGCATTATGATCTGAAAAGGATGCATTGATTATCTCTACCTTTCTGCACTGGATTGTGAGATTTTTATGTCCTAGTACATGGTCAATTTTTGTAAATGTTCCATGTACCGCTGAGAAAAAGGTATATTCCTTTCTATTCCCATTTAATTTTCTCCAAAGATCTATCATATCTACCTTATCCAGAGTTTTATTTACCTCCTTAACCTCTTTCTTGTTTATTTTGAGGTTGGATTTATCTAGTTCAGAGAGGGGGAGGTTGAGGTCCCCCACTAGTATAGTTTTGCTATCAATTTCTTCCTTCAACTCCCCCAACCTCTCCTCTAAGAATCTGGATGCTATACCACTTGGAGCATACATGTTTAGTAATGATATTGCTTCATTGTCTATGGTGCCTTTTAGTAGGATATAGTTTCCATCCTTATCCCTTTTGATTAGATCTATTTCTGCTTTTGCTTTGTCTGAGATTAGGATTGCTACTCCTGCCTTTCTTACATGAGCTGAGGCACAATATATTCTGCTCCATCCTTTGACCTTTATCCTATGTGTATCCCCCCGTTTCAAATGTGTTTCTTGTAAGCAGCATATTGTTGGATTATGGCTTTTAATCCATTCTGCTATCCGTCTCCGTTTTATGGGAGAGTTCATCCCATTCACATTCACAGTTATGATTACAATCTGTGTATTTCCCTCCACCCTCTTTCCCACCATTTGTGCTTTTAACTCTCCCGTCTCCCTTCCCCTCCTCAATAGTATTCACTTTTCTCCCCCTCCTCCTGCAGCCTTCCCCTCCTTCTTTTAGCCCCCCTCCCTTTTAGTCCCCTTTACTCTTATTGCTTCTTTCCTCCCTTTTAGCCACCCTCCCCTTTCTTCCCCCTTCCCCTCCTACTACCTATAGAGCTAGTTAGGATTATCTGCTTAAGATTATTGTTCCCTCCTTTGAACAAATCAGATGAGAGTACCTCTCAAACAATGCTCATCTCCCTCCCCTCCTTCCCTCTACTATAGTTTTGTGCTTCTTCCTGTGATATAATTTGCCATTTTCTGCTTCCCCCTTTCCACACCTCCTATTACATTCCCTTCTCATACTTAAATCATATTTTTGACATGACATCATTTACTTTATGCCCGTTCCCTCTACATATATCCCTTTTATCATAATAGCTGCACAGTTCTCAAGATTAACAGGTATCATCTTCCCTTATAGGGAGGTAAACAGATTGCCCTAATTGAGTTGCAAGTTTTTGTTTTTGTTTTTTCCCCCTCTGTTTACCTTTTTATGATTCTCTGGAGACCTGCATTTGAAGATCAAATTGTCTATTGAGTTCTGGTGTTTTGGTCAGGAAGCTCTGGAAATCCCTTATTTCGTTGAATGACTTTCTCCTTGCCTGAAATGTTATGCTGAACTTTGCTGGGTAGTTGATCCTTGGTTGGAGTCCCAACTCCTTTGCCTTACGCAATATTGGGTTCCAATTCTTTCGATCTTTTAATGTAGAAGCTGCAAGGTCCTGTGTGATCCTGACTGTGTGACCTTGATATTTAAATTGTTTCTTTCTGGCTGCTTGTAGTATTTTCTCCTTCGCTTGATAGCTCTGGAATTTGGCAACTATATTTCTTGGGGTTTTGAGTTTGGGATCCCTTTCCGGTGGGGAACGGTGGATTCTTTCGATGACTATTTTGCCCTCTGAGTCTAGTACTTCTGGGCAGTTTTCCTTGATGATTTCCTGGAAGATATTGTCCAGACTCTTTTCTTCATCATGGGTTTCTGGCAGGCCAATAATTCTTAGATTTTCTCTCCTGGATCTATTTTCCAGGTCAGTTGTTTTTCCAATTAAATATTTTAGATTTTCTTCTATCTTTTCATTCTTTAGATTTTGTTTGACTGATTCTTGTTGCCTCATTGAGTCATTAGTTTCTACTTGCCCAATTCTAATCTTGATCGTATTGTTTTCTTCAGTTAGCTTTCGCATCTCCTTTTCCATCTGGCCAATTTTTCCCTTTAAGGAGCTATTTTCTCCATTTAATTTTTGTACTTCTTTTTCCATTCGACCAATTTTCCCAGTTAGGTTTTGGGTTTCCTTTTCCATCTGATCAATTTTCCCTATTAGGTTTTGAGTTTCCTTTTCCGTTTGATTAACTCTTCCTTTTAGGGAATTATTCTCTCCAGTTAATTTTTGAACTTCCTTTTCCATTTCTTCAATTTTCTTTTTCAGATTGATGTTCTCATCAGTGAATTCTTTTTTTATAGTTTTAAAATCATTGGCCAGTTTTTCTTTTATATCCTTCTTCAGACGTTCCAGGTAATCTAGTTGTGCTTGCGAGAAATTCATAGTCCCATCTGAGGTTTCAGATGGAAGTACAGTCTCAGCTCTGACCTCTTTGGTGTTTGTGTTTTGGTCCTTATCCCCATAGAAAGATTCTATGGTTTTTTCACTTTTCGTCTGCTTTTTCCGATTCATGATGTTGGCTGAGTGTTGTAGCTTTTGGTTCTTTCAGTCAGAAGATACAGATCTTTTAAGTTGAGTTGATGTTTGTCTAGGCTAAAAGCAGGCTTTTTTGTTGTTGTTGTTGTTGTTGTTGTTGTTGTTTCCCAGATCAACCCTGGGGTTAGCTTGATAGGTGTGTGGGAGGTGTGGTCTGGTCTCAGGCTATCTCCTCAGCTGGCCTGAGGCAAAGGCAAGGTCCGGGGATGGTGATCCCAGCTTCCCTATTGTCTTCCCTTTCCCCTGGAGGGCTGGGGCACGCCTAGAGGCTAATGCGTGTTCCCGCCCCTCCTGGGGCTCGTCTCCCAGGCTGAGGCTTGCTTGGGTCTCAGTGCGAATTTTCTCTGCCCTGGGTCGTCTGTCCCTCCAGATAGCCTCCACCACGGTGGGAAGAATCCCCCTTTGCCACTTTTCCAGCCTGTGGTGTTATGAGACCACCCGCCCCCTTCTGCTGTTCCCACTGATCCAGGATTAATCTGGGGAAGAATTTTATGGTTCCCTCACGGTCATCGGGGGGGAGGGGAGAGCACTTACTGATCACTCCGGCATCCCAGCTCCTGGATGTTCAAGTAGTGACCCACTGAAGTCCCGTCTTTAGGCTGAAGATTTCAAAGGCTGTTGCGCTGATATCGTTGGCTCGGCCTGGCTTATCTCCTGCTCCGCTGGTCTCGCCCGCCACTCTCGGGCCCCTCGGGTCGCCTCCGCCCTGCCGCGCCGACCGCGCTGCGCTGTGCGCCGGGGTCTTACCCCCGCGGAACAGATCCCTCCCGTGGACCTTCCAGTCCAGCCTGGGCTCCGAATCTGTCAAAGTCCGTCTCCCACTGGATTCTACACCTCCAAAGTCTGGTCAGACTCTCCCCCCAGAGATATCCAAAGGAGTTTTTCCAGGAGCTTAGGTGAGTCGTTGCTTTCACTCCGCCATCTTGGCTCCGCCAAGAGTTCTTAGGTTTTTTGTGTTATGAACCTTTTGGGTTTTTGGTGAAGTCCATGAACCCCTTCTCAGAATAATGCTACTGAATTCATAAAATAAAGTATATTAGATCATGAAGGAAACCAACTATATTGAAACATAGCTATCAAAATAGTTTTAAAACCACAATCAATCAATCCATAAACATATATTAAGCACCTACTATGTGCCAGGCACTGTGCTAAAGTTCACAGACCTTGGGTAAAGAATTCCTGCTAGAGCATATTTCATTTAACCTTTATAGGTGGGTTATACAGAGCATACTCAGATATTGTCCATTTCCAATTCAGTCCATTGAACTTTGGGTAATCCATTTCAAGTTAGGGATGAATAAGGAGTCCACATGAAGGTGAAAAAACATCTAATTATATTAGAAGCTAGAAGGATGGTTAACTCAATAGAGGCAGAGTGTGAATATATAAAGCTTGAAAGTTCACCATCTTGTGAACTCTCTTCCCTAGTGGATTTGAGTGAGAAAGAACTGCTGTAATTCAACAGATTAAAGGAAGAGTAGATGATGGCTGAGTTTTTCCTCACTTCATCCAAATTTAATTTGCCACATTCCTATCAAAATGTACAATACTCAGTTATACAAGTGATTTCTTTTTCTCAGATTGTTTCACTCTAAAATGTAGACAGGTAAAAAAAATAGAGTGACTTTGTGAGTTCTGGTCAGCAAAGTTATTTGGAATCTGCCTCAGTGATGTCTTATTGAATAGTAAAATCCTTTTCCTAGACTATATATTTGCATGAGAGAGAAGGATAAAAAGCACCATCAAGACTTTTTAAAGGTTTCTTTTGACAGGGAGCCAAGATGGTGGAGTGGAAGGACAAACCTGTAGAAGCTCTCCCCCTATAGCCCATAAAATAACTGTAAAAAATGACTCTAAACAAATTCTACAGCAGCAGAAGCCATAAAATGGAAGAGTGAAAGAGATTTCCAGTCCAAGACAACCTAGAAGGCCAACAGGAAAGGTCTATCAAACCTGACTCGGAGCAGAGTGCAGCCCAGCCTTGGCCTCACAGCACAGCATGGACAGGACTGGAGCAGGCTTCAGGGCACAGAATCATGGGTAGCAGCTGTGGTTCTCAGATTTCTCAACCCTCAAATGCCAAAGACAGCTTCAAACATCCTGAGCAGAAAAGCTTCAATAGCTCCCAGACCAGAGAGCAGGCCAGGAGAGGGGTAAACTCCTCTAACTGGATTGTGCCACCTTGGAGTAACCAAGAACTTACAAGTTCCCAGAGTATACCTTGCTCTTGACAAAGGACTCAAAAGTCAAGTAACTGGCTGGGAAAATGCCCAAAAAGGGGGAAAAATAAGAGTACTTTCTTGGTGAACAGATATTTTCTTCCATCCTTTCCTATGAGGAAGAACAATGCTTACCATCAAAGGAAGACCTAAAGGTCAAGGCTTCTGCAACTAAAACCTCCAAAATAAATAAGCAATGGTCTCAAACCATGGAAGAGCTCAAAAAGGATTTTGAAAGTCAAGTAAGAGATGTGGAGGAAAAATTGGGAAGAGAAATGAGAGCGATGTAAGAAAACCATGAAAAGTGAGTCAACAGCTTGCTAAAGAAGACCCCCCCCCCCAAAAAAAAGTGCTGAAGAAAATAACACCTTTAGATTAAATAGACTAACCAAAATGGCAAGAGAAGTCCAAAAAAGCCAATGAGGAGAAGAATGCTTTAAAAAGCAGAATTAGCCAAATAGAAAAGGAGGTTCAAAAGCTCACTGAAGAAAATAGCTCTTCAAAAATTAGAATGGAGCAGATGGAAGCTAATGACTTTAATGAGAAACCAAGAAATTACTAAACAAAACCAAAAGAATGAAAAATAGAAGACAATGTGAAATATCTCATTGGAAAAACAACTGACCTGGAAAACAGATCCAGAAGAAACAATTTAAATATTATGGGAATACCTGAAAGCCATGATCAAAAAAAGAGCCTAGACATTCTCTTTCATAAAATAATCAAGGAAAACTGCCCTGATATTCTAGAACCAGAAAGTAAAATAAATATTGAAAGAATCCGCTGATCATCTCCTGAAAGAGATCCAAAAAGAAAAACTTCTTGAAATGTTGTAGCCAAATTCCAGAGTTCCCATGTCAAGGACAAAATATTGCAAGCTGCCAGAAAGAAACAATTTGAGTACTGTGGAAATACAATCAGGATAACAGAAGATCTATCAGCTTCTATATTAAGGGTTCAAAGGGCTTGGAATATGATATTCTAGAAGTCAAAGGAACTAGGATTAAAACCAAGAATCACCTACCTAGAAAAAGTGAGTATAATACTTCAGGGGGAAAAAATGGTCATTCAATGAAATAGAGGACTTTCAAGCATTCCTGAAGAAAAGATCAGAGTTGAATAGAAAATTTGACTTCCAAACACAAGAATCAAGAGAAGCACAAAAAGGTAAACAGGAAAGAAAAATCATAAGAGATTTACTAAAGCTGAACTGTTCATATTCCTACATGGAAAGAAAATATTTGTAGCTCTTGAAACTTTTCTCACTATTTGGGTAACTGGAGAGATTATATATCTACATACATACATACATATATATATATATATGTAGACAGAGGGCACAGAGTGAGTTGAAAAGAAGGGATGATATCTAAAAAAAAGAAAATTAAGGGGTGGAGGAGAAAGGGAGAAATGGAATGGGGCAAATTATCTCTCATAAAAGAGGCAAGAAAAAGTTTTTTCAATGGATGGGAAAAGGGGGGAGGAGAAAGGGGAAAAGTGAAGCTTACTCTCATCACCTTTGACTTAAGAGAGAATAACATGCATACTCAATTTGGTATGAAAATCTATCTTACACTACAGGAAAGTAAGGGAGAAGGGGATCAGTGGGGTGTGGGGGGGGATGATAAAAGGGAGGGCAAATGGGAGGAGGGAACAATTAGAAGTAAAAACTTTTGGGGGGGACAAGGTCAAAAGAGAGAATAAAGGGGGGGCAGGATAGGATGGAGGGAAATATAGTTAGTCTCTCACAACATGACTATTAGGGAAGTGTATTGCATAACTATACATGTATCGCCTATATTGATTTGCTTGTCTTCTCAGTGGGGATGGTTGGGGAGGGAGGAAGAGAGAGACTTTGGACCTCAAAATTTTAGGAATGAATATTGAGAATTGTTTTTGCATGCAACTAGGAAATAAGAAATACAGGTAATGAGGTATGGAAATCTATCTTGCCCTACAAGAAAGGAGAGAGGATGTTATAAGGGAAGGGAGGGGTATGATAGAAGGGAGGGTAGATTGGTGGAAGGGGTAATCAGAATGCATGGTGTCTTGGGGTGGAGGGAGGGGAGAGATGGGGAGAAAATTTAGAACTCAAAATCTTGTGGAAATGAATGTTGAAAACTAAAAATAAACAAAAGGAATTAGTTATAAAAAAAAATAAAGGTTTTTTTCCAAACATCTCTACCATTTACCACTTTCTTTCCATTCCCATTGTAACTGCCTCCGTCTATATTCATATCATTCCTTCTTCCAGACAGCCTCCCTGATTTCATCTAACTTTTCCAATTCATCTCATATACTATTGCCATATTTTTCTCAAAGTAGACCTTTCATCATTTTATATATCTCAAAAAATTCAACTGACTTTCTCTTTCTAGCTATAAAAAGTCTAAACTCCTCTGACCTGACTTTCAAGGTACTCCAAACTCTGGTCTTGTCTTGTTATCTTTATCCTACCCAACTCTATCATACTAGCTGTGTGCACTAGTTAGCTGGTCTTTTTACTATTCAATGGATGTAGTATGACCTAGGTACCTTCTGTTGTGTTATTCTTCTTCTCAGAATTGTTTTTTTCCCTAGAAATAGTGTTCATATGTTCAAGTTATGAAGAGATCCATTCAAGATGTAGCTGTAATTAGTATCTTTCATAGATCCTGACTATATTTGCTCATATGACGTCTCCATATTCAGGGCTAGAAAGCCATCGCTCCATACCAATAGTTTTATCAGTCTTTCATACCTGATATTTGTTATATCAGCTTTACATACCTGATAAGCGTATCATACCTTTCATACCTTCAGAAGGCAGCTGATGGTGCAGTGGATATGAACCAGAAAGACCTGAGTTCTAATCAAAAGCCTCAGATACCAGTTGTATGATTATGGGCAAGTCACAAATTCTGTTTGCCTCAGTTTCCTGAATGATAAAATGGGAATAATAATAGCAGCACCTACCTTGCATGGTTGTTGTGAAGATCAGTGCCTGGCATATATTTACTATTCAGTCATGTTCAACTCTTCATGACCCCATTTGGGGTTTTCTTGGCAAAGACACTGGAATAGTTTGCTATTTCCTTCTCTAGTTCATTTTACAGATGAGGAAATTGAGGCACACAGGGTTAAACTCAAGGTCACACAGCTAGTAAATGTCTAAGGCCAGATTTGAACTCATGTCCTCACCTGCAGGTCCAGCACTCTATCCACTTTTAGTAGCTGTCCCTTAGCATATGGTAGGCAAAATATTAGAGCTTATTCCCTTCCCTTTTCTGAGAACTCAACTTCAATAACTAAATGTGGGGTAGAAAAGTTAAACAATTGCTGTGCCTGCAACCTCCCTCCCTGCTTCTCTCTAGAAAGTCTAGACACTACCACTTCTTCAGAAAATCCACTCAGGGCACCATTTACCCTGCCCTCCCTCTTGAACTTTGCACCCACTATTCATGACAAGACATCTAGAACTAAAAGAGACTTTAGAGTCCCTATAGACCAAGCCCCTCATTTTACACAAGGAAACAGACCCAGGAAAGTTCAATAACCTGCCCAAGGTCACACAGGTTCTGTGACTGTAGAACCAGTACTCTTCCCACTTTTAACACACTACAGATATTCTGCACCTGCCTTCAAAAGCAGTATGCAATGTCTTTTCTTTGCTTCACTTATTAAAGTCTCTGATATATTTTTTGGCTCATCCAATATCTCCATCAAAATTGGAGTGTTATTACCATTTGTGGTGCTGAGTCTAGATAGCACTCTCTGCAAGCACAATTAGACTTTGAGCCTGTTGGGTTTTCTTCTGTGAGAGGTCTTGGCAAAATGGGAAACTCAGGTAATTTTTTTTCGGTTGTCAAAGGACTGACTCATTAGGATGCTTGTTGATTGATTGATGAATGCATACCTATACCAAACACTTGGGTTGTGGAAATGACTGTTAAAGAGTCATAATAAGCTCACTGAAAAGTCCAGACAGGTACAGAACACTGGGTCAAAAGTTCAGGAGGGTAGTCAGTGCAATGGTGCCCAGTGAGAGTTTTCTGAGGTAATGAAATCTTCCAGATTTCCTAGAGAAATATCAGGGAAGGGAGATGCATAGAAAGTAATCACAAATTCTCTCTACCTCAGACACTTGTTACTGTCCCTATGGACAGGAGGAAAAAGAATTTTTACAGGAGAAAGGTAGAATTTTATCAGTTGTGGCAAAAACATATAAAGTAGTAGAATGTTCCTTTTTTCCCCAATCATAGTCATGTCATCGCAAGTATGGACAGAGATCCCAAGCCCCTACCTAGGACATATCCTAATTTCAACTGCACTACCTAAGTGCAGTTATATTACTCTATATATTACTATATAAGTAGATCCTTTATATAGGAAGTTATCTGCATTCTTAGGAGATACTGTTGCACTAGAAGGAGAGTAGAAATTGAACCCTGGGCTATAATAGGTTACTAAAGAGCTTCAAAGACATATACTTGATAGATTTCATATATTTAAAAATGGGAAATCTGTCTGCTACAATGCATGAATGCTACTGTAGAACCACTTTGTGAGTACAGAATGCTGCTAAGGACCCTCCACCTAAAGTTTTAAATTATAAGCTGAGGAAAGGTGAGAAGTGTTCAGCAAGGGACAGTAGCAAGAGAAATATATATATTATGGAAAATGCAGTTTAAAGGCACTATAACTTTAAAGTACATGGACCCTGTTCTGATTGCTCAAGAGCTCAATGGGACCTAAGATGATAAACTGTTATTGGCACAACTGCAGCTGTCGGAGCAGCAGGACCAGCCTCTCATTTACTCAGAATTGATCAAATTGATCAGAGAAGAATAATAGAACATACATTCTCTCATTCTCTCTCTCTCTCTCTCTCTCTCTCTCTCTCTCTCTCTCTCTCTCTCTCTCTCACACACACACACACACACACACACACACACACACACACACACACACACACACACACTACACCACCACCACCATATTCAATCTGTTGCCAAGGCTTGCTGATTTCACCTCTGCCATATCTCTCTTGTTCTATCCTCTGAAACCACTACCACTGTGGTGCAGGCCCTCTTTACCTCATCTCTGGATTACTACAACAGTCTTCTGGTGGGAGTGCCTGACTCAAGTATCTCTCCACCCTAATCTATCCCCCATTCATCCACCAAAGGGATTTATCTAAATCACAGACACAACCAGAAGTTGAACCCTCTCTGCTTGGTCATCTGTAAAATGAGAAAATTGGATCAGATGATCTCTAAAATCCCTTCTAGCACTAACAAACATTCTGTGATTCTCTGCTAAGTTTATACTGTAAGAGATTGAAGTCAGAAAGAATTCTGAACCTTTCATAAAGAAGACACTGTATAGATCTGTCCAAACTAAACCCAGCATAAATCAACAGATACACAAGCAAAAGGGACTCTTGTCATTTCATCCCCCTCTCTTTATTGTGTCCAAATTCCCCTTCCTATAAATCAGTGACAATATTAGTCACTGACCAAAATAATCAGAAAAATCAATTTAACAGGGCTTAAAGTTTTGTTGTTCTTGGTCTTTTGTAAAAGGGAAAATGCCTGTGGGGAGTTGGGGACAGATTTGTTTCACATCTTAAACATTGCCCTGAATTCTCAGATTAGTACAGACTATCGTATACATTTGAAAGGGTGGTTTACTCATTTATTCATTGAAAAACAATCTAAAATATTATGAAATACATGGTATTCACCAATTTTGCATTAGTATTTTACTTTAGACTTTTACAGAGGGAAAATAATATATCAAAGAGTCCTCTAGACAGTACTGTAACTCTCAACTCTCCCCAAAAGGTAGTTGTCTATCTTACTGTTGCAGCTCTCCAGGGAAGAAATTCTACAATCCCTCTTCATAAGAGCCTTGTCAGTCTGAGCTCAATTTTCTTTTCCTTTACAGTAAAAAGTCACCAAAAGTAACACAGCAGAGCTGACGAGTTTAACTACAAGATGTGGCAAATCATAGATTGGCCAGATGCCTGTCTTTTAGTCACAGCCAAGGTCTTAACAAAATAAGGTATCTTGAAGGATAGTATTACATGTCACACCTTTAACTTACCATATGCATTTACCTATCAAAGGCTTGTCAGGCAGCAGGTAACAAATGGAGCAACTCTCTCCCTCCTAGGATCACGTATCTTCTGCTTCCATCTGTCAGGCTCTGTATTCCCTTACCGCCTGACTCTTAACTTTCCCGTCAATTCAGATCAGAGTTTGTATAACTGCAAGGGATACAAAGGATAGGGAAAAGCTGAAACTTCTATTTCCTGGACTCACATCTTGTTTGAGCCATTTTGAGCCATTCTGCAAATTCCATCTCTCCAACACATACATGAACACACACATATACATACACACATACACATACACCATCATTTCCCTTGTTTTACAATGATTCACACTATTATTGCCAAGTGCTCACATTCATCCTCAGTGTTATTAAAAAGAGAAAGGACCTATGGCCTCAAGGCCAAAGGTGGCCCCCTCTAAGACCTCAAGTGTGGCCCTTTGACTGAATTCAAACTTCACAGAACAGATCCTCTTAATAAAAGGATCTGTTCTGTAAAACTTGAATTCAGTCAAAACACTGAACCCAAGGACCTAGAAGGTCCCATGTGGCCTTGAGAACACAGGTTCCCCACCCCTGGTATAGGAAATTCCTAGGGGAAGAAACTTTTTCCCAATGCTGGTCAGCTTGTACACTCTAACTCACAGTCTTAAAGCCTAGTACACTGAGAGGTTAAGTGAGTCGCATAAAGATAAAGCTGAACCTCTTCCTACTGACTCCATCTATTCTGCATTCAAATCATATTAGCCCATCTGCTATTTCTCATGCAGAATGCTCCATCTCCTCTCTCTGAGTCTTTGAACTAACTATAGCCTATGTTCTCTGCTTAGAATCCATGTAATTCTTCAAGACTCAGGAGAAAAAGATCCCAAGTGCCACCTTTTGTAGGAAGTATCCCTCCATCCAGAAACACCTTCCCCTCTAAGATTACCTAATATCTTAATATCTCATTTACACTGTATACATCTACATATTTACATATCGTCTCCCTCATTAGCATGTAAAGGGGCAGCTAGTTGGCAAAGTAGATAGAGTGATAGGCATGGTGTCAGAAAGACTCGTCGTCCTAAGTTCAAATCTGGCCTCAGACACTTATAAGTTGTGTGACCCTGGGCAAGTAACTTAACCCTGTTTGCCTCAGTTTCCTCACCCATAAAAAGAGCTAGAGAAGGAGATAGTAAACTACTGCAGTGTCTCTGCCAAGAGAACACCAAATGGTTTCTCTTCCAACAAAGAGTGGGACAGGATTGAAAACCACTAAACCACAATTAGCACATAAGTTGCTTCCTTAATTCAGGGAGCATTAAACTTTTGTCTTTGGATTCCTAGAGCTTAATACTTTAGTACATAATACTTTGTGCCTGGCACAAAGGAGCCATGGGAAAATATACGTGTTGGCTCTACAGGGACTATTTATATAAAATCTCAATACCTTTCCCCTCCACCTCCCAAGACAGTTTTCTCAGATGTGAGACTCTTAAATTAAAGGGAAAGTATAGACCCAAACTGATAAAAGTAGTTCCTTATCTGGAGCTTTCTACCCCACAGACCAGTGAATTCATAGGTTCAATTCCACTCCCCTCCCAAAAAGAGAAACCTATTTAAGTAAAAAAGTATTCTTGAATAGTCATTTTGGTATACCATTACTATGGATTATAATAACCAATAATGCACAAGCCAAAACTATTTACAGTTTTCATGTATGAGGAGCATTGATCAATTTATATACACAGGTAATTCTTCTATCCCTTAACTATAATTACTATTCTTTAATTTATATTCATTTCTTATCAAAAGCATTTAAAATGTGTATGATTATTGTGTTTTGCAGTTTATAAAAGTTAATCAGGCTCATGTGATAATTTTTTTTTATTTAACTTTTAACATTCATTTTCACAAAATTATGGGTTACAAATTTTCTCCCCTTTTATCCCCTCCCCCCCCCAAACACCAAGCATTCTAATTGCCCCTGTGACCAATCTACTCTCTCTTCTATCATCCCTCTCTGCCCTTGTCTCCGTCTTCTCTTTTGTCCTGTAGGGCCAGATAACTTTCTATACCCCTTTACCTGTATTTCTTATTTCCTAGTGGTAAGAACATTACAGTTGATCCTAACACTTTGATTTCCAACTTCTTTACCTCCCTCCCTCTCCACCCCTTCCCTTTGGAAGGCAAGCAATTCAATATAGGCCAAATCTGTGTAGTTTTGCAAATGATTTCCATAATAGTTGTGTTGTATAGGACTAACTATATTTCCCTCCATCCTATCCTGTCCCCCATTACTTCTATTCTCTTTTGATCCTATCCCTCCCCATGAGTGTCGACCTCGAATTGCATTCTCCTCCCCATGCCCTCCCTTCTGTCATCCCCCCCACCCTGCTTGTCCCCTTGTCCCCCACTTTCCTGTATTGTGAGATAGGTTTTCCTACCAAAATGAGTGTGCATTTTATTCTTTCCTTTAGTGGAATGTGATGAGAGTAAACTTCATGTTTTTCTCTCACCTCCCCTCTTTATCCCTCCACTAATGAGTCTTTTGCTTGCCTCTTTTATGAGAGATAATTTGCCCCATTCCATTTCTCCCTTTCTCCTCTCAATATATTTCTCTCTCACTGCTTGATTTCATTTTTTTTTAAGATATGATCCCATCCTCTTCAATTCACTCTGTGCACTCTGCCTCTATGTATGTGTGCGTGTGTGCATGTGTGTGTGTGTGTACTCCCTCCCAGTACCCAGATACTGAAATGTTTCAAGAGTTACAAATATTGTCTTTCCATGTAGGAATGTAAACAGTTCAGCTTTAGTAAGTCCCTTATGACTTCTCTTTGCTGTTCACCTTTTCATGCTTCTCTTCATTCTTGTGTTTGAAAGTCAAATTTTCTTTTCAGCTCTGGACGTTTCATCAATAAAATTTGAAAATCCTCTATTTCATTGAAAGACTATTTTTTCCCCTGAAGTATTATACTCAGTTTTGCTGGGTAGGTGATTCTTGGTTTTAGTCCTAGTTCCTTTGACTTCTGGAATATCCTATTCCATGCCCTTTGATTCCTTAATGTAGAGGCTGCTAGATCTTGTGTCATCCTGATTGTATTTCCACAATACTTGAATTGTTTCTTTCTAGCTGCTTGCAATATTTTCTCCTTGACCTGGGAACTCTGGAATTTGGCCACAATGTTCCTAGGAGTTTCTCTTTTTGGATCTCTTTCATGCGGTGTTCTGTGGATTCCTTGAATATTTATTTTTGCCCTCTGGTTCTAGAATCTCAGGGCAGTTTTCCTTGATAATTTCATGGAAGATGATGTCTAGGCTCTTCTTTTGATCATGGCTTTCAGTTAGTCCCAAAATTTTTAAATTGTCTCTCCTGAATCTATTTTCCAGGTCAGTTGTTTTTCCAATGAGATATTTCACATTATCTTCCATTTTTCCATTCTTCTCTCTTTGTTCTGTGATATCATGCTTTCTCACAAAGTCCTTAGCCTCCATCTGTGCCATTCTAGTTTTGAAAGAACTATTTTCTTCAGTGAGCTTTTGAATCTCCTTTTCCATTTGGCTAATTCTGCTTTTGAAAGCATTCTTCTCCTCATTGGCTTTTTGAGCCTCTTTTGCCAATTGAGTTAGGCTAGTTTTCAAGGTGTTAATTTCTTCAACATTTTTTTGGGTCTCCTTTAGCAGGGAGCTGATCTGCTTTTCATGCTTTTCTTTCATCTCTCTCATTTCTCTTCCCAGTTTTTCCTCCACCTCTCTAACTTGATTTTCAAAATTCTTTTTGAGCTCTTCCATGGCCTGAGCCCATTGGGTGGGCTGGGACACAGAAACCTTGATTTCTGTGTCTTTGCCTGATGGTAAGCATTGTTCTTCCTCATCAGAAAGGAAGGGAGGAAATGCCTGTTCTCCAAGAAAGTAACCTTCTATAGTCTTATTTCTTTTCCCTTTTCTAGGCATTTTCCCAGCCAGTGACTTGACCTCTGAATATTCTCCTCACACCCACCTCGCCTCCTGATCCTCCCAGCCAGCGTTTGGGGACTGAGATTCAAATGCTGCTTCCAGCCTTAGGGCTTTTGGCGGGGGCAGGGCTGCTATTCAGTGCGAGAATTAAGTTCAGGTGGTCAGGTTGGGGCAGGGCCACCTCTCAGGCTCAGTTCCCTCAGGGGGTTTATGCACAGACCTTCCACAATGGATCCAGGCTCCCGCCTGCTTGGGGAGCCCCTGTCTGCAGCCGCCTCTCAGCTTCTACCTCCTGGGGGGGCCCGAATCATGGGGGCACCCTACTCCCCTCTTGACCCACCAAAGAGACTCTCTCACCGACCCCCGTCACCTGTGGGCGGAGGGACTTGTGTGGCCGCTGGAGATCCGGTTCCCGAAGCCCGCTCGCATCTTTTCCTCTCGGTGCCGTGGCCGCAGCAGGGCTGCCCTCAGCTCCCAGTCCCTGTGCTCAGTCTGCAGCGCGAAGGACCCCCCACGAGAGGTTTGCAGGTCCCTCCGGAACAGAAATCTCCCTTGCTCCAATATTCCGTGGCCTCTGGGTGCAGAATTCGCTGTGAATTACTCCCCTGTAACCGTTCTGTGGGTTGTGGGTTCGGAGCTACGAGTATGTGCGTCTTTCTACTCCGCCATCTTGGCTCCATCCCCCTCATGTGATAATTTAAGACCAAGTAGGTGATTATACACAGAGACATGTAAGAAATATGATGCCACAAAAAATGTATAATGAAAGTTCAGAAGGTTTAATATGCAATTAATCCTTACTTATAGGGGGTGAAAAGACAATAAATGAATACAATTTTACCATTATAAAAATTTTGACATGGGAAAGATAATTTGCCCAGCAGAACACAAAACATCAAAGAGGACTCTGGCTTCCATTCTCTCATCTTACGTTGAGTACAACTGTTTCCTACTATAAAGCGATATTTACATAGAGAGATCAATAGACATACTGAGAGGTAGACCAATACACTGAATATAGATGGATCTCATAGAATATAGAGATCCTGTATCTTTATATGTATGTGGGTGTGTATATGTATATGTGCATGTATAATCAGGTAAACTATTGTGTTATTTTATGTTGTCCTTCAAAGAACTTGCTATCACACAATCTTCAAAAAAACACAGAACATCCCATTTATAAAGTACTTCAATGAGTATCTCATCAAATCCATACCAGAAAAGAAAACCCACTACAACACATCCTGCAAAAGGTAATCTGGTCTCTGTTTGGAGTGTTCCTTCTACTGAAATATACATTTGCTTATCCAGTTAATACGGAGCTCTGAGGGAAAAAATGGAATCAAAGGACAGAAACACATATCTCAGCTCTGCTATACACTACCCGAACGACCAGGTAAAATCACTTAGTCTCTCTGGGCTTCAATTTTTTCATGTGTAAAATAAAGGAGAAAGATTGGGTCCCTCAGAGTTAAGAAATCCTATAATTCTATGAAAAGATTACAGTTATTCCTTCCACATCAGGACTTTCCTCATCATGGTTTTTGATGTATCCACAGATCAGCATAAAAAATTAAATGGGAATTTTGGGGGAGTTTTGCAAAAGTCACAGAAAACATGCAAAGGCCAGCAGATGATACAGTCTATGACCAAATACTTATCCCAAATTTTGCAATAAAGTACTATAAATACCCCATAAGAGAAAAAGAAAAAATTCAGACTTCTTCTCTGGAAAAAATGTAATGTGAATTTTCCATATTCTGGGGGTGCTGCACCCCTGACCCCGCCCCCCCCCCCCCTCCACATTGTGGAAGTGACAAAAGACAGGAGAAAACAATGTCTTAAGAAGAGCATTAGGTCATGAGTCAGAAGGCTTTGGTTTTAATTCTGTCGCTTGTAAACTGCAATTATCACCAGCTTATGATATATTTTATATATCTTTATGTATGTACATATAGTGTATATACATTGCATATATTGTACGTTGCATATTGTATGTGTATATACATATATGTATATATCATGTGTGTGTGTTGTACATTGCTGTTCATTTGATAGTTCCCTTGGAATTAATATTTCTCTTTTCTATAAGTTATCTTATGAGGCAGGTGCACTAGACACAGAGTAATATGGTAACTCGTAGAAAACAGACATATTAATCTTGGAGGTACTCTCAAATTCTCATAATTCTCTCTCTCATTAGACTATGAGTTCACTGAGAGCAAGGACTGTTTGGGAAGGTTTGTTGGTATTTTTCATGTTTTTTTGCATGTATATGTTAATAGTTTTTTTTAATGGTTTCTCCAGCCCTATCATGGAAAAGATACTGAGTGGCATAGGTTTAGTGAAGACTTCTCAGATTGTAATTCTTCTCCCAGGGGTGAGGTAAGACCTAGAGGCTCAAGGTTACAATATTTTTAGAGTAGAATAGTTCCATATAAGGATATAAAACTGTGTAGTATATTAGGGTCTCAATGATTGGATAAAGCTTACATAATTCCTCGATGTCTTCATTTCAAAAGGGGTTGGTTAGATTTTGTGTCTAGAATGTAAGATCATATTCTCAGCTAATGAGGATAATGGTCAGTGGGGGAGGAGGGATTTGCGTTAGGGTCTATATAAATCACTGCCTTTTCTTTGTCTTTGGCTTTCCTACTCCTACAGGATAGCCCCGCTTCTCGAGAATCAAATAAATCACTTTTCTGTCATCACTTTGAGAGGCCTCTGAGTAATTGATTTATGTAGGGACCTGAGCCATCCCACACAATACTCAGGAAACAGCACTTGACTTGGTTAAACACATACACATACACACACATACATACACACACACACACACACACACACACACACACACACTCAGATACACAAAACTCTCCATATAGATCAGCAGGGCAGAGTGTGGTGAGTCCCAGAGCCATGGGATATCTGCCAAGTCTGACAGACATTTACTCCAAAAGAGATGACCTATGTTATATCCTTAAATGACTAGTCATCTTAATTTGGGACTTAATGCCCTAAGCCAAACCAATTGCTAGACAGCTTCCTTATCTTTTAGAGAAAGAACTAGCCTGGGTCTATGTTGTAGGGAACCCTTATGAATATAACCACTACAACTGCCATTTTCATAAATTTTAAACAGATCTGCTTTCTTCATCTGTGTAGTGGTCATGAAACCAAGAAGAATAAAATAGGAGCAAAAGAGAGGCCAAGAAAAAAAAAAAGAGTAGTAAGACAATTTCAGAGG
This sequence comes from Notamacropus eugenii, assembly GCF_028372415.1. Taxonomy (NCBI): domain Eukaryota; kingdom Metazoa; phylum Chordata; class Mammalia; order Diprotodontia; family Macropodidae; genus Notamacropus; species Notamacropus eugenii. Next base: position 397,836,972 of record NC_092873.1, on the reverse strand, counting down.
CACTTTTAGATGGGGTTGGAGAAAAGGGTTCCTAGAAGAAATGGTGCTTAAATCAGGTTTTAAAAGACTTATAGACTGTTCAAGCTGACAGAACCTAAGTGGTCATGTGGTTTAATTCCCATATTCAAAAAGATGAGGAAAGTGAGACTCAGAGAGTTGGAGTGATTTGTTAAAGATAACATAAAAAGGGTTTCTTTCAAAGTCTTGCAACTAAACTCTATGGAAGCATTTTTTGAAAACTTCTTTTTAGTTTCTCTAGAAACATTTCTAAATAGTACTTATCCCTAAAGCAATTTTCAAAATCTTTGGAAAATTTTCAAAAGATGAGGCAAGATAAAAGGGTTTTATTAGGGAATTAGAGAAAAACCTATTTAAGCAACTCAGGTTTGGTTGACCTCACTGCTTCCCCACTCACAGGAAGTGATTATTTCTGAGACCCACCTTTATCCACTGAGAAAGGAATTAAAATATCAGTGAAAAGGAGGAAGTTCCTTTGTTTAGCTCCAATAGTGATGGGAGTAGTCCAGAAGGGAATGGGTTGGTGATTTGGTTACTCAACAAATTTTGAAATGTTAATAGTAAATGTATTATGCATCATTCCATGTCCAAAATTCCTCCAACTGTTAACTGAAATCTTCTTGGGGAAGAGAGAAGAGCATGGAGGACTATGCTAGTTTTGTATATCTTTCTCTCTCAAAGCTAGAATCACACTGTTTCAATCAGATGAACCTAAATCGCAATAACTCTATTATCCAATTTTTCTTCTTTTTGAGAAAGTGGGAAAATAGATTTCAAAGGTCTCTGAGGAATTCCTGTTTAAAAAAGCAAAAACAGAAAACCTCTGTCAATGCAGATCAACAACTGTTATAAAATTTATAATTTTAGAGTGTTGTCTGGTACATTGAGATAGTAAACATCTTGAACAGGGCAATTGAGTCAGTATATATCATAGGTAGAACTTCAACCAAGATCTTCCTGACTACAAAGGCTGCTCTCTAACCACTACACTACTGTACTCCTATAGTCCCAAATATTCCAGCATGATTACTGTCACTCTACTTTTCTTATAAATACTCTACAATCCTATATAAGATATTTATGTTCACCATGAATCTAATTTGTCTCCCATAAGACTGTTTGGTTGCTAAGTGGCACAGTTGGATAGAGCTCTGGGCTTGGGAGCAGGAAGATTCATTTTCATGAGTTGAAATCTGGCCCCAGATACTTCTTAGCTGTGTGACTTTGGGCAAGCCACTTAACTCTGGTTGTCTCAGTTTTCTCATCTATAAAATGAGCTAGAGAAGGAAATGGCAAACCACTCCAGTGTCTTCGGTAAGAAAACCCTAAAGGGAGTCACAAAGAGTTAGACAAGTCTGAAATGACTCAACAGCAACAAAAATGAGACTGTCACTGAGCACAGAGAGATTCCTAAAAGATGATGAGGCCTTCCAGATGTTCTTGTCTACAGATAGTATTATGATACTGAATCCTAGCTTAATGCAGAGCTTCTTGAGATTCATAATCTAACTACTCAAACAAGAAAACTAAGCTATGAAGCATCTTATTGTCCTTACCTACATGCCTACGTGTCTATGTATGAATATAAAAGGATGGACATAACCAGTGGACAATTAACTAGGCCAAATATTGAAAAGGAGGAAGAAAGAACACTAGGAAATTTTGCCTTTAGGAACCTGTGCAGGTCTTTTAAATGAGCCAAGAATTCTCCTTGAAACAAAGGTCCATCTTTTTTATTCAATTTTATTTAATTTCAGTTCCCAATTCTCTCCTGCCCCTTTCTTTCCCCCCATATATTGAATAGGTAAAGAAAAACTGAACCAACAACAAACATATCTAGTTGTGTAAAACAAATTTCTGCCTTAGCCATATTCTCCCATGAGCCCCCCGCCCCAAAAAAAAGAATAAAATAAAATATGCTTCAACCTGCTTTCTTAATCTATCAGTTCTCTCTGGAGGTTACCTGGAGCAGGATTCATAATGAATCATCTTTGGATATAAGATAAGATTTTCCCTGTATAATAAATAATTCTTGGTGATCTTTACCTTGAAAGACATTTGAAAAGATTCATTATCTTAACAATAGGCAAGACATTTAAAACACACACACACACACACACACACACACACACATTTTAATTGTCATAGAACCCTGGAATTTGAGTTAGAAGGAACTTCGGAAATAATATAGTCAAAATGCTCCTTTTTCTGGGTAAGGCAACTGAAGCCCAGAAAGGATAAATTACTTACTCTTCACCAAACAGTTAGTAAGAAAATATAGAATTGAAACCCAGGTTTTCTAATTCCCAATCAAGTATTCTTTCAATTATATCATAATATTCCCTCTGCTCCATCATTAACACCGCCTGTCTAAACGCTAAATCCAAAGCCCTTGTCTCAGTTTCTAGTATCTTCAATTATGCCCTGATAGGAAGTAAGGCACCTTCAAGGCAAGGACTGTATTTGTATCCCCAGCACCAAATACAGTGTCTGGTACATGGTAGACACTTAATAAGTATTTGTCAATTGATGGGCACTTAGCAAATATTTGTCAACTGATTGACAGATTTCTGTAGCACTTGAAACTGCAACCCAATTTTGACTTTTGGTTTAGCTGAATTTTCCTGGGATTTTCTTTCTTACTATTTCCTCATTCTCCCTCAAGCCCCAAAATGTTGATTTCACATAGACCTTGTAACTCCAGTAAGAAGTTAACTAAGATTTCAATTACGGAGCTCATCTACTCCTATGATGACTTTAAAATTTATTTCTCTAGCCCTGTCCTTTGTTCTGAACTGACATTACATTTTAAACTGTCTGATAAGACACATCAGCACCTAGATGTCCCACAGGCAATTCAAAATCAACATGTCCAAGTTACGTCTCTCTAAACCTCCAAATGCCCCCATTATCCATTCCCAATAAAATTTGGTCCTGGTTAACGTACTTGAACCACTGTAATTGCCTCCAACTAGTCCTCCTGACCCTACTCTCTTTTCTTCCCAATCCATCCTACCCTATTAAGGCAGGATAATCTTCCTTAAAAACAGTCCAGATTTCAAGCCTTCAACTGTTTCTCATTGCCTACGGAGAAAAGTACAAATTCCATGGTCTGAGCTTAACCTACCTTTAAAGGTTTATCCAATACCATTGCCCTCACCAAAAACTGCAGCTAAATTGGAATTCTTCCTGTGCAAGATTCTCAGTTATGTCAGTAATCACTTTGTTCCTTTTACTTGGAATCCCTTTCTCCCATCTCTGCAATGCCTCAGGGTTCTGTCCAAATACTGTCTCATCCATGAAGCAATTCCTGATTTTCCCTTAGCTAGAAAGAATCTCTCCAATGCAAATTTTTTTTCCAAAGTATTTTAATGCCTTATCATTCCACTTTGCATGACAGTACACTGTATGCACATCCTAGGTCTCTTAACATATTATAAATCTGATAAGGGCAATGACTGTGTCACATAGGTGTTGCAGAAAGATGCCACTCAAAAATATTTTTGAATTTAATTAAATGTACCCACCACTATTTATGCATTGTCTGTTATTCTGCCTGTTGAATAAAAAATGACAGTAGGTGATTTTTTCAGAAAATTAAACATCTTAGTTTGAGGAAAAGCTAGAAAGAATGTTAAGAATTATTGTTTATGCAGAAGACTGTATCACTGAAGTTGTAGTGAATATATTATCAGTATGATGCTCTTTTCTCACTTTTTATTGTCCAACTGCAATTAAATCCATTTATATCATGTTGCCACCAGTGACATCTCATTTTTTCAGAACTGTTGGAAAATATCCCCCGTGGTAAAATTAGTGAATATCTTAACCTTCAGATTACCTTATCAATATTCCTTACTTACCTTCATTTGAAGTAGTTTATTAAGTTTACCCTCAGGATAAGCCTAGAGTTGAAACAGCATTTTGCAAATGACTTAATTGCTTTTTTAAAAAATCTATTTTTTACAAATGTGATTTAGGGACTAGAAAATTGGATGTAAATAAGGTCACAAGTTTTAGTAATGGCCAGAGCTCAGCTCTGCCATTTAACTACGTAAGAACTGCTTCCTCTTTCAGAAATTTCTTATCTTTCTGTTTCAATGAATATGCTTCATTTCACAGCTCTAATAAATCTGCTGGTCACTTTTTCTGGTAGCAAAAACAAGAACAAAAACCTTAAAACAAAATGGATACCCATAGATTGGGGAATGAATGAACAAAGTGTAGTTTGCCTATATGTACGGAATAGTATTGTACCATAAGAAATGGCAAATAGGGAATGCAAAGAAACACAGAATACTTATATGAACTGATCCAGAATTAAGTAAACGAATCTAGGAGAATGATATACATGATCAATCAACCAATAAGCCTTTAGTAAGTTCTTAATATATTTCAAAACTGTCACTTGATAAAGCATAAAAAGCAAAAGCAGTTCCTGCTTTTTACACTTTATTTTTAGTGTTCAACATTCATTTCCACAAGATTCTGAGTTCCAAATTTTCTTCCCATCTTTCCCCTCCCCCAACTCCAGGATGGCATGCATTCTGATTACCCCTTGCCCCAGTCTGCCCTCCCTTTTGTCATCCCTTCCCCTTTACTTTCTTTGAAGGGCAAGACAGAATTCTATACCCCATTCCTGTATCTTTTATCTCCCAGTTGCATGCAAAAAAAAAAATTTTAATATTTGTTTTGAAAATTTTGAGTTCCAAATTCTCTCCCTTCTTTCCTCCCCACCCATCCTCATTGAGAAGGCAAGCAATTCAATACAGTTTATGGATACGTAGTTATGAAAAACACTTCCATAATAGTCTTGTTGTAAAAAACTCACTGTATTTCCCTCCATCCTATGCCACCCCCAATTATTCTATTTTCTCTTTTGACCCTGTCCCTTTTTAAAAGTGTTTGCTTCTGACTACCCTCTTCCCTAATCTGCCCTCTATTTCATCATCCTCCCCTCTCATCCTCTTCCCCCCTACTTTCCTGTAGGATAAGATACCCTATTGAGTGTGTATATTATTGCCTCCTTAAGCCAAATCTGAAGAGAGTAAGGTTCATTCATTCCTTCTCACCTCTTACCTTTTCCCCTCCATTGTGAAACCTTTTTCTTGCCTCTTTTATATACGATAGTTTACCCCATTCTATCTCTCCCTTTCTCCTTCTCCCAATATATTCCTCTCTCACCCCTTAATTTTATTTTTTATATTATCCCTCCATATTCAACTAATCCTGTGCCCTCCATCCATCCATCCATCTATCTATCTATCCATCTATCTATCATCTATTTCCTAACTACCCTAACACTGAGAAAGATCTCATGAATTATAAATATCATATTTCCATGAAGGAATGTAAACAGTTCAACTTTAATAAGTCTCTTGTAATTTCTCTTTTCTGTACCTTTTCATACTTCTCTTGATTCTTGTATTTGAAAGTCAAATTTTCTGTTCAACTCTGGTCTTTTCATTAAAAATGCTTGAAAGTCATCTATTTCACTGAAATTCCATTTTTTTCCCCTGAAAGATTATGCTCAGTTTTGTTGGGTAGGTGATTCTTGGTTTTAATCACAGTTCCTCTGATGTCCAGAATACCATATTCCAAGCCCTTTGATACCTTAATGCAGAAGCTGCTAGATCTTGTGTTATCTTGATTGTATTTCCATAATACTTGAATCGTTTCTTTCCGGCTGATTGCAATATTTTCTCCTTGACCTGGGAGCTCTGGAATTTGACTACAATATTCCTAGGAATTTTCCTTTTAGGATCCCTTTCCAGAGGTGTTCAATGGGTTCATTCAATTTTTTTTTTAACCCTCTGGTTCTAGAATATCAGGGAAATTTTCCTTCATAATTTTTTGAAAGATGATGTCTAGGTTCTTTTTTTTTTTTTTTTTTTTTGGATCATGACTTTCAGGTAGTCCAATAATTTTTAAATTGTATCTCCTGGATCTATTTTCTAGTCAGTAGTTTTTTCAATGAGATATTTCACATTGTCTTCTATTTTTTCATTCTTTTGGCTCTGTTTTATAATTTCTTGATTTCTTATAAAGTCATTAGATTCTATCTGCTCCATTCTAATCTTTAAGGAATTATTTTCTTCAGTGAGCTTTTCCATCTGGCCAATTCTGCCTTTTAAGGCATTCTTCTACTCATTGGCTTTTTGGACTAATTTTGCCATGTGGCTTGGTGTATTTTTTAAGGTCTTGCTTTCCTCAGTATTTTGGGGGGTCTCTTTTAGCAAGCTGTTGACTTGATTTTAATGATTTTCTTGCATCACTCTCATTTTTCTTCCCATTATTTTCCTCTACTTCTCTTACTTGATTTTCAAAATCCTTTCTGAGCTCTTCCATGGCCTGAGACCAATTCATATTTTTCTCGGAGGCTTTTGATGTATGAGCTTTGACTTTGTTGTCTTCTTCTGGTTGTATGTTTTGTCCTTATTCATCTCCAAAGTAAGATTCTATAGTCTGGGTTCTTTTATGATGTTTATTCATCTTCCCAGTCAAATACTTGACTTTCTAAGTCTTTGTCAATGTAGAACTGTGCTTCCAGTGGGGGTGGGCTTGGAGGTAGGGGTGGGTATACTGTCCCAGGCTTCAGGAATTTTGTATTAGTTGCTAGATTCCCCACCATCTGTGGGCCCACACCTCCAGGAACCAGTCTGTGCTGCTGCTGCAGACCATCACCACCACTACCACCACCACCCTGGGGCTAGGGCCAGACCAGCCAGACTGTACTCCTCTTTAACCCAGGTCCCATAGAGTTTTCCCTCTGACGTTTTTGGTGTTTGTGGGTTGAGAAGTCTGGAAACAGCCACAGATGCCAATGATTAAGTCCCCTGAGGGTTGCTCCAGCAGGAGCGTAGTGTGGTCCATCCCAAACTGTGCTTCTCTGCCTGCCCAGTGCAGTAGACCCTTCCTGTCGACTTTCCATGTTGTCTTGGGCTGGGTATTTGTTGTACTTTGTCATTTTGTGAGTTCTGTAGCCTATAATTTGTTTGGAGTCATTTTTTTACAAGTATTTGGAAGGCTTTGAAGGAGAGCTCAGGGAAGTCCCTGCTTTTACTCCGCCATCTTGGCTCCACTCCTCAGTCCCTGCTTTCAAGGAACATATGCTCTAATGACTAGAATAACGTAAAGAAAAAACACTCTAAAGAAATTTAATGCTAAGTAATTGTAATGGTCAATCTTGGCCCCACAGAAAAAAATGAGGAAATGTACATTCTTTCTTTTCAGAGAGAGATGGAAGACTATAGTCCTAAAGTATGTTGCATATGCTCTTAAACACAATCACTGGGCTGGTTTTCCTTAACTTTTTCTTGTGTTATAAGGGAAGGCTCATGAGGATGTCTCTGTAAATATATGACAAAATAAAATTATAAAACAATTACATCATCATCATCATCATCATCCTAGGAATCAAAGACATTGTAGTCAAGGAGGTAGGACAGTAGGCTGGCCTTACTTGAAATTGTCATTGTGATCAGCTTAACAAAGTAGACAATGGAGCTTCTATACCTTGTACCTTGAGAAGGCTGGATATATTGGAAAAAATGAGAAACACCAATAGCCCACCTTATGGAAATCCTTCAGCACAGATAGCATTGACCATAAAAAGTGACTAAACCACAAAGTTCACCTGAAATGGACTAAAAAAATGGACACTTGCATTATACACCAATAATATTACATCATAACAAAACTAGAAACAGATCTTACTTTAAAAGTTATTAGAACTACAGAAAACTCAATGATCGTCCATGATTCCAGAGAATCAATGAGGAAACAAATTATCCATCATCTGATGAAAAGGTGATGCATTCAGGGTGAAAAGTAACACCTATATTTTTTTTTGAACATGGCCAATGAAGGAACTTGACTTTTTTGACTATGTAGATTTGTTACAAAGATTTTTTTCTTTTTTTTCTTTTTTTTTTTTTTACCACTAACAGAGTGAGGAGTAGGAAGAAGAGAAAATAGATTTGCTAATTTTTTTTAAAGTATATGTATATCCAAAACGATGAGAGAATGTAAACAGTGTGGCAATTATTTTTTTTAAAGGGCAATTGAGGCTTAGCATGGTTAAGTAACTTAGCCATAGTCACATTGTTAGAGCTGTTAGAAATGAGTTTTTGTTAGAGATTGTTTTTGTTAGAGACGAGTTTTGAACCTACCCTAGTCTGATATTGTGGGCCTTAGAATCGATAGAATCTGGTTGGGGGGAAGATTCTTGGTACAAGGGTGGGGGGAACTCTTTCAATCAGATGATCTTTTATCTATGGCCATCCAGGGAAAAAATATTTTCCTCCAAAAGGCAAGCAAGTTAAAATTTAAGGCATGTTAAGACTAAGTGAGGCTTAGGGATGATACAAGTATAAGGGCCCTAGTGGAAAAAAAAAACAAACTGGGGAGGTTCTTCTTGACATTCTCCCTCCATATGTGATTATATAATACAGTCCCTGGGCAGGCAAAGAAGCACATAGCATGAAAACACTGATGGAGGGGATAATTGTCTGGGACCCTAAGGACAAAATATTTTGCTTCCTTAGGGCTCAATATATGATTATCAGGCAGGCCTCTAGGCAATTCTCAGTCTACCAAAATAAGTATTTGAAGGCTTCTGATTGCTACATAACAAAACCACCAGAGCAAGATGACATTAACATAGGTGCTGATTGTCAATTAGTATTTTGAGAAGTTGCCATCTAATTTCCTATGACAAGTTGAAATGCCTGAGCCCATCCTTTCTGAAGAACTGTGCTGGGTGAAGAATTTAAGCTGTGGGTGTAGTCAGTGCTTCTAGTATCTGAAATCAGTGGTGTGTGGCAACTACGTTATGAACGTGCTCTGAAATCCTAAACCTCCCTTTCTCTCAAGGTAGAAGGAGCCCCTATTCTAACCTGAAGTCTCCCTTTGTAACAAACTCTGATTAAGCACCTACTGTATGTCAAATTAGGCCCTGGGAATAGGGAATATCTCTCTCTTTCTCAGTCCTTTTTTTTTTCCTCTTTTATGCTTTCTCCCTAGACAAAACTCTTTCCCCAGGTTTTAATCATTGCTTCCATGCACTTGATTCCTCTAGGTCCATCTTTTTCTGGTGACCCAAGTCGGCAGCATTCTACTAGAATAGACACACAGCAATGTCCTTGTTGCTAAGTCAAAATCAACACATGCAAAATACAGTTTATCTTTTCCCCAAAATCTGGCCCTTCTAGTTTCGCTGTTTCCCATAGTTCACCATTCCCTAAGGCTCTCCTGTGCAGAACCTTGATTGAGGATGTGTTTCCACCTTCCCTCATACTACTTCTTTCTATATATTTTAGCCTTTAAGCAGATTAGTCACCAGCCACTGTACATCCCAGTTGGTTTACTGAACCTGAGTTGATGTCCAGTCTCAGATATTTCCTCGCTATGTGACCCTGAGCAAGTCATTTAACCTCTGTCTGCCTTGTTTCCTCATCTGTAAAAGGGGTTAACAGTAGCAACTACCCCCTAGGGTTGCTGTAAGAATAAGATGAGATAATGTTTATAAAGTGTTTTGCTTTTTTCAAGGATGATCTTACACTGTCAATTCTACTTCCCCTACATCTCTCCTTCTGTCTATTGCTCTATTTCCTTGGCACAGGTCTCTCATTAACAACATCCATCCTCACCATTGCAATAATCTCTGACAGATCTAACCATCTTTTGTTCATCATCAGAAACTGATGTGATTTTATCAGTGAAATGGTATTTTAAAAGATGCATCTCCAATCATATTCTAAAGATCATGGGACCTTTTTTATCGGACTTGCTGCTGAAACCTCCTAGATGTGCTGAGAAAATAAGCAAAGACTGTCAGCTTTTCTATTCTTGTCCCCAACCCTTACTACTGAGCTTTGCATATATTAAGCACTTAATAAATGCTTTTCATTAATCCATTCATTCATGCCTCCTTTCTCCTTTCCAATTCATCTTTGAAATTGTTGTCAGAATTATCTTCTTTAGGACTGGTCATGTCAATCCTCTACTCAAAGTCCTTTAGCTATCTTTCTATGATCCCCTTAGAGACTACCAACCAGTGTATCTTGTATATATCTTATTTGTACATAGCTGTTTGTATATTGTCTCTTCCATTGGACTCTGAGTTCATCCAGAGAAGACGCTGCTTTTCTTCTTGTTACTTCTGCTGATGTTTTCTTTTTTGCCTTTCTTTGTGTCTCCATTGCTTAGCACAGTGCCTAGCACATAGTAGGTACTTAATAAATGCTACCTAACTAAGCAACTTGAACTTCAAGTTCCAATTCTTTGCCTGGAATTCAAGGCTCTTATAAACTGGGTACCATCCTATCTTTTGAGCCTTCCCCCATACTATTCCTTTCTATATATTGTGCCCTTGAATCAGATAAATCACCAACCACTGTACATATCAGCTGGTTTAGCGAACCTGAGTCAGGAAGACTTGGGTTGAAATCCAGCCTCAGACATTTCCTACCAGCATGATCCTCGGCAAGTCATTTAACCTCTCTCTGTCTGCCTTGGTTTCCTCATTGGTAAAAGGGGTTAATAATAGCAACTGCCTCCTAGGGCTGTCATGAAAACAAGATGAGATAATGTTGATAAAGGTCTTTGCAAGTCTTAAAGAGCTATACAAATGATAACAATATTATTAATACAATTATTTTCCCATCCCCTTTGCTTTTAAATATGCTATTCTATCATCTCTTCAGCAAGTCCACCTTTTCCTTTCTTTTTGTGTTTTCCTGAAGGGAGCACCTTTGAGAATATGCTAAACTTCATACACAAAGACCAAGTAGTTATACAATAATAAACAACTTGTGGAGATTTAGTGTCCTCTGGACAACGGGAGCCATCTGTCCAAAGATTAGCCAAAAATGATGTCAGCACACTCTTTGCTTCTCTCCATCAAGGATCTCCAGCAATACAACTTCTACATCAGCCAGAGAAGAGATCAGAAGGGGCTTGGGCTAAAGGACAGGAATGCATATTATTGAAGCTACTTGCTGCCTGGACCAGAGATCATACATAATTCATAGGACTGAATCCTGTCTGGCTGTGGAAGGTCTCCTGGCCCACCATACCCCCATCACCAAGTGCCTCAAATGGCCCACTGTACTTGGGCTGACTGACCCCAACGTGATTCCTCCAATTCCTTGGCTGTCTTTTTAACAAGCACCTTGCTGCCAAACAACTGCCACTGCTTACATAAAAGATCTACTCCCAAACACCCCCTCCCAAACCATCACTCTTTGATGTTGTCTTTTAGAATGAAGGCTTCTTGAGGGCAAGCACTATATTTTCTTTTGTATTTGTAATCTTAGCACTCAGCAGAGTGTTTCAAAACATGGTAAATGCTTAATAAATGCTTTTTCATTTACACATGGATTCATGCGTGCATCTAGTTTACAAGTTCACAAGTATTATCATTTACTCTGGTATAAAACATTCAGGCTGGGATAGAAATCAGCCTTTAGGTGAAAAAAATATTTTTTTCCTTTCCAAGTTCATGTGTATGTGCAGACCCGGGTGTTGCTGGTTTCTCAAACTCAAAGGCCTCATCCTTCTCATTTTTGTCCTGGTCCCTCAGCTGAAAAACATCACAGTCAAACAAAATTGACTTCTCTTTAGAGCAGAATTACATCCTAGGAAGCTTCATGGTAGGTAATTTTTTCTTCTCATTGGTGTTTCAAAGCTTTCTTTAGACTCTCCTGGGCCCCTTGAAAACAGACAGAAGCCTGAATCAGCAGACTCTGAGAAGGACATCGGCTGAAGGTTATTAGCGAAACTGCTCCCATTTGCTACGCAATCCCCAAAGCTGAACCACAATGACCACAATGTTGGTGACTAAAGAGAGGTAGCCCTAGAAGCCTAGTAGGAAGGGAGCAGAGCCTTGAAAAGCCCTGAAAGGAAGCTGATGGGGAAAGATAGGCAGAAACAAAGCACAAACCCCCTTCCTTCCTTTGATACTTGTAAAACCCCTTGTTTCTGCAAAAGCATAAATGGATCATTTTATTTCCGTAAATATCTAACTTATCTACTATTTGTGCTAACTCAGCTGAACACTGTTTTATTAGAGCCAGTAATTTCATGGAAGACTCACAGTTAGACTTCTGCATTGTTATTTCTAGACTCAATTCCCTTTGATTCTTAGATTTTTGTCCTGGGGAGTTGGGTTTGGATTTGTAAACAATTCAAGAGTTTATAGCATAATTCTTGAATTTTCTTGTTTCAAGTATTCTTTAAACTCTTAAAAATCATCGAAAGAGCTTTTGTTTGTGTGGGTTATATTTACAATATTAGAAATTAAACTTCATATTATGCAAAGGGTTTTCTTGATTTTGATCATTTTACTCTGGATCAGTTCATGTAAGGCTTTCTGTGCCTCTCTGCATTTATCATTTTAATCATTTCATACAGCACAGTAATATTCCCCTAAAATCACGTACCATAATTTGTCTAGTCATTCCCCAAGTGATGGGCATCTATTTTATTTCCATTTCTTTGCTACTACAAAAAGTACTGATTTAAATATTTTGGTGTACATGTGGACTTTGATCATATCTATGACCTCTTTGGGGTAATATGCCTAGTCGTGGAATCTCTGGGTCAAAGGCTACGCACATTTTAGTCACTTCTTTCATACAGTTCCAGGTTTCTTTCCAAAATGGTTTCCAAAACTGATTCACAGCTCTATTAACCATACAACATTATGCTATCTTTCTACAACCTCTCAACATTGACTATCCCACCTTTTCTCATTTTTGCCCATTTGTTAGTTGTAATATAAAATCTCAGGGTAGTTTTGATTTGTATTTCTCTTATTATTAGTGATTTGGAGAGTTCTTTCATGTAGTTATTAATAGTTTGTTCATCTTCCCTCTACAATTGTATTCATATCCTTTGACCCCTTATCTTTTGGGGAATGTTGGAGAATAGCCTTTTGATGGACATATATACATGTGTGTTCTAAAAGTCTCAATGTAATTTTAAATAATTAAGGTTTAAACCTTCATTAAGACTTTTGGCACACTGTTGTGTTGGCTCACCCACACACCTTTATTTGTATGTATGTATGTATATATGTATATATATGTATATGTATGTGTGTGTGTGTGTGTGTATATATATATATATATATATATATATATATGTATAAAACAAGCCCTTATCTGAGAATTTTGATACAAAGGTTTTTCCCCAAAGAATAGATAACTTTCTGTGTAAAATGGGTTTATGAAATGAAATATATAGATCATTCGGTAACATCCTCAAAAATGATTACTTAGGTGTCTCATGAAAAGGAAAGAAAGGAAAAAAATCTTCAAGGATCACAAGGTCATGGACTGAAAGTTAGAAGGGACCTTAGAAGCTATCTTTTCCCAACCTCTCATTTTATAGATAAGGAACCAAGGCCCAAATCAGTCAAATGAGTTGTCACAGATTAAATATAGAGCTAGGTTTCAAACCTGGGTTGTCGGATCTCAAATCAGTATGCTTATAAGTTTACTATTCATTCAAATCCCACTATACACTCATTTGCTTTTCCTTTCCGCCAATATATATCTGAATTTTTTAAAGATGTAAAATAAAATAGCCATTTTTAACTGAACTTCCTTTTGTGAAAGCAGTCAATGGTAAGTGAGACCTGTTCTAACTCAGTCAGAGTTGGCCAGATATTGTTTTTTTATCTGTCTGACTCTAATGGGAAAATTTGGTTTCAAAGGTAAAAAGGGCACTGATTCCTCTGAACCTGGGGTGACTCAAAAGAGCATGATGTGTGTCTTCCAGGAAGGAGAATACAAGACAGCTAAACCTTCTCAGTAGAGGCCAAATCATGTGACAGCCCCAGAGGAACTCTCACAGCTGCCAACCCAGAGCTTTATGGAATCTGTCAAGAAATTAATGCTGCCCTGAAGAAAAAAAAGTCTTACAACTTTCACAACTTGGCACCCACATCTTTAGATGGACCATCTGCCCCTTCTATATGGTTCTATTGAAATCAGCTGCCTTTAAAGATGAAAAAAAAATGACAAAGTGAAAAGACAGATGAAAGAAAATGCTTTGGTTCTGGTGGAATACAGTATTTCAGAAAAACTAATGCTGTTAAAACAGAACCCAAATCTACCTTCTGTACAAGAACAACAAAAAAAGAGAATACAATCTTTTCCCCAAATAGTCAAATAGACTGCCAGTATGCTGGTGCATAAAACCTTCCATAATACAGCAGCCATCCCCGCCTAAAAAGTGAAAAGCCTCCAACAAAGACAAAAAAAAAGCAAAGTCACTAGATAAGTCATCGGAGCTGATTGCAGCTTTCTAACTGGAATCCCCATGACAGTAAACCTTGTTGTTCACCCCTGCCTGTTGTCAGCTCATCTTACTTCAGAAAGAACCTTAGTTCTGGAGTCACAAGACTCCAGTTCAAATCCCACCTCTGACATTTACTAGCTGTGTGACCTTGAGCAAGTTACAACCTTCTTGGATGTCAGTTTTTTCAACTGTAAAATGAAGAGATTGGATAATATAGATTCAAAACCATTCTAGCTTTACAGCTGTAATTCTAGACAACATGGACAAGACCTGACTATCCCAAGCCCTGACATCTCTTTCCACTTCATGAGTTCATCTAGTATCCTCTCAACTGAGAATTATATGAATATGTACGGGACTGAACAATGCTCCCCCAATCTTGTGTGGCTCTTAGCCCCTAACTACTGGTCTCCTACCCCAAAATGTTCAACTGTTCTAGGAACAAACTAGAAGAACCTAACACTTGGGGGGGGGTGCAGGATGGAGGTGAGGGGATGGCACAGGGTGCAGAGAGAGTAACCAATGTGACCCTATCCCATTTTGAGATTTTGCCAACTGGTGTTAATTGAAATGGAACCTCTCTGCCAATTAGCAACTCACTTAGAATCCACTCATATACTTGCTTTAGGCTATTGTCTTTTGCTGACCCTGGCAAGGGTGAAATTAATGAGGAACAGGCAAAAATATATTTAGCATTGATGTTAAACAGAATCTCTCCAAAATCAATTAGACTCTTAAACAGAATAGAGCTGTTAACTTTCTGAAAGAACCTTGAGTTATATCCAATTTGGCTGGGAGGGTTTTTGTTCTTCATTTTTCATGGCCTTGCAAAATGCAATTAAAAACTGAGACCCTGTTCCGCATCTGCCACAATTATGGGCAGATGGGGAATGGAAAAAGATAACAAGCATTTATGCACACCAAAACAAAACACACACACAAAAATGAATGACAGTATTTACAGCCCCAACAAGGCATGACCTTTGCTCAAGGCATTCTTACAGATCCACTACCATTAAGCTTTGACCACATTATTTTTCTCCTCACCAGCAGACAAGAATTGATTGATATACTCTTATTTGATATTCCCCTAGTTATAAATAACTTGTAACCAAGTGGGCTGTAATAATGATTTTGGAAGTGGAAATTCCATTTCTCTAAAATACAAT
Source organism: Notamacropus eugenii (assembly GCF_028372415.1). Lineage (NCBI taxonomy): Eukaryota > Metazoa > Chordata > Mammalia > Diprotodontia > Macropodidae > Notamacropus > Notamacropus eugenii. The sequence continues at coordinate 397,821,478 of NC_092873.1, read as the reverse complement.
ATTCATTTTAAGTGCCTACCCTAGACATTAGGCTTTAAATCAGTATTTAAACAGATTATGCAACATTCTCAATGTTTAAGATTCCAGTCCTCCTGCTGGAAGAGGAACACAATTCCCACATATAGCCTCTTCCTCCCCAGTGGCTTCAATCCTTCCCTCTCTATTGACTCTTTTACATCTGCCTTGAAATACAAGTCTCCCAGATTTCGTGAGGCACTATAGTATATTAGCCACTAGGCTTAGTGTCTGGACAATCTGGGTTCAAATTCCATCTTAGATAAACACTTAATGGTAGGCCTTAAGGAAGTCACTTAACTTCCCTGGATCCCAGTCTACAATGAGGATGACAGTACTCACCTCACAGCTTTGTTGTAAGGACCAAATTAGATAGGGTAAAGCATTGATGCGTAAATGTGAACTATTATCTTAGAAAGAGCTTCATTTAATGCTACATTCCTTCTAGCTATTTCCATCCCACTTTTTCTGACTAGGTACCTCCATTTCATCCTTATTTATTCCCAGTTCTCTGTCTGCATAGTCTTCTGCCTCTACCACTCCCCTGAAACTATTGTTGGAAATGGAAGGATGAAAAATTAAAGCATCAAGCTTCATGACAAGGAATGAGGTATGGTAAGAAAAGAATTTCCCTATGAGTTCCTGGCCCTTTCATGCTTTTCCTAGCTCTCTTGTTGACTCTTTGAACCTCTCACTGTCTCAGTAGCCTTCCCACTCAGGAAGATGGCTTCTCCCCTGAAGCCCATTCCTGTGATTGATGGGTTTCTCTAGAAACTCCATGTTGAGAAAGTTGTTGGACCAGCCAGGCTCACTCCATCACTCCTCTCCCTGCATCCTTCCTGTCTCTTCAGATTTTTCCATCTTATCCCCTTGGCTTCCTTTTCCTGCTGCCTCTGGCTTTTCAGCTCCTCTTTTAGGAGTTGTCTTCCCCATTAGAATATGAGGTCCTTGAGGACAGGGACTGTCTTTCTTTTTGCTTGCATTTATATTCCTAACTAGCCAACTGGCATTCAGAAAAGGGTCTGGAATTAGTATGGGCTTAATAGATATTCTACCTAGCTATCTGTTATGGGCTAAGTGAGATTCAGAGCTAGGTAGTTTCAGTCTTAGGAAGACTAGTTCAAGTCTTGCTTTGACAAATACTGGTTCTATAAGGCTAGGCAAATCACTTAATCTCTCAGTTCCCCCAGGAAATCCGTAAGACCATAAATAGCATAGCAGGTGCCCATCTGCTTTAACAAAGGCAATTTTCAGGTCTGATTCACCCCTTGTTCTCTTGCCTTAAAAAAAAGGGAAATCAATTTCTCCAAGACTAGAGCTCACTCTACAAGCTAGCAATCCTCTTATTTCTACAGGTACAGACCCTGTCCCAAGCTTCTAGGACCTAAGGCTCTACCCTACCTGCAGTACAACAAAAAAGGTAAATGTCAAGATTCAGACATCCTGAACATAACTGACATTTATATGTCAGGCACTGTGCTAAACACTTTTCTCTTCTGATCCTCACAATTCTAAATGACAGGAGTATTATTATCCACATTTTACAAATGAGTAAACTGAGACAAACAAAGGTTGAATGACTTGTCCCAGTTCACATAACTAGTAAGTCCCTGAGGTCAAATTTGAACTCAGGTCTCTCTGACTTCCAGCCTAGAGTTCTAGCCACTGTTCCAAGATCTATCTAAATGCAGTGACTTTTCTTCCACCTGAGGTAGCAACTCCCACCCCAGCATATAGACAGAACAGCTTTACTCCTAAAAAATTGTACATTCAATAAAGATTTCCTTTGTCATTTAACTTTCTTCTCTTCTTTGTCCAGGAATGGACTGCTTGTTAATTTGCAATCTTACGAATCACAACAAATATCTAAATGGACATCACCACAGCCTACTCTCCTTTCAAAGCATGTGCCAAGTCCTGCCACCTGTTGGCAACCATCTTACCTTTCTCCCATTTTGTCATATGAAGCTTATTCCCAGAGGTCAAGCAAAACTGGCCTCTTCTTTTCCAAACTGCCTAAATATTGCAAGATTCCGACATGTAATTTAATGATGATTCCCATCTTCCTCCACCAAAAAGCCCTAATACATATGTAACTTACTCATTAGTAATTGAATGGGGAGCATTCTTAACAGGGAAACCCTATAGCCTGATATTTCTTGATTATATTACTTTATCCTTGATTCTCCAATAATCATAAAAAGATTGATTTGTAGCTAACAGGGACCTTGGAGGCCATCTAGTCCAAATCTTCATTGTTATCAATGAGGAACTGAGACCCAAGGAGGTTAAGTGATGTCTAAAGTGTTTGGTCTTTCTCTGCTCTTGTGTCTCCATACTCACTTCCGGAAGTAGCTCATCCTTTTGTAAGACCTCAGTTATCATCTCTATGCTAAGGATCCCCAATCTACCTGTGTAACCTTGATATCTCAGACACATTAATGCTAACCTTCTACAGGATATGGTCTCTCTTTCACTCATTGTGATGTCTAAGGTCAAAGAGGTAGCAGGAAGCAGAACAAGCAATCAAATCTATATCCTCTAACTCCAAATTGCTTGGTCTTTCCACCACACCAGGCTGTTTACCATCAACTCATTAACACAAACATTGATGAACATTTATATTCATTTAGAATAACCACACAGAATAACACACTAGAAAACAAATCACAATCACATAATCATATGACCATAGACCTAAACACAGAAGGGATTTGAGAGGTTATCTATTCTAACTCCTTCATTTCACAAATGAATAAACGGAGGTCTAGGAAGGTTAAGTGACTTGCCTAGGGTCACACTGGTGGTAAGGTATAGAGGTGGAACTTGAATCCCAGTCTTCTGAATCCAGAGCCAGCATTCATTCCATTGTACTCTGCCCCACAAGCTAGGAAACATTTCAGCACGAGTTTAAACCTAACAGATGAAAAGCTGCATTCATTTCCTCACTTGCCAGCTGGCTCCTTTTCTGTCCTCTGAGTTCAACAAGCTTGGAAATGTCATCATATTTGATTTTTTCCACTCCATCATCCCCCATACCCCACTAGTTACCAAATTCTGGTCATTTTGTTTGTTCAGTTATCAGTAGCAATGATAGTTTGCATGTATAAATAGGCTATTTCAATCTCAGTCCTTATCTCATGCCAATTTACATGGCTTTCAGGATGCCCTGCTTTCCATATACCTTTAGAATGGTTTTGTACAACATAGAAATGAGCTTCGGGGCACCTCCGCAGTTACAAGAAGATCCACAGTGTCAACCCAGAGTGGGATTTACATGTAGTGTCTGGCCATATGGTCCTATTTTAATGGGTAGACATTAGATTAGCCTTCAGGAGGACAGCTTCACTTATTTACATGTACCAGTGCCAGTAAAATGTGTTTGGAAAGGGTGAATGGTGATTAACACTAGTTTCTGGGCACAAAAATGTGCTTAGGAGTAATTAGGGTCAGCTATGTGAATTAAATGTCCCTTCAATGTCATTTGTAGACTCAAAAACAAGTACCCATTTCAACAACTCTGTTAAAGCCAATTACTTTACTGTTATTGTTTCCTGCAAGGGAGATCTCCTTGTCAACGGAAGTCTGGTTAACTTAGTTTTCCAAGTAGAAGAAGGTCAATTTTGAGGCAGAGAGATAAGTTTATTCTTCAAAGCTAAGCAATTCATATAAACATATCTAGGAGGCCAAAAACAGAAACAGAAACCATTCCCCAGTTCCTCCTAACCTTACCCAAAACTTTGCCATTCTTTAAATTACTTTAAAAGGGATGAGTCAGACAGCTATTAATGCCTATAAACTCAATCACTCAGACTTTCTAGTTACTTCAGGGAAATTAAAGCACTCAATTCTCACTTAAAAGTACAGCTGACTTCTAAAAACTTACATCAAGAAATTCTTTTCTTCCACTATAGATGGGCAAATAGAGTCATTTTCACTTCCCAAATCTACTTCTGATTTGGATATTTGCACTGATTAAATTAACCAGGCAGGAAGAATCAGAAGGAAAAAGAAGACTCAATGAGATAGCAAAGAAGAAAAGATTAGTGAAAGAGCTGCATAGTTTGAGCTATTGGAAATTTAGAAAAGCAGCAGCCATCCTGAAAGACTCTTGAGATACATAAACCAAAACTCTGGCTGACTACTTGTGAGACACTGGACAATTGTCTCAGTACAGTAGTAAGAGCACTTGGCTTTGGAATCAGAGGACCTACATTCAAATCCTACCTTTGTAACTTAGCTTGAGCAAGTCACTTAAAGTCTATGAGCTTTGGTTTTCCCATTTATAAAGTCCACAGGTGAGTCAATAAACATTTATTAAGTACTTGGTGTATGCTAAGTGCTAGGGATACAGAGGGAGGCAAAACACAGTCTCCTTCAGAAAGTTCATAGTGTCATGAGACACCACATGCAAACAGCTGTGTACAAACCAGATATATACACGATAAATTGTAGATAATTAACAGAGTCAAAGCAATAGAATTAAGATAGATTGAGAAAGGCATCCCATAGAAAGTAGGATTTTAGATGGCACTTGAAGAAAGCCATGAGAGCTGAGAAGCAGAGATAAGAAGAGAAATAATAGAACTTTCATAGAAGTGTTAAAAGGAAAGTTCTTTGCAAACATATAGGACTAAACAAATATCAATAACAATAATTATTACTACTGTCTTTGACCAGGAACATGGTATTGATAATCAATATTGTGTACAACTCTTGCAGGAGAAGGCTATCATAATCTGGAGTGGGTGGACAACTCAGCAAACCACAGGGAGAAGGTTGGACCTGACCATCCAGGTAGATTAACTGACTGGGCAAAGATTAGGGGCTAGAATATGAGATTAAACTATTCAGAGAATGGCCTCACAGGGGCACAATTCTGGTACTAACTCAGATTATTTGTAGTTCTAACCAATCACCAGAAGTAGAAGAGATCAAGCAAAAGAAAAGTACAATTAGCTACAGGTCCAAAGTGAGTGTAAGATACAGATGGTCTAAGTAAGCATTATCAGCAGGGAAGGTAATTGACAAACGTCCAGGAAGCAAGCAGTTGACAGTGGTCCAGGAAAGCAGACAGTCAGCCTCAGGTAGTTCTTGCAGCAAGTACCAAGGATCCATTCATGAGGAGTCTAGGAATCTAGTACTTTGAAAGAGAAGTGCTTAGTGACAGGTAACCCACCAAGGTAGGAACCCTGAGGAATAGGAGGTACTATCTGATCAGAACCCATCCCATCACTGCCACACTATTTAATGTTTATGTGGTTTAACGCTGACATAGCTTAAATTGATTTTAAAAAATAGGAGGTACAATTCAAATTTGAACTTCCTAGGCTGACAGATTGAAGATTAGAAATGCATGTTTAAAAAGGAGGAACTAACAAAGCATATCGTATATTTCCTCAATGTAAGGACAGTATTAGTCTCAGAGACTTGGGAAAGAGGTAATTTACAGGTAGAATTGTATTGCATAGGTTTTAAAAAATTAGATGGATAAAGGAGCAGGGATCCAAGCATGTCCTTGGAGTAAGCATTTGGGGCATTATAGGAGAGCAAAACCCCAAAAGAAGTGAAAGAGGAAAAAGAAAATAGAATAGATATTTCTGGTATTTCAGTTTTCCTTAATTAAAATGACACGGTAGGGATGAAAGAATGAAGAAAGGGGGATTGATGTAATATCAGTAAAGGAAGGAAGAGGAAAAGAAAAAAAGATATTTTTAAAGGGAAGTTTCTTGGCAAAGATTGGCTATTTGGGGATATAAACATCTGATGAGGGGTTTGGTAATGAGAACTCTCATTATAAACTTAATGGCATGAATTCAAACGCATCTTTATGCTGACTCAAATATCACATAGTAAATAATTTATATGTAATTAAGACTTTTATATTATCTAATTTGTGATTTGGGGGGAGGGGAAGTCTAATAGGAGAAAAGATGCTTTGTGATTATCATATTGAATAGGTTAAGAAATTTAAGGTAGGGAAGACTTCAAAGTTATTCCTTATGCACCCATTAGGCAACTTTGGTTGCCTACCCTTTTGTCTATCAATCATAGGTGTCATAAGCTGGATATATACCTACAAACTCACTACAGTGACCTAAGCCTAGTCTGCTATTTCCTTAGTATGTGACTGTAGGATATTTTAGGGCAAATGTGGTAAAAAAGAAAGTTCAAGTTGCTTCAGGCATGAGAAAAGCACAATTTTGTTTAGCTGCAGTATGTGGTACAAAGAGCCCTAGAATGTGAGTCGGAGAAACTTGGCTTGAATCCCAGCTCTAGCATTTACTAGTTGTGTGACCATAGGCAAATAATTCCTCCTCTCTGAGCCTCAGTTCCCTCATCTGTAAAATAAAGGCATCAGATTAGATGATCTCTAAGGTCACTTCTAGCTCTAAATCCTGTGTGATTCTGAGCAAATCAATTACCATACCCGGGCCTCAGCTTCCACATCTGTAAAATGAAAGACTTATACTAAACAATTAAGGTGACTTCCAGCTATAGCATTCCATTATTTATGAGTCTGTGAGCTGACCCCGGAGAGCCTAGAACCTAATATATGGTCCATATATCATAAAACTAAGTGCAAAAAATGCAACCAGGCCCATGTGATCCCGTTATGAGGTGGCAACAAGATCCTTGGATGTATTAAAGAGGAAGCAATGAGACAGAGCTAATGATGATGGGCTATCTACCCTTGGTGACCTTTAAAAGTCAGTGAGGAAAGTAAGACAAGAAAAAAAAAAAATAAGGAACATAGCTCCTGAGGAGATGAGCAGAAGACACACAGAACAGAAGGTGAGATCTTGAGAAGCCACATGGGATTCAGAGAAGTACTAACATATGCAACCACCACAAAGACAGTGACCAGGATACAGAGGTTATTTGGAATGATCAAAGAAGAGGGGCTCCTACCACCACAGACCCCAAGGTAGTCAGCCTGTAGCTCCTTTCTCCCCTTGGACTCTCTCATGAAAGCATGAAATCTTTCCTTCTAGCCACAAAGTCTGTTTACCTTAATTTATTGAGATACTTAATTTTTTCTTTATAAACATAGTTAACCAATATTCTTTTCCAATTTGGATTTACTTATTAGGAATTCAATTAGAAGGAGGGAACTGAGTGGAGGTGGAGCAGGGAATATGATGGGACAGAGTAATAGTGAGAGGAAGTGAAACTCTGTGTGTGTGTGTGTGTGTGTGTGTGTGTGTGTGTGTGTGTGTGTGTGTGTGTAAGAGAGAGACAGAGACAGAGAGAGAAAGCATGTTTAACAAAAATTTTCTGAGGCAATGACTTAACAGTAGGAAGACAGCAATAAACAGATGTGATTAAACAAACCTACTCACCACCCTGTCCCATCACTACCACACTACTTAATGTTAATGTGTTAATTAGCATTAATTAACACTAATATGGCTTAAAATGATAAAAAAAAAATTGGAGGTATAATTCAAGTTTCAGCTTTCTAGGTTGACAGATTGATAGGTAGAAATGCATGTCTAAAAAGGAATACATGTATGTGAGCATTTGGCCAGTGGTGATGGGGAAGAGGTAGAAATTCAAAAATTTAAAAGAGGGAAATAGCATCATAGGAATTAGATACGGCAAAGATCTTAGATGTCATATACTGTAGTTCAAACTTCTCTTTTACTTATGAGAAAAATTGAGGTCCCGAGATGCTAAGTGACTTACCGAGGGCCACAAAGCTGGCAAAGTCAGGATTTAAACTTAAGTCCTCTGATTCAAGATTCAGCATTTTTTCTATTGCGCTTCACTACTTCTTTTAAAAGGGTGAGTTTAACAAGTAAATTATATAGAAATATAGTCATAAAATATAAATATGACAGGAGGATATTAGGAATGGACTCTCATTGGCTAGTCGCACATTACATTCACATTTTCAGTCTTCAAAAAATTGAAAAAGTTTGGGGAAATACATAATCTGGTATGAAATGCATAAGAAAAATTAAGAGTCAGATGCATAGACATATAGGAGCTTTGGGGCTAGATCAAGACTGAAATCCTACAAGAAGCAGGTGATTTCACAACATGTTATAATTACCAAGGAGTTGAAGGCATGTGAATTACTAACTTTAATTATAATATATCAGTTGACACTCAAAGAAAGATAATGCAAAACAAACATCTAGCTTTCAAGGAAGCAACATAATTCACGGTAAGTAGTTCAAAAGCAAGCAATTTCTGTAAAAATTGATCATAGAATGTAAGTTCCCTGAAGACAGAATATTCACAATTTGTCCTTGTGTCTATAGCTTCTAGCCACAGTACCTCACACATACTAAGCACTTAAGAAAATGGTTATTGATTTGAATTATATTGAACTACCAGGAATATTTTTAAGGAGAATGAAAATCAACTGTTAACTTATCTTGGGACCTGAAAATATGGATGTCAAGAGAAGCATACTGGTAACAAGCAGAATATATTCTGCTTGTCTTCCTTTGTGAACTGTGCTATAAATACATGCTTGTCTTTAAAGCAGAGAGGAAAATGAAAATACTTAAAGAATTCCTCTCTGGTTTTGAGCTTTATTAAAAAATAAGAAGCATTCTTAGGTGCAGTTGAAGAAATAATCTTGAAAAAAAAGACTTTGATAAGGCATTGGGGTATCAAATTCACTGTCATGATCTTGCTAAATGAAATAATAAAAATTCACAGAGACAGCACTTTCCAAAACACTTTTGTCATGACAACCTATGAAGTCACAGTGTTAGAGTCTGCCCCATGACACATACCGGCTCCATGACCATGAGCCAATAGCTTCCTGGTACCTGAGGCGGTGGCTGATAAGCATTCATGGAGGGATTTTCTTTATGAGTCCACGCATAGATAGAAACATATCTACCATAAAAATTCTTTGAGGTATGTAATACAATACTGGTATCTCCATTTTGCAAAAAGGGAAATGGAAACTAGCCCAGCATCGTACAACTATAAAGCAATAGTCAGAAGTCAAGCTCAGGTCTCTCGATCAAGTGCAACACTTTCTACCTTAGCATATTGTCCCTCAATAAAATAAAATAGTACACCAACCTAAAAAGAAAACCAAAAATAAAGCTCTCACATCACAACTCAATGATCATGTAGTATTAAGTGTTCCTATGATTAATTTACAAATGAGACACATAAAAGAAAGATGTTTTGCATTATTCAAGCTATGCGATAGATATGAAGCCTTTCTCATAGAATGGGGATAATGTGAAGCTTTAGAATAAGAGTCATTCTGTTCTTCAGAAAAGAAAGTAAAAGATATGGGCACTAGCAAGGGAGAGGAATCCTGTGGCCATCCCCAAGAAGGAGAAATATAAACAATAATTAGGAATTTCAAACTGAGGGAAATGGAGGCAATCCTATGTTCCACACAGTCCATATGGAGCTTTTATCTTACTGAGAAATTTATCATACCTATAACGGAGAGACTGGCAAGGATGATCAAAGCAATGAAGCACGGCCACCACTGATGGATGTAAATGAGATACAGTCCGGAGAAATATGGTCTATTTCTCTAGTGACTTCAGTGTCAGAGGTAGGGAACTTAAGGATCTGGAAATAGAGGTGGCATTTTATTCTCACTCTTCAATTAAAGTTATAATAGGAACTAAAGAGTTAAATCAACAGTGATTCTGAAAGAGACAAGAGCATACCAGGATGATGTCAGAAGATATGATTTGACATTCAAATCTTAGTTTATTATTTGAGAGTAATTGATTCCTGGTAAGGGATAAAGAGGCACCTCAAAATACCTCAGGAATATGTGTTTGGCAGAAGGAAAAGGAGAGAAGAGACAGACACAGACAGAAACAGAGACATGGAGAGAAACAGAGAGAGTCAGAGGAACAGACCAAGAGAGACAGAAAGTTAAAAATAAAGCAAGGCAGACTTGAGATTTTAACATAAAGAGGAAGTTTTGACCTACCAGGAATCACTGAAATTGGAGAGAAAAGAGTCATAATTGGAATACAGCCATTGAAGGATATACCTTCTTCAAAAAAAAATAGATATACGGGAAGGGAAAGAATGATTAAAGCAATAGAAGGTTAAGAATGAAATAACTGGTGAATGTGTTAACAGAAAGCATTTTTGCAGAAAAGTGAAAAGAGAGAACAGGAGCTCTATTGTTCCTTTCTGTTCCAAGTAAAATCTCACCTACAAAAATCCTTTCCTGATCCTCCTCAATGCCAATGGCTTCCCACTAAGATTATCTCCAATTAATCTTGTGTGTGTGTGTGTGTGTATGTGTGTAAAATATATACATCTCTCTCTACATATATATATGTGTAAATGTGTGTGTATGTAGTGTATGTATATCTTGTTTGTACATAGCTGTCCACATATTGTCCCCCCAACTAAGCTGTGAGCTTCTTGAGGGCAGGGACTATTTCTTTCAACCTTTCTTTGTATCCCCAGAACTTAGCACACTGCCTGGTATATGGTAAGTTCTTGTTGACTTGACTATTACATGAGTATACTATGGATAACCTCATCATATGAGGATGTGGGTAAGGGTTCCTAATACAGATTTTTAAACTGACCCAGAATCAAGTCATAATAGTGATAGAGAATTTAAAGCACCCAGAAAATCAGGGGAAATAGAAGGATAAATCCATATCCAAAGACCCTAAGAGAGAACAAAAGCCTACATGAATCTTGATCCCTTTTCAGATATGAGTTTCTGGAACAAGTCTCTCCTCTACTATTCCTTCTAAAAATAGATTCTGATCTTATAATTACAAATAATCCAGAGAATAACCATAATAATTTATTTATATATAGCATATTAAAGTTTCACAAAAACCCTATAAAGTAGATAGAAAGTGAGTATTATTACCCTGACTTTACAGATGAGGAAACTGACAAGTGGAGGTTAAGGGTAGCCCATGGTCACATAGCAAGCACATGTTAGAGCCAGGATTTGACCCATATCTCCTTGAAAAAATATACTAGATGATTTCTGAATCCTATCATCTGTAGAATGGCTGAACAAACTGCAGTATATGAATATAAAGGAATATTAATGGGCAGTGAGAAATAATATCCATGAGAAATTCAAAGAAACATGGGCAGATTTGTATAAATCAATTCAGAATGAATCAAGTAGAATTAGAAGGACAATTCACACAATGACTTTTTGTTGTTCTGTCATTTCAGTTATGTTCAACCCTTTTGGCAAAGATATGCGGGTGATTTGCCATTTCCTTCTTCCATTCGTTGTATGGATGAGGAAACTGAAACAAACAGGATTAAGTGACTTGTCCAGGGTTACACAGCTAGTGAATGTCTGGGGTCAGGTTTGAACTTAGGGAGTTGAGTCTTCCTGATTCCATGCCCATTGCTCTATGCACTGCACCACCTATCAATGTAATAAAATTTAATAGTCAAGGAAGGCAGAATGGTGGTAGAGTAGAAATATCACCATCTCTTGAATCAAAGGCTAGGTCAAAGCCCACACTTCCTGTGTGATCGCAGACAAGTCACTTAATATCCCTGGCCCCTTAGGGTCCAGGGTGTTGGACCTCAGAGCTTCCTTCTAGGTCTCAATCTTTTCTCCTTTGATGATCCTAAGAAGAAGTAGAACTCAGAAAAATTGTAATAAGCTGCTTTGGTCCTAGATAACAAATAATGAAACCTATCTCTTCCCTCCTCAGAGAGATATGGGAATTTGATGGGCAGAAATTGCATACATCTTGAAAGACAGTCAAACATCAAACTGCATCAGTTATTTTTTGTTTAACTGATTTTCCTCGTTACCAAGGGAAGGTTTTGCCACACGCCCCAAATTTTCCCCTCGTCTGAACATTATCCTTCCTGGCATTTAGGTTTGCATCTGCATCAACCTTAACTCCTCACTCGGACTCATAGCACACATTTCACTCAGTTACCAGAATGGTCATTTTTTACCTCTCTCTCCTCACTTCACTACCCTCATCATCTATGAGCTGGACTTTGTCAATGGCCTCCTAAATGAGATCCTTGCCTTATCTCTCCCCATAAAGCACATGTGGCCTTGTCACTTCCCTGCTCAATAAACTCCAGTAGTTCCCTATTGCCCTTAAATCCCTATTGACATTAAATACAAACTCTTCTTTGGCATCTGATGCCTTTCATAACCTGGCCCCAAACTGTCATTGTCCTTATTATGCGTTGCTCCCTTTCATATTCTCTGTGGTTCAGTCAAACTGGTCTTCTTACTAAACCTCAAACATGACATTCTGTCTTCCATGTCTACACTTTTACACTGAATGTTCCTCAGGGTTGGAATGCAATTCCTCTTCAATTCCACCTCTTAAGACCCCCCAGTCTCCTTTCAATATGAACTATTTTCTTCATGAAACGTTTCCTGATGCCCCAAAATGCTACTGCCTCTTCCCTCCAAAAAAGTTTTTTTTTACCTTCTATTTTGTATATATTTATACATTATTTTTACATATCTTTATATATACATATATGTACATACTGTCTCCTCAATAAAATACAAGCTTCTCAAAGGCAGAGATTATTTTTTTTTATTTCTAGCGACTAGAACATAATAGGTACTTCATAAATGCTTTTTAGTGAAGGTATTTGCAGAAAACACTGCTGCTAAACAGAAAGCTCTCTAGCTCTTAGCTAAGACTGAAAGAGAATGCCAAAAATAATAACAGAAAAGTGATGAGCTAATGCTTGAACCCCAAAATGTTTTTAAAAGCATGTTTTGAAGTATGTTCAGACCAAAACCAAGCCATGGATAGGTTTATTGCTTGGGTAAGGTGGGTTAAGGAGACCCTATGGACCAGGAGAATGGGGTGCCTACTCCCCCTAAGAGGATGCTGATGCAATGGTATATTGAAGAAGACAGGAGGAAGCAGAATCACTCTTCTCCTATTTTGTCTTCCTCTCCCTCCAGGAAGAGAAGCCCAAGATAAGTAAGGAGTTTATTAAACAAAGGCACCTAATCATTTTAAATGAGTTCAAGCCTCCAGGTCAAGACAAAGTACATATTAGAGTACTAAAAGAGCTTATGGAGGTGATCATGGGAACCTTTTCTCCCATCCTGATCATAAGCTATTAGATGTCAAAGGAGTCATAGCATAATAAATAACCTTGTCTTTGCTCATCTGTACACAAGTTATATGTCTTCGTACATGCTTCCAGGAGGTCAACTCTTTGAGGGCAATCAAGGACTATTCCTTTTTATTTTATTTTTTAACTTTGTTTCACAAGAACTTAACACATTTCCTTGTAGGTAGTAGGGACTTAATTTTTAGTTAAATTGAAGAAGCTTAAATTCTTAGTAATACCAGAGTTCCAACTCAAACCCATATATCAACCAAAGAATAAACAGCAATTAAGTGACTACTACATCCCAAGCGTTGGAGCAAATACTGGATATACAAGTACAAAGAATTCAACAATCCCTTTTTCCAAAGAGCTTATGTTCTAATGGGGGGGTAGGGGCATGAGACAGCAAGTACATCTAAAATATGTATACAAAATAAATGTTAGCTTAATAAATGCTAATATCTAACACAAAAATAATTACATATAAGATAACTTGGGGGAAAGCACACTAGCAGTTGAGGAAACTGGAAAATGCAAAATTTTGAAAGAAATTAATTATTTTCTCTCATATTTCCTGTGCTCCAGCCAAACTGAACTAGCAACCTTCAGCAGAACACAGTCTGAGGAATGTTGTTTAGTCATTTCAGCTGCATTGACTTTTCATGACCCCATTTGGGGTTTTCTTGGCAAAAACATTGGAGTGCTTTGCCATTTCCTCCATCTTGCTTTATGGATGAGGGAACTGAGACAAATAGGGTTAAATGACTTGCACAAGGTCACACAGCTAATAAGTATCTGAGGTCAAATTTCAACTCAGTAAGGTAGTCTTCTTGACTCCAGTCCCTGAACACTATCGACTCTACCACCAAGCTGCCCAGCCTGAGGAATAAATGCTTTTAAAATTCCTTTTAGTCATGGTTCAGTTTGTTTCCAGTCAGAGATTATTAAGCACAAACACTTATTTTTCTTCTCATCCATCTAAAAAGTCAGAGTACATTGATTTCTAAAATACACCCCAATGTTACAGATACAGTACTGCTGAATAGTACAGACAAGCCCAAAGCTTTTGGATTTCCCAACTTGGTTTTTCAGGGACTTAGAGTCATTGGAGCAGATTATTTGGTTATGTGATAGTGGTCAGTTACATTATGGCAGTTCTAATCTTCCCAAGTACCTAGGGATCTTGGAGTCACAAAACTGGGGGACAGAAACCATCTACCCAACATCCATTATCCTGGGGTTATCCATTTGGAAGGCTGTATATCCTAGCCCAGGGAAAGATGCTCAAGAATCTTTCCAATTTGTGAATTTGCTTCTCCTTACCACCCCAGGCCACCCTATTTATCATTAGCAATTTCTTGGGAGGCATAATTTACTAGACACCCAGCCTCATCTTGGGAGTCAATTTCTAATCTTTCCCCTGCTTGATCTCCTTTGTTCAAACAATTGATATATCTCCTGCAATATCTTAGGAGGAGGAGAAGGGAAGGGAGGGAACAAGAATTTATTAAGCACCTACAGTGTTCCAGGCACAAATATCTCATTTGATCCTAACAACCTTAGGAAGTGGGTGCTATTGTTATCCCCATTTTACAGTTGAGGAAACTGAGGCAGACTGAGAGTAAATGACTTACACAGGATCACACAGCTAGTAAGTATCTGAGGGCAGATTTGAACACAGATGTTCCTGATCTTGATCCCCATCTCACCACTCACCTCCACTTTAATTTATGCTCTCTATACGTCTTGCCAGACCAACTATAATAGCTTCCTAACTAGTTTCTCTGCTACTTGTTTACATCTCCTGCATAGCTTCCAAAACAATCTTCTGAATACATACATACGATCAAAAACCTTCAGTCACTCTCCAGGATAAAATAACTCTACCAAAATTTAGCCTAGCACTCAAGGCATTCTACAATTTAGTTCCAACATACTATCCGACCTTTATTTCATGCTGTTCCCCTTCGGGAACCCTAAATTCTTGACAAACTGGACCACTAGTCATTCCCAATTGACCTACCTTCCTACCAACACCACCACTACTAGGCATTCTTGCAGGAGCACATTCCATCCAGGATGGTTAAAATCTTCTTTATCCTTCTACCTCAGAAGTCACCTTTTCATTTAAGATTTCCTGATTCCCTCAGCTGAAAGTGATTTTTTCCCTTCATTTCTCACACTAATTTGTCAACACCTCTCCTTTGAACTTTCCACATATTGCTTAGCATCAGAATCTTATTGGATTGTCCTCTTGTTTCACTCACCACCTTTATGACTTCTCAGACCATAGATCCCTTCCCTGCCCAGCAATCCCTCATACACAGTGTCCCTTATTGGAATATAACCTCCTTAAAGAATTTAAGGACTCTCATGCGTTTGCATTTATATCTCTAGTGCTTAACACATTTCTGGGAATATGGTTGATGCTTAAAAGCTTTTCATTCATTGTCCCATAATTATCTATATTATTTCTTATCTTCTCACCCCAATTTTTCTTTTAATCTTTGTATCTTTAGCACCCATAACCATGAGTACATACATAGTAGGCACTTAAGAAATAATTTTTAATTTGGATTAAATGCATTTCTCTCCTCAGAATGACATATCTTCAGTATCTCAATTTCTCTGTTTCTCACTTCCCCATCATTCCCTATCCACTCCAGTTGGATCTCCCTACCTTTCCCAGGCTGGAAGTACGGTGATTATTCACAGACCAGATCTCATTATTGATCAGCATAGAAGCTCTTATCTAATGTTTCCAACCTGGGCCAAGTCATACCTCCTCAGGCAGCCTAGTGATTATCTACTCCAGGGGACTCATTTTATGGGTGTGGGATTTAGTGTGGACATGAGAATGGATGGATGAAAACAGTTTGTCCCAACTACCATGAAGGCAGCTTGAAGCAGACACTATGGAGCACTTAGAACCTGGTCAGATCCCAAAGATATCAAAGTAACCCACTGCATCTCAGGCCATCTTCAATCATCTTGACTATTTGTCTTGCCACTGGACTTCAATGACTCTAGAAGAGAGTGAGGCTGACAGGTTTGTGAAACTGCTTCACTTAAATCCAATTTACACAGAAATCAAGACACCACCCCATGATGTATGTCATTGGTCCTCTTTGAAAACAAAGGGCAAACAACAGTGTAGACACCCAATCAGTTTGAGCTCATCCAGTTCAAAAGTTCTAAACTCAAGTGATATACCAGTTTCCCAGTAACCCCTAGGGCTCTTAGCATCTCTTAAAAGTCTCATTACCGAGGTCACAAAGCTTCAAGAGGTAAGGCAATTAGAAGATTTGAAACCCAATTGCTTATGTATAGACTATCTACTTTATCCAAGCCCAGAAAATGAGAATAATGGACTGAGAGTTTTTCATTCCAACACAAGATGATGCAATAACAGCAGGGAGATTCATCAAGCTTCCTGGCAATGCCAACTGATTTTATTTACTACAAAATGCTTTCAATTCCAGTTGGCCTCACTGGGGGAAAAATTCATCTTACAAAATCTGCTGTTTTCCTATGTCTAGCTTAGAAGACAAGTTTTCTCCTCAAGAGAAAGATTGAACTTTCCTAGATTGCAAAATATTTCATTATAACTGAAAAAAAGGTTTTCTCCTTGAAAGGAAAGGGGTAAAAGTGACAAGTAGCTATAATATTATAGAATCAGTGGCAAAATCATACCTGATTTTTCAGAGTTTAGCTCTAAGTAAAAACACAGGGGGCCTAGTCACTTAAGAAATTATGTGAATTTTCTTTCATCAAAGGCCATGAAATTGGCATGTTTTTAAAGTAATCTTCTATTAGTGGTTAAAAATGTCCATTTTTTTAATCTTTTTTTTTAATTTTTAGTTCCAAATTCTCTCCCTCCTTCCATCCATTGAGAAGGCAAGAAATATGATACCCATTATGTACATGGTCATGCAAAATATATTTTCCCACTAGCCATGTTACAAAAAAAGCAAGAAAAATAAAGGAAAATATGCTTCAATCTGCACTTAGAGAAATGTCCATTGCTATTAAAAATAATATCTCACCAATGTTTATCTTCAGTGCCTGGAGAGACCAAAAAATTAAATTTCTTTCCATCATTAAAATTGAAAATGACCAAATATTTAGTGTGTTTTTTGAAGTGAAAACTATGATTTTTATTATCAACTATCAGCCATGTTCTTTCTCATGAAGGTTTTTCCTCTGATTAATAATCGCATCTGTCTTTAGAGTTATATTTGCATTTGGTGTAAGACTTTGAGATATGCTGGAGTTTTGAAATATTTTTGCTTTAATCTTCATTCTCTTCTAACATGGGTACCTATTTTGTCTGATGACAGCATCACAGAAAGGATCTCAGACAACATATGGTCCAATATATGGTCTCAGAGATGACATGGCTTCCCCTGTGACATTTCAGACAAGCGGTCATCCAGCCACTCCTTGGCAAGGTAGCCCCTATTTCCAAAGATGGTCCATCTTATTTTTATATAATGGACACTTTTAGAAAGTGTTTCCTTGTCCCAAGCCTAAATGTGATTCTCTGCAACTTCCCCCCATTGCCCCTAATGCAGCCCTCAGGGGCCAAGCAGAATTCTACTCCTAACCCTGGTCCTTTTTTGCTGAATAGAGAGGGAGAGGTTATGCAGTCATGACAAATTGAAGTTATCTGGTCTCAACTGATCCCTCACTGCTGCAAAGGAATTCTTTTATTCTTCCCTTATAGACAATTATGTTCCTCTCAGCAACCAGTCCAAACCCACCCATCTCTCTTCAAGCTCCCTACACTAATCCTACTTTCTTTCTTCAGTGATTTCATCACCCCCCCACTAAGAAAAACCATGGATATTTGCTCATTTGCTCTGCCGTACATCCAATTTTCTCTTCATTTCTGTCTTTTTAGACAAGTCTGTAAACATTCATTGAGTGCTTACTGTGTGCCAGGCACTGGAGATACAAAGAAAGGCAAAGCACAGTCCCTGCTCTCAAGGCACTCACGGACTAGTGGGAGAGACAACATGAAAACAACTATGTACAAAAAAAGCTATATGCAACATGGATTGGAGATGACCAAAAGAGGGAAGGCATTAGCATTAAGGGGACAAGGACAAGCTTTTTGTAGAATATGGAATTTTAACTTGAGTCTAGACACCTAAGCGGTACAGTGGACAGAGTGCTAGGCATAGAATCAGGAAAACCTGAATTCAAATCCAGTTTCAAATATTTATCAGCTGTATGACCCTGGATAAGTCACTCTACCTGCCTCAGTTTTCTCTACTATAAAGTGGGGATAATAGCATCTACCTTGCAGAACTATTATGAGGATCAAATGAGGCATATATAAAGTACAGTGTCTGGTATATAGTAGGCCCTATGTAAATGTTTATTTCCTTTCTTCCATCCTTCCATCTTGAAGGAAGTCAGGGAAGCTAGGAGGCAGAGAAGGTAAGAGAATTCTAGCCACTGAGGACAGTCCATGAAAATGGCCAGAGTTAGGAAGAGTTACTTATGCAAGGAACAGCCAGGAGGGCAATGTCACTGATTTGCAGAATACATTATAAGGACTGAGGTGTAACAAGACTGGAAATGTGGAAAGTGATCAAGATATAAAGGTCTTCAAATAAACCAACAGAACTTTATATTTGATTCTGGAGGTGATAATGAGGTGACATGGTCATATCTGTAGATTAGGAAGATCAATTTGACAATTGAATGGTAGATGGACTGGAGGAAGGACAGGCTTGATGGGATATCAACCAGTATGCTATTATAGCAATAGTCCAGACATGAGGTGATGAGGGAGTAGACCAGGGTGCTAACAGTGTCAGAAAAGAAATGGGACCATATGCAAGAGATGCTACCATGGCAAAAAACAACAGGACTTTGAAACAGGTTGGATATAGAGGGTGAGAAAGAGTGGGGAGCTGAAAAACAAAATTAGGCTATCCGTCTAGGTGAGTAAGATGATGAACTAAGACAATTCCCAAGGAACCATGATTAAAAATGCTGAGAGGGAGAGAGACAGGGACAGAGACAGAGAGAGAGACAGACAGAGAGACAGAGACAGACAGAGAGAGAGAAAGAGAGAGAGAGAGAACTTTGAAACACTGAAAGCAGTTTTTCAAAACTTTATCTTTTTTTGTCTTTTCTCTTTTGCCACATGATTAATAATGGAAATTTGTTTTGCATGACTTCACTTGTGTAATTGATATCAAATTGCTTGCCTTCTCAGAGGGCAGAGAAAGGCAGGGGGAGGGAGAGAATTTGGAACTCCAAAAAATTTTCAGTTGTTAAAAAAAATTTATATGCAACTAGAAAGTATCTAACAAAATAAAAATAGGTTTTAAAAAGAGAGCAATCCTTGGTAACTTTGGAGAGAACAGTTTCAGTTAAATGACAAGGTCAGAAACCAGACTGTATAGAGTTAAGTTTAAACCCTCTCTTTCTTACCCTTGATTTAGCTATTATTATTGATTATTGTTGTTAATGTTATATTTCCTTGCTCTCTCTTTCGGGAGTTTACCCATTCAGTCATGTTAATATCATATTCCTTTTCTATCTAGTGGCTACTTTTACCTTCCTGATGTCTACAAAGATGCACAGATTTTCCTCATCCTTAAACAATCTTCACTTGAATGGACTGTGTACAAGCAACAATATTTTAAGACGTGAAGGACTTAGCTATTCTCAGAAATACAAAGAGCCGAGACAACTCTGAAGGATTTATGAAAAATGCTATCCATCCCCAGAAAAAGAACTGATAGTGTCTGAATACAGATTGAAGCATACTTGTTTTTACTTTCTTGATTTTTCTAGAGTTTTTTTCGTGACTATTATGGAAATGCTTTGTATGACTACACATGTATAACCTATACTGAATTGCGTGCCTTCTCAATAAGGGGGGGGGGTGAGAAGGGATGAAGGGAGAGAATTTGGAACTCAGTTTTCAAAATGAATATTAAAAATTATTTTTACATATAGCTGGAAAAATAAAATCAATTTTTTAAAAATCTTCACTTGACTCTGTCAAATTTTCTTCCTTTATCTCTCTCTCTTCCTTTTTACTGCCAAACGTCTGGAAACAGTCATCAACAATCAGTCTCTTCTCTCTCATTTCTTAACCCCTTGCCATCTAACTTTGAATCACTTTTTCAGTTTTATTAATGATTTCTTAAATGCTAAATCCAATGTACTTTCCTCAGTCTTCATCTTCTTTGACCTCTCTCCTGCTTTTGACAGAGCAGAACACCTCCTGAGTACTGTCTCTTCCTTTAGCCTCCATGGCACTTGCTTGCCCTTGGTTTCCTTCCCATGCCCCTGACCATTCCTTCTCAGTCTCACATACTAGATCCTCTTCTACTCCCTAAGTGTGGCCATCCACTAAGGTTTCATCCTACATCCCCTTCTTACGTACCTAAATGCTGTCTACCTTGGTGATCGCATGCACTTCCATGGGTGCAGTTATCATATTTATGCAGACAACTCATATACATATAGACACACGATTAGGTTAGAAGGTAATTTCCTCCCTGAGAGTAGGGATTGTTTCAATTCTTTTATTTCTTTCCTTGAAGTTTAACAACAGCCTATTGGAACATAGTATGGATTTAATAAACACTTGTTAACTAGTCATATGGAAAGAAGCTCCCTGTTGCTTCTCCAGATACTATGTATTCATCTAAAATATCTTAAATTTCCTTCAGTCAAAATTATAATCATCATAACACATCTAAAACATACCTCATCTTCCCACCCAAAACAACCTTCATCCAATTTCTTGTTTAACACTGTTTTTTACTTTCACCTAAGGTACTTCTCTGACACCTAGATTCATAAACTTGATATCATCAGTATCCCTACCTTGCAAGCACAAGAACTTCCAGAATGCACAACATTAGATATGTTGAAGAAAATCTCTGTGAATCTAGATGTGAAGGTGATCGAGTAGTTGACAGTGCTGGAAAAAAAAGAAAGCAGAAAAATGGAAGATGGGTAGAGTTTGAGAGGGACTAATGTATTCACTATTTTGAGACAGTGTGGCAATGCCAGTTCCTCCAACTTGTTTCTTCCCTAGCACTTATATCCAGAAAGACATATGAGAATCATCAATTATGATGGCAGTCCAGACATGTGACTGCTGCAGTATAAACTGAATCTAGTATGAGTGAGATAGTACCCTGTAGAGAAATTTTCCATTCCCCAGGGTTCTGAGCCAAAAGGAAAGGTACTAATTGAGTGTCCCCATACCTGGTAGCTAAACAGGAAACCCTTTTATCCACTTTCATGCCAGAAAATCATTGGCTGCCATTATGGCCATTGTCCATACTAACATGTTCCTCTCTTTGCTGAGTCTTCTCCTTTCCCTTTTTCTGCTCTAATTTTCCCTCCCTGATAAGCAAAATTTTTCTTACTTATGTAATTACTTGGAAAGTGCTGGAGGTGGGAGGTAGAACAGATCTAGAATGAAAGCAATTGATGCTTCCATAACTCAGATCAGAAGTGGGCCTTAGATGGGGAAGTGGCCATCAGACAGGAGTTTTCTAATGGAGAGCTAGCTGTGAACATTTTCTAAATTGATATGAAGTCATAACCAGGAGAAATAAAGACATTAGGAAGTGATTTATAATTCAAACCTGAATTCCCCTGGACCTGTTGTTCCTTAACAAACTCAATCACCAAAGTGAGGAAGGTCCTGTACCTGGGTTCTCCTCTTCCCATCTCTCCAAACAATGCTCCATATCCTTGACTCTTTCCTCTTCCCTACCTCTGTATCTAGTCAGCTACAAAGTCTTTTTTAGTTTACTTCCACAAGAACTCGAACATCCTGATTAATGAGTGGGTAAGAAGTAAGCAAACCTATAACACTGAGGAGGATCCAGACCACGCTTCACATCCCATCCAGTTCAGTCATTCAATAGGAAACCAGGGTCTGCCTGGTCATCTAGCCATCTGCCCTGCCATATTGTGTGATAAAGCTGCTCCTCTCCCAACTTCCCACCTTTTGTTTTCAGAAAAGTCATTAAATCAATATAACCATTGCTACTAGGAAGGTCATGATTACTGATTGCCCCACATGTGCACTTAGAATACCTATGACTTCCCAATCCAAAGATCCCTTCCTCAAACACCATTTCTCTACATGTGTTTCATCCCTCATTCAAGGCAGGGACTATCTCAACTTGTATTTTTATCCACAAGGCCCAGTATAATGTCTGAGATGCACAGTAGGTGCTAAATAAATGTTTGTTTGTTTTTTTAAATCTCATCTTCATCTTTTCCAAATCTAATATCTCCCATCTATATCATCCATCTTTCTAAGGAACTTCCAAAATTATCTTCCTAAAACACAATCTCATGAGTTGAAAAACCATTAATGACTCCCTATTGCCTCAGGATTAAAATGTAACTGTCTCAAGTTGGCATTTGAGTCCCTCCACAATCTGGCCCTAACCTTTCAGCTTCATGTATCATTATTTCCCTTTATGCATGCTATATATCCCAGAAAAACTGAAATGGGGAGCTCTAGGTTCAGTAATTTATCTCCTACCTCCATGCCTTTGCACAAGCTCTCCACGGTACCTGGAATGCACTCCATCTTCATTGCTGACTCTCAGAATTCTAGTGATCCTTCAAGGGTCTATGAAGTCTCACTTCTCCAATGAAATCTTCTCTGATTAAAAATACCATTTGCTAATGTTCTCTTCCTTCTTAAATTACCTTATATTTGCTTATATTTGTTCACATTGTATACGTCAAATAGAACATAAGTCTCTAGAGCACAGGGTCTGCTTTAGTTTTTGTCTTGATATCCCTACCTTTGGGGATTATTGGTCTATATTAACATAACAGTTTTTTTTGCTCTTTTAGATGCCATCCTAAAAGCAAGAGTAGCAAATAGGACAACTATGAAATTCATATCTAAAGTTTCACTTATCTCTTTAAATTTTGCTTCATTTTATTGCCTTCTGCTTTTTCAGGACCACAAGGTACCTGTTGTATTGTGAATAAGCATACTTAGTGCTTAAATCCTCTAATAGCTTGCATTTTGTGTATTATGTCTCCAAATGAGATCTTGCTTTGCAAGATCTTCACTGTAGTCTTTTTGTGAAAGGTTAGATGTGAACAAGGGTGTGCTCGTAAATGTTTAACAAGCATCTCTCCAGTAAAAAGTATGCACAACATACACTTTCCATCACTTCCTTAGGTCTAGAAATCAACAAAACAATAAAGCAATCCCTAATTTGCAGCATTGGCTAATTTCTGAAGTATAAATGTTCACAATGAAAATTTAACTACTGGAAAGTCAATATGAGTAAACTGGAACACAGATCTGGGTGAGTATAGGTAACCATGAGTCATTCTAGGGTTCTATTCACAGGACCAAAGATTTAGAAACGGCGTGGTCTCTGAAGATTTGAAAATTATTGATGAACAAACAAGTTCAGAGAAGGAAAGGAACTTCCCCTAAATCACACAACTAGCAAATAACAGAGCCAAGATTTAAAACTAGGCAGAGGCTAGTCAAGGTAGCTGTGTTTGGCTGTGAGAGCTGGACTACGAAGGAAGCTAAGCTTCACTGAACCAACTCTTTCAAATTGTGGTGCAGGAGAGGACTTTTGAGAGTCCCTTGGACAACAAGGAGATCAAATCAGTCAATACTAAAAGAAATTCAAACTATTCATTGGAAGATCAAATACTGAAGCTGAAGCTTAAATACTATGATCACATAATGAGAAGAAGGGACTCATTGCAAAAGATGTTGAGGTTGGGAAAGATTGAAGGCAGAAGGAAAAGGGAACAGCAGAGGATGAAATGCTTAGATAGTGTCATGGAAATAATGAACATGAACTTGGACAACTTCAAGAGACAATGAAGGATAGAAAGACCCATGGGGTCATGAAGAATCAGACATGACTAAGCTACCGAACAACAACAAAGAAGTGAGGTGGACAGAGGACAGGGTGCCAGAACTGTAGTAAGGAAGACCAGAATTCAAATCTTAATTCAGACACTTGATAACTGTGTAACCCTGGGCAAGTCACTTAACCCTGTATACCTCAGTTTTCTCATCTATAAAATGAGCTGGAGAAGGAAATGGCAAACCACTCCAGCATCTTTGCTAAGAAAACCCCAAATAGGATCACACAGAGTCAGACACAGCTGACAGAATCCATTAACAACTTTATTCCAAACCTAAAAATAATAATAATAGCTCCTTTTTTCATAGTACTTAATATGTGCTAAGCACATTACAACTGTTACCTCACTTAATCCTAAAACCCCAGGAGGTAGATGTCATCTCCATTTTACAGATGAGCAAACAGAGACAAACGGACCTAGCACTCAACCTTTATAAAGAAAAGATGAAAACTTCTTTCACAACGTCACAAAGCAAACTTATTATGGGGTGAGAAAATAGAAGCTATTTTTCACCAGTTCTCTTAAAGAGAATGCTTCAGGGAGGTGGAGCCAAGATGGCAGAGTAGAAAGACGCACATACACATAGCTCCGAACCCACAACCCACAGATTGGCTACAGGGGAGCAACTCACAGTGAATTCTGCACCCAGAGACCACGGAATATTGGAGCGAGGGAGATTTCTGTTCCGGAGAGACCTGCAAACCTCTTGAGGGGGGTCCTTCGCGCTGCGGACTGGGCGCTGGGACTGGGAGCAGAGGGCAGCCCTGCAGCGGCCGCGGCACCAAGAGGAAAAGATCCGAGCGGGCTTCGGGGACGGGATCTCCAGCGGCCATGCGGGTCCCTCCACCCACAGAGGGACCTGCAAACCTCTTGCAAAAGGTCCGTCGCGCTGCCCACGTGGAGCCCAGCCCAGCCCAGACCTGCTGAGGCCACGGCACCAAGAGAAACAGACCCGAGCAGGCTTCAGGGACAAGATCTCCAGCTGCCACACAAGTCCCTCCGCCCACAGGTGACGGGAGTCAGTGAGAGAGTCTCTTTGGCGGGTCGAGAGGGGAGTGGGGTGCCCCGATGATTCGGGCCCCCCCGGGAGGTAGAAGCTGAGAGGTGGCTGCAGACAGGGGCTCCCCAAGCAGGCGGGAGCCTGGATCCATTGTGGAAGGTCTGTGCATAAACCCCCTGAGGGAACTGAGCCTGAGAGGTGGCCCTGCCCCAACCTGACCACCTGAACTTAATTCTCACACTGAATAGCAGCCCTGCCCCCGCCAAAAGCCCTAAGGCTGGAAGCAGCATTTGAATCTCAGTCCCCAAACGCTGGCTGGGAGGATCAGGAGGCGAGGTGGGTGTGAGGAGAATATTCAGAGGTCAAGTCACTGGCTGGGAAAATGCCTAGAAAAGGGAAAAGAAATAAGACTATAGAAGGTTACTTTCTTGGAGAACAGGCATTTCCTCCCTTCCTTTCTGATGAGGAAGAACAATGCTTACCATCAGGCAAAGACACAGAAATCAAGGTTTCTGTGTCCCAGCCCACCCAATGGGCTCAGGCCATGGAAGAGCTCAAAAAGAATTTTGAAAATCAAGTTAGAGAGGTGGAGGAAAAACTGGGAAGAGAAATGAGAGAGATGAAAGAAAAGCATGAAAAGCAGATCAGCTCCCTGCTAAAGGAGACCCAAAAAAATGTTGAAGAAATTAACACCTTGAAAACTAGCCTAACTCAATTGGCAAAAGAGGCTCAAAAAGCCAATGAGGAGAAGAATGCTTTCAAAAGCAGAATTAGCCAAATGGAAAAGGAGATTCAAAAGCTCACTGAAGAAAATAGTTCTTTCAAAACTAGAATGGCACAGATGGAGGCTAAGGACTTTGTGAGAAAGCATGATATCACAGAACAAAGAGAGAAGAATGGAAAAATGGAAGATAATGTGAAATATCTCATTGGAAAAACAACTGACCTGGAAAATAGAGCCAGGAGAGACAATTTAAAAATTTTGGGACTACCTGAAAGCCATGATCAAAAGAAGAGCCTAGACATCATCTTCCATGAAATTATCAAGGAAAACTGCCCTGAGATTCTAGAACCAGAGGGCAAAATAAATATTCAAGGAATCCGCAGAACACCGCTTGAAAGAGATCCTAAAAGAGAAACTCCTAGGAACATTGTGGCCAAATTCCAGAGTTCCCAGGTCAAGGAGAAAATATTGCAAGCAGCTAGAAAGAAACAATTCAAGTATTGTGGAAATACAATCAGGATGACACAAGATCTAGCAGCCTCTACATTAAGGAATCAAAGGGCATGGAATAGGATATTCCAGAAGTCAAAGGAACTAGGACTAAAACCAAGAATCACCTACCCAGCAAAACTGAGTATAATACTTCAGGAGAAAAAATGGTCTTTCAACGAAATAGAGGATTTTCAAATTTTATTGATGAAAAGTCCAGAGCTGAAAAGAAAATTTGACTTTCAAACACAAGAATGAAGAGAATCATGAAAAGGTGAACAGCAAAGAGAAGTCATAAGGGACTTACTAAAGTTGAACTGTTTACATTCCTACATGGAAAGACAATATTTGTAACTCTTGAAACATTTCAGTATCTGGGTACTGGGTGGGAGTACACACACACACATGCACACACGCACACATACATAGAGACAGAGTGCACAGAGTGAATTGAAGAGGATGGGATCATATCTTAAAAAAAAAATGAAATCAAGCAGTGAGAGAGAAATATTGGGAGGAGAAAGGGAGAAATTGAATGGGGCAAATTATCTCTCATAAAAGAGGCAAGCAAAAGACTCATTAGTGGAGGGATAAAGAGGGGAGGTGAGAGAAAAACATGAAGTCTACTCTCATCACATTCCACTAAAGGAAAGAATAAAATGCACACTCATTTTGATAGGAAAACCTATCTCACAATACAGGAGAATGGGGGACAAGGGCACAAGCAGGGTGGGGGGGATGATAGAGGTGAGGGCATGGGGAGGAGAATGCAATTCGAGGTCGACACTCATGGGGTGGGAAAGGATCAAAAGAGAATAGAAGTAATGGGGGACAGGATAGGATGGAGGGAAATATAGTTAGTCCTATACAACACAACTAGTATGGAAATCATTTGCAAAACTACACAGATTTGGCCTATATTGAATTGCTTGCCTTCCAAAGGGAAGGGGTGGAGAGGGAGGGAGCTAAAGAAGTTGGAACTCAAAGGGTTAGGATCAACTGTAATGTTCTTACCACTAGGAAATAAGAAATACAGGTTAAGGGGTAAAGAAAGCTATCTGGCCCTACAGGACAAAAGAGAAGACGGAGACAAGGGCAGAGAGGGATGATAGAAGAGAGAGCAGATTGGTCACAGGGGCAATTAGAATGCTTGGGTCTGGGGGGGAGGGGATAAAAGGGGAGAAAATTTATAACCCAAAATGTTGTGAAAATAAATGTTAAAAGTTAAATAAAAATTAGAAAAAAAAAAAAAGAGAATGCTTCCTCCTCTAGTGAGTCTTTCCCATTACAGTGACTTTTCCATTCATGTTATAGGAAAGATTCATTCTTTCAATTATGAGTCAAAGTTGTCTTCCAACTATGATTGCATAATCCCAAAGAAACAATAATAATAACAGATGATATTTATATAGTCCTTGAGGGTTGGCAGGGTATTTACTAGCATTATCTCACTTGAATATTAATGCATACATGCATATATATATATATATATATATATATATATATGTATATATATATATATACACATAAATACAAATGTAAATTGTATCTAAAAAAATCTATACACGTGTGTGCACATTATCTTACAGTTTCTTAAAATTGTACTTTTTTCATTAAAAAGAGATGTATAATTCAACAGCATTTCATTCATTCTGTTCAGCTTGATCGGTCACTGAAGAAACTGTCATCAAAGTAGCAATGTTCTTCTCAACTTGAATAATTTCCCTAAAAGAGTTTGATGGGCTTGAGGTTTAACTTTTTTTTAGATACCAGATGTTTTGCTTTCATACAAGCAAAAATCAAACCATTTTCATTGGTTTCCACTGACATTTTAAATTTCTGATTCTCTAGAAGTAACTCCAGAATTCTTAGAATTCTGTCTTTTTAGAGCTATACTATGTGAATTAGGTTCATTAGTGTTTGAGAATGGGAAATTATTACTCGTGAGACTAATTTTTAGAAGTAAATATAAATGTGTAGATATCTATATGTACATGCGTGTGTATGTGTACACATATACATATACACAAACGCAATGTGTGTATAGTTGTTCATTCGGTCACGTCCAACTCTTTATGACCCTGTGCCAACACTGTCCAGGGGGTTTTCCTGGCACAGACTTACCATTTCCTTCTCCAGTGGACTAGCACAAACAGAGGTTAAGTGACTTGCCTAGGGTCACACAACTCATAAGTGTTGGAGGTCAGATTTGAACTGTCTGTGTGTATTTGTGTGTGTGTGTACATATGTGCATACTTATGTGTGTGTCTATCTGTATGGATGTGTATATGTGTATGTGTATATACATATACATATGCATAGACACACAGAGATTTTTTTTCCCCATTAAAGTTAGGGAAATAATGTCCCTTTTTCCTGTAGTATAAAAGTCTGTTTTTTTCTACACAGCAGTAAATGGTATCTTGGAAAACTGAAAGGACTCATATGCCTTGTTGTAGCTCCTAAAGATATCACCAAGTGGTTTGGGAATGAGGACAAGGGAAAAGTCATTTTCAGAATAAAAAGAAAAAATGGAATATAGCCACTGATGATGTCTGTCCTCATTAGGAACATCAAAAGTATATTTTAAAAACCAATAATTAGTCTTGGGATCAGAATAATGGACACAAGCCCAGTTTATATCACTTTGCTACATACACAAAGCACCAATTAATTTAACCATGACTAATTTTTTTTTTCATGGATTGATTGGATGTTTGAATCAAAACGATTGGGTGTTTTGGCATGGTATAAACTTCCTGAGTGTCTCTGGCCTTCCAATCTATATAAAATGGAAACCCTTATATTTTCCACTCTCATACATAACAACCATAATATAAGGAATGAGGTGATGATGTCTACGGGGTGTTATACTCATCAAGATTATTTGCAATATGAAATAAGGTATTTGGAAATCTAGAGATACCAGGGTTCTCTGTTTTAGTGCTTACCTGATTTATTTTTACTTTGCTACGATATTATATCACTCCCTTCCCCAACAGAAAACTCTCTTCTAACAAAGAATTACAATCAATGAATGAAACTAGTGAAAAGTCATTTATTAATTGCTTGCTGTATGCAATGTATGATATTAAGCACTAGGGATACAAAGAGAAAAGCAAAGGCAGGCCCTGCTCTCATGGGGGAGACAACATACATAGAGGGTTTCCAGTGCAAGTCAGATAGAAAGGTCCCATAATCTTTAGTGATCACTCACAAAACAGATACTATATTATATTTAATATCATTGCCACTGACAAAATCATATTTGTTATTGTTCAGTCTTGTAGTCTTCTTCCCTCTGGTTGGAAGACTGCAGGGCAGAGCACATTTTATTTTTGTTGTATCCAACTCTTCATGACCCCATTTGTGGTTTTCTTGACAAAGTCTCTGGAATGGTTTCCCATTTCCTTCTCTGACTCATTTTACAGATGAGGAAACTGAGGGAAACAGGGTGAAGTGACTTGCTCAGGGACACAGTCATTAAGCGTCTGAAGCCAGATCTGCACTCAGGTATTACTGACTCCAGGTCTGGTCCTCTATCCACTGAGCCACTTAACTGCCTCCAAACCATATCAGGTTTGAATAAAGAACTATTTGACAGGGTCAATGAGTTTGTTGACAAGAACTTTATTTTGGGGGTCTTCAGAAGCATTGACCTTCATAGCCAGGCCATATGGTTTCCAGGATGATGGCCACAAGAACTGAACTTGAAACAGGACTAGGGGCCCAGGATGTGCTGCCAATACCGCAGTCAGGGTCCTAGGCTGTCTCCTTAAGGATCTGATGAGTGGTGGTTGAGTTGGTAGCATAACAAACCAACCAAATAACAAACACTGACCCCAGCTGACAGTATATGTTTTATTCCATACCTGTGGGCTACCACTTCTCTCTAGAGAGAACAGATGTTTATTTTATCATCAGTTACCTGCAATCAAAATTGGTCATAGGATGGTAGCTACAGAGTGAGAAAGTCATCCATTCCAACCTCTCCCTTTGCAGATCAAGAATCTGAGGCCCAGACCAGTGAAATGATTTGCCCAAAGTTTTGCAGGTATTACTGAACCTAGGTCTCCTAACTCCAGATACAGTGTCTCTTCCATATGCTATGCAGTGTACGATGATGCAATTTAGATAGATGAAATAATGGATATAATGATAGATTTTGGTGTCAGAAAGACCCCAGTTCAAATCTTGTCTCAGACCCTTCCTACTTGGGGGACTCTGGGTAAGTCACTTAATCTCTTTTTGCCTCAACTCCCTCACCTGTAAAAGAAAGAGGTTGGATTTCATGGCTTGTAAGGTCCCTTCCAGCCCTAAATCTCTGATCTTTTATTTGAGTTCTAATACCAATTAGCAATGCCTTTCTTTTCATTGTTTCTTGGCTCTATTTATTTCACTCTGTATAAATTGATATGTCTTCCCACATTTTTTTTGGAATTTTCCACATTTGCCATTCTTTAAGTCAGTTTTATCAAGATTCTCTCAACTCGTTGCTCCTATCGCAGTTGACAGAGGCACTGTAGCATGACTTCAATCATTCTGCAAAGCTTATAACTCCACTAATGACCATCCTCAAATTCATTTTTCCATGTTTCAACACCATTAGTAAACATCCGTCACAGGCCCTTTAGAAAATACATGAAAGGACAAAAGACACTACTGTGAGAGGTTTATATAAAATGTCAGGAAGAAGGCATTAAAAAGAGTTGGTAGAAGCCATTAAAAGCAGTTTACATATGACTTTTTTATTTCAAAGTACTTTCACATATGCCAGCTTACCTGAGCCTCACATACCTCTCTGGGGTAAGTAGGACAGGTATAACAGATGAGTAAATGGAGGTGAATACAGCCTTGCCTAAAGCTGCATGGCTAGTCAATGGGCAAAACCAACGCATACACCCAGGTCCTTGGATTCTTATTGCACTGTTCATCCAAAATGCCACACTGCACTAAACTGCTTACTCAATAAGGTCTTGGCATCTTTTCTGGAGGTTTTGCAAAATCGAATAGATTGACATCTGTCTAGAATGAATTACTGATGCTTAGATCTGAGGACAGCAGGTAGACCAGGTGATTTTACATGGTCTGTTTTAGCCTTCAAACATTTTGATTAAGCTATTATGTAAAACAGATAATATGCATCTCCTGCTCTGTAAGCCTTGAAATTACAGACTTTGGTCCCCAGCTGCCGGGGGTGGGAAGTGGAGCTATAATGATGTAACTCATCAATCGGTATAACTTAATCACAGTTGCAATACTGCCCTTGGGAAAAAGGAAGGGGTAATAATTTCTGGCAGCTCTGCTGAAAAACTTTCCCTTCTATCAGCTTGAATAATTCATGTGGGATATGTACCATCTTCTTTTGGTTCTGGAATTGTTATGTGATGACCACAGATGTCTTGGGCAACTGGGAGTTACTAATAATTACTCATTTACAATACAGTGAAACCAACTGCCAGTTGAACAGAAAATGGGAATATGGCAACTCCTACTTCTCACTCTGCCTTAAAACATAAGTATACTAATGACTCATTCCAAATGCATCATTGGGGTTTCTTTGAGGTTTTACACAGCCAAACTTCCTCACTCCACTTTGCATCTCTTGTTCTGCCTGGACTCAACTCCACAGAGCAAGAGAAGCTCATCAATTCTAAATTCACCGCTATGCTGCTAACTCAAGCTTCAATTGACACTATCACTTATACTCCTCTCCCCTCTGATTGGAGGGCTGGAGAATGCTGAACACTTTGGTTTGGTTTAGTCACTTTTCAGTTGTGTCCAATTCTTTATGACCCCTTTTGGAGTTTTCTTGGCAAAGGCACTGGAGTGGTTTGCCATTCCTTCTCCAACTTGTTTTACAGATGAGGAAACTGAAGTAAACAGGGTGAAGAGATTTGCCCAGTGTCACACAGCTAGTTAGTATCTGAGGCCAAATTTGAACTCATGAAGATAGGTCTTCCTGACTCTAGGCCCAGCACTCTATCCACTGAGTCACCACATAGTGGTGCTTAATAAATGCTTATGGATTATTGGACTGGATCCTCAGGCAGATAGGAATTCATCCTATATTTGTAGAAAAAAATCCACAAGGTCTTTTTCTAATCTGTGTCCAAATTGAAAAGCTCCATTAGGACATTTTGATGTGTCAATAAATGCTGGATAAAAGTTTTCCTTAAGTTTCCTTAAGATTCCCAAAGTGTGTTTCCTTGTCTTATCCAGACTATACCACAGTAAGTCTAGGAGCCTCTTGCTTGAAGGTTGTGAACAAGAGTAGGTCTCGTGGGATGCTGGGAAAGAGCATTAATGAGCAGGACTGCCATGCAGATTGCTTTTCAGCAAAGGCTCTAAGCAGTCCATGGCCATGAGAAGCAAGAATGTGAAAGAGCAAGCTCTCTCTTGTTTCTTTTTGCACAGATCAAAGGCACACATGCACAGGGTGGAATAATGGATCACAAAGCATTTTGTCCTTCAGCCATTCCATACCCCCAATAGTCATTATAATCAGTGGTTTCATCTTTGAGCATGAAAGACAACTAAAAATAGCAGTCTTTGGGGAACTAGCTAAGCAAAGGCATAACAAAAACTGACAACTGAGTGTTCTGGATATGAGAACCTAAGATATACAGGGAGGGAAAGGGAGAAAACAAAAGAATCATATTTAATATGTGAGAAGCTCAATAGAGCATGTGCAGAAAGGTCAATCAGGTGAAGGACTAAAGTTAAACTAATTCAACACTGTCCAAAGAAGACAATGAAAAGGGGTTAGATTGGGTGTTAGGAGATATGAGTTCAAATCCTAGCTTTGTCACTTACCACTTGTGTGATTTCCTGGGCCTCAATTTTATTATCTATTAAATAAGAGGAATTAACTAGAATAGAGGTAGAGAACGTGCAGCCTCAAGGCCTCTCAAGGTTGCACATTCCCCACCCCAGGACTAGAGGGCCTGGAAGAATACTTTAGCTTTAAATTGTTAATTCTATGATTTAACTCTCCTTGCTAGTACATTCCTTCAGAGACAATAATAATAACCACAGTACTAATAACTAACTCTTAGATATCACTTTAAAATTTGCAATATGCTTTACTATTTTATTTTGTTTTGAACTTAAAAAAATAAAACATGCCTTTCCATCACATAAGAAAATAGACAAAAACGATGATTGTACATGAAACTGCACATCTACTATGCACAACCTGCTATTCCTTTGAAATATAATAAGATTATCATATAACTTGTTTTTTTTCTTTTCTCTTCTCCCCCTTGCCCTAGAGATGACTGTCACTGGACCTAAGAGTGTGTGTGTGTGTCTGTCTATGTATGTGTGTGCGTAAAATCATCCTTTGCATAATTTTACTTATCAATTCTTTCTCTGGATGTAGATAACATCTTCCTCCATATGTCCTTTGTAGGTAATTTTTGGATATTTATAATAGTTTAAATTACTAAGCCACTCAAAGTTGTTCTTAAAATAATTACTGTTACTGTATACAACATTCTGTTGGTTTTTCTCATATAGCTCTTCATTATTTTGTACAAGTCTATCCGTGCTTTTCTAAGATCATTGAGCTCATCATTCCTTATAGCTCACTGGCATTCCATCACAATCATGTACCACAGTTTGGTCAGTCATTCACCAATGGACCAGGATCACTATCATTTCCAGTTCCTTGCCACCACAAAGAGCGCCGCTATAAATATTTTAGAACATGTAGGTCCTTTTTTCCCTAATCATTTTTGGAAATAGTGGGTCAAATAGTAGTGGGTCAAAGTGTATAGGCAGTTTAATAATGCTTTTAGAATGTTTTACAAACATTATCTAATTTTGTCCTCATAACAATCCTGGAAGGCAGATGCCTATTTTACA
This sequence comes from Notamacropus eugenii, assembly GCF_028372415.1. Lineage (NCBI taxonomy): Eukaryota > Metazoa > Chordata > Mammalia > Diprotodontia > Macropodidae > Notamacropus > Notamacropus eugenii. Next base: position 397,787,405 of record NC_092873.1, on the reverse strand, counting down.
GATGAAGAAACTATGGCAGGTAGAGGTTAAACAACTTGGCTAGGGTTAAACAGTTAGAAAGTGTCTGAGACTGGAATTGAGCTGAAGTCTTCCTTACTTCAAGTCCAACACTCTATACACTGCACCAGTTAGCTGCCTAGGAAGATCCCCTTCCATCGACTTGGCATATTTCTTATAGGTAAATCGTTGCTTGCATGTTGTTTTCCCCAGAAGATTGTTAGATCCTTAAGGGCAGGATCGTCATTTTGCCTCTCTTTGCATCCCCAGCACTTAGCACTGTGTCTGGCACATAGTTAATTGATTGGTTGGTTATGGTCCTTTGTTCTCAAAGAGAACCAAAATGACATCACTCTGTTGGAGTCAAGGTACAGTGTGTCCAACTGAGGCCAATTACACCAATACAAGCTTGAAAGGTTCTACCACAGTTTGGGCATAAATACTCATATAAACAGTGGGAGTGAAGATGTCTCTAAATTTGAGTATCTTACATAGGAAGCCCTAAATGAATGCCTAAATCAGCATGGATTAATATTAAGTAGCACTATACATAAAGGTACTGTGCTAAATGCTAGAGAAGATACTGAGATAAATAAGATATAGTCAAAATCTTTAAAGATTTAGTCTACGAGAGGGATGGATACACATAGACAGAAATCTCAAATATCCAATAATACATGATAAATCAGTGCAATTCAGCAATCATTTATTGAGTGCTTACTAAGTACCATTGTGCTAAAACACCAGAAATACTAAGCCTCAGTCAGTTAATAAGCATTTCTTCTGTACTTACTATGTGTCAGACATAGTGCAGTAGCAGCTGCAGCAGTTTCCAGACTTCTCAGTCCCAAAACACCAAAAACAATTTAAAATGACAGTAGTGGTGACAGCTGCAGGTGGCAGCAGCAATAGAAGAAGCAGCAGCAGCATCTGCTTCCAGAGCTCTCAACCCACAGATGATAAGTTAATCAGAGGGGGATTTCCGGGATCTCTTTGCTTGCACTGAGGCAGAATTCTCTTGCTTTGCCCATGCTTTGATCTCAGTCGCAGTCCCGGGTGGCAGCTGTGGGGTGAGGAGGAGTGCTGGCATGGCAGAGCTTGTGACTACAGTGGAGAGGGAATTCTCCTGACAGTTCCAAGGCAGAAAAGAGTGCTTGAGGTCACTCACAGAGCAGAGCATAGGCCAAGAGAGGAGTAAACATCTCTCTTTTGAACATACAACCCTAGAAGAACTAAAAATTCACAGATCCCTAGAAGTAAATCTGAAAACAGCTGCATAAAACCCCTAAAGCTTTGAATATTACACCCTCCTCTCTTCCCTCCCACACACACTGGAAGCAGATTCCTACATTGACAAAGAGCTTAAAAGTCAAGTAATTGGCTGCAAAAATGATTAAACAGTGAAGAAAATATAAGACTATAGAATCTTACTTTGGTGACAAGGAAGAGCAAAACATACAACCAAAAGAAGACAATAAAGTCAAACCCCCTGCATCCAAAGCCTCCAAGAAAATTATGAATTGATCTTAGGGCATGGAAGAGCTCAAACAGGATTTTGAAAATTAAATAAGAGAAATAAAGGAAAAATTGGTAAGAGAAATTGAGAGTGAGGCAAGAAAATCATGAAACACTAGTTAACAGCTTGCTAAAGGAGACCCAAAAAATGCTGAAAAAGTAATACTTTAAAAAATAGACTAACCCAAATGGCAAAAGAGGTCCAAAAAAACCAATGAGGAGAAGAGGAGAATGAGGAGAAGAATGCCTTAAAAAGTCGTATTGGTTAAAATTAGAATGGAACAAACGGAAGTTAGTGGCTTTATGAGAAATCAAGGAATTATAAAGCAAAACCAAAAGAAGAAAAAAATAGAAGACAATATGAAATATCTCATTTGAAAAACAACTGACTTGAAAACAGATCCAAGAGAGAAAATTTAAAAATTAGTGGGTGACCTGATAGATGTAAGGACAAATGGGAGGAGGGGGTAATCAGAAGCAAACATTTTTGAGGAGGGACAGGGTCAAAGGAGAAAATAGAATAAATTTGGGATGGGATAGGATGGAGGGAAATATAGTCTTTCACAACATGACTCTTATGGAAGTGTTTTGCATGATTACACATGTATAACCTATATCGAATTGCTTGCCTTCCCAATGGGGGTAGGTGGGAAGGGAGAGAATGTGGAATTCAAAGTTTTAAAAATGAACATCAAAAATTGTTTTTACAATAAATAAGACATTTGAAGATGGCGGAGTGAAAGCAACGACTCACCTAAGCTCCTGGACAAACTCCTCTGGATATCTCTGAAAGGAGAATCTGAACAAACTTTGGAGGTGTGGAATCCAGTGGGTGACAGACTTTGACAGATTCGGAGCCCAGGTTAGACTGGAAGGTCCACGGGAAGGATCTGTTCCGCGGGGGTGAGCCCCCAGTGCACAGCGCAGCGTGGTCAGCGCAGCGGCGCGGAAGGGACCTGAGAAGCCCAAGAGTGGTGGGCGAAACCAGCGGAGCAGGAGACAAGCCAAACCGAGCCAGTGAGAGCCGCTGAGCGCCAGATATCAGCGCAGCAGCCCTTGAAATAAATAAGACATTTATTGGGAAATAAAATATACAGGCAATGGCGTATAGAAATCTATCTTGCCCTGCAGGAAAATAGAAGGGAAGCAGATAAAAGAAAGGGAGTGTGTGATAAAAGGGAGGACAGATTGGGGGACGGGATAATCAGAATGCACACCATCTTGGAGCAAGAGGAGGGGAAAGATGGGGAGAAAATCTGGAATTCAAAATCTTGTGAAAGTAAATGTTGAAAACTTAAAATGAACTAATTTTTTTTAAAAAAGAATATAAGCCACAGAGTTAAGAAAACCAGTTTCACATCACAGCCCCAATAGTATGTGACTAAAGAAAGTCATAACCTCAGGGAGCTTCAGTTTTCCCGTCTGTAAAATGGGAATCATAATAACACTTATTATTATCATTCATGGCCCTTCATAGGGTCATCATGATAAAAGGCGGATGTGTTATAGTGCTAGTTGGACTTGAGAGCATCTAAAGATCCTTTCAATTCTGAAATTATGTGATTCTGTGAAAGTTCACTGTAAATCCTAAAAGGCTATAGGCATGAGACACATATAGGTACAAAATCTAGTCCTATATGGGGTCAAAAGGGACAAAAAAAAGCTATCAGCAAAGAGGAAAGCAGTAAGGCTTCATGAACATATTATGTCTCTTAAAAATTGCAAATTCGACACCTACAAAGTATAATTCATCTTCCCTGCCTCTTCTCTAAACTTCACTATTTCCATTGAGGTCATAAGCATGAGTCTATTCATCTTGATTTACAAACTTAGACTCATCCTTGCTTTCCTTTCCCTTATCTTCAACCTTGCCAATCAGCTGCCAAGGTTTGTTGTTTCTGTTACCATTGCATCTCTCATCTTCTCTCCACTGACATGTAAAGTTTAGGCTCTCATCTCCTCTCATCTGATGCACTACAATAGTCTCCTTAATTATTTTCCTTATTTCCATTTCAAAATGTTTTATTACTTCCTTGCACTCTCTAACGTATCCTCCACACAGCTACCAAAATAATCTTCTTCCTGCATAGCTCTAACACGCTCTTGTTCAAGAATATTCAGAGGCTCACTATTGTCTACAGGAAAGAGAGACGAGAGAGAGAGAGAGAGAGAGAGAGAGAGAGAGAGAGAGAGAGAGAGAGAGAGAGAGAGAGAGAGAGAGAAGAAAGAGATAATTTATTAGGTACTTACCATGTGCCAGGCATTATGCCTAGCACTGGAGATAAAAATATAAGTAAGGCATTTTTGACCTCGTGGAGCTTATATTCTACTAAGGAGGACAATATCTAAGAAAATATGGCTAGAGAAGGGCCCAATAGGGCAAGACAGCTGACAAGGAGAAGTTGAAGATTGTAATCAGTGGTGGAGTGCTGAACTCCACCTGAAATATTCTTTGAGACAAGGAGTCACCAATGAGGAGACTGGAGAAATTGGGGCAGAAGTTTCTCTTGGGTGGCAAGGAGAAACAACATAGCACTCATCGTATGGCAGGCAGTTAATAAAGATTAAGTTTAGCAAAATTTGTTGAGAATCTGCCTTTACTTCCTATTCTAAGAGGTTTATTATATGATCAGTGAAGCTACTATTTCTTGAATAATGTTCTAACTATAAACAAAATTTCTGTAGAAAGGATAGATGGATTAAGACAGTTAAAATATGAATCACATAACGGAGCAAAGAATCAGCTCCATTTTCATTCATGTAATGTACTCACTTGGTTCTCAGGCATCAAAGCAGAATTCACTTTGTTCATGTGGATCTTCCTATTAAGATATTCATAAGGGTGCATAATTAAACTGTAACAATACCCAAGATACCATCCAAGAGTTTCAAGATCAGCAGCCTAAATATCCTCTGTGGAGACACTGTCGAGTGACATCCTAATGACTTGGTCAAAGTATTAACACACACTGGGCCAAATAGTTATGGATTAATATCTCCCTATACAAACAATGAGAAGAAAAGAATGTACCAGCAGTCACCTGCACTGCCCATCATTTTCACATAATGAAAAACTAGCTCCAGAAGGGCAGAAAGACCACAGTGCAGCATTAGCCAGCCCAGATTAGAATACTTTCATTGTGACTTCTTTCTAGTGCTCTGGACATGATGATCTTTAATGCCTGAGCTTCAACAATCAACACAGAAATGACTGATAGCTTGCCTTTTTAATTTAGGACTTCCTTGGATTGTCATTGGGATTCTTTGCAGCATAATATCATCTTCAAAAACCCTTTAACTCACTTCATCCTTTAGCTAGTTATGCCTGAGACTCTGAAGCAAGTCTCTCCCCTCCCAATTCCCCTCACCCATCTTGCCTCCTCCAACAACTGCATCGTCTTTTAGGAGCTCCAGACTGGAATCACAAGTTTATTGCCCTAAAGGACATTTGAGAAAAGATTTTAGAAAAATGGACAGAGGGATAGAGTAGGAAATGATTTGTGTGAGCATTAAACTATGCCTCCAACTAGGTGATTTGACAGGTAAGGACCTTGTCATTTTCAACATTCAATCTTTGTGATAAAACCCCTCCAAATTGTCCATAAAATTATATATTCAGTGTATAAAGCACAAAATAGCTCCAAACCAGCTGCCAGACCCATCAAATGTAACTCATGAAGCTCCGCTCTGCATGATCAGTTTGCTCATGGAGGCAGTGTTAGCATTCAGTTTAGTTTCTTCCACTGCAGTCTTCGAAGACACACTAGAGAATGTAATCATCAATGGTCCTTAAAGGGGGTGGCAAAGAGAGAGCATTGCTTAGTAACATTTCTGGCAGACATTTACTGAATGACTTCAAGATTGGGGTTCATCTTAGGATAGACCCAGCAGGGAACATTCACTCTGAATTGCCCTAGCACCCGGTGGGAAGGGTGAGTGGACCTGTCATCCTCTGTCACAACAAGGTGGTGGCCAGGGACATGGGGATTTCTTGAGCACTCTATGGGTAATGATTGTTTTCCTCTCTCTGTATCCCCAGTGCCTATATCAGTGCCAGACACATAGTAGGTGCTTAATAAATGTTTGCTGATCCATTAATGTCATCTCCTCAAATTTCCGTCAATTCTGGATTTAGAAGGCTGCATATCACTACAAGCAGGCCAAGGTGCAGGGTGATGGTTAAGAAGACAGTCAGCTGTCTCATCATGGAAATCGTCAAAGGCTTTGCAGAGATAATTTGTAAAAGATGCGTGTTTATGTCTGGGGTCTGGGTCAGACTAGACAGCCTCTTCCAACTCTGATTCTTTGAACCATGCAATACCAATGGGTCTTAGCTTCTCATTGAACAAAGAACACCCTCAGGCATACTTTGCTTATTCTGAAACTGATATGTTGACTGTTGAATGAGAATGACTGAACAAATAATTACATATGAACACAATGGAATATTATTGCAAAATAAGAAATGACAAATAGGAAGAATTCAGAAAAACCTGGGAAGACATTATGAGCTAATACAGTGAAATCAACAGAATGTACACATGATGACCACCTCCTTCAATAAACTCAGTAGCTCCAAAAATCAACTATAAACTTCTATGTTTGACATTCAAAGTTCTTCACAAACTAGACAGTTCTTACCTTCCCAATCTTCTTACATCTTACTTCTTCCACACATTCAATAAGCTGGTCATGTAGACCCACTCTCTATCCTCTCACAGGAAACTCCATCTCTCCATGATTTTGTATTGGCATGTCTCCCATTGCCTACACTTCTCTCCATACTCACACCTACCTCTTAGAATACCTTACATCCTTCAAGACTCAGCTCAAATACAACATTCAGCTTCAAACCTTTCCCAACTCTGCCCCCCCAGCTCCTAATGCCTTCCCCTCCAAGATTACTCTATTTCTCTCCTCCTCCTCCTCTCTGTCTTCCTCTCTGTCCTCCTCCTCTCTCTCCCTCTCTTAAAAAACATATTGTCTCCCTCATTAGATTGTAAAGCTCCTTACCAACGGGGATTGTTATTGCCTCCCCCAGCATTTAGCACAGTAGGTGCTTTATAAAGCCTACTCACTGATTGAATGAGTAAGGGAAATATCTTGCTTCTCTATTTATAGCCCCAGGTTTTAAAATAGAGCTTTGCATATAATAAATACTTAACTTATTTTTTTTATTCCTTCCTTAATTTTAGAAACATAGATTGGGACCAAGTTATGAATTGCTGCAGTACCTAAACAGAGGAACTTACATTTTATTCTAAAGGAAAGAGAGAACCATAGAGGGTAACATGGTCAGACTTAGACTTTAGGAGATCACTTTGGCAACAGCACACATTGTGGTCCTTGTTATCCATAATTTGCATATGTGACTGGTTGGCTCCATGGGTTAGTACTTGATATTAAAGAGGTTAGTTGGCTCTGCTTGGTTTAATGGTCACAGTCAACACTCAAACTCTGGCCAGCTGGGCTGCCAATCCATGATACTATTTGCAAAGAATCTTTGGGTGAGTTCCTCACCATCACAAGAAAAATTCTATGCAACAGAGCAAATATACACATTATTTCTTCTCTATTTCCCACAGAACCAGAATAATTTTGAGCATACACTATGGTACTTTTCTATTGCTGGGCTTTTTAAGTGAAGAAATGCCCAGCACTTTGGATGGATCCCCTATGACAAGCTTATGAAAGGTCATGGATAAGAATAACACAGGATGAGGGGACAGGAATGGTTTTGGGAAGAACAATATTGAAAGGCTCATAGCAGCATAGGTTAAAAATCAGAAGGACCCTTAGAGGTCAAGTCCAATCCCTTCATTTTAGATGAGGAAACAGGCCCAGAGAGGTGAAGAAACTTTCCCAAAGCCACACCACTAGTTAAACATTTGAGTCAGGATTTGAATCCAAGTCTTCCTGATGCCCAAGACAAGTGTGCTATCCACTATGCTATGAAACATTCACGTTAATGAGAAATGGATCCATTTGAGTATTTGACCATTTTGAATATTGCCACCAATGCAGATTTTAATCCTTCCATACCTATTATGTTAGGTGACCCATGTCCAAGTTGCCTCCTACATCCTTGCATTAATAAAGCATTTTTGATTATTTTTAACATAATTTTGCTTGTTAATGGAAAGATCTTTCCCCTCTATTAATGGGCCTGAGAAGATTTGTAGGAAGGCCCATAACTTTTGTTAATCATTTCTCAAGGATTGTGATGCCCTCTGGCTCTAGAAAGTGTATAAAGACTCTGAGGTACAGTTTCACGTGGGGGCTTACTGAATGGAAGTGTTTGTCCAGATGAGACTCTGGGAAGTCACTAAGGAGACCCAGGGCTTTGAAAACCCAGACGTTGGTGCTTCCCCCTCTGGTAACTATACATGTATTGCTTACTGTCATACAGCTTGGAAGTGCTGTCTGTTGATTTAGATTTCTCTGTATTTTCTCTGAAGTTCAGGGTGCTGTTTCCCCTGAACTAAGTGAATGATATATGTGCTTGATGAAAGGAGATTGTTAACCCCTCAAAAGTTGCCTTTCCTTTTAGAAAGGCAGATCAAAGAATCTGTGATAACAGGCCCCCCTGTGTATGTCAGGGTACTTACTGTTACAAGCCTCCAAAAAAGATATGCCCAAAACATCAAAAGGTTTCTTCCTATTCTTAGAATAAGAATGATGGCTTACATTCACATATTCATATGTGAATATATATGGCTTATTATGTACTTTGCTAAGCACTTTACAAGTATTATCTTATTTGATCTTCACAATAACCTGGTAACGTAGGTACTATTATTATCCCCATCTTGCATACGTGGAAACGAAGACAAACAGAGGTTAAGTGACTTGCCTACAGTCATCTAGCTGAGTGCCTGAGGGCATATTTTAATCCTGACTTCAGGCCCAGCACTCTACATGTCACCAATTATTAATGTCTCAAGAATATCCACATACCCTTCTGGCTACCTGCTATCTCCATCCCTGATTCATAATCAGCTCATCTTTTCTGGGTCACATAGGCATTTGATAATGCCTTTAATACTATTCCCCATATTTCTTTCTATTACTCTTTGAGGTATTTTTAATTTTAAAACTCTTCTGAGTTTGTGGTATCCACAGTTAGTGTTCAATAAATACTTGTTCAGCTAAACTTTTCTTTGAAGGGCAGCATCAAGAAACCTGTTCAAATGTGATGTCCTTCATTGGCACCTCCATCAGTATCTGATGAGATACTGCTGACATTCACTGGAAGATGGAATTTTTATCCTTGGGGTATGGGAATTCCAGAGGCTGACAGCTGTTTATAACTTCTAGCCTTGTGATGGTTCACTTTTCTCTAATTCTTTAGAGTTACAGAGAGCTTTTCTCACAACATCTTTATAAGACAGGCAGGTACTGTAGTATGCATAGTTGTTCACCCTTCATTTCAAAGAAGACCAATGACATCATAGGGTGCTATCTTGACTTATGCATGAATTGGATTTAAGTAAAGCAGACTTGCACAAAGTCATCAGCCCCATCTTCTCTTCCAGAATCACTGAAGTCCAGTGACAAGACAAAAGTCAAAATGATGATGGCCCAGGAAACAGCGAATATCCTTGGCATCTTCCGTATCTGATGCATGTCACAGCATCACCTCTCTGATGTCATAGTCCTCATCGAGAACCAAGAGCAGCAGCAGCAAGTTCTAAGAGAATTCCAGATTAAGAAACTGAGGCTCAGATGAAGTAATTCCTTATCCAACCAAATCAACTTACTTATCCAACACTGCACAGAAAGCTGGCCATGGTACTTCTATCTTCTTCCTACCTTAGCTTCCTCTAGCTAAGTCTAGAACTGTGGTGGCATGTGAGACCCAAGACATCCTTTCCTGCCTAACAATGATGGATGTCAACCACTGAAATGCATTCTTGATATTATAAACTCACTCTATTGTAATTCTGAGAGAAGTCTTGAAGATGTATCTATAACTACCCTCTGAACCAAAAGACTAAATGTCTAGTATGCAGAATTATTGATAACAGGGGGAAAAGATTTTTTTTCTGTTTGGAGAATGCAAACATTTCCCATCGTATGTAATTTAAATATGTTGTCCACATAAAGAGCATACAAGATACATATCTTTTGACATGGAAACTTTAGCATAGAAAGATCATAGGAGATGAGCTATCCAACTTGTAAGGAAGTTTCCTGAGGCAATAAAAAGTTAAATGATTTGCCCAGAGTCCCATAGACAGTGAACATCCTAGGAGGGAATTGAAATCCATTCCTTCTAACTCCAAAGCACACTATATCCCCACAGCATGCTGTCTGTAAGATCATAAAGTGTAAAGGAAATGAAGCTGGAATAATCCAGGTAACAGAGTGGATAGAGCTGTGGGTCTGGAGTCAGGAAGACCTATTATTCAGGAACTTATTAGCTGTATGACCCCGGACAAATCACTTAACCTCTAACTCATTTTCCTCAACTTTTAAATTGGAGGGGCAGCTAAGTGGCAGAGTGGATAGAGCACTGGTCCTGGAATCAGGAGGACCTGAGGATCTAGTCTCAGACACGTGACACTTACTAGCTGTGTGACCCTGGGCAAGTCACTTAACCCTGATTGTTTCACTGGAAAAAAAAATTTAAATGGAAATCATAACATCTACTCCATAGAATTGTTATGAGGATCATTCCTCATATCTGGCAGGTGCTTAATAAATGCTTGTTCTCTTCCCCTGATAGACACTGGTCAAAGCAGGCATTTGTCATTCCAATAAAATCATAAGTCTATTTGATTCCCTACAAGAAACCAATCTAAAATCTATGTCCATATTAGGGCTGTCTCAGAAGATAGCTTCCTCAGTTTTAAGTAGTTTATTTCAATTTCTGTTGGCAAAAGGGGAAGAAATAATCAAGAAACTGTATAACTCCTGTTTAAGACACATGGTTTCTCTTCTATGTCCTGCTGAGTTAGAAAGCAAAGAGAAATGAGTATAGCCTGGAATATTTTAATAATAAAACTAGATATGTTTCTGAAAGAAGGATCCCTCCGATTAAATAGGAACTTCAAAGATTCATTTTGGCTGCGGGAAATAAAAATAATTGAAAATTAAAGGTGAGGGCTTTAAGTTGCTGAAATGGGAAGCAGCTTGGGATCAAGCATGAGTTCAGTGTTTTGCCTTCTAAGAAATCAAGATGAGAGAAGCCTATTGAAGGGGACAATTTGGAATTAAACACAGCAGCCATCATTCCTGTATGTGATTTTTTTAAAAATCTGCTCCAGGACATTGTTACAGTCACCTAGAAGGAACCATCTAAGAAATGATTCTTAATGAAAAAGAGCAAGCAGAGAACAAATTTTACTGTTAAATTCAACAGTGCACCAACAGTGATTTCCAGATAATTGGTGATGTAGGGTTAGAGGAAGAGAGGATTTAATTGGAAGACTCAAGAGCACATTTTCAGAGTCCTAAGTCTTGAAGTAAGCCTTTCAAATTCTTTTTGCATTGTCTACTGTGACTGACAGTTTGTCCTGATCTAAATCTTGCCACTGGACCCAGATGGCTCTGAAGGAGAAAGTGAGGCTAATGACTTTGCATAGCCTTCTCTCTCTTAAATCCAATTCACTTTTAAGTCATGGCATCACCTTCCTGATGTCATGGTCCTTGTTGAGAATGAAGGACAAACAACAACTGTATCTAACAGTATTATTTGTGTAATTCAAGTCTTGTTTCTTTCAAGAAGTGTTCCTGATCTCCACGAACTCCTCCATATCTCAATGATCTCCCCCTTTTCAGATTTCCTATGCCCCTCACAATCAAGTCACATAATTGAGCACTTATTTATAGATGGCATTTCATTGTTTTTCATATTATTTAAGGTGCGTTGGTCTTCAGAATTGAAGTCCAGAGCACTGGGTAAAAATCCAATTTTAACCGTTACTAGCTGTAGTACCATGGCAGAGGGTAGTGGTGTCTAATAGAAATGAGACCCATTAATTTATACATAAGGATCCCTGTGACTGCATATTGACTTAGTTTTAAAATGCAATATTAACTACAATACCTCTATGCTTAATAATCCGTACACCAATGAAATCACAAGTTTGGCCCTTACCCCTATAAGTAAATAGTAGACAGTCATTGCCCTTGAGAATCTGCAATCACATTAGAGAAAATCTTGTAGGAAACAATTATGATGCGGTATCTGATGAGCAGAAGACAACATACTATACGTGAGATTAGTCAGGAAAAGGTTTCTTGGGGAAAGAAGAGTTTTGAAGTGAGTCTAAGTATAATGGGCACGTGTTGGCAAGAAGAAAAAAAGATCTGAGAATTGAGGTAAGCAAAGATACAGATGTAAGAATTAGCAAATTGAGCATCCCTCTACCTTTTAAGCATTTGCTCTTAGGATGCCCCCTCCATGGATTCTATGCTTTAATTAAACTAATTATTCCATGTACATTTCAGATGGCTCAGCAGATAAAGAAGTAGACATGAACTCAAGAAGACCTGAAGCCAAATTCAGCCTCAGACTCTTACCAGCTTTGTAACCCTGGGCTAGCTGCTTAACCTCTGTTTATCTCAGTTTCCTCAAATGTAAAATGGGGACAATAAAAGCATCATCTTCACAGGGTTATTAGGAGAATCAAATGACATCTGTAAAGGGTTTACCACAGTGAGCATTTAATAAAGCTTGTTCCCTTCCCCTCCTCCAATCAGATGTACATATCTTTTGTAAGTTGGCCATCCTAGTCAACCTAGCCTATTGACTACTATCAGCTAATAGATTTGAATGGCAGTCATCAGCATTCCTAGTCAGAGCCTGAGATGTTAATTTCCCAACTGGGGCTTTGACGAAAATATAGGAAAGGTACAGACTACAGAGAGCTAAGACCTGTGGTTCATGTAGGTGTTGGAACATGGGAGAAAATCCAAGGTTTGTTTACTTAGAGTGGGGTAATGGGGCAAGGGGTGGTTGGAGGGTTCTTAAAGGAACCATATATATTTTTTTTTCTCTTCAGAACTTGAAAAAATATTTTTATACATTCTTTATCTGTTCTTCCTATCATTTAGGTTTCTCCTTCAAGCCTAACTTCTGTCTTTGTGTCAAATAATCTCAAAGGTCATCTGCTGGTATCATGTTAGGGTCAAAATTATTATGTGACATAGAGGAATCTTTATCTTATAGACATGGATTTTTAAAAATTGTTTATATTTTACACAGTTAGCCAGGGCATTTGGCCTGAATCTGCTAATCAAGGTCTAATTGCTTTTCCACTGATGGCTTGTAATAGACTCGGACTGAAAAAATAATAATAAAATTCATTTAGAGGAACAAAAGGTCAAGCATCTCCAAGGGAATAATGAGAAGAAGCACACAGAAGGAGATCTAATAGTAACAAATATCAACCTATACTACAAACTAATGATCATCGAAACTACAGGAATTATTTAAGAAATAGACACCAATCTGTGAAATATATTAGGTAGGCAACATACAGACATAGAGAAGTAAATCATCCTAGTAGCTAGTAACCCCCAAACCTGAGCTACCTAGGTAAGAACTCACTATAAAAAACTTCTAGGAAACTAGAAAGCACATGCCCAAAATGAAGTATATACCAACATCTTCATACCATATCTAAGATAAGGTCAAAATGGTTACCTGACTTGGATGTAAACATCAACAAAATGAAAAACTTAGAAGATCAAGGAAGGTCTCTTTCCGCATGCGCACACACACATAAAGAATTGATTCAAATTTATAAGAATAAGGATCATTCCCCAACTGATAAATGTTAAAGAATATGAATAGGCAATTAATTAGTTTTGTAAACAAGAAAACCAACCCATCAATAGCTATATTTAAAAAATTGTCCATCACTAATAATTAAAGAAATACAAATTAAAACAACTTTATGATTCCATCTCAAATCCATCACATAAGTGAAATTGACAAAAAAGGAAAATGATAAATGTCAGAGGGCTATGGGAAAGCAGATACATAAGGTATCTTTGGTGGAGCTCTGAGTACATACAGCCATGCTGGAAAGCAATTTGGAACTATGCTCCAAAATTACTAAACTCTACATACCTTTTGACTCTTTCCTACTACTACTACTACTACTACTACTACTACTACTACTACTACTACTACTACTACCAATACTAATACTACTAGTACTACTACTACTATATCCTAAAGAGATCAAAGAAAGAGGAAAAGGATGCATATGTACTATATAGAGATATATAGATAGACATGGATAGATGATAGACAGATAGACAGACAGATAGATAAATGTGTATATGTCTATACAGCACCTCTTTTTGTAGTAGCAAGGAAATAAAAATTTGGGGAATTCCTATCAATTGGAGAATGACTGAACAAATTATGTATGGAATGGAATGGTGTATTATTGCGCCATAAGAAGTTATAAAAGGGGTTTCTGTGAAACTTAGAAAGACTTGTATGAACGGATGCAGTGTGAACACAAACAAGGGAGCAATTTATATAACAGCAACAACAACATAATAAATATCCTTGAAAGATTTGACTAGTTCCATAATCAACCATGATTTCAGAGGACTCATGATGAAAAATGCTACCCTTCTCCTGAAAGAGAAGCGGACTCAGGGTGCAGATAAGACACTTTTTTATAAATATGGCCAAGATGGAAATTTATTTTGCTTAACTATGCATGTTTACTACAAGGTGTTCTTTTTAAATTAAATTTTGTTTATAATGGTGGGAGGGATAGAAAATATTTTGTTCATTGAAAAGAATAAAATTTAGTTTTTAAAAAATAAGTTTTGGATCAAAATTAATTACTATTGTGTTTTTCTTCTCTTCCCAAGCTTCATTTCAAAAGGATTTGGGGAAATACTCCCTTCCTCCCCATCCTTTTCTCCACAAACTAACAGAATAGTCCTTGAGTTAATTATTCCATCCACAGAGAATCCTTGTCTCACTTCTCCCTAGCATTAGGAGTGTAATGGAATGCGAACAGTGACATCTACTGGTTTCCCAGTCAAGAATGAACACTTCAGGAACCAGAATTCTCTCCATGTATCAATTCTCTTTGCCACAGAAGGATGACTGACCCTCCAAGAGACAAATAAGAAAGAGTATATGGCATAAAGACAACTTTGTAAGAGACACTAAAAAACATTTTCTGCCTCCCCATAACAATACAGAGACAAGAATACTAAAGAATGTTCCAACTGTCCCCATATCCCCTCCCTGGGGACAGGTGCATTGAGGCACCTGCAACATTGAAAATGCTACTAATTGTAGAAGCAGTTGGCCTACATCCCCTTTATTTGAGGACACAGATGGCTGGTTGCAGTCACAAGGAGCAAATTAGCAATTAGCCAATCATGCTCCCAATTAGTTGTGTGCTCAAGTAATTGCATTTGCCCAATTGTGTCAGGAAAAATGACGGCCCTTTGGAAGAGTTGACCCTACATTTTTCCAAATGACTCTGGAAAATGATAAATGAGAAGAGCTAGCTATCTAATAATGATCTCAAAGAGAGAGACAGCTATTGGTAAAGTTGCTGTCCAATTTCTGATTAGTTTAGCATCTTGTATTTAGGTCTATTTTCTACACCTTTGAAAGGTATATAAATCTCTCTGCTCTGGCCAGAGTGAAAGTGATTTATGCCACGTTATGCTATTTGGCAACTCACCATATAATTTATGCAATTTGTTGAAGTGCGTTATATGAAAGCGATGAAATTATATTGATTATTGTTTATACTTTATTAGCTGGGAGAAGGAGCAGGGAATAAGCATTTATGTACCATGTTCTATGTGCCAGATAGTGTAAGTGCTTTACAAATACTATCTTATTTGATCCTTACAATAACCATGAAAGATAAGTTCTATTATCCCCATTTTCCAGTTGAGAAAACTGATGCAAAAAAAAGTTAAGTGACTTCCCCTGAGTCACTCAACCAGTAGGTGTCAGAGGCTGAATTGGAACCTAGGTCTTCCAGACTTCAGGCCCAGCTCTTTATCCACTGCACCTTCTCGCTACCAGTAGTAGTAGCAGCAGCAGCAGCTACAGCAGTAGTAGTAGTATTAGCCACAACCACAGGGTTAATCTCACGCATATTTATAGACCATATATGCACATATACATGTACATATAAAATAAAGGTAGCAACTAAAGTCCTACCTACCCTGGTATATTGTGGATGGTATGGATGAGAAACCATACTAATGATTTCATACTAATTGGAGGTAAATAGATTTAAATCTGGAAGTGACCTCAGAAGCCATCAAGTTCAACCCCCTTATTTCTACAGATGGAGAAACTGAGACAAGAAGAAATTTAAGGACTTGCCCGGAGTCACAAGGCTAGTATCTGAGGTAGGATTTGAACATAGATTACTCAGACTCCAAGATCCATGTGCTATCCACTGCAATATGTTGCTTCTCCAATTAAAAAACATTATGACAGGCTAACAATATGCCAGGGACTAGTAAGTACTACGGATACAAAGGCAAAAGTGAAACAGTCCCTGCCTTCAAGAAGCTTACATTCTAAGGAAGGAGTCTGTTACATGCACTAACTAGATTTAGCAGCTAAAAAGTTTCTGATTTAAGATAGAAGATGGGCAATCTGTCACCTGAAAAGGAATTGTGCTAATTACAGAGGCTTTCATCACCAAAAACTCACAAAGCAGGTAATGCCTTTTTAGCTCCAGCAAACTAACAAAATAGACTAGCAAGATGTGAATGGGTTCAAATCTATGCTAATAGGGCATATGCCCACAAGGAAGAATTACAGAATACTTGAAATATTTAACAATTAAAGTATCATCCCCTGTAGTTGAGAAAACCTAATAAACAAAAATCTGAATTTGCAAAGTGGATAAATGAGGGGTGATTATTTGCATTACAAAAGGATTCTTAACTTCACAGAGGTGAAAAGTCCATATGAGGTGCCTTTTGATGGACAGAATCCCTAATGCATTAGAAATGGAATTCAATTCGCTAAAATTTCATTTTAAACATAATTTTCTCAGAGGCACAGATAAATCAGAGTATAACTGTGCAAATACCAAAGATGATTTTACATTGCTATTTCTGGTGTGCTTTGAAGGAAAGAGATTGTAATTTTACACACACACTGTCAGACTCAGTTGATATGGTTAGTTTTGCTGAACTGTTTATAAAATGGATGCCAAGTAAAGTGATCAGAAGCAGAAGACAATTTATGAACTAACAAAGACAAACATCTTAGAAAAATCTAAGAATTCTGTTTGGTGTGATGGGCGGTCACGATTCCTATTTTTCCCAAATGTCAGGGAAGAAAAGGAGAGAAAAGTAATGTTATTTTTAAGTACAATTTTAAAATACAAAGAAAAGAAAATCAAGATGATATAAAAATCAAAAGATATGATAAAATTTCTTAAAGGAAGTATATAAAAATAATAGAAACATCAAAAGAGTGCCTGGAATACCAGAAATAATAATCCAAATGTATCATGATCCCTTCAGATCACATGTGGAGTATCGTGCTTGGTTACACAGAGTAGCAACCACATTTTAGGAAAAACCTTAACATGAAGGCCATTTCAAAAGGAAAACAATCAAAAAAGCAAGAGGATGGAAAAATAGGCTATAAGGATTGGTTTAAAGAAATTTAAGTGTTTTATCTCAAAAAGGGAATACTGTGGGAATTTTGGTAGTTGTCTATATTTTAAATAAGTCCATGTGGAAAAGGAAATAAACTTGTTTGTCTTGTCCCTAGAGGGCAAGAGTAGGAAAAAATGGATGAACATAGCAGAGGGATAAATTCAGGGTGAATATAAGGGGGAGAAACCTGGTAATAAAATACCTGGTAATAAAATAAAGCTGTTATAAGGAGAAGTGAGCTATAACAACGAAAATAATAATAGCTAGCAGTTACAGAGTGCTTTCAGTTTGCAAAGCATTTTACAGGTTTATGTTTAATCCTCCAAACAACTTGGGAAGTAGGATTTTTCATTATCTCTGTTTATGGAGGAAGACACTGAAGCTTATGAGGAAAATAAAGCTCATTAAATTGTGAGCTTTACAGGGCAGTGGATTCCCCAGCACTTCACAGTGCTTAGAATATAGTAGGTGCTTAATACATGTTTACTAATTGACTCAGAAGTTAAAATTATTTACTTAGGGTCACACAGCTACCTGAGGCAGGATCTGAATTCTTATTTTCCTGATTCTAAGTTCAGTACTTTATCCACTGTGACACTTGGCTGTCTCATGACAAAGTAGCTTTTCCCACACTAAAGAACTTCAAAAGTAATTGGAATTCTACCAACTGGTGATGTATTGGGAGGGACTCCTGTCCAGGTGTAGTTTGGACTAGATAGCCTCTGTGGTCACTTCCAGCTCTGAAATTCTCTCATTTTGTTATATATAGGCATGCATACATACATACATATACATATATACATACATACTTATTTGTATGTATGTATGTGTATTTATACATATATATTCCATAAACAATTTACATCTCTAGTAGGTGTCTATCTATGCTATATTTGGGGCAGCTAGGTGGTACAGTGGATAAAGTACCAGTGCAAGAGTCAGGAGGACCTGAGTTCAAATCTTATCTCAGACCCTTGACACTCACTAGCTGTGACCTTGGGCGAGTCACTTAACCCCAATTGCCTCATCCTGGGTCATCTCCAGTCATCCTGATGAATATCTGATCACTGGATTCAGATGGCTCTGGAGGAAAAGTGAGACTGGTGACCTGCACAGCCCTCAACTGCAAGTCATATCATTATTTCTCTGATGGCATGGTCTTTGGCAACGAAGGATGAATACACACACACACACACACACACACACACACACACACACATACATACACACACACACACATCTATGCTATTCAAAACTTGAATTTCTGATCACTCATCTACCTTCATTTTTACTTAATGTTCATAGAGCACTGGACTTGGAGTAAAGAAGACTTGAGTTCAAATTCCATCTCAGACACTCTTTACTAACTGTATAACCCCATGCAAGTCACTAAGCTTTCGGCTTTAGTTTCCTCATCTGCAAAATAGAGATAAGAGCAGTGACAACCAAGAAAGGTGGTTATGATGCTCAAATGAGATACACATGTAAAGAGCATTTTGCAGACCTTAAAGTCCTTATATAAATATTAGGTGGTGCCATGGATAGAGCACCAGGCCTATAGTCAGGAAGACTCTACTTCCGGAGTTCAAATCTGGCCTCCTACTCTTACTCACCAGCTGTGCGACCCTGGGCTATTCACTTAATCCTGTTTGCCCCAGTTCTTTATCTGTAAAATGAGCTGGAGGAGGAAATCGCAAACTACCTGCCTTCTTGGGCTGTGGGGAGGACCCTGAGTAAGTGTGTCTTTCTAGTCTACCATCTTGGCTCCCTACCTGCCTTCTTTGCAAAAAAAAAAAAAAGAAAGAAAGAAAGAAAGAAAAAACCAAATGGGGTCATAAAGAGTTGGACACAACTAAAAACAAAATGCTAGTATTATATTGTAGAGCCAGGACTTTGTGTTACTATAACAGTGAAATATACTGGTATACAAAACAAAGTGGAAGGAAGCTCAGAAGGGAACAGACAAGCAGGGCAGTGTTGCTACTACCATGCTAAAATTAATACATGCATAAGAGTAGGGGTTTCCATTCCACTCCATTTCGTGCCATCATGAAAGGCCCAACTAGATGTATTTAAATAAATACATGTACATTTAAATAATACATGTAAATAAGTTTACTCAATCAAGAGTACAAGTCTCTAATCGATTTGGGAGGAGCAAAATGATTTGATGATTGGATGAAGACAGATGATATCTCACATGAAAAGTCTTGAGATTGGCTGAAAAAGTAAGAGGCAACCCTGGGCCTAAGTATAACATGGCAAGCAAGGTTAGAATTAAGGCTTCCTGAAGCAGTCCTATTGAGTGATGGTCAAATCCAAGGGTGAAAGGTTTTCCATATTAGTCATTTTGTGCAAGAAGATGGAAGGAAGGAAGGAAGGAAGGAAGGAAGGAAGGAAGGAAGGAAGGAAGGAAGGAAGGAAGGAAGGAAGGAAGGAAGGAAGGAAGGAAGGAAGGAAGGGAGGGAGGGAGGGAGGGAGGGAGGGAAGGCAGGGAGGGAGGGAGGGAGATCTAGCCAGTAAACCCCAAGTTAACTGGGCAGCTTCTGGCCATCAAATTTTACCTTCCTTTAGAGAGGAGAGGGAGAGGACAAGCTGAGTTACCCAACTGTCTGGGTTTCCATTCAGGCAGCTCAGTCTACTCACAGGTTGTGTTTGTCCTTCATTTTCAAAGAGGACCATGACATCAGGTCTCCTGCAGAGCCATCTAGGTCCAATAGCCAGATACTCAACTTCTTAAAAAGGTCTACTCACTAAACAGGCATTACCACACTCAAAGAGAGAACCTGAAAAGGCCTTAGCCTAAAAGGGCCAGGGTCTCCCACTGCATCCTGGGCCATTCAAATCATCCTGATGAATATCTGGCCACTGGACCCAAATGGCTCTGGAAGAGAAAGTAAGGCTGGAGACCTTACACAGTCCTCTCTTACTCAAATCAAAGTCAACTGGAAGTCATGTCATCATTTCCCTGATGCCATGGTCCTCTTCAATAACAAAGGACAAACACAACTTTTTCTATACTTTCTCAATAAATCCCTTTTCTAAAAGCTAGTTAAGTCTGGCTGATAATTAATGGATACCATACCAGTGGATGTTTGTGAGTGACAGCATTAGAAGCCACACATGTTCAGTGTTACCCTTGGAATCATGATGAGAAAAGTGGCCAGCTGCCTACTAGGGACCTGGCCCACTACTGAAAAAAGAGTGCAAATTGGGAAAGTAGTCCTGGTATGAGAGCCACATATACCTTTTTTTTTTTTTTTAAACAAATCCATGCATCATAGAGATTCATTACTTCATCTGCAATCCTCTTTTTTACTTTTACAAATGTTTATGTTTGGTGGTTTTTAAGGTTATAATACAAAAAAAATTTACAAATAAAATATGATGACAATATGATTTGCCATGAAAAGTCTGTCCCCAAATAAATAAGTTTTTTTATCTTACTTTTCTTCTTGCCATCAACTATGCAACTCCTTTTAGTTATCCATTTCTTAGAACTGCACTGGGAAAACTAATAAATAGTATTTGTAGGACTTGGATATTCCTAAACAAATGCCATCCAGTAATTGGCACCAAATGAAACCTAGCATTTGGTAATAGGCAATTTAAAAAAATGGCAATAGTTTGTTTAATGAAATGCCTAAAAGAATATGCTTCTCCCTAAATGAACTGCAAACAATCCTCCTGAGATCTGTAAACACATGAGAAAAAAAGGAATTTGAAACAGAATCTCCCTAGTACAATGACTACCTATCTGAGAGCTATTACAGTTCCATATGTGCACTTCATATTCTAACTATCCCTGTAATCTTTAGCATTCTATTAATATATAGCATTTTACAGTTTTGCTTCCCCAACTACAATGTGATCTCGGCGAGGGCAGGTGCCACATCTTCTACTTGCTATACTGCCTGCTGCATTTTACACTGCCCTTTAAATGTAGAAGTCATCCCACATTTAAGCATGGCTTAAATCCATTGAAATAGCTTCCTTTCCATTGCCTCTACCAGCCCTTGCTGCCTTCATCACAGCATGCCTGGAGAACTATGCCTCTATTCTACAGACTGATTTCTGAAGGCATAGCTCAGCACACTCAGCTAAATGCTCCCCATTGCCTCCTAAATAAAGTTCAACTTCACAGACAAACATTGAAGGTTTCTTTGGCATGGCTTCACCCTTTCTCTCCAAGCTAATCTTATATTACTTTCTTTCACATGCTCTAGGCTAAATGTCAGAATCATCCGTTTAATCCAACAAGAATGTATTAGGACCACTGTACTCAAAGGCACTAGGCTAGAAGTCAAGGATACAAAGACCCTCTAAAGGAGGCAATGCTGAATCATCTCCGTGGGAATGTCTCTACCATGCCACAAAAAACTTTTTGCCTGAGAAGCTCACTCCATCCTTGGATTATTTTTCATATTCAAAGTATTCTCTGTCTCTGAGGACTCACCTTCTGATTAGCCAGAAGCATCCATTTAAGGAGGAGACCTAGGCCAAAGATGGCCTCCCTCTCCAAGCTGTACTGCTGACTCATCTCCACAGAACTTTCTCTACGAGGCCTCCTTTACTCTTTTTCTCATCCTTTTTACGTGTCATCTTCCCCTCTTAGAATGTATGCTCCTTGAGAGCAGGGACCATCTGTATGTTTCCATTTCTATTTTTAGTGTTTAGCACAGTGCCTAGCACACAGAAAGAGACTGATAAATATTTCATGACTGACATTCCACCATGGTAGATGGATATAACTACATTTCCCCTGAGAAATATAATCCAATCCCAAATTCAGGCATCTATTATTCAGACTAAATGTGCCAGCAAATGACCACGTCTTTTGAGAAAGATCTCTATGAAACATTAATATGTGTTATACCTAATATCACTGATCCCCTTTCCTAGTCTTAATTCCATTAAAATTATGATAATTGTATACTCACATTTACAAAAAATCAATGAATAACCAAGAAAACATCTTAATTCTGATTCTTTTTGCAGTACATTTCTGTCTCATGGCCACAAAGTTATGTTTTCCCAAAATATCAACTCCTCTCCCATCTTATACCACCATCCTACCCCCATCCCCACCCCCCAAAACACATGAAGTCAAAGTCTTATGTGTCCTGCAGTATTTTTGGCAGAAATTTTACATTTTAAGCACAAGATGAGTCAGAAAGCATTTGGAATCGTGTCTGTCTTAAAGTTAAAAAATTATTTTTTGGTTGAATGGTTTGCAGCTCAAGAGGTATGGTGATAACACAGCAGCAGTCACCCTAAAAACAGAAATACTACCAAGTTTATTTGCAGACACCATGCCCACATTTATTTAAAAAGAAACCTTCCATGGCCCCAAGGAGTGTTTTAAATATGCATGTGAGAAAATAGCTATAACATATGTGGCAATTAATAAGATAACTGAGGAAACGAGCAACTAACTTAATAAATACTAGGAGGCCCTAGATATTTCAAAGCTCATCTAAAGACCTCCAGTTATGCAAATGTCAATTAGTTACCTTACTGTTGTGAACAGTCACAACAAAAAATGTTCAGGCCACTGAGTCAAAGATAAATGAATATTTAGCATCTCGGCTGTTGAAACAAACCTAAAGGGCAGATAAAAATCCTTTAGACTGTTGTCATCTCCTGATGCTTTAATGGCCAAGGGACTAGATGAGAACAGAGAAGTCCTAAAAACAATGTATTGGTACCTCCCCACTAGATGTGCCTTTTTCTCAGTAGATACAGCATTAGACCTGGCAACAAGAAGACCTGAGTTCAAATTCTGCCTCAGAAACTTACTAGCTATGTGGACAAGCATACGGTAGGAGTAACTAGGGATAGGGATTTGTCAAAGGATTTGAGAGTAGGTAATAGGGTTGACTGAATGGATTGATTCTAGGGTCAAGACACGGAAGGTAATAAAGTGAAGTCAAAACAAAGACAAAAGATTCACACAAACTAAGTAACTGGTATTATAAAATACATTGAGTAATAATTTCTATTTTCACAAATACATTTTTCCCTACATCATTTCCAACACAATACTACTCTATGATTCCAAGATGATATTATTATTTCTGCAAACACCTCTGTTACAAGTTGTTTGGGGTATTTTCATTCCTTTTAGAGTTACATCATATAAGAATGGTCTCTTACATGTCACTTTCAGGGAAACAGACTTTTTTTAAAAATTTATTTACTTAAGTTTTCAACATTCATTTCCACAAAATTTTGAGTTCCAAATTTTCTCCCCATTTCACCCCTTACCCCACCCCAAAAAGCCAAGCATTGTAATTACCCCTATCACCATTCTGCCCTCACTTCTAACATCCTACCCTTCCCTTATCCTCATCTTCTCTTCTGTCCTGTAGGGCAAGATTAATTTCTACACCCCATTACCTGTATTTCTTATTTCCTAGTTGTGTGCAAGAACAATACTCAACAATTGTTCCTAAAACTTAGAGTTCCAACTTCTCTTCCTCCCTCCCTCCCCACTCATCCCCATTGGGAAGACAAGCAATTCAATATAGACCATATCTGTGTAGTTTTGCAAATGACTTCCATAATAGTCATGTTGCGTAAGACTAATTATATTTCCTTCCATCTTATACTGCCCCCCATTTCTTCTATTTTCTCTTTTGACCTTGTCCCTCCCCAAGAGTGCTGACTTCTAATTGTTCCCTTCTCCCATTGTCCTCCCTTCCATTATCCCCCCCCACCCTGCTTATCCCCTTCTCCCCCACTTTCCTGTATTGTAAGATAGGTTTTCATACCAAAATGGGTGTGCATTTTATTCCTTTCTTTAGTCAAATATGATGAGTGTAAGCTTCATGTTTTTTCTCTCACCTCCCCTCTTTTTCCCTCCACTGAAAAGTCTTTTACTTGCCTCTTTTATGAGAGAGAATTTGTCCCATTCCATTTCTCCTCCCAATATATTCCTCTTTCACCCCTTAATTTCATTTTTTTAAGATATGATCCCATCCTATTCAACTCACCCTGTGCTCTGTGTGTGTGTGTGTGTGTGTGTGTGTGTGTGTGTGTGTGTGTGTGTAATTCCACCAACTACCCAGGCACTGAAAAAAGTTTCAAGAGTTACAAATATTGTCTTTCCATGTAGGAATATAAACAGTTCAACTTTAGTAAATCCCTTATGATTTCTCTTTGCTGTTTATCTTTTCATGTTTCTCTTGATTCTTGTGTTTGAAAGTCAAATTTTCTTTACAGCTCTGGTGTTTTCATCAAAAATGCTTGAAAGCCCTCTATTTCATTGAAAGACCATTTTTTCCCCTGAAGTATTATACTCAGTTTTGCTGGGTAGGTGATTCTTGGTTTTAGTCCTAGTTCTTTTTACTTCTGGAATATCATATTCCATGCCCTTCAATCCTTTATAGAAGATGCTAGATCTTGTGTTTCCCTGCTACTGCATCTGGAAATTTTGCTCCCCAAGGCCTCATGGCCGAGGCTGGGCTGTGCTCCACTCTGTGTCTGGTGTGACAGACATTTCTTGTTGGCCTTTCAGGTTACTCTGGGTTGAAAATCTCCTCCACTCTTGTTCTGTGGCTTCTACTGCTCTAGAATTTGTTGAGAGTCTTTCTTTACAGGTGTTTTATGGGCTTGGGGAAGAGCTAGGATATGTGCCTCTTTCTACTCTGCCATCTTGGCTCCGCCCCCTAAATAGACTTTTTTAGCAGTTATTTCTGGGGGGGAAAATTTGGTGCATGATTTTCTCATGTTAATCTCATTTTGTTATAAAATCAAGAGTGGTTTGTAAGATCATGAATTAGTCTAAGTAACAAAATGAAATATATGTGTGTGTGCATGTATATAATATACAGAAAATTCAGATATTTTTGTTAAATTCATCTTTCATTTTTACATAACTTTAATTTCTCAATGCATTTCTCCCCACCCTCTCTTATCATTTAACCAATCAAAAATCACTTATTAATACATCTACTATGTGGTAGACACTGGGCATACAAGGAAAGAAAGAAAATGAAACTCTCACTCAGAAAATCATCCTCTATAATAGAAAAAAAGTTTAAAAAAACCAGTTCCCCAAAATTAATACATTAATCCAGTCTGACAGCATATGCACAAAATTGTCAAATCTTCAATGAAAAGATAGTAAGTAGTTCAGGGATTTCTTTTTCCTCCTACTAAATACTGACTTAACTATGAAATCTGCCTTGGGTCAGGACTCAGGTTAATTAGTATCTCTAATTCTAGATAAAATGGGAGCTCTGTAAGCAGTTTACATTTTTTGCTTCATCATAAAAATAAGTTACTGTTCTTTCTGTTGAGACATCAGCATAGATTAATTGGATCTAAAGCAGAGCCTTGGCTTCTGGGTCAAGAATAGCCAAGTGAAAAGAACAAGCAGGAATAGCAGGTTTGAATTGGAAATGAAGAGATTAGAAATGGGAAGAAGACAAGTTAGGAACACAGAAGGTCAATAAACATTTGTTCTGAATTTATTGGAATTCAAGGTCAGAAACAAAGGCAATCAAAACTAGGAAGAGTAAGGAGAAATGTTACAGTCTAGACTCAAACGGACAGAGAGATTGAAAGGCAAACACATGATTCCCTGGGGCTTTTCTTTGGGTCACTGCACTTTCCTCAGAGGTTAACCCTTGGGTATCCAGTTCCCTTATTTTTTACCCCAAGTAGGTTGAATGGTCCAAAATGCTACAAAATACTTCCTAACTTTTCCGCTATAATAATATTAAAGAATGAATGGTCATGACCAGTCTTAATCATTTGCCGCACTTATAACCACATAGCTACTATAGTATAAATGATACCTTTGTGTGCAATGTTTCCTAGGTAGGTAGTAGATGGAGCCCTGAACTAGGAACTTAGTAAGTATGGCCTCAGATATTTACAAGCTGTGTGACCCTAGGCAAGTTACTTAACATCTCAGTTTCTTCATCTATAAAATAGGAATAATTATAGCTCCTATCTCCAAGGTCATTGTAAAAACCAAATTATGTAATATTTGTAAAGTACTACATAAATTTTAAAGCCCTAGACAAATACTAGTGATGAGGGTGAGGAGGAGGAGGATGTGGTGGTGGAATGAATTGGGCTTGGAGTCAAGTCATTGCTTAGCCAACTACTAGCTGTATGATCTGACTGGTACAAATTCTTCCCTTTACCCATCTGTTAAAATTGAATCTAATAATATTTTTTCCAATGCTTTTTGATAAAATGGTTGAGCAGAAGTTTGTATTTGAGCCTATCTTTACTCCACTGCTCTAAAACAGCTAGAAACAAACCAAATAAACTAGAATTATAGAATCATACATTTGAAGGGAGAGAGGATCTCAGAGGTCACCTACTCCAAGTCCCTCATTTTTGCAGATGAGAAAAATGGGATCCAGGGAAATTAAATTACTCATCAAAGGTCATAAAAGTAATGTGTTAGAGATGGTGTTTAAACCTGACTCTTCTATCTCTAGAGTCAGCATCCTTTACACCAAAAGAAAACTAAAAGGAACACTAAAAAGAGGAAAGAAATCTCTAGGAAGGGGGTAGAGAGCACAAAGCATCTGAAAAAATAATAAAGAAAAACTCCAAATACTATGGGGTAAGAAAATTATAGATTAAAATTCCAGAAGGATAGCAATTCTCTGATTCTAGAGCCATTGAAGAGAAAATGAAATGAACATAAGAATCCCCAGAATGGTTGGCAGGTCTAATAAAAGAAATGAAGGAAGAGATAAGGAATAAAATTTAAGCTCTTAATAAAAGAATCAAAAGAAAAGCATATGGCTTATAATAGAAACTGGAAAACTTTAGCAATGTAGTAGCAAACAGTCAAAAAAGAGAAAAAAGAGATCATAGATTTAGTGCTGTAAGGGACCTCAGAGATTAATTTAGTCGACCTTTTATTTTGCATATAAGGAAAATGAGATTTAGAGATTTAAGTGATTAAATTGCTTTTCTTTCTGTTAAATCCTATAATAGTAGCTTTGTTTTCTTTTTTTTTTAATGCAGAATTAACCCCAGAGACCTGCAGCTTGTATTCCTTAAAGTGTTTAGCATATAATAGATGCTATATGAAGGCTTATTCCCTCCTTTTCTACCTCTTTTTTCTATTCCTTCCCAGTACAGAACCTCTATTTTTATAAGCAACTGCAGTTCCTCTCATTAATATTACCATCCTTTCTCTATCCCCACATTCAAAGATTCCTTTTTTAAATTGTACTTTTATTAATACAACCTTAGTTTTTGGTTTTATTTTTTTTATAAGAGTTGAACCTAGTCTTTCGGCTTCAAATCCAACATCTTTTCCACTAGACCACTCAAGAAAAGAATCTATGTGAGGTTGAAATATAGAGTCTGAGGATGTGAGGACTTGAGATAAGATTAGAGAAGTAGGCTGGAGTCAAAACTATTTTCATATTAATACAAATATATTGTTTGCATATTAATATACTCTCCCTTTTCCAACTCCATATCTGTATGAGGTCAAATTGTCTTCATAAGGGGCAGAGCCAAGATGGCGGAGTAGAAAGATGCACATACACATAGCTCCGAACCCACAACCCATAGAACATCTGTAAAAAGGAACTCACGGCGAATTCTGGAGCAGCAGAGGCCACAGAACAGTGGAGCGAAGGAGATTTCTGTTCCAGAGGGACCTGCAAACCTCTCACAAAAGGTCCTTCGCGCCACGGACTGGGCGCCACGGACTGGGAGCCGAGCACAGCCCTGCCGTGGCTGCGGCACCGAGAGTAGCAGATCCGAGTAGGCTTCAGGGACGGAATCTCCAGCGGCCACGCGGGTCCCTACACCCACAGGTGACAGGGGTCGGTGAGAGGGTCTCTTTGGCGGGTCGAGAGGGGAGTGGGGTGCCCCCATAACTCAGGCCCCCTCGGGAAGCAACAGCGGAGGCGGGACCAGACAGGGGCTCCCCAAGCAGGCAGGAGCCCAGATCCATTGTTGAAAGTCTCTGCATAAACCCCCTGAGGGAACTGAGCCTGAGAGGTGGCCCTGCCCCCACCTGAGCACCTGAACTTAATCTCACACTGAATAGCAGCCCTGCCCCCACCCAAAGCCCTGAGGCTGGGAAGCAGCATTTGAATCTCAGACCCCAAGAGCTGGCTGGGAGGATCAGGAGGCAAAGTGGGTGTGAAGAGAATATTCAGAAGTCAAGTCACTGGCTGGGAAAATGCCCAGAAAAGGAAAAAGAAATAAAACTATAGAAGGTTACTTGCTTGGAGAACAGGCATTTCCTCCCTTTTTTTCTGATGAGGAAGAACAATGCTTACCATTGGGGAAAGACACAGAAGTCAAGGCTTCTGTATCCCAGCCCACTCAATGGGCTCAGGCCATGGAAGAGCTCAAAAAGAATTTTGAAAATCAAGTTAGAGAGGTGGAGGAAAAGCTGGGAAGAGAAATGAGAGACATGCAGTCAAAGCATGAACAGCAGGTCAGCACCCTGCTAAAGGAGACCCAAAAAAATGCTGAAGAAAATAACACCTTGAAAAATAGGCTACCTCAATTGGCAAAAGAGGTTCAAAAAGCCAATGAGGAGAAGAATGCTTTCAAAAGCAGAATTAGCCAAATGGAAAAGGAGGTTCAAAAGCTCACTGAAGAAAATAGTTCTTTCAAAATTAAAATGGAACAGATTTAGGCTAATGACTTTATGAGAAACCAAAAAATCACAAACCAGAAACAAAAGAATGAAAAAATGGAAAAGAATGTGAAATATCTCATTGGAGAAACTACTGACCTGGAAAATAGATCCAGGAGAGACAATTTAAAAATTATGGGACTACCTGAAAGCCAGGATCAAAAAAAAGAGCCTAGACATCATCTTTCATGAAATTATCAAGGAAAACTGCCCTGAGATTCTAGAACCAGAGGGCAAAATAAATATTCAAGGAATCCACAGAACACTGCCTGAAAGAGATCCAAAAAGAGAAACTCCTAGGAACATTGTGGCCAAATTCCAGAGTTCCCAGGTCAAGGAGAAAATATTGCAAGCAGCTAGGAAGAAACAATTCAAGTATTGTGGAAATACAATCAGGATAACACAAGATCTAGCAGCTTCTACATTAAGGGATCGAAGGGTGTGGAATAGGATATTCCAGAAGTCAAAGGAACTAGGACTAAAACCCAGAATCACCTACCCAGCAAAACTGAGTATAATACTTCAAGGGAAAAATTGGTCTTTCAATGAAATAGAGGACTTTCAAGCATTCTTGATGAAAAGACCAGAGCTGAAAAGAAAATTTGACTTTCAAACACAAGAATGAAGAGAACCATGAAAAGGTGAACAGCAAAGAGAAGTCATAAGGGACTTACTAACTGTTTACATTCCTACATGGAAATACAATATTTGTAACTCTTGAAACTTTTCAGTATCTGGGTACTGGGTGGGATTACACACACGCACATGCACACACACACACACACATAGAGACAGAGTGCACAGAGTGAATTGAAGAGGATGGGATCATATCTTTAAAAAATGAAATCAAGCAGTGAGAGAGAAATATATTGGGAGGAGAAAAGGAGAAATTGAATGGGGCAAATTATCTCTCATAAAAGAGGCAAGCAAAAGACTTATTAGTGGAGGGATAAAGAGGGGAGGTGAGAGAAAAACATGAAGTTTATTCTCCTCACATTCCACTAAAGGAAGGAATAAAATGCACACTCATTTTGGTATGAAAACCTATCTTACAATACAGGAAAGTGGGGGAGAAGGGGATAAGCAGGGTGGGGGGAATGATGGAAGGGAGGGCATGGGGAGGAGGGAGCAATTTAAGGTCGACACTCATGGGGAGGGACAGGATCAAAAGAGAATAGAAGTAATGGGGGACAGGATAGGATGGAGGGAAATACAGTTAGTCTTATACAACACAACTATTATGGAAGTCATTTGCAAAACTACACAGATTTGGCATATATTGAATTGTTTGCCTTCTAAAGGGAAGGGGTGGGGAGGGAGGGAAGTAAAGAAGTTGGAACTCAAAGTGTTAGGAACAACTGTTGAGTAATGTTCTTTCCACTAGGAAATAAGAAATACAGGTAAAGGGGTATAGAAAGTTATCTGGCCCTACAGGACAAAAGAGAAGATGGAGACAAGCGCAGAGGGGGATGATAGAAGAGAGAGCAGATTGGGCATAGGGGCAATTAGAATGCTTGGTGTTTGGGGGGGAGGGGACAAAAGGGGAGAAAATTTGTAACCCAAAATTTTGTTAAAATGAATGTTTAATTAATTAATTAATTAATTTTTAAAAAATTGTCTTCATATACTTCTGCCAAAACAACTTATTGCAACAGAATGAATGCAAAAACAGATATGCAAACCCAGATGTCTACTATGAAGATATCTGCAAAAATATGTGCAAATAACAACACTCTTCTTACTAATTTTTGTCCTAGAAAAAATAGTTATTTTCACAAAAATATTTAACATAAAATTTTTATTTTTTTAATGAATGAATAAACATATTTTAAAATGTTACCAATTTTAACTTCTAACTTTAACTTCTAACATAGTAAATATCAATAGATACAACCCACATAAACCAAAACTCTTTGGGGTCCTCAATAATCTGAATCAGAAGGGGTTCTGAGAACCAAAAGTTTGAGAACCACCGAGTTAAACAAACTGATTAACATGCTAGTATTCACTGTCCTCTAAATACATCTGGTGCTTTTTCACCTTGCTGCCGTTGCTCACAGCAGATGGGAGCATGGCACAGTGGAAAGAGTGCTGGGTTTGTTATCAGAGAGTCCGTCTGGGTTTTATCCCCAGCTCAGCCCCTTAGCGTCTGTGTGACTTCAAGTAAGTCACTTACCCTTAGCTAAGACACAGTTTCTTCATATGTGAAATGAGGGACATGGGGCTAAAATTGCCTCTAAGTTCCTTTGCAGCTCTAAATCAATGCTCCTAGATTCTTCTGAAATTCCCACTCCTTCTTTATTAAAACTTTATTCATCTTTCAAAGTCCCATTCAAATTTCAGTTCCTCTACAATCTTGTACAGTGTTTTTTCCCTCCTCTTCACCTCTAAGACACTTATGGTCTATTCCAACCTCTTGGCATGGGGTGGGTTATACAGATGTGGGAAATAAAGAAAGAATTCTATTTCCACAGGGTTAAAACTCCTCCTAGCTTTGAGTGATAGCAGCTAATCAGAGTTGGGACTTTAGTATGGTCAGGTAAAAGGTCAGAAACTTGTGCACAGGCTTGACAAGCTAGTTGAGGGGAAGCCTATCAGAGAGAACATGAAGTGAGGTGTTCAGGAGACTTCATTTAGCCAATAAATGGTGAGGCGGCAGATTTGAATTGGAATAATATAAAGGGCTTGCTTTGGTTTGAACAAATTGTAGTCTTCCTATAGCCTTCCTTGAGAGCTACCCATTCGGGGGGGAATGAACGTAAAAATTAATAAAAGCTTTCCTGATTTCACAACAAATACTGTTTTTCATTTAAGATAAGCACATTTCTCATACAGGAAATAATCACACAAGATGGGTGGGGCAGAGATGTGTCGTTATCTGCTTCACTGAAACACCCAAATCAATAGGATCACAAAGGCATTTGAGCAGAATATTTGGTTCCTTGTATGCTCAGTCTCTTTCATCCCCATTGCCATTACCTTAACTCTCCCTCTAGAAATTACTTTGTGTTTAAGCGTAAGCTCCTTTGGGGCCGGAATGGCTTTGTGTACAAAGTCTATTACAGTGTTTTATGTAGAGCATGTTCTTGATAATGCTTATAAAACCAAACTGAACAGAGAACAGGCACATCTTTTACTTCCTTGTATCTTCAAACACTGCTGGCCACATGAGTGTTCAATGTTTGTTCACTACTGGCCCTTATATAAATGCTTCCTTTCTAAAGTAATGTTGAATGTGCTCAATGACCTAGTTTATTCTCCCAATAATTCTATAAAACAAAGAACGGCATAGTGGATAGAGACTAGTCATGGAGCTAAAATGTCTGGGGTAAATTCCCACCTCTGACACATACTGACTGTGTGACCTTGGGCAGGTCACTTGATCTTTTAGCAAATTCTTTAAAACTGTAGCACATGTTGGTAGAGGGAATATTCTGCATGGATGAAATCATAGATCCAGTTTAAAAAAGAAGAATAAATCTATGAAATACATGCATTGTGGCATTCCCTCTTTAGTGTGGTATAGACGGTTAAAAATCTTGACTTTAACTCCTGGTTTCATTCTATTTCTGTTAGATCACAGGTCCTATTTTTCAGGCCCCACTGGGGAAAAATAAAGTGGTATGTGGAATAAATATAAAACAGTAAAATCCTTAAGCTTTTTTCCCAAACCTTTCACTTCAGATAGGTGTCTCTTTATGGTTTTATCAGGAAATTCCTCTTGGGGTCCATAATATTCAATCTTACTGCTAGTAACTATACAACTTCTATCACAGGTCTATCTATCTTCTATAACTTCTATCTATAAAGTCTATCATAGACTTTTGAAGTGAAGGACTTTAGCAATACTTGGAAATCACATAAAGGAGAAGGTTTGAGATAGAGGCCTAGACTTGGTTCTCTGAGGGGGGAGGAGAAGGGATACTGGAGAAAAGTGATGATGTAAAAAAAAAGATATCAATAAAAACATATTTTGAAAAAAATTAATCTTAGAGTAGCAATTATACAAAAATAGATTCCTTGGACACTTTTCTTAAGAGTATCAATTATTAATTTATCAGTTTTGACCCCAGCCATAGGATCATAAGATAAAAGATATGAAACTAAAAAGATGTCCTAGACCACCAACCTCCTCTTTCTACAGTCTAGGAAACTGAGGCTGAGAGAAGTTAAAGTGATTTGTCCAAGGTCATACAGATAACGTCAAAGGAAGGATTGGAGCCCAAGGTCTTCTGATGTCAGAGATAGTGCTGTACTACACCACCTCCTTCAGGAGTAAAAATATCCTTTTATGACCTCAAGAACAACAGTATTCTTTGTTATACGCCGCTTTCTCTGAAGACCATTTTTACCCCTGTGTTTGTAAGCAGAATCAAATTAGAGAAAGCCCAAAGTCGATTTTTTCTTGTCCAACACTGTTGGATATCAAAAGATTTTTTAAACAAGAACATGCATGAAATAGTTAGCATTTATGTCACACTAAAGTTTACAAAGCACTTTACAAATATTATCTCAATTTATCCTCATAACAGTCCTGGCAGGTAGGTACTACTATCATGCCCATTTTATAGATGGGGAAACTGAGGCAAACGGAGGCTTGTTTTTTTTGTTGTTTTTTTTTTTCCTTTTTAAGCAACTTGCCCAGGACCACATAGCTGGTAAGTATCTGAGTCCATATTTGAACTCTGGTTCTCCTGATTCCAGGGGTCCAGTGATCTATCCAGTGGGCCACCAAGTTGCCTTTGAGTGCTAAAAGCAAAAAGAAATACAAGTAAAAACAGAAGAAGCACCACTCAGTAAATGGACAACAGACCCTAGACCAGAGAGTTGAATGGTAGTCCCAGATTATTGTGTCATCTTGAGATAGCAACTTTTCTAGCAGCAGGAATAAGCACACTGAGCACTCATTCTTTAATCAAGTCAAGGTATTAAGTGCCTGCTATGTACCAGGCACTGTGCTAACATCTGGGATATCAAAGGAAAGGAAAAAATTTTTTAAATGAACAAACCACAGTCTTTGCTCTCAGGGAGCTCACCATCTAATGGGAGAGACAATATGCAGGCAACTATGCACAAACAAGGTATGTATAGGATGAAATAGGACAATATATCAATTTATATGCCTCAATTTAAATATGTTAATTTCTACATCTCCGTAGAGAGAAAGAGAGAGAGAGAGATGAAGAGAGAAAGAGACAGACAGAGAGAGAGAGTGCCAAGGCACAGTGGGCAGAGGTTTGCCCTCAAAACCAGGAAAACCATGACTGCAAAACTTCTTCTGATATGATCTAGCTGAATGTCCATGAAGCAAGTCATTTAATGACCTCTAAAGTCCCTTTCTATAATCCTATGATAGGGTGGCTTGGATAGAGTACCAGGAGTGGAGTCAGGAATTACCTGAGTTCAAGTCTGGCCTCATATACTTACTAGCTGTGTGACCCTGGGCAAGTCACCTGACTCCATTTGCCTCAGTTTCCCCAATTATAAAATGACCTGGACAAGGAAATGGCAAACCAATCCAGTGTCTTTGCCAAGAAAACCCCAAATGGATCACAAAAGAGTCAGATACAACTGAAATGACTCAACAACAATATGATCCTATGATAAAAGAAGAGAATAGGGTGAGCTTGGATTGTGGTGCAACTGAGTGTCACAGAAATGAGAATACAAGGGGGGCAGAGTCAATATGGTAGAGTAGAAGCAGCAACCTGCCTGAGCTCTCCCCCCAAACCCCTCAAAATACCTGTACAAAACTACTCTAAACAAATTCTAGAGCAGCAGTAGCCACAAAATTACAGTGAAACCTATTTTCAGGTCAAGACAATCTGGAGGGCTGACAGGAAGGGTCTATTGCTCTGGACTTGGAGCAGAGTACAGCCTTAGGCCATGCTGGCACAGACAGGACTGGAGCAGGCCTCAGGGTGCTGAATCAATGGCAACTGTAGCAGTTTCCAGACTTTTCAACCCACAAACACCAAAGACAACTTCAAAGGTCAGAGAGAAAGCTGTCTCACCTGGATGAGAGAGAAACATGGTCTGGCCTTGGGTCCTGGCCCCAGGGTGGTGGCAGCCACTGCTTCAGAAGCTGCTGTTTCTTCTGGAGCTCTCAACCTATAGACGATGGGGGAATCAAGTGGCTAATATGGGTCTCAGTCCTGGATGGCAGTCCTGAGGGTAAGAGGAGTTCTGGCCTGGTAGAGCTGGTAGCGGCTGTAGAGAGGGAATCCTACTTGAAGTTTCAGGGCAGAAAAGAGTGATTGTGGTTGCTCACTGACCAGAGTGCAGGCTAGGAGAGGAGTAAACACCTCTCCTTTTATCATACCACTTTGGAGGAACTGAAAATTTACAGGACCCTAGAGATATCTTTGAAAACCGCTGCACAAACCCCTGAAATATGGGGCAGTACACCCTCCACCTAACAAAGAGATCAAAAGTTAAGTAATTGACTGGAAAAATGAGCAAAAAGGGGGAAAAGTAACACTGTGGAAGGTTACTTCTTGGTGAAAAAGTATTTTTTTATGACAAGGAAGATCAAAGCACACAACTGGAGGAAGAGAGCAAGGTCAAGGCTCCTACATCCAAACCCTCCAAAAAAAAATGAAATGATCTCAGGCCATGGAAGAGCTCAAAAAGGATTTTGAAAATCAAGTAAGAGAAATGGAGGAAAAATTGGGAAGGGAAATGAGAGTGATGAAAGCAAAACATGAAAAATGAATCAAAAGCTTGCTAAAGGAGACCCAAAAAATGCTGAAGAAAATAACACTTAAAAAAATAAGCTAACACAAATGACAAAAGAGGTCAAAAAAGTCAATGAGAATAAGATTGCCTTAAGAAGAAGAATTGGCCAAATGGAAAAGGAGATCCAAAAGCTCACTGAAGGAAAGAATTCCTTTAAAAATAGAATGGAGCAAATGAAAGCTAATGACTTTATGAGAAATCAAGAAATTATGAAACAAAACCAAAAGAATGAAAAAATAGAAGATATGAAATATCTCACTGGAAAAACAACTGACCTGGAAAATACATTCAAGAGAGATAATTTGAAAGTTTATTGATCTACCTGAAAACCATGATCAAAAAAAAGGTTAGACATGATCTTTCAAGAAAGATCGAGGAAAACTGCCTTTAATATTCTAGGACCAGAGGGTAAAATAGAAATGGAAAGAATTCATCACCTACCTCCTGAAAGAGATCCCAAAAGGAAAATTTCTAGGAATGTTATAGCTAAATTCCAGAGTTCTAGGGTCAAGGTGAAAATATGACAAACAACCAGAAAGAAACAATTCAAGTATTAAGGAAACACAATCAGGATAACACAGGATTTAGCAGCTTCTACACTAAGGAATCAGAGGGCTTGGAATATGATATTCCAAAGGTCAAAGGAGCTAGAATTAAAACCAAGAATCGCCTACTCACCAAATTGAGTATAATACTTCAGGGGGGAAATGGAATTTCAATGAAATAGAGGACTTTCAAGCATTCTTGTTGAAAAGACCAGAGCTAAATAGAAAATTTGACTTTCAAATACAAGAACCAAGAGAAACTTGAAAAAATAAACAGGAAAGAGAGTCCATAAGGGACTCTTTAAAGTTGAACTGTTTACACTCCTACATGAAAAGATGATATTTGTAACTCATGAGACCTTTCTTATTATATATATGATATATATATGTACATATGCATATATATCTTTTATATAATATATATGTATGTATATGTGTGTATGTATATATAAGCATTGTATGTTATATATGTATATATGTGTATGTGTATATGTCTATATATATACAAGTATATATGTGTGTGTATAGATATATGTATATCTATATATCTATATGTGTATATGTATGTATATGTATATTGTATGTATATATATTATATATGTATATATGGACAGAGGGCACAGGGTGAGCTGAGTATGAAGGGAGGATACCTAAAAAATAAAATTAAGTTTTGAGAGGAATCTACTGGAAGAAAGAGAAAGAGAGAGGTAGAATGTAATAAACCATCTCACATAAAAATGGTAAAAAAGAGCTCCTACAATGGAGGGGAACAGGAGGGGATGTAAGAGGGAATAAATGAGTCTTACTCTCATTGGATTTGGCTTAAGGAGGGAATAATATGCATTAAATTGGATATGGAAATCTATCTTACCCTGCAAGAAGGTAAGGGGGAAGGGGATAGGAGAGGGAGAATAATAGAAGGGAAGACAGATTGAGGGAAGGGGTAATCAGAAGCAAACACTGTTGCAGGAGGACAGGTCAAGGGAGAGAATGGAATAAATGGAGAACAGGACAGGATAGAGAGAAATGTGGTTAGTCTTTCACAACATGACTGTTATGGAAGTGTTTTGCATAGCTATATATGTATGACCTATATAGAATTGCTTGCTTTCTCAATGACGGTGAGTGGGGAGGGAGGAAAGGAGAAAATGTGGAACTCAAAGCTTTAAAAACGAATGTTAAAAATTGTTTTTGCACGCAACTTGGAAATAAGTTGTACAAGTAATGGGGTATAGAACTCTATTTTGCCCAACAGGAAAATAGCGGGGAGGGGGATGGGAAAAGGGGGGAATAGTGATAGAAGGGAGAGCAGATTGGGGAAAGGGATGGTTGGGGTACATTTTGTCCTGGGTTAGTGGGGAAGGAAGAGATGGAGAAAAAATTCAGAATTCAAAATCTTGTGGAAGTGAATGATGAAAATTGAAAATAAACAAATTGCATTTTTTTAAAAAAAGAAATGAGAGTACAGGAGGAATTGGCAGTCTGTAAGTCAACAAACAGTTATTTAGTGTCTAAGGGATGCCCACATGGGTTATTTAAATGTTGCTCTTAGGAATACATTGATAGATATTTTAGATATCTCTGAAATTTTGTCCACCTCTCTCCAAGGAGACTTAGATTCTTGTCTGGATGGGAAGAGAAGAGGCCACAAGGACCCGTTTTGTTTTCCTACAAGAGTGAGGAGTTCTAGACTAGAATTACATCTCCCTCTCTTTATAATTCCTCTTACAAATATCACTGGTCTAGAGGAATGATTTTTTTTTAGGTTCAAGATGCTTTCCTGGCTGACATCCCTCAGAGAAGAAGAAGTAACACCCACTGACTTCTTCCCACCAAATTCTAGTTACACAAAAGACCATCATAAATAGTGAATAGTAAGTTAAATCATTTATCCGAGAAGATAGCCAAAAAATATCTGAGAAGTGATAAATTAATAGAAAATCCACAGGATGAATCAGTTCTTTAGATGGGAGTAAACTGAGAATTCATTCAACAAATGAGGTCTCAATCTCAGCTGAGGAGAAATTCCCCGGAGTCTCTTAGCGAGGCAGGCTGGGAATTAGGGACATGTTGAAGAGATAGCTTTCTTCTAGATTTCTGCCAGCTTCACAAAATCTCTCCTCAGAGTAGGTCCCAAAGAGATTCTTGAATCACTTGCACTCCCTCTCAAAGTAGGAATAAATACATCTCTCCAAAACTCTCATGTTAACTCTGTCTCTCAAACACGCACAAGGAAAGTCATCATTCTCTCTACCAAGCTGGAATTATGCCTAATGGGCAGCATGTAACACACCTCAGGAAATTTGGAAACCTGACTTGTAAGGGGTTACTATATGCCAGGCACTGTACTTAAGTGCTAGCGATTCAAAGAAAGGCAAAAGCATGGTCCCTGCTGTTCAAGGAATTCACATTCTAATGGAGGAGGTAACAGAAAAATATCTACCTATCCATCTATCCGTCCGTCCGTCCATCCATCCATCCATCCATCTATCCATCTATCCATCCAGGATGAAGAATGCAAAAGGTAGAAAAGTAGATTGTGGAGAAATGTATTAGTGAAATAGATTAGTCACAGAGCAGATGATTAGTGAGCTAGTTGTTCCCAAGGTAACAATAGGAAAAAGAGTGCTATGATATGACTAAAAGAAACTCCCGATCCAAGTCCTACAGGTTCCTACTCCTGAGGCTGCTAGGGAAGAGAAAGGTGGTATAGTGGACTCAGTCCATAAAAACATGAACATTATATGTTTGGGCATACATCTACTATACTCAAACCTCCACAAGGACAAGGATGTTGCTTCATTCTTTGTATACACAGTAATACAGCACTTTGCACATAGGGGCCACTCAATCTATAACTATCAGTGGAGAGTGAAAAAATGTGAACAAAAAAAAATAAATCCCACTTTGAGATATTACTAGTAGAAGAACATAAATTATGCAACATCATCATGAAATTACCAACTATGACCAGCAACTAAAAACTCTTCAAGGGTAGGTGCTATATTTCTCTAATCAAATACTTTCTGTTTATTCTTTTCAAAATTTAACAACAGATGTTTGGAGTTTGTAGTAAAATTGTCCAACTAATGTTAACATTAAGAGGTTAGTTGTCTACAGGAGCATGTCCCTAATGATTTCTTCTCTGTTGAGTACCACGTGATAGCCAAAAGAAAGATCACTCAGTAAGAAGGGTCCTTGCAGATGGTAGATAAAAGAAATTCTTTGAACAACTCAAAGGAAAAAATTCCTTAGAATTTTTGAGAAAATATCACAAAAAATAGAAAAAAGTTGGAATAACGTTAGAAATTGATGTTCCTTGTCAGAATGTAACATATATTTTTAGGAAATTCAAAGGCTTTGTCAAGGCTACTCTCAGGGTTTTAATAGGCTTTTAGAAAAAAGATCTAATTGGATTCATATCTTATTAGAAGATTTTAAAGACTTTATAAAAGTTTAAGGTATTTTCTGTTCCACAAAATTCTACTTTAAAGGAGCAATTCTCCAAGGAAAAGTTAGATAAAGGAGCATATTAAAGTTTGGGGGGTGGGAGGGAATGTCTGATACTCTTCTTCGGTTTATAATGGTCCCATTTCAAACTGCAGGTTTAAATTGCATGTCTGAAAAGGGATCAGTACTTATAGAATTAAATGATTCTTTCTGTCTTCAATTCTTCAAACATTTATTAAGCACCTAATATATGCAAGGTCTTTTAAAAAATTAAATAGTATTTTATTTTTCCCCAATTACATATTAAGACAAGGTAACAGATTATAAAATTGCAGAATAGTCACCTATTTACTTTGGTAGAGGGAGTCCCCTTATCAGAAGTTCCCTATGCCACCAAAATCCCAAGAAGGGAGAGAAAGATCAGATCCTTATACAGAAGACTCTTCCAGTAGGTATAGCAAATCCTGAAATACAATGCTAGCCCTTTTCAGAATCTGAATTAACTCTTTCAGGTCACTATGGTAACAAGTTTCAGCACTCAATTATTTCTTATTTTCAAAAAAATCATAGAAAGGTAGTTACACGTTTCTTTAATATCATATTAAGATAGTCCATTGACTTTAAAAAAAAAGTTAATTGATTCATTTTGTTTGCTATCAAAATAACGATTTTCAGATATGTATGCCCTCCGTCCTTTCCTTCTTAACAATAACATCTCCCCCTCCACCTTCTTGGTGGTGGAAAGAGTGCTGGAGTTGGAATCAGGAAGACTGAATTCAAATCCTCCCTCTAACATGTAGCAGCTGTGTGTGAACAGCTATAAAGCATAAAAATGTAACCTCTCTGAGGGCCACTTTCTTCATATGGATAAAAAGAGGTAGCATCAGGTGGTCCCTAAGATCTCTTCTACAGGCCCCATTTTTGGTTGCAAGTATGAAGATTACTGTGGAGGTAATGATATTGTTTTTCAGTTGTGTCAGATTCTTCATGACCTCATTTGGGATTTTCTTGGCAAAGATACCGGAGTGGTTTGCTATTTCTTTCTCCAGTTCATTTTACAGATGAAGAAACTGAGGCAAACAGGGTTAGTTGACTTTTCAAGGGTCACACAGCTAGTATCTGAGGTCAGATTTGAATTCAGGTCTTCTTGATTCTAGGTCCAGCGCTTTATCCACTGTGCCACTCAGAACTAAATACAAGATAGCATTTATTATACTGTATGTATTGATTCCATCTGTGCACTGTAGAACTCATATTATGAACTGTCCAAATGAGTCACAGACATGTTTTTATGAGGAGCCCTCAAATGACTTTTCCTTCAGACAGATATAAGAGAAATTTTAAATGAGAGCCACCAAGCAAGTCAACAAGGTATCAGGTATCAGCCAAAAATTAAACGCAAATTTTTACTATAAACCAAAGTGGGCTGAGAACCCGAATTAATTTGCTGATTTATGGTGGAATTGCAAGATGGGGTTTTAATTCTCCACCCACTTTGATGTAGATAGAGAGATGGAGTCACAGAAAAGAAAGATTTAAAACAAAAAAAAACCCTAGGTTTTTCAATCAAGAATTTGGCATTTCAGAGGCAAGCATTCTCTTCTCGTAAACGGCAATTTTTAGCTGTAAACCAAATTCAATTCTACAAGCATTTATTAAGCAAGCAAGGCATTTAGGAGACAAGGAAAAGCAATTCCTGCATTCGGACAGCTTACATTCTACTAAAATTGAAAGAACCCACAAAAGCGACTTTTTTCCCCCAGTTAGGCATCCTAAAAAAAAAGAGAAGGAAAAGAAGAAAACTTTCTTATCATTATAGAACACATGGAAGGAAGTATGTCAGAAGTTTCAAGGCATTTTCTCTTACTAGGATTTTTCTGTCAAATCACTACTATAAAAAGGTGTGTTGATAAGTATTTGCCTGGAAGGAGTACGGCAAAACTCAGATGAAAATTGAATTTAATGGGTAAAAAAATAAAAATAATCAAATGTTATTGAGAATCAAATATATGGATTTTGACAAAATGTAACTCCTTCCTAATAAACGACCAACAAAACAGCACCACTGATATAATCAAGTACTAACCTTGATGCAGTGCTCATTATAGGCAGTCTTCACTTTTTAGTACTTCCCATTTCACTGGCTCCATGTACACCTGACACTCTTTCAGAAAGGATTTCTACTTCAAGGAGTTTTGCTCCAGCTGTTGATCTGAGTGACAGAGAGAAAGAGGCAGCTAGAGAAGGTAGCAGGCAGGAGCTCCAGAGTTCTTGAAGCTGACTTTACTATTATAATGGTCATTTCTTATGATCAACAAGATAAAGAAACATCTGGTGTTTCTCCCTCCTTCTAATCTGTCCCTCACTCCTATCCTCAGGCTGTCCGTGGGAAGCATTGATTGACTATGTGCCATGTACTGGGTTGAGTTCTGAAAATAAAAAGACTACTTTTCAACCTCCATGGTAGCCATTGGTGCTCTTAGGGGTAACAGGGAAACAAAGGAAAGAAAATTAATAATAGAACCAGATTCTCCAAACCCTCACAGCCCTTTGTACATTTGTTTAAAAGTATTAATGACTGTTTTTAAGGTAATTATTCTCACTATATAAAACTATAAGATGAATGATTTTGTTTCTTCGTATAACAAGCATGCTAATCAAAAAAAGAGTTTTTAAAATAAAAAAACATCCTTGATTAAGAAGGTAGGGGGTGAGCTCCTTCCCTCCTTAGAGGCCATAGAATCATAAATTTAGTACCCTAATTAGATGTCATCAGGTACAACCCCTTCATTTAACAGATGAGGGAACTGAAAGTGAGAGAGGTCAAGTGACCTGACCTTATATCACCCAGTGAGTGTCTGAGGAAGGAAGGAAGGAAGGAAGGAACGAACGAAGGAACGAAGGAAGGAAGGAAGGAAGGATTTATTAAGCACCTACTATGTGCAAGGCACTGTGCCAAGTGCTTTATAAATATTTCATTTAATTCTCCCAACAACCCTGAGAGGTAGGGGCTATTATATCCATTTTACATTTGAGGAAACTGAGGCAGGAGGAGGTTAAGGGACTTGCCCCAGGGTCACCCAACTTATTAAGTATCTGAGGAAGGATTTGAACTCAAGTCTTCCCAACTCCAAGTCCAGGACTTTATTCACTAATCCAGGTTTTCAAGAGAAAGCTGA
The DNA here is from genome assembly GCF_028372415.1 of Notamacropus eugenii. Taxonomy (NCBI): domain Eukaryota; kingdom Metazoa; phylum Chordata; class Mammalia; order Diprotodontia; family Macropodidae; genus Notamacropus; species Notamacropus eugenii. The sequence continues at coordinate 397,744,704 of NC_092873.1, read as the reverse complement.
CTGATGACTAGTTTGGGTATGTTTCAGTGGAAAGGCCTAAGACTATCTAACTAAGGCCCCTTACAACTCTAAAATTCTAAGAGTCTGTGATATTAATTTTAGTATAATTTTATAATTGCTATTGCTGAAATTTTCACATTCTGTGCTTGTATTTTCTTTTATTTAGGTTTTCAGCATTCATTTCCACAAAATTTTGAGTTCCAAATTTTCTCCCCATCTCTCCCCTCCCCCCATCCCAAAATGCTGAGTATTCTGATTATCCCTTCCACCACTCTTCTTACACCCCTCCCTTCCCCTATCCCCATCTTCCCTTTTGTCCTGTAGGGCAAGACAAATTTCTATACCCCATTAAGTGTATTTCTTATTTCCCAGTTGTACACAATTCTCAACATTTGTTCCTAAAACTTTGAGTTCCAACTTCTCTTCCTTCCTCCCTCCCCACCCATTCCCAAACAATTCAATAAAGGCTAAATATGCATAGTTTTGCAAATGACTTCCATAATAGTCATGTTGTGTAAGACTGACTATATTTCCTTCCATCCTATCCTGCCCCCCATTTCTTCTATTCTCTCTTTTGGCCTTATCCCTCCCCAAGAGTGTTTACTTCTAATTGCTCCCTCCTCCCATTTGCCCTGTCTTCCATCATCCCCCCTACACTGCTTATCCCCTTCTCCCCTACTTTCCTGTAGTATAAGATAGGTTTTCATACCAAATTTAGTGTGCATGTTATTCCTTCCTTGAGCCAAATGTGATGAGAGTAAACTTCACTTTTTCCCCCCTTTTCTCCTCTATTGAAAAAGCTTTTTCTTACCTCTTTCATGAGAAATAATTTGCCCCATTCCCTTTCTCCTCCCAATATATTTCTCTTTCAGCCCTTAATTTTATTTTTAGATATGATGCCTTCCTATTCAACTCACCCTGTGCTCTGTGTGTGTGTGTGTGTGTGTGTGTGTGTGTATGTGAATAATTCCACCAACTACCCAGATACTGAAAAAAGTTTCAAGAGTTACAAATATTATCTTTCCATGTAGGAACGTAAACAGTTCAGCTTTAGTAAGTCCTTTATTATTTCTCTTTCCTGTTTACTTTTTCATGCTTCTCTTGTTTCTTGTGTTTGAAAGTCAAATTTTCTTTCCAGCTCTGGTCTTTTCATCAAGAATGCTTGAAAGTCCTCTATTTCATTAAAATGACCGTTTTCCCCCTGAAGTATTATACTCAGTTTTGCTGGGTAGGTGATTCTTGGTTTTAGTCCTAGTTCCTTTAATTCTGGAATATCATATTCCATGCCCTTTAATGTAGAAGCTGCTAGATCTTGTGTTATCCTGATGGTATTTCCATAATATTCAAATTGTTTCTTTCTAGCTGCTTGCAATATTTTCTCCTTGACCTGGGAACTCTGGAATTTGGCCACAATGTTCCTAGGAGTTTCTCTTTTTGGATCTCTTTCAGTAGGTGATCAGTGGATCCTTTCAACATTTATTTTGGCCTCTGGTTCTAGAATATCAGGGCAGTTTTCTTTGATAATTTCATGAAAGTTGACCTCTAGGCTCTTTTTTTGATCATGGCTTTCAGGAAGTCCTATGATTTTTAAATTGTCTCTTCTCAATCTATTTTCCAGGTCAGTTGTTTTTCCAATGATATATTTCACATTATCTTCCATTTTTGTATTCTTTTGGTTTTGTTTTGTAATTTCTTGATTTTTCATAAAGTCATTAGCTTCTATCTGTTCCATTCTAATTTTGAAAGAACTATTTTCTTCAGTGAGCTTTTGAACCTCCTTTTCCATTTGGCTAATTCTGCTTTGTAAAGCATTCTTCTCCTCGTTGGCTTTTTGAACCTCTTTTGCCAATTGAGTTATCCTATTTTTAAAGGTGTTATTTTCTTCAGCATTTTTTGGGTCTCCTTTAGCAAGCTGTTGACTTGCTTTTCATGATTTTCTTGCATTGCTCTCATTTCTCTTCCCAATTTTTCCTCCACCTCTCTTATTTGATTTTCAAAATCCTTTTTGAGCTCTTCCATGACCTGAGACCATTGCATATTTATTTTGGATGTTTGAGATGCAGAAGCCTTGACTTTTGTGTCTTCTCCTGGTGGTAAGCATTTTTCTTTCTCATTAGAAAGGATGGGAGAAAATACCTGTTCACCAAGAAAGTAACCTACTATAGTCTTATTTTTCCCCTTTTTTGTACATTTTCCCAGCCAGTTACTTGACTTTTGAGTCCTTTGTCAAGAGTAGGGTATACTCTGAGGACCTGTAAGATCTTAGTTCCTCCAAGGTGGCACAATGAAGCCTGCACGCTGGTCTGGCAGCAACCAGAAACTTTTCTGCCCAGAATCTGCCAGTAGCAAAGTTCCCTCTCCATAACCACTGCCTCCAGTTAAGCCACAGCAGCACTCAGGGCTGAGATGAAGATCAGCTGCTCAATTCCCCCAGGGGCTTTAGGTGGAGGGGCAGGGCCACCACTCAGGGTTGAGGTTTAGATCAGTTGTTCAATTCCCCAGGGAGCTTTAGGGGGAGGTCTCCAACAATGGGCACTGGCTGCTGCCTGCTGAAGCCAATGCAGGCGCCCACACCCATTACTGTTGCTGTAGTGGCTGCCTCTGCTGCCATCTGGGGCCGGAGCTAGGGGGGATCCTGCTCCCTTCTTTCCCAGCTGAAAAAGCCTTCTCACTGACTTTTGAAACTTCCTTTGGCAACTGTGGTTTGAGGGGTTGGGGAACCTCTGCTGTTCCTAGGGATTCTCCCCCCAAGGCCTGCTCTGGTCCAGCTCCTCCCAGTGCTGTGTTGTTGAGAGTCATTCTTTACAGGTATTTTATGGGCTGTCAGTACTTGTATTTTCTAATACATTAGAGCCTATGATAATCATTGTACGTGTTATGTTTACATTTGTTTTATAGGACTTACAGCACAATGTTACTTTAAAGAATATTAACAGGTTTGGGGTTTGTTAGTCATAGTTTTGGTTTATTTGCCTCTAAGTTCCTGGTTAAGAGCAAAACCTTTAATAAACACAGTCCTTATGAGAAAATACCATCACCTTTATGGCTATCACTTTTACAATGCAGTTTCTAGGCAGTGAAAAGTAGGAACTGCCTTTCTGGCAGTTATAAAAAAGCATGGTCTCCCCCTGGTTATCTGACATGATCTCCCATATCCACCCACCCTAGTTCTTGAGCTCAGTAAAGCTTATCTGCTGACTTCAGTCTGTATCCAAGAAAAGTCAGTAGTATTATGTTTTAATCACCTCCATTCCATTCCACTTGACCCATATATAACTTAGACAGTAAGAGAACAGCCTGAGTAGCAAAGGTTTAGGTGAAAAAGACAAAAGGACAAAAGAATGGGGGGGGGAGAGGGGGAGAGGGGGAGAGAGAAATTAAAAGACTTCAAGAAAGATGCTTTAAAGAGGAACTCTAAATTCTTAGGACACTAAATATATGATTCATCTCACTGAATTTATATTCTAGAAATAGCTTAGTCCAACCCCCTTATTTTACAAATGGAGGAAAACTGAGGGAGAGAGGTTAAATTTTTTTTGTCTACAATCACAGATTGTAACAGAATTGGGATACGAAGCCAGATTACCTGATTTAAAACCCAGTATTATGTCTGATCTTCCAAATCAGAATATCAAGGATGGTTATTTATTTATTTGCTGCTAGATAAGAGAGACAATGGATTAGAACACAGAGATCTGACCTTGTAGTTAGAAAGACCTAGGGTCAAGAAAGACCTGACCTCTGACACTTCCCACCAGAGCCTAGAGAAGTCCTTACCTTCTCAACAATCTGGAAAAATCTCTAAGACTGTAAATTGTACCTTAAGTATGCTCTAAATTGATAAATAGGGATGTTCTTCCCTAGGCCAGTGAAATCATATATGACCAATCCCTATTACCTGAAGAGTTTTTTAATTTCATCTGTGCAGGCATTACCACACATACAAGTACTCCTTGCATTTTTAAAATAAAAATCCCTCCATACTTTCTCATCCTGAGTAATCCTCATTCATGTTTTTTTTTCCTAAATCTTCTATAAAGCATCTACTTTTTCGGTGAGAAACTTGGCTCTTATTAAAAGTTGTTTATGGCTATGAAATCATTGCTTATCCAAAGTGATGTGTTTTATACCTAGGGGGGAGGAAGTAAAAAGAGTCTGGTGTTACCATGAATTTTGCCACTGTCCATGCAAAAATCCTTTGTTACCCCAATTCATAAATTTTAATATCAAAGGTTCTAGGCTCTCAAGTAAATGTCACACCAACCTTTCAGGATCTTTTTATTGCAGAGTCAGAGAAGGACTTCAGAGACCATCTATTCCAACCCATACTTGAAAAAGAATTTCTTTTAATAACATCCTTGACAAGCAGTCATCCAACATTTGCTTTAAGACCTCTGATGAGAGGGAAATCCACTACCTCTACATTGGGTACTAAGCTAATACTAATTGTGAAGAAGGTTTTGTGAGAACAGGCTAAGATCTGTATATCCTCAACTTTTACCCATCACTCCTAGTTCCATCCTTTGAGCCAAGCAAGCCAAATTCAATCCCTCTTCTACGAGATAGTCCTCCAAATACCAGAAGATACCTAGCATCTCTCTTTCTCTCTCCCCCCGCCCCTAAAACACTTCCTACACCTTTGGCTGAACTCCACAGAATTAACAACAGTCAGCCTGATTGACACCTTTCAAGGAGCAATTCCCCAAGTTTCCTTTTCCCTCTGAAGATACAGAGTGTCTGTTGGCCTCCATCTCTCTACAAGAAATCCAGCAGTATTATGGTAATCACCCACAGTCCCTCTGTATTTCAATGAACCCACTCAATTCCATTTTCTTTTCTCAACTGCTCATCAGTTCCAGGCATGCAACCTGCCTGCTGAGTGGGTGTTAGGGAATGAAAAGAAGCCAAGTCAAGTTCAGCAGCCTTATATTATGAAGCACACTATGATTCAGGAAGCATTTTATTATTTTTTTTAAAACTTCAGACATTGCAAGAATGTGCTTAATTGTGATAAGAAAAGTCTTCTGTCTGGTCTCAAAAAACCTCAAGGTAAAATTACCTTCCCTGCATGAGAGGAGCTTTTTAAAGTCCAAGTGTTAATAAGGCTATAACACCTCTGTACTCCTTCTACATTAACAATATAAAAAAAGAAAAGAAAGGAGAGCCCACCTTTTTCTCCACTGTCAGATTTTGAAGCAAATTTGGTATGTCTCACAACATTAACCAGAAAAATAGACCAGAGTCCTCTGACCAGTTTCTCTGCAAGAAGGCAGATAGAAACTATCAGTTGTCATTAAATTTCCGACAGCTTCCCTCCAGATCTAGAAAAATTAGACCCCCAAAAATGGGGAAGAGGAAGAATTCCTGCAAACACAATGGCCTTGAGGTCATATGAACTAAGATTCCCACCTCAGTATGACAGCTAGTCTCAGAGACACTTTCAAATACATTCTATCAGCAACTGACCTTTCCAAAGATTTGTTATACAATTAGTATGGTCATTATTTTTCTGATTAATTATTTAAGATACTTCTGTTAAATCCAGCAATTGATCTGCCTATGTTCATTATTTTTAATCACCCAGAAAAAGCTCTTGAAGCAATTAATAGCATAATAAGCCCTGAATCAGGAAACCTCCCTCTAAAAGGACTGGAAAATTGGGTCCATTGTTTAAAACTCCTTTGTCTCCTTCTGGACCCTGTAATGAGGACATGACTGGAAATGTTTGCCACCAGCTCCATTTCCTTGGTAACCGACAATGGTCCTGAAAAATGCAGAATTATGACTTCACTTTGGGTTCAAGCACCAAAGAGAAATAAGTGCTCATGTCTTGGGAGACTACTTATTAAAATTCAGATCTATGACAAGATAACAAAGGAAACAAGAAATAACTGGCCAAGAAAATTGCTTTTGTTATTCACATCCTGTTCTTTCCTGTTTTCATAGGAAATTTTACTTTCAGGCCCAAGGATTGCATGGGGCGATTTCTGATTAAAACTCAACAAAACTGCAGGAGAAAATGTTGTGGGGGGAGGGCAGGAAAGCAAAATAGGAAAGTAGTCAGATAATCTGTAGGAGGCTTAGCTTAGTTTAAATGATGTCTGTAAATTTAGGCAGAGCTTATTTCCCAACCAGAGCCAGGACTGGACAAAATTATACAGTAGGCAAAGTGTGTCTAACGTCCGAGCTGGAAGAAAGCATTAAATCCAAACCCCATCATTTTCTAGATGAGGGTCTAAGGCCCAAAAAGTAAAGTGACTTGCACAAGATCACACAACTATGTACTGGCAAAAGATGAGGCTTAGTATTACAGAATTTCAGAATTAAAAGGGATCTCCCAAGATACTCAGACTCAGTCTAAGGGACATCTTCTCCTGATGCACACCCCTCCATCCACTTCATTGTACTTTTGCCCCAAAGTTCCTTCCCTTTATCTAGTTTGTGTCAATTTTGTATATTACCTGTATTTGTACATGTTGCCCCCCTCAGCTAGAATATAAGCTTCTTCAGGGCAGCAGGCACTTTCACTTCTGTCTTTGTATCCTCATCATTCAGCATTCCAGGAGACACATAGGAGGAACAGTGCTGAGTCATGAGGATACAAAGACAGAAGTGAAATAGTGCATGCATAAATCTCACTTATATTCACCTAAACAAAAGGTTTGTACTTGTACCAAAGTATGGTGCAAACCATAAAGTGTCATTTAAATGCTAAGTACTGTTCTTATTAAAGATAGTTATTATGTCCCAGTAAGTGTTCTCTTTTACAAGCTAAATACTCACAGTTCTTTCAACTGATCTGTGTATTGCCAGGTTTTAAGTCCTACAGCATGGAGTAGCAGAAAAAATACTAGACTTGCTATCAAAGGACCTGGGCTCAAATTCTAACTCTGTATCTATCCTTCTGTCCCTAGACAAGTTAGTTTCTCTCTGAATCTGTCTCCTCATCTAGACGATGAATATAGGTTAGAGATTTTCTAAGTTCTTCTAGCTCCAAATCTAAGATCTTGGTCACTTTCTTCTAGATACAATGAAGAATGCCATTGCCTTTCCTAAAATGCAGGAGTAAGAAGAATAGTCCAGATACAGTTTGACCTGGAAAGGAAATAATAAGATGCTCTCTGCCTCATTTTAGAAGCATGAAGGTGGTGCAGTGGACAGAGTACTGGACCTTAAGTCAGAAAGACTCATCTCCCTGAATTCAAATCTGGCCTCGTACACTTGCTAGCTATGTGACCCTGGGCAAGTCACTTAACTCTGATTGCTGCAATTCCTCATCTGTCAAATAAGGAGAAGAAAATGGCAAACGACTCCAATATCTTTGCAAGAAAACCCCAAACTGGGTCAGAAAGAGTTGAACACAGTCGAAATGACTGAATGACAACAGCTTCCATTAATGCAATCTAAAAATCACATTAACCAATTTTTGGGCAGTTATCTTATACTGTTGATTCACACTGAGTTTGCGGCCCACTAAATCCCCATCCCCTTCATTTGCCATGAGAATTGCTTCCAAGCAATATTTCCCCCATCTTTTCTTCTTCAGTTGATTGAAAAAAAAAGGAATAGCCCTCTATATTCATTACATATTAGACTTCATCTAATGAGATTCAACCTATCTTCCTAGCTTGTTGAGAACTTTTTGAATCACAATTCTGTCTTCCCAAAAGTTATCTATCCTTCCCACTTCTTGTTCAAAAATTTGATAAGCATGACATCTGTCTCAATCCAAGCCACTGACAAAAATTGTTGAGGAAAACAGTAACCTGAAAAGATCTCTGAGTCACTCTACTGAAAACGTCCTTCCAGTCTGACATAGACGACTCTAGGGGTTTGGCTGTTAAATCAGCTCCCAAACCTACCCAACTGTTCCATGGAAGAAAACTTTCAGCACTTTATGATTTAGGTTTCAAGTGTCTGAGACATTTACAAGCATTGCTACTTTAGTGAGGTTGAAGTGGCAGAGTTACCCCCTGCAAACTGAAACTCTTCCAAGCCTAGAATGCTGCATTTTATAGTACTCTGAAACAAAGAAAAAATTCCCCAGTCAAGATTAAGCTAAAATTCAGAGTTTAGATAACAGTGTTGGATTTATCAAGTACCATGAGCATAGTTTGAAACCTGGAGAACCATTTCCCTCATGTAAGGCTAGTCGCCACTACATAAAGCTAATATCTGATAAGGAATACTTTCGAAGTCTTCAAAGTTCATCATAATTCTGCCCCTGGAAATAGGAGGGGAGGGATCACCTTTTGCCTTTTTTTATATCCTCAATGCTTAGCACAGTGGCTGGCACATGGGGAGCACTTAATAAACGCTTATTGAATTGAAACAAATGATTGGCTCATAATTATGCCTTTAAAAAAAGGAAAAGAAAAATGATACTCTATAACAATGAACTAGGGGTGTGGAGGTAGGATTCCAGCCCTGGTCTAGGAAACCTCACCTCTTCTGTGTGGCTCCTAGAACTGCCCCATGCTAGCAGGACACAAAGAGATACAGGGACTACAAACCACAGGTCTTGATGAGTCGTCATATTAGATCGGTCAGAAGAAAACCTTTAACAGAATAAAAGGACAACATCCACCACTGCTGCTATATTTCTGTCTGCATCCCAGGCACCCAACAGATAATAAAATAAACAGAGAAATAAATAATCTTATACCTCCCCTCTTGTCCCTTCAGCTTTCAAGGACGTAAAAAATGCTTGTTCAGTTGATGCACCTCATTTTTAAGGAAGGGAACTGCAGATTTCCTTTTTCACCATCTACTCTAGCTTTGCTGCTACTCTGTGTCTAGGAGGAATATGTTTACCTCTCCTGTTCTCCTCTTCTGCCCTACAGAGCTTCCAAATACTCCTCACCTCCAGTCCTGATTGCTAGCATTCTCTCCTCCCATACAGGGAGAAATATAATCCCTGGGGTCTTTGTAGCCAGTATGAGATCCACCAAAGAGTTGCTATACTAAATAATTCAACCGAATCAAGATTGAGATGAGGAAAGAAGTCTGGACTATTCAAACAGACTTCTGCCCTTGTGCAATGATTCCTCTAATTCTATCTTCAAAAAGATCAGAGTTCTTTCCTGAACTTTGACTTCTTTTCCCTTTAGAAATTGGTTAGCCTTTTGAAAAGGATATTACAAAAGGATTTCCAGAGAAGACACTGCTTCTTTGGCTTTTGGTAAAGCACTGACAAACTTTATTTTATTCAGACGGATAATGGCTTTAGAGTAGGACAATAAAAAAAATAACTGAAACCTTTTATCTCAGCTCTGGAATTTCAGGATCTAATTTCAAGTCCCTTGTTTAGGGATACAGTACTTCAGCCTTTGAAACTTGCTGCCTAGTCAAAGCTATTTACCAGTGACACAGTTAGATCACAAGCTGACACACGGCTCTCTGGGAAATGCAGTTCAGAGAATCTTTCCCAACAAGTAAGGCAGCTTTAGTCCTGAGTATTGTACTCCACTCCCTCCAACTTCTGGTTTAACTTTAGTTTATGGCTAGAACTTTGCCCAGCTCTTTGAAGGAAAATCTGAACCCTTATCTAGGACCAGTGGAAAGCCTCCTCAGCTCCACTTCCACAAAATCTCAGTACCAATCCCCAGCTCCAGCTCACCTCTTTCAGTGCTTCCACAAAAATTTAGGGTTCAGAAAGCTAGATCCTTGGATTCCTCCATAAGGCTTCATAAAAGTACAAATCTCCTACTATCATGTACTCCTGCCATTGCTTATATGGATGGAGAATCCCCTCTCTACCTCTTTACTGAATTTTGCAAGAGGTAAGTAGGTTCTTGAAAACAGAAAGCATCCTCAAGATCCAGGTCCTTGCCCCATAGCTTGTTCTCTTATCAATTAACTCTAGGATCAGTTCCACTATTTTTAATTTTTCAGTCTTTTTGAAGTGGAGTACAATGGCTCATCATTTTCCTCAGTCTTTCGCATACAAATAGATAATTTAAAATCTAAACTAAAAAACATCAAAATACAAACTACAAATGAGCTATATCAATGACCTTTCCATTCATCAAGGAAGAAGGCAGCTCAGTGGATCAGAGATTCCCTGGAGTTCTAAAAGAGAGGGGCTGTCCTGGATGAGAAAAGGAGATTTAGGGGAATGATGACAAGAGTTTGAAATATAGAGAAGAGAGAGCACATGGTGAAATGACTGTTTTCTTGGTAAAATATGAAGACTGAGAAAAGGTAAAAAGGTAATGTGGAAGGTTGGCAGAGAGAAGAAAAGATCTGGAGCAGTTTCTGTGGAGAATGCAACAAAATGCCTTACTAAAAACATTGTCTGCACACCAGGAAGTCCCACCTGAGATTAAAAGGAAGAAATTTAAAGACCTCCTAGGGAACCTGAGTTGATTAAAATCTACCACAAGTTTGTGCACTCAGCTGTGCATCCTTAATTCATCTCAATTTTCAGCAGAAATGAGATGCCACCATTGCCTTTTTGATATTGAGCCAAATTAGAAACAGATGCAGCTGCTCCTCCCTTAATGTGTAAACATCTGGTGTTGTAGGGGCAGCTAGGTGGTGCAGTGGATAAAGCACCAGTGCAGGAGCCAGGAGGACCTGAGTTCAAATCTCAGCTCAGATACTAGACACTTACTAGCTGTGTGACCTTGGGAAAGTCATTTAACCCCAATTGCCTCATCCTGTGTAATCTCCAGTCATTCTGATCAATATCTGGTCACTGGATTCAGATGACTCTGGAGGAGAAGTGAGGCTGGTGACCTGCACAGCCCTCCCTCACTCAAAACAAAGTCAAGTGCAAGTCGTATCACCATTTCTCTGATGGCATGGTCTTCTTTGGCAACAAAGGACTAACACACACCCAAAAAACATGTCGTGTTGTAATTAACAGATTCCCATACCCTTCAACATTTCTGAACTCAGAAGACTAGAGGAAGAAGCTGGCTCTCCACCCCAGATCAGTTAAGTGAGTCCTTGTCAAGTAGTTTAATTGACCTCAAAGCAATTATATACTAAATAGACTTTGAACAAGGTAGAAGATTTCTCCGACACCCTGATGAAACTTTAGGACACTTGCATTAAGACAAGTAAGCCATAGTAGATGCAACCCTTTTGTCCATTCTATATAAATGGCAAACTGTTAAATGAAGGGGAAAACATCCTGATGTAATTCTTGCTTCATTTAGCTCAGATAAAAATGTTAATGTCCCAAACCAAGGAGAAACTAGCCTCTTTTAAGTAGGAAATATCTTCTCTATGTTCAGTGAACAATCCAATTTGCTTCAAACACTGTGTTTGCCCTTAATTTCGTTTCCTCACATTTTCAGAGAAAAACAAGACTTTTGCACCACTTCCAAATGGGCTGCATTTTGTTCATAAAAGACCTTCTTCCAGACCCTTTGAATTACTCCATTTATGCTTTTGTAAAAGTTCATTCCGATTCAATGGTTTCAGAAAAGATTTCTCCCTGACAACAGTTGATAACGTTTGATATCACAAAACATGAGAATATATACAGCTTTTGTCTTCAAAGACCACAAGGTTGAAGTCCTGGAAATTCTTTTTAACCCTACCTTTGGAAGACTCTGAGCACTCACCACACATTTTCAGGGACTACCAGCTCTAATGTATTAGATCGAGGAACAGAAAAGAGATGACCATGTGTTTGAAAAGGTGGAAAAAATGGAATGTTAAAAGCTCTTCCATTAAGAATAATTTTTAAACATCCATCTAGATTCAGAAGCACTTTACACACTTTTCTATTCTAACCTGATGAAAGCACAGAAAAGGCAAATTAGCTACTTACCAATAGGTGATTCCTCTTAAATGATCAGGATTTAATTGGCCATAAATACGGTGCCATCCTTTCAGTGTGTCCTCTAGTGTCCATTTTTCCTCTTAAATTATCAGCACAATTCAGTAGGCCATAAATATGATGGCATCAGGTTTTTCATAATCTGTTCCCATAATCTACCATAGAGGGAGTTTTCACATAATCACTAATGCACAGCACCCTGTCAAAAAAAAAAATTATCCAGGAGAATTATATGCACACACATAGGTAAAGCTCTCCCAGCAGGTGATGTTCTTAGTCTTGGCTGTCTTGTGGCTTAGCTTGAGTCCCTCAGCTCCTGGGGGGGGGGGGAGATTTAGAGGTCATCCGGGTAATGAGGAGTCTCCAGCTGCCCTAGTGTCTCCCTCTTCCACTTTGACTTTCCTTGTTCCCCAACATCTTTGGATTCCCAGAGAAAAGTAGGGTCTCTTCTTCCACTCTCTCAGTCCAAGGGCAACTTCCCCAGCATGGGGAGGGGAGGGACTTCACAGCTGTTTTGTATTGACTTTTGATTGCACATTCTTCTATCAGCCCTCCCTTCAGGGGAATGTAAACACCTTGAAAGTCGGGCTTATTGGTTTTGTTTTTTTGTTTGGTTGGTTGGGTTTTTTTTGGCTGTGTCCCTAGTGCTGTGTCCCTAGGTGACCATCAAATTAATGCTTGTGGACTTTTTTTTGTTTTTGTATGCCTAGCACCTCATGTAAAGAGCCCTTGTCGAATTGAAATTAGTGTAACAAAAAGGGCAACTATGGCAAGGGATAAAACTGTAAACTTTCCTCTCCCAGTGCTGAAAAATGAAATTTTAGAAAGTCAAAGAACATTTAAGATCTTCAATCTAATCCCCTTATTTTATAGCAGTGTGGAAAGGGGAGAAGGGGCAGAGAGGTTGTGTCCTACCCAGATTGCTGCAACTAGAATTCAAGTCTCCAAACTCCCCATTTACTGATTCACCAAACTATGCTGTTTCTTGCACCTGTTAGTGGAATTACTTTCTGCTACTTAAGGGTACCTCTAGTGCTCAACACAAAAAAATACACCCAATGATCCCATCCCTTCTTGCTTCTCACAACATCAAGGTGTCACTTGAACACAGGGAAGAGGACCCACTGTGAAAACAGAAGAGCTTTGGGCAAATTAATCATTTAAAAAATTAAGGAAATGCCATTCCAGTCAAATGATATTTAAATTAGCCAATCCCCATAATGGTTTGGCGTGCCTGTCCGCTCATTTCAGACCACTGCTAAATTATTTATGCTCTGAAGCACGAACAGCAGCACACTAGATAAATCCACAAACAAGTAAGAGTTTCTTTACACAGTTGCAGAAATGTCAATCTGCCACCTCATTTAACAGCAGGGAGGAAAGCTGCAGATGGGATGGGTGGAAGGCAAACAGTCATTTTACCACTTGGGATAAGGCTTGGAACCTCTCCCAGAGGGACATTTTTCTTTTTTTGTAGTTGGACATGTGTGTGAAGGAGGAGGATGTTATGGATCTGTGGAAAATGGGAAGAGGAAAACATCTTTCCTGATCCTAAAGGCAATAGAGTTATTACTATCCGGACCTCTCTCTGTGTTTATCTTTTTTTTTTCTCTTCAATTTTTGGCTTTTCTTTTCCTCTAGTATTTTCTCCCTCCTCACCTTTCTGCCCTGTTTTCCCTTGCTTAAAAAGAAAAAGGTCTTTCTGCTTCTAGAGGCATAGAATCATAGATTTAGAGACTGGAGTGATCTTAGAGGATATTGATTCCAACCCTTTTATATTACAGGTGAGGAAACAGGCTCAGAGAGGTTAAGTAACTTGCCCAGGGTCTGACAGCTAGTAAGCATCTGAAGTTTTATTTCAGTAAAGTTCTTCCTGACTGGTCCAGACTCCCATAGCTATTATGGACTGGAAGTAAGACTTGAACCCGATCAGGTCTTCCTGATTGCAAGGTTAGCGCTTTATTCACTACACCCAGGTATGAACTGGGAGCCAGAGCCAGCTCACACTGGAGCCAATTGTTAAATTTTCAATTCAAATATTTACATGTAAGACATTAGGAAATACAGAAAGCAATGGAGAAAATGTTAATAATACAGGTTAAAATTTAAATTATGTCATGTGAAAACATTTTCCCCCAGAGAGCCAGTTTAAATAATTTTTATAATAATTTTAAATAATTTTTTTTCTCTGGAGAGTCAGTTAAACATTCACCAACACATTCCTAACCATAACACAGTGCCTGTTTATATTAATAAAATCACTTCATAAATGCATCTGCTTGAATTTCTATAACATTGTAATTATTAAGCGGACTGTCTCACAGTGTAACAGAAAGAACTTTATCCTTGGAGTTAGATCTCAGATCTGACACAGTTGCTGTGTGACCTTAGACAACTCATTTTTCTTATGTTAGCTATAATTTTTTCATCTGTACACTGTAGGAGTAGGACTCTTAAAATCCCTTCCAATTCTAATTAATTTGATTAAATTAATTAATTAAAAGTACTTTTAAAAAACATCATGTTAACCCTGTGATGTAAGTGGGGCAAGTATTATTCATCTGATTTTTACAGATGAGAAAACTGAAGCTCAGACTAGTTAAGCAACTTAAAGGAAAGTAGAATTTAGATCTGGAAGGTACTTTAGATGTCTAATCTAAATCCACTGATGGACAGATAAATGTTTAAAAACTGTCTCTCAAAAACAACATGCTCTTATACATTTAAATTTTAATCTACTTTATTAACATTTTTTCCAAAACTGTCTTAAGTCTACACAATCAACAAAGCAATAAACCAAGCTCTGATTCTCAGGTATTTCCAAGGTATAAATGAACACACAGAAAATTTGACAATCAGTTTTCAAACCTCTGTGTCTAAAGCTCTCATTTTATAGATGAAGAAAGTGCAGAAACTAAAGCCCAGGTTCTCAGATTCCCAGATCAGTTCTGTTTGTATCACATTGACTCCCAACAAGCAATTACCTGTCTAGATCCCCAGAATCCCCGTGCCTTGGAATAAAGGGAAGTACACAGATAGTTTCAGTTGTAATGTGTTGGCATACAGGGGCAGAGGTAAAATGACCAGCTGTCTCAACCTTAGGTAGAAAGAGTTAGATTTGATAAGTCTGGCATGTTCTTCATTTTATGCTTGAAGAAAGCAATTGAGAGTATTTATGAGAACCATCCTGTGTTATTAAAAAGATGATTGCTTCAGCCTTTCTAAAATGTATTGTAATATTCATTTTTCACAAATGGCAACTTTAATATACCCTCTGATAAATCCTACTAACCTTTCAATCACTCCAACATCAATGAGCAGGATTTTAATAAGCGTGACCCTTCATATCTCCTACAGATTGTGTCCATTCATTATCCAACGTCTTAGTCAATTCAGATCTCTGCTTCCATTCTGCCTCCAGCTGTTACCCAAATTAGTCCTTGAAAAATGTTCTAATCAATTCTGGAGAATTTCATGCAATAGACTAAGTTACTGTATACCAAAGGAAGGGAGATGGGGGCAGATGTTTTCTTTCAGTAGAAATGAGGAAACAGCTGATCCCCATTCTCAAGCAGTACTAATGGATTGAAAATCTAGCTGAGTCAGCTTCCATCATATTATACGCTGGGATTTCTCTAAGCACAAAATCATATCATGCAAAGTCATGTTCTGAGTGTCTCTGAATATGTTGCCAAATAGAATGGAGTGACAGAACCATAGAACCTCAGGTTAGAAGGCACCCTGGTTCTCTCCTTTTTAACATTCCTGAAAGATGGTCATCAAGTCTATTGAAAAGCCTGCAGAAACAATGGACTCTATCTCATCGTGCAAACCATTCCATTTAGGGACCATTTCTAATTGTTTAGAAAGCTCTTCCTAAAAGATATGACAATAGAGGTGTAGAACTAGTGTTGTGGAATAATGCATGCAGGACTTGTTTGATCTGACGGTTAGTTTTGTCGAAGTGGGGTTTTTGGCAAGGGGTGCAGACCAGAGTATGGAAGGGAAAGTTGTTTAAAATGATGGCTCCATGAGAAGGGAAGTTGGGGAGATTAGATTGAGAAATAGAAGCGATTTAAAACAAAAGCTATCCATCAAAATTTTTTAAAAGAAATAAAGTAATTCCTAGAACTGAACTTAAATTTGACTCTCTCGGTAGTCTCAGAGGGAAGTAGATGTTCTTGGAGGAAGGGGAGAGGGGCAGAATGGGAAAAAATAGTAGGTTATTGGTAAAGAATTGCTTGTCTTAAACCTAGCACAATAACTGGCTTATGGTAGGTACTTAATAAAATACTTGCTGATTGATCATTTCCCACCAGGCTGCACTCCTCTGGCCATCATGCCTCTTCACTGGTACCTTCCCCCAACCCTTTTACTTTCTTTTTATGTGTTCTTTTCCCCCATTAGCTTATGAGCTCTTTTAGAGCAGGGACTGTCTTGTCTTTCTTTGTATTGGCAGCACTAAGCTCAGTGCCTGGCACATAGCAGGTGCTTAATGAATGTTTATTGAATTGACTGGTTCATTGGAACTGGAATGATTTTTCCAACTATTAAAGATATAAGGAAAGTGAAGAAATAGAAAAAATAGAGAGGGAAGGCATGAGGAATGCTTTAGGGCAGTTTGTACCCAAGGTAGATGTGACCAAGCAGAATTAAAGTTATTCAACTTTTAAGTAGCTTCTTTTGTCTCAAACATTGGGAGAAAGGAAGAGTAAATCAACTTTTCAATAGTTCTTAAGTGAAATGAACCAAAATGCTTTAAATAACTTCTATACTAGTTAAGGTATCATCATCAATAGATATGTTACATACTTGTTAAGCACACCTTAAAGAACATTTAGATGAAGATCAATGGAAGGAGGAACAGAGATATCTTATTAGTGGAGTATAATACAGATCACCTGGACTAAAGAACTAGCTAAATCCAGGAAACAAGATTGACACTGAGGTACAGTACAGTACTAATAAGAGATAAATTATATGGACATCTGCTAGAGCGGCTAATAACCTCTTGACTTGACTTGGTGATCATTTCATCTTTCCAAAGGTTGAGGAGGAAATGAGGATATTTGATTCTGTATCTGATTCTCATTTACAGGGAGGGACTGGTAGCTGGAGTGAAAATTATCGCAATCCTGCTGAAAATTATAGCTTGGGACTTGGGCATTCCCACCCAATTTTATGACAAAAAAAAATAAGGAAAGCTGGCTTATTATTTGACATGCACTTTAGATTTTGGTAAAGTAGATTTCAAAGGATTAAAAAGCTAGACAAGATTCCATGTATTAAATTGCTACAGAGAAAGTCAGTCCTAGAAGAGATGGGAAACTCTCAAAAGTAAAATTACAAAGATAAACAATTCTGCGAGTGCAGGGAAAATTGGAGTTTTAATGTGACTAATATGGTTGCATAGGGAACTCGCCAACCAAATTAGATTTTTTTAAGAACCATATCAAAGATGGAAAGTCAGAATAGATCACTTCTTAGCCTTTCTTAGTCTCATCTGTAAAATAGGGATAATAATAAGACCTACCTAGTGAGGTTATTATGAGGATAAAATGTGATAATGTGAAAAGCCCTTTTGTTTTTCTTTGCATCCCTAGCACTTAGCACAATGCCTGGCACATGAGAGGCCCTTCATAAATGGTAATTGACTAACTGATTAAGACATGCAGTGATATCCAAAAGGCAATAAAGAATGAGAGAGGTGCCACATGCCCTGTTATGAGAGAAATATCTCCTCTTTGATTTCATGATCTGGGTTATTGCTGCCAAAACAAATCTACTATAATGCAGAAATTAAGAAATAAAAACCTGGGTTTTATTATGCTTAAGCACAGGTTCAAGTGAAGAAAAATAACTCTGAACTCTGGACTGGAGTTTCTGGCAGGCTTTTATAGAGAAAATTGTATCAGACAAAGAAATAAATTATTTTGCATATTGCAATCTTGCAATAGACAAACTGCCGGCTTATAGATTAAACTATATTTAGAGTATTCACAATACAATGACTTGAGAGGGGAGATTTATTTACATGCCTACAGAGTCTGCAACAGGAGAATCCTCCCACAAAGAACTAAATCACTTTGGAAAGTTCAAGCCTACCTTCACCTTTTCTATATGAGGAATGTCAAAGGGCTCTTCCCTTAATTCTATCCTTCTACGTCAGATTTTAGCCAATCAGCCAAATATCTTTGAGAAAAGGCATAATAAAAGATTCCCATCACAGGCTAGAGTAGGGCAAATATTAAAGTTTCCCAAAAAAGAGAACAATGGTAAAATATTGGTTTACATTTTCCTTCCTAATATGCTTTCTTCCAAGTGCTTGGTTTTTCCTTGAAATTGTGCTTATCCTTCTTTCTCTATTATTCTCTTTGTTGCTTTATCTGCTAGTGACATAGATTTTTATTCAGTTTTTCTCTCTTGACCTTGGTCTTTCCACTCTTTTCTTTTCCTCTTCAACCTCTGGATTCTGCTCTTCCTTCACTCTCTGACTCCTTCCCCTTCTAATGCTGCCTAAACTCTCAGGCTAGTTTGCTGGGACTGCTCAGCCTGCTCATTTTAGGGTATATTGTAAAGGTTGTTGTCCTAAGTAATTTTTTGGAGGGGAAGGGTGCAAAAGGGCTGGCTTTAGCTGAGTTTCAAGAATCCTTTTTTTTTTAGGCCTAACAGCAGTTGCACCATAATGTCATGCTCTGATTGGCATAAGCCTCTTTTTCTTTACTGTACTGTCCTAGTCTTCTGACTGACCTCCAACCTCCATCCAGTCACTGCCCTTCTATTTCACATAGGCAGAATCTAAGTCTGTCTCTTCTCATGAGGTTAGATGTTTCAGGCTAAATTGTTGCCATGGGTAACAGGTTCTTAACCTTGGGTCCACAGACTTCTGTCTAGATAGATATCAGAATTTCTGTGAATTTGGGTTGGAAAAAAAATGACATCTTTATGTAAGTGATAATCTCTTGTAAATCCCATGTATTTTATTTCATGCACTTAAACATACTATTCCAAGGAGGGGCTCACAGACTTCACCAGATTGCTGAAAAAAGGATCAGAAGCCTTGCTATAAGGAACCCCTTCAAATGAACCCTGAGTCATTTGGGGATAAGAAATTAGGTGAGGTAGTAGATAGAGTACAAGAATTGGAGTCAGAAAGACCTGAAATCAAATCCAACCTCAAATGCTTATTAGCCCATAGAGACCTTGAGCAAATCACTTAATTCTGTTTACCACACTTTTCTCATCTATAAAAGAGGGCTAATGACAGCAGCTACTTCTCATGGTTACTGTAAAAACAAAATGAGATAATATTTGTAAGGTGTTTAGCATAGCATGTGGCACAAAATGGCAATGTGATGGTGATGATTCCAATGGAATCTCTAGGAATTTAAATTGTCTGATGTTAACTCATTCACTAACCTTTAACTGACATTTAACATTTCCTTCAATTGCTTAAAAACATTATTCTGAAAAGGTGTCCTTAACAGCAAAAAAAAAAAAAAAGAGTTAAGAATCCCTTTCTTAGATACCATCTCATCCATTAACTTCAAAGACACCACACTCTTTTAATTACTTCTTCTAAGTCTCTAAGTACATCTTAGAAATATACCTCCCTTTTCTCTTTTCCTACCAAAGTGTGTTCCTTAAGGACATGATTTTGGGCTTCTTTCCTCTCTACTTTCTCTTCCTTAACAACTTCATTCACTCCCACAATTTCAATTATCACCTATGATTCCCAAATGTAAGCATCTAATTAAGACTTCTCTTTCTGAGCTCCAACATCTACACCTGGATGACCAATTGGGATCCCAAAATCAACATGTCCAAAGTTGAGTTTATTGTCTCTTCCTCTCTGCTCTCCAAATCTTGCATTCACTGTCAGTGGTACCACCATTTGTTCAGTCTCCCATGTTTGCAATCTTGAGATCATCTTTGATTTTATTTTCTTTAAGGCCTTGTATCCCCTCAGTTATCATACCCTGTCAATTCTATCTCTACAATCTCTCTTGCACCCGAGGCCTGCCATCACCTTAATGAGGATACTCTATAACACGCAGTTTTGCTCTCTTCTCCTTCCAACCTCTTCTTCATACCAAACTATGTCAACTTTATCTGATGCTACTTCTATCATGCACTCCAAACTCCAGCCAAATGGCACAGTTCTGTTACCTGAACATGCTCCCAAGTTTTCCCCAAGCCTAGAATATTCTCCTTCTCCACCCTTATCTGTTGAATTCTTATATATTATCCTGCAAAATCCAACCAAAAGCCTTCCTTGAGTACTCCAGTTGGTAAATGGACTTGACACTATAACTTTTTATATATCTCTTTAATGTACTGATCATGTAAAATTGTGTATTATAGTTATTTGTGTTCATTGAATTGAACTGGATTGGAAGCTCTTTGCAAAAAGGAACTCCATTCCCAGAGCCTAGCAAAATGCTTTGTACAAAGTCAGCACTTAATAAATGTTTATTGCATAAACGAATGACTACTGTAATTCTCTAATACCCTGCTGAGTGACAGTGAATAAAACCTTTAAATCTGCCTGTAAATGAAGGATAAATGTTCTCACCTATCACACTGGGATGTTGCTAATATTATTGGATTCATCATAAGATCATAGAGCCTGTAGTATTTCATACCCTGTTTGTATGTAATCTTAAAAGAAATGTTCAAAAAAAGATTAAGATGCTGAGATTAAAGCCCATGAGAGGGTTTCAGAATTCAAACAGCTTTTTACTTTAAAGATAATAGGGGTCACTCATTTCATCTCTTAAGTTTGGAGTCCGTCTGATTAAAAGATACATTTTTGGTCCTGATATTGAGTTTCATATTTGAGTGCCAGTATTCTCAGAGGATTTAGCACAGGAGCAAGAAAGAAATCACTGGATCCTAGCCACAGCTGGGTTTTCAAAGGGATAAAACATTTGACCCCTCCTTGCTGCTCTGTGACGGATACTGACTCCTGGTCTGCCATGCAGACATGCTGATTGCACTAGTGAAGTGCTATCTCTTTATGAGCTCATTTTATCCTCTTACTGTAAACACACGTCTTCATCAGAGAGTACATTATTTAGATGTCAGCTATGCCTCAGAGTCCCCACCTCAAAGGTAGCGTGTTTCTGCACAGATTTTCCATCTTTATCTCTCTCACTCCTACCTAGTAAGGAATAAAAGCTAACATTTGTGTAGGATTTAAGGTTTGCCATATTAGTGTATCTGATCCTCATAATCATCCTGTGAAGTAAATACTAGAGGTATCCTTATCTCCATTTTATTCATGGAAAAGCCAAGGTGCAGAGTTAAGCAACTTGTCAATGCGGATGCCACTAACTAGTAAGCATCAGACAGGATATGAACGAAGTTTTCTCCTGATTCCCAGTCCTAGGTTCTTTGCATTATACCACACTTCTCAGTAATAAGCTTCCTGCTCCACCTCCAGGCCTCAAATAACATTTTTTTTTGCCTCTTCTTAATGCTTTCATCATGCTCAATAATACACTAAATTATTTCTGTTGTGTCTTATGCACAGCACATCTTTCTGAGTTCAAATCTTGCCTCAGACACTTACTAGCCATATGACACTGAGCAACTCAGTCACTTAATCCTGTTCACCTCAGTTTCCTCATCTGTAAAATGAGCTGGAGAAGGAAATGGAAAACCACTGCAGTATTTTTGCCAAGAAAACCCCAAAAGGGATCCCAAAAAGTTGGACACAACTGAAAAGTAACTAAACAACAAATCATATCTTACATTCCTATTGGAAGGTAAATTCAATGAGGGCTGAACAATCTCTTAGGTGGCACTCTCCATCTCCACATGTACACTCTACCACACACACCAGTAGAGTAATGAGTACATAATAGTGCTTAATTCCTTAACACAAGTGTGCTGAATTGAACTGAAAGTCACCCAAAGCTTGGAATTCTACGTGTGAACTTGAGCAAGTCCCAGAGCCTATTTCATGGGTATGCTGGTGAATGTTTAACAGTTGGGTTCTGGGGAAGCAGGGAGGATTTATGCACATACTTTCAAGATTAATATTCATTATTAATACTTTAAGTCTAAACAATCAACAAAACAAAAATCAAGCCCTGATGTTGAAGTCCTGATTGAGAAGGTTCATTTCCAAGGTGAAAATTCTCACAATGAAGATCTAATCATCTTCTTTCAAACCTGTCAGAACTGGCTAAAATACATCCCTGACCTATTTGCTTATTTTTTTAAACTGAAGGAATTGGACAAGATGACCTCTGAACTCCCTTTTACCTCTAAAGCTATAATGCTAAATCAGGCAGGGTGGTGGAGTGATTAGAAAACCAGTGATAGAGCCAGTCCTGCCTCTGTCACATCATAATTATATTAGCTAACACAGCACTCTTTAATTTTCCATGTGCTTTACATATGTTCTACTTGAGCATCACAACAATCCTGGGAAATTATTATTATCATCTCTATTTCTCAAGGGTTCAGAGAGGTTTAAGAACTTGCTCGGGTGCACACAGTCAATAAGCTTGTAGGAACTGAAGCCAAGTTTTCCTCCCTCAAAGATCAGAGTCTTTATCTACCATATCAGCTGTCTCTCTGTCTCATCTGCACATGGTCTATGGATAGAACTATAATTAAGTGATAATTAGTCATAATGGATCATGAAGGCTAAGAATCTACATCAATGAAGAGTCTAGAAAGCAAATTTCAGCTTCATGAACATGAACGCTCTTAGAGAAGAAATGGTTGTTCAGGAGGCAACTGATTTGATGGAAGAACAATTCCTGATGTATTGGAAAAGGGATCATTATATTTGCTAAAACTCCCCACTCCCCACCAGATTGCTCTCCTCTGAACTTTTCTACTGTGCCCCCAAAACATCTTCAGCCCTGGAACTCTCACCTCAGAAGTATCCTCCTGGCCCTTGGGGCTCCTCTTTCTAACACTATGGCTTTTCCAAGAATTTTTATTTAAGAAGGGTGACCAGTACAGCCACCTCTTCATTTCCCATGAGGTCACACTTCTCATGACTTCTCCCTTACTTCTTCTAGTCCTTTTTCTGTTTTTTAATGTATAGGCTTCACCATTAAAATTTAAACTCCTCAAGGGCGGAGGTTGGCTTTTTTTGTTGGTTTTGGGGTTTTTTTTTGTTTTTTGGGTTTTTGCTTATTAATACTCCTAGTGCTTGGTACAGTGCCTGGCCCATGGGAAGTATTTAATAAATGCTTTAAAACTTTTAACTTTGCTCATGGAGTATAACTAACTGAAATGCTCAGAGCAGAATTTTTGGATGATAATTAGTCAATTTAGGACAATAAATATAAATACACAAAAATGCATAAAAAATGTCACACTAGGTTAGTACTCAGAATGAAAGAGATATTCTGTCCTGGAAGAACTGCATCTGGAGTAAGGTATTCAGATTTAAGTAATATGATTGGGGGAAGGGAACATTATGAAACAACCACTGAGTCGTAGGTTTACATTTAGAAGGGATCTTGGAAATTGCACAGTCCAACCTCTTCATGTGAGGAAATGGAATTCCATTAAGGTTAAACAACTTTAGCAAGGCCTCGGGGGTGTTTAAGCTGGGTATCCCAATCTTGGACTTCAGAATCCAAGACCAGGAGTTTTTCCATTACTCCATGATGGTTACCATACAAAGACTGGTTAAATAAATTGGCAGAGTTGAGCCTGGAGAATAGAAAAGCAATGTTCAAATATTTGAATGGTCCTATAAAACAGGGATCAGAATTCTTCTATATGATTGTAGGATAGAGAACTAAAAAGTTCCAGTGAGGAAGAGTTCAGCTCAAACGAAGAAACATTTCCTAAAGTTAGAGTTATTCCAATCTAAAGTGGGAGCACCTTTAAAAAAAAATGAATTTCACATCCCTGGAGGTTGGCTGACCACTTTTATAGGATTTTGTTGAAAGGGATTAATGCTTTAGGCAGAAGATAGATCAAATGACTCCACAGCCAACCTTAGAAATGCATTATTCTTTAATTCATCTAATGGACCATTTGGCTCAGCCTTCTATCTTCAACAGTAACCCAGAGAGACATTTTGTAGTAGTTCAAGGCTGCTACATCCTTCATGGTATGACTCTGTCATAGATTGTAGATGTACTCTGATCATTCCTTGCAATAGCTTCTTGAATGACTGAGTTTGGCACAGTGACCTAAGAGGAATAGTTGAGACCTACCTCCACAAAATCCCTCCTCATATCTGACCCCTTTTCTCTATTTATACACCACCTTTTACTTTTAGGCAATGACTACCTCTTTCCTAGACTACTGCCACTGCCTCCTAATTTGTCTCCCTGCCACAAATCTTTCCTCACTCTAGGCCTTCCTCCACACAGCTTCCCAAGTAATTTTCCTTAACTATAGATCTGACCAGGTCCCTTCCCTACTCAACAAATTTCAATGGCTCCCTATTGTCATTAAGATGTAATATAAATTCTGCTTAGCTTTTAAAGCCCTTCACAACCTGGCTCCAACCTATCTTTACATCCTCATTATGCATTATTTCCCTTCCCACATTCTATAATCTAACAAATTGTCCTTCTATTTCCCATGCAAGACGCTCTATCTCATTTTGCAGTAAAGAAAGCAAAGGGAAGGGAATAGGCAGGGAGAGATAAAAGGGAGGGCAGACTGAGGGAAGGAGCAAGCAGAATGCCTGCCATAGCAGGGTTGGGGAGTAGAGAATCGGGGAGAAAATTTGGAACTCAAAATCTTGTGGAAATGAATGTTGAAAACTAAAACTAAATTAATTAATTTTTAAAACAATGTAAATGAAAAGATCACTAAAAAAAGAAACTGAATAATTAAAACACCAGTGATGGCCCTGGAGAATATATGCTGAAACATACCTCCCTTGCATGGCAGGGAGTCAAGGAACTGACTACTAGAGAAGACACACACATATACATACACACATGTATACATAAGCACACTATATAATATATTCTAGTGTGTGTATATATGTATACTACATGTATATGTGTATACATACAAATAGACATACATACACACATGTTTATATTTGAATACCATCACCATCTTGGGTCTTCTTGCATGTTTGTATTTATTTGTTACAAGGGCAGGTTCCGTCTAAAAAGTGGAGAAATAGCATAAAGCAGTTGACAAAGTACTCAACGTGGAGTCATACAGAAAATATGGGCTCATATTCTGCCTCAGACACTTACTTATTAGGTAACTGATCCTAGGTAAGTAACTTGAGTTCTTTCAGGCTCAGTTTCCTCATTAGTAAAATTGAAATAATAATAGTCTTTACCTCATAGAGTTGTCGTGAGGCTCAAATGCAAGACACTATCTCAAAAATCTACTCCTTCATTTATATTTACCTCATAGAATCCCTCTCTTCTGTCAAGATATAGGTCAAGTACCACTTGCCACACAAAACCTTTCCTGATGGCCACAACAGCTAACCCTCTCCCTTACTAGCTCCCCTGTATTTAATGATTTTTCAGTTGCCTCTGACTCTTTGTGACCTCATTTGGGGTTTACTTGGCAAAGATACTGGAAGTGGCTTGCTATTTCAGATAAGGAAACTGAGGTCAACAGGATTAAGTGACTTACCCAGGCTCACACAGTAAGTGTCTGTGGCCAGATTTGAACTCGGGAAGATTTCTACCTGATTCCTAGCTAAGCTTTCTGTCCACTTCGCCACCTAGCCACCAAGTGTTGAACTGCTTTATGTTTATCTTGTACAGTTCTGTTTCTTTTCATTCTGTCGCTTTCAACATATGTGTATGTTGTCCCCACAATCTTTGTCTTTGCCTTCTTGAAGTCTAGTGTCTAGCACATGTTAGGTGCTTAGTAAATGCTTATTAATTGACTAGAAATCACAATGTGTGACTAAGCAAAATTCTGTTATTGTCTCTGCATCTAATATCTAAATGATGAGAAGCCGGCTCCTAAATCTGAAAAACAACTAATCTAGTAGGGATGAATTCAAACCTAGGGAAAGAATGAAGGACGTGCCACAGAGAACAAGTAGGGAGGCAGGATTAGCCTTGGTAAGCAACTGAAGCCCTAATCCAAGCTTCTATCCCCTGACCATGCAAGGAAAACCAGTAGGGCAAACCAGATCATCAGTGCTGCGTATGAACCAGCACAAGGACTTGACCTTACCCAGCAAAGAACGTCTCTGGTTCCGAATGGGCGTAACCACTAAAATCTTGTCTAAAGTTTCAAACCCAGATTCCACCTGAGCAGGGCTTGCTCATGGAAGACTACTCCAGATATGAGGATAACTTAACAGAGATTCATTGAGACTTGGGAAGACATTTCAGCAATAAAGGTGGAGTGTTTTGGCTTAAAGGTGAAATGAGTGACTTCTCATTAGAATAAATGATGCACTAAACAGCATTAGGAAAGTCCTTAATAGGAACTAGAGAATTTCTCCATGTCATTAAATATCTGGAAGGATGGATTGTGAAACATGTGGCCACACCCAGCTGTTGCCTTGGGGAGGCAACCACAGGTCTTAGGAAATGAGAGGCCTCAGAGGTTTCCCAGCTGATTTCTGTTGAGGTGTGCACCTGGTGCATGGCCTCTCATCTGGGTACAAAAAGCCCTTCTGAAGGTAAGGAAAGTTTGAGGAGTGAGGAGAATAAAACAAGAGAGCTGCAGCAGACCAGCACTAAAATGCTGTGGATTTTCTTTCTTACCATCTTATCTTTCTTTTGCAGGAGCCTGGGAGAGACCGAAGACTTGAACCATCCTGGAACACTCTCTTGTGGACTAAGGAGTTTTCAGTTTACACTACCTCTTCTAAGTCACTATGGAAAAAATCCTGGAATGATAGCTTGGGGTAAGGATGAATGAGCAAAAAACACTTAGTAGTCAGGCTAGGGTAAAAAAAAAAATCTTTCCTTTTGATCCAGAAGTATGTGATCTTCTCCTTTCTCTACCATCCCTCCCTTCCCAACTCTCAAGGGTAATTTAAAATTCTAAAGGAAATGGATGAATATGCCAACTCTAGACTCACCTAAAGGACTTCTGATGTCCTTCATCCCTTTCTCTTCTAACCTCTCTGGCATTGGAACTCTTGCGAACCTCTTCTATTAACAGACTTTCACATACTAACTTTTGAGCTGCTTCCTTTTCAGACAACAAAGGGATGCTACACTCACTACAGAACGATTCAGTCTGTGGGACTTGGATCACCTACAGCTCTCTTGAGTCCATCCACCTTGAAGCTTCCTATTCTGGATGTTACGTTACTGAATGGGTAAGTGAGGTCAGTCTAGAGCAAAGCCTTTAATGTTCTTTGCTATTTATTTACTGTTCCGGCCTGCCTGTCTCTCCAGGACACCTATTACATGATGCCTATTGGAGTCTCAGGCCTAGATGCTGATGGAAGTAAGACTGTTCACAAGGTGAAGGTGCTCAAGTGTTCATTCGCTCTCCCAGGTACAGTTTTTGGTAGATCTGCGTTTAAAGGGACAAAGATAAGCTAATTCTGCTTGAGGTAATAAAAGGTCTACTTTATTTGTTCCCTTACTGCTCTTAATGTTAAAAAAATATATATTTAAAAAAATGTCAGCTGTGGATTCTGGAAGCCTGACCTTATGGATAAGAGTCAAAAACTTTGCTCCATGAGAGATGACATGTTGAAGTTGGAGGGTACAATATTGTTCTCCAGGATCCAAAATAATCCCTGTGTAGATTTGGCAGAGAAAGGAAAAATAATCTGTCTAGACTCCTTGAGAGTACATTGCTTTCCCCATCCTTAATCTCTGCCAGAAAAGCAGAGAGATCAGTGTGTTCTTGTATTTAATAGAGGCAGCCTGTAATTTTGTCTGCTCTGGGGCCTAGTGCTTTCATATCAGGTGATGACAGGGTTTTCATAAGCCCCCCCAAGTGTTTCCTGAATGAAAGAGAACGATAGAAAATATACCTGTTGTTAATTTAACAGGAACCATTCTAAGCATTCCTTAGATTGTGGTCTAAAGCTCTGACCTGTATAACTTCTCCTCCCTCTGAAGCCCTAGATGCTGCAGGTCTTGACCTGTGTGATGTCAAAACTGAGGATAGGCTGTCCTGTGCTGTTTCATCCATCACTAAAGGAGACTGTGAGGACCTAGGCTGTTGCTATCACTCTGAGGATGAAGTAAATCCTTGCTACTATGGAAACACAGGTATGTGATGACCCTCTGTTTCTTTTCTTTCCCTTCTGGTCACTAGCTACAACCAGCTAGGAAGAGAACAATGCTTGTGACTTCATCCAGTCTGACTTGTGGCATAATATTTGTTTGGGGACAGAAAAGGGTACAAAACTCACATTTCTACATTCTCTGATGACATGAACTACTTCAGTCTTCTTATTTGATTCTGAACCCTAAAAGAGATTTTTGCTAGTTTCTTTCTTCTTTCATTCTTTGGGGAAGATAAAAGTTCTTTGAAGGCAAAGAATGTCCTGTTCTATTTTTGTTCCCAGTGCTTGGCACGTAGTCAACATTTAGTAAACTCTTTATCAAGTGAATTTCCTTACAAGTTATTGACAAGTACTCCAACCTAAAAAAATGTTAATTTAAGCTTACCTATTTTGTAGAGTAAAACATGTAATTTTGAGGTATTTAGGGTTGGTTTAGATGAGAACCTGTTCTTCTACACCAAACCAAAGTATGTTGTGGAGATTACCCTTCAAGGAGTTAATCCCCATTTTTTTAAAAAATCTTATTTGACTTTTATATCTTCATCTTCTTTTACATCATCTTCACATACGCATAACCTTCCTTAACAAAGATTGAAGGAGGCAAGCAATGGGTCATTAAAAATGTGTCACTCATGTGTGCGTGCACGCGCACACACACACACACACACACACACCCCTTAATCACCCCATTCTCTCTTGAACTAGTTTACCAGCTCACTCAGGAAGGCAGAAGACGTACAAAATCAACTATTATTTTAGGCATTGTTCCTCTGGCTAGACCAAGAATGAGTCTCTGATTTGACTTCTCATCACTTTGTTTTCAGTGACTGCCCAGTGTACTCCTGATGGCCAATTGTCCATTGCTGTTTCTCACAACGTGACTCGGCCATCGTTGCTTTTGGATTCCATACGTTTGGTTTCTGGACTAGATGATAAATGTGATCCTGTGGAAAAAAGTAATGCCTTTGTCCTGTTCCAGTTCCCACTCTCTTCCTGTGGCACCATCGTACAGGTGAGAGGGTAAACCTGTGACCAGGCTAGTTCTGTAGTCCAGGTAAGAAAACCTCAATGAAGTGCACAGGATGCACTGAACCAGATCAAAAACAAAACTATGTGGCCCCAAAATTGTCTTATGGATACCTTTGCTCAAATCCAAAGAGTGGCAGATGGAGATTAGAAAAACACTTGGGACAGGTTTTCTGAATTGAAACACTGCTAAAAATAAATAAATAAACAAATAAAAGCATAAATTCTAAGGACTTGACTTGGCTTTTCCCTTTTATGTTTTTTAATTTTTTTAATCTAATTTTGAAGCAAGACTGACCAAATTGGGTCTCTGCAAGTATTAAAAAATTTCAAAGCAAATTCTGACATAAGCCAGCCAGTAAACATTTGAGAGTAAATATAAATGGCTTTACCCATTAATTTCAGATGATTGGAAACCAGGCAATATATAAGAATGAACTATTGGCATCCAGGGATGTGAGAAACTGGACCCGTGGGTTAATTACTAGGGATAGCATCTTCAGGTATGATCTTTGCTTAACTACCAACCTACTTTTGTTTTGGCAAATATGAAAGTGTTTTTACTGATACAATAATCAATTTCAGGAGTATATTTCTGCCCAACCCTCCCTCTATCATAACCCCTAAACTTTTGGGATTGGGAAATAAATGAATCCTTCCCATAGGGAATCCATTTTTAGAATATTTACAGATCCTTCCATAGCAGAGAGTAACCTGTCACTGGCTAAAGCCTGTCTTCTTCCATTTAGGCTTCACATCAGCTGTAGCTACTCTGTAAGAGATGAGATTCTCCCAGCTAGTATCCAGGTCTTCACCCTCCCCCCACCACTTCCTGTTACCAAGCCAGGGCCTCTGGCTCTGGCACTGCAAATTGCTAAAGGTAAGGTCACCTTTGTGGGTAAAACAAGTTTTGTTTCTCCTACCTGAAGGATTGAGAAGCTCTGCATTCAGCCTGGGGCATGAGATTTCCTACAGCTTGGATAACCTACATACAAGATAAACTTCTGCCTCAAAATAATCTCTGTGCTTTTGCATTAAACCTTCTAGCTTTTGGTACTTTCATCAAGGCATTTTGTAACCATCTTTCTTGACTCTTTAGTGTCATTTATGTCAACCCTTAAAGTTTACAAAGCACCTGACATATCCTATCTCATAGGATCCTCACAGCAACCTGGAGAGCAGGTGCTGTTTTCCCCATTTTACAGAATATAAAAGTAAGGTTGAGAAAAGTTGAACAATTCTCCTAGGTTCCTACAGCTAGGAAGTTCTTGAGGCAAGATTTGGACTTGGGTCATCTTGACTCCAAGTAGAGTACTCTATCCACTATAAGACTTGACTTCCTCTCTTTACCAAATCAAGTTTTGACTGTTGATTACAGAAGAAAACTATAGTTCCTACTTTGTGGACACTGATTACCCAGTAACAAAGCTACTTCGGGAGCCAATTCACGTGGAGGTTCGAATCCTACGAAGAACAGACGCAAACCTGGTTCTGCTTCTGCACCATTGTTGGGCAACCCCAAATACCAATCCTTTGCATCCAATACAATGGCCCATCCTAGTGAAGGGGTAAGTGGCTCCTTGAAGACTTCAGTCTTACAAGTGTGGGAGGGAAAGCATCTATCCTGACCCTTTCAAATCTCCTTTAGATGCCCCTATGAAGGAGACAACTACAGGACAAAGATGGTGTCAATGTCGAGAAATTCAACACTACGGTTTCCTTCTCACTACAAGCGTTTCATCATTCATACCTTTGCCTTTGTGGATTCTGCTTTTAAGAAGTCACTCATGGGACTGGTAGGATGTCTTTCTCTCTTGCACATGACCTTGAATGCAAGAACATCTAACCTCATGCTTTACTTTTCAAAACAGAGCATAATGACAACCAATAAACTGCAGCTAGATAAAATGTCTGATTAGCAAAGGAATCTTCCTATTCTTCTAACCCATCAGTGTTTTTACATAAATATATATTTATATATATATTTGTACGTATTTACATACATAATATATACGGATATATAGAGAAATGGATATTCGACAGGTAGAGACGTATAATCACTTTGGACCCATAATTTTTATTTATTGGAGTGTTTATCTTGCAGTATAAAGCCCACAAGCACATTCTAAACATAAAATCTTCTTTTCTCTAGCTCAGTCCTTGGCAAAGAGGTATTTCAATGATCTTATTTCTCTATTCAAATAGTATCTTAGCTTTTGGAGGACCTAAATTATCTCTAAGGCATCTCAATGTACATAACCAGCCTTCTTTAGCAACTCCTTGCTACTTTCACTGGTAAGAGAAGTCTAAAAAGACAGTCTTCAACTGGTATAATCTTGGATCTCTCTCTCTCTCTCTCTCTCTCTCTAGGTGTATTTACACTGCAGTGCCTCAGTCTGCCAGCCCTCCAGGTCAGACTCCTGCACAGTAACCTGCCCTGTGGGAACTAGTAAGTATCTAGAGCCATCTCCTTACCATTATTGCTATAAATGCTTATTTAAAGCAATTGAGTATTTCAGAAGAATGAGCTAGGTGTCTAGATATAGGCCTTGCCTTAAATAGCCCACACATCTTTTACTGAATCTCAAATGACTGACACAAAGCCAAAATCAAAGATCGCCATTTACTCTTGGTATATAGCTCCCAGTGCATACATTCTCAGTGCTAGCCGACATCTACCAGATGTAAATCTATGTACCAGTGGGTGACAGTGGCACTTAGTTGTAGCCAACATCTGCCTATACTTCTGCAATCCCTTATATAAATCTGCTCTGCTTCCTGTATCTTATCCCACCCTAGTTATAGTTTAAAGGCAACAGACTTAAACCTTCTGTACTAGTATTTAACTGGACTGTCTAGGTTGTTTCTATACTAAACACTATATTAACACTTTTTTTTTTTTAATCCCCTGTTCCCTTAGGAAAAAGAAGAAGCTCTGAGACCCATCCTTGGAACAAGACTTCACATGTTTCTGGCAAGGGGCCTATATTTTTCCTTCAAGTTGCTGAGAGCTCTCCTCAATCAGGTGAGGATCAACTCCATTGTTTCTTTCTCTGATTTTTCTACTTTGAAAACCTAGACTTGGATTTGTATCTCAGATCATGTTCACATGTCTAGAACTTAGCACAGTGCTTTACCCATAATGGGTACCCATAATACCCATAATGTTAATAATGGATTTTTCACTCATTACATTCAGATAATTTGTCTCTCCAGCCAGCTTCTATCTAGCTCACTTGTTCTATCTTGCCTGTATGTTTTGAAAGACAAGACAGTTGATTTAAGATTGTAGTAATTGTCAAATCTTGAACCCAGAAGTAGGGAAGAAAAGGACATTTAGTCATAACTGAGAGATTTCTTATGTTCCCCCGCCCATTCTCACTTATAATCTGGGGACAAGCTGTTTGCTTCTGAAGGATGTAGCTCCACATGCAACACGAAGGGAGAATTGTCTCTAAAATCACTGCCATCCATTTAAGTGCCTTTAACTGGTACCAGTACAGGTTCTAACAATTTCTTCCACAGATTCAGGCCTGGACATAAGAACACTCTGGCATATCTTGTCTGGAATACTAATCATGGCAGCCTTGTTGGTATCCTTCCTAGCACTGAGGAAACTGAAATAAGAGATTCTAACAATAAATACTTTTTCGTGATTAAATTCTGATCTTTATTGCTTAATTGTAGGACTCTTTTGGGCTAATATGCCTGAACCACTGTGCTATCCTACCTCAACTCTTAGCTTTCCCTCGGTTTTGTAATGGGACTACTCCTACAATGGAATAATTCTTTAATTTTCTCTATGCCAAGAATAGACCCACTTTAGGACACCCTGGGCTAGTCTATTCACTACTCAGCTTGCTCATAAAGATGTAAAAGCAAAGCCTCTTCAAAAATTAGCCAGACAACATTCTGAGCTTCTTGGATCTGCCCTGCCAATTCTTATATTTAACATGGAAAAAGCACTTGTTCCTCCTCAATATGGGGCTATATGGTATCTTTGGGTGGGGAGGGGGTGGAATATAGAAGAGGAGGGCATACCTTGTTCTAAAATAGGCTTCAGATAAGTAGCATGTACCTGAGAGCAAAGGGTCAGACTGAAGAAAGCCTGTTAGCAAAGCAGGAACCTTTTGTGTGTGTGTGTGTGATAAAAATTCTCTTTAACATCTGGTAAAATAGGGCAAAAAAATTAAAAAAAAAAGGCAGAGGGAGGGAAGGAAAAAAAATCACTCAGAACACAGCACTGCAGGAGCCAAGGAGTTAACAATAAGCCCTCTACCAGGCTGTCTTCATTTAAAAGTGCAAGGATATGTTTGAGACCATAAATAAGAAATGGAAAGGAAAACCTTTTGCAAACTTCTGAGGGAGAAATGTCTCTACTTTTGTCCTTGATCCCATCTCCTATAATTCTACAGCTTTAATCATTCCCTTCCTTTCTGTTCTTTAGTCTCTTTATTGCCTCCCAGCCCTCCTATCCTCAAATCTCACTGGACTCTGCCATATCCTTAAACTCTCCTTCCATGTGTCCCATTAAGACAGTGGGAATTTCCTATGGAAAAACTCTATGCACTTCCATTCTTAGTTACTTGAGCTTTTACCTTCCTACTGATCAGGAAACTGCTCCTGCTGAGTCCTAGGTGATATCTTAATTGCTCTCAGCCCTCCTTTTTAGCTCGGTCTGTACCATTCCCTACTAACCCCTCTCTCCTCTCTATATTTTTGCAGTAATCACCTCTTTGTGATTATCTTTTTTTGGTTTTGCTGGATCACCTTGGCTTGCTTTATGTATGCATGTACACTGGGGTTCTTGCCTAAGTCCCTGCTCTCCTATCTCATGATAGTTGGTTTTACAAAGTACTTCATAAACGTTACATCCTCGTAACAGGGGGAAACCTAGGTGCTGTTTTGAAATGACCAAAATAAAATATATTGGGTTACAAAAGAAACCAATCATAATTAAATTTCAGTTAGATTGAACTATATAAAGCATATTTTTTTAAGTTCATGGACTATTTTTCACTTAAGTCTTCTTTACAAAACAACTAATATGGAAATGTTTTGCATAACTGTACGTATAACTTAAATTTGATTGCTTGACCTCTCAGGGACAGAGGAAGGGAAGGATAGAATTTGGAATTCAAAGATCATTTTTAAAAATTTTTTTAAAAAAGGAAAAAAATTAATGGATCCCATATTAGGAATCTTTCCTAACTTCTTTCTATTTAAAAGAATCATTGTCCTTTCATCCTTCAATCTTCAATTCAGTCTTTCTTGATACTTTTCCTAGTACTCCCACATTGATAATTACCAAATCTTGTCAATTCTCACATCTGTCCCCTTTACTTACTTGCAAAACCTCCCTATATTGTATCAGGCTCACTCCTTTCACTTGAACTACTCCAATAATTATCTCTTTGACTTCAGTCTTTCCTGTCACCAAAATATCTTCTGCATAGCTGTCAATCAATTGCCAAATTCATAACAGCATAGGCCTTACCATGGCAATTTCCTAATCAAAAAGCTTCTGTTTCCTCTATGATGAAAAACTAACTCCTCATTTTCCATTTAAACCCATTCTTAATCTGGTTTAACCTTTCTTTCCATACTTCACTTTACCCTCATTACACATTTTTGCAACATTCAACTCATAAATAACATTTTCAGGCAGGAGACACAGGAGCAGGTTCACCCTTGATCTGGGCAGACAGCAAGACAGCATCATGGATATAAGGGGTTAATTTCTTCATTCTTAAAGGTGGTTACTGATAATGGAAGCACCAACTCCTACAGCATCCATAAGTTTTGATGGGGGCCAATCAGAACAGGCACAGCACTTACATTCCCTACTTACTGACCAGTGTTCACTTAATTTATGGAGGAGCACACAAAGAAGGCAATTTGCCAGTAATAGCCTCACAAGTTTACATTAACTTACATAACTTTATGATTATAATATGATGTGCAAGTGTGGTGAGATTTTTTGCAAGACTTGAGCCAGGGAACTAGTAAATTATTTATGGTCGTGGATCCTGGGAATTAGTATCATAAAAAGAAAATAAATTCACCTTATATGCAAACATTAACAAAAACATCATTTTCCATCTTTTGTATCCATGCCTTTGCATGTGTCTGATGTTCCCCATATCTAGGGTACTCTCCTTTCTTACCTCTATTTCTTGAATTTTTTGTTGTTGTTGAGTTGAGTCTGATTCTTTGTCTCTACATTTGAGGTTTTCTTGGCAAAGATCCTTGAGTGGTTTGGCATTTCCTTCTCCAGCTCATTTTACAGAAAAGGAAACTGAGGCAAAGTGGGTTAAGTGACTTGCCCAGGGTGACACAGTAAATGGTTGAGGCTAGATTTGAACTCATGATGATGAATCTTCCTGATTTCAGGCTAAACACTCTGTCCACTGTGCCACCTAGCAGTCTCCTTAAAATTTTTAATTCCACTTAAGAACCAACTCACATGCCATCTCCTACATGAAGACCTTTTTGGATATCTGTTTCTCTCTTGAGTTGATAGTGCTCCCCACCCTCCATTTCTCCCCCCTGCCATCCCACCAAAAAAATTATGTATTCATTATGTATTATCTTAATATATGTTTTCCCAGCAGATTATATGTTCCATGAGGATAGGGATGATTTTCACACTTGCTTTCATTCTCTCAGCTCCAAGCATAGCACTTGCCATAGAGTAGGCATTTGATAAAGGAACGTTAAAGGGAAATCATACTGGTAACTGAAATATCCATTGCTGGGGAGGAGCCAAGATGGTAGAGTAAAAGCAGATATTTGCTAGAGTTCTCCTTCCAAACCCAATCAAATATCTGCAAAAAAATGGCTTTAAATAAGTTCTGGAGTCATAGAACCCACAGAATGAAAGAGTGAGGCAAATCTCCAGCCCAAGATAGCCTGGAAGGTTGATGGGAAATGTCTATAATGCTGGGCTGGGAGGAGAACAAAGTCCAGTGTGGGCTCCAGTGCACCAGCACTGATGGGACCTGAGAAGGCTTTGGGAGACAGAATGTCTGGTACCTGTAGTGGTTTCCAGACTCCACAACCCCAAAACACTGAGGACAAATTGGAAGGTCAGTGGAAAAAAAGATCTCTCAGACCTGTGTGAAAGAGTAGAGTGGTCCAATCCCTACCTCCAGGACAGCAGAGGGGGTAGAGGAGCCTGTGGCAGCCAAAGCAGGGGCAGAAGCTGTTTCTGGAGCTCTAGGCCCACAGATTGTTGGGGGCATCAAGAAGCTGACAGTAAACCCCCCACCCTCACTGGAAGCAGAGAACTACTTTGACAACTTAAAATTCAGGTAATTTGGCTAGGGAGATGAGCAAAAACAGGGGCAAAAAACCAGACTATAGGATCTTACTTTGGTGACAAGGAAGATCAAAACATACGATCAGAAGAAGACAACAAAGTAAAAATTCCTACATCCAAAGCCTCCAAGAACAATAAGAATTAGTCTCAAGCCATGGAAGAGCTCAAAAAGGATTTTGAAAATCAAATAAGAGAAGTAGAGGAAAAATTGGGAAGAGAAATGAGAGTGATGCAACAAAATCATGAAAAATGAGTCAACTGCTTGCTAAAGAGGACTCAAAAATGCTGAAGAAAATAACACCTTAAAAATTAGACTACCTCAAATGGCAAAAGTAGTCCAAAAAGACAATAAGGAAAGTAAAGTCTTAAAAAGCAAAATTGGCCAAATGGAAAGGGAGGTGCAAAAGCTGACTGTAAAAAATAATTCCTTTAAAACTAGAATGGAGCAGATGGAAGCTAATGACTTTATGAAAAATCAAGAAACTATAAAACAAAACCAAAATAATGAAAAAATAGCAGACAACGTGAAATATCTCATTGGAAAGGCAACTGATCTGGAAAATAGATCCAGGAGAAACAATTTAAAAATTAGTGGATTACCTGAAAGCCGTGATCAAAAAGAGAGCCCAGACATCATCTTTCAAGAAATTATCAAGGAAAACTTCCCTGATATTCTACAGCCAGAGGGCAAAATAGATACTGAAAGAATCCATTGATTGGTTCCTGAAAGAGATCTCAAAAGGAAAACTCCTAGGAATATTGTAGCCAAATTCCAGTCCTCCCAGATCATGGAAAAAATATTACAAAGCATCCAGAAAGAAACAATTTGAGTATTGTGGAAACACAATCAGGATAACACAAGATCTAGCAACTTCTACATTAAGGGATCGAAGGGCTTGAAATATGATATTCCAGGGGTCAAAGGAACTAGGATTAAAACCAAAAATCACCTATCCAGAAAAACTGAGTATACTCCTTCAGGGGGGAAAGTGGTCATTCAATGAAATGGAGGACTTGCAAACATTCTTGATGAAAAGACCAGAGCTAAATAGAAAATTTGATTTTAAAATACAAATATAGAAAGAAGCATGAAAAGGTAAACAGGAAAGAGAAATCATAAGGGACTTACTAAAGTTGAACTGTTTACAAGATCATATTTCTAACTCTTGAGACTTTTCTCAGTATTAGGGCAGTTGTGGGAATTTTATATACAAATATACATATATATGTATATATGTATATATATATATGTGTGTGTGTGTGTGTGTGTGTGTGTGTGTGTGTGTGTGTGTGTGTGTAGAGAGAGAGAGACAGAGACAGACAGAGGACACAGGGTAAGTTGAATATGAAGGGATGATATCTAAAAAAGTAAAATTAAGGGGTGAGAGGAATATATTGGAAGGAGAAAGGGAGAAATAGAATAGGGGTAAATTATCTCTTACATAAAAGAGGCAAGAAAAAGCTTTTTCAGTGAAGCAGAAGAGGGGGAGGTGAGAGGGAAAGAGTGAACCTTACTCTCATTGAATTTGCACACTTACTTTGGTATGAAAATTTATCTTACACTACAGGAAAGCAAGGAGGAAGGGAATAAGGGGGGATATGATAGAAGGGAGGGCAAATGAAAGGAGGGGTAATAAAAAATAAAAACTTCTGAGGAGAGACAGGGTCAAAAGAAAGAATAGAAAAAATGAGGGTCAGGATAAGATGAAGGGAAAATATAGTTAGTCTTTCACAACATGACTGCTATGGAATTGTTTTCACCTGTATAACCTATATTGAGTTGTTTGCCTTCTCAAGGGGGCAGGTGGGGAGAGAGGAAGGGAGAGAAGTTATAACTCAAAGTTTTAAAAAATAATGTTAAAAATTGTTTTCACCTGTAGGAAATAAGACATACAGGCAACTGGGTAAAGAAATCTATCTTGCCCTACAAGAAAATAGAGGGGAAAGGGATGAGAGAAGGGAGAGGTATAATAGAAGGGAGGGCAGATTGGGGAAAGGGGTAATCAGAAAGCATGCTGAAACCTGACTCTCTTTAGCTAACACTACATTCTCACCCCAAGCACTATTGATCCACTTCTTATGACCCTGATAAAACAGGAATAATCATATTCCTTGCTTCTAGTTGCCACTTACAAATTCTCTATCACTCTGTAATCTCATCATGAGGCTTATGACATCACCTTATTCAGATCTGATGGCTGTGGTACTATGAGCTTCCAGATTCTTCTTTTTTTTTTTTTTTTTAAGTTCGTTACTTAGCTTCCCTTCCATCCCAGACCCTGCCCTCTGTTCCAAACAAAGGCAATTATTTTCAGGAACTCTGTGCTTAGACCTAAGAAATAAATCATTCTTGAGGTTTCATTATAAGTGTAGAAGTCTATCTCTTTTTATTAAAAAGTCAAAGGATAACTTACAGAAAATGGAAAGTTATTTTTCATTGGTTGCATTGGTCTATCTAAATGGGTTATCTTAGCTACCTATTGCTGAGGCAAATAAAAGAGGTATTTAAATTACAACTAGACTTGTTATAGTTTTAGGCTGCAGCTCAAATCCAACATATCAGTACCTGATTTAATAGAAGAGGAAAAATTAATTTCCAGAAACTTTGCATTTCGTGATATTCTCTTTATCCAATGACATGAATTCCTAGGAAACTCAATTAGCCATCACTTGACTGCATTTATCTTAGTACCAGATAGCATTACCACTGGGGAATAGTTTTCTGAACCTGTCAATTTCCTTACCCTGAGCAAGAGACTCTGCCTTCCTGGCCTGCTTTGCTTGGTTATTGAAGTAGAATGAGTGGTACAGTAACTTATTTGGGCAGAGATTCTTTTAACCTGATGTAAACTTAATAGAATTTGTGCTTTTGGTTAAGAAGGAAGACAAAAAAGCATTAGGTTATTACTACAGTGGCATTTACCATTGCTTCGAGTTTTTAAAATATATTTAATTATTTGATAAAGCAATAATATTCAAGTTTAGATACCTAACCTTAGGTATCATTATTTCAAAATGCTTTGGATATTAATCTCACAGGAATATTATTTTCTACTGTTAGGTAAGACTATTTCCTCACTCCCTTAATTAAAGAGTCCAATCTGTTTCAGATACTCAGAACTCTACAGAGTTCATGGGATTTACATAATTAAGGAAAAGAAGACAGATATGGCTCTTTCACTGACTTGGAATATATGTGCCTCTTTCCATGACTGAGAGGAAATTCATCCAAATGCTGATTACAGAATGAAGTATTCTTCTCTTACAGATCAAACCATTTTATGTTGGGCCCCTGTTATTATTTCCAACATAAATCCTTTGTTCCAGCCATGCTAGTCTCATCACTAGCTATTGCCTTAAATTCTACTCTTTTCCTTTTCCTCCTTCTCTCTTTTGCCACCACACTCAACTTCAAAGAGCATTGGATTTTGAAGTCCAGCTAAAATTTCAGATTTAGTGCTTAATATCTATATAGCTTTGGGTAAGTCGCTGGGCTTCATTTTCCTCCTATGTAAAAATGAATGTTGAACTTGTTCTCTAAGGATCACCTAGTTTTAAATTGTGCAGTCTTCTAGTCTGTCACCCCTGTAGAAAAATGTCTTTGCCATAGCAGATAATAGCTATAGTCAACTTTTGCTGCTTTTCAGGATGTGTGCCAACATGACTGCTTTAAGCAGAGTCATAACTATGGTTAAGGGACAGTGTCTTTGCTCCAAGGTGTCAGCATCTGGGGGGAGGGGTATTTCCTCCCTGTGGCAATCCCCTGTCCTCATGATCATCTACTGATCCTGATCGTATGCCAAGATAAAGGATGACTAGCTGGGGAAACGCTTAGAGAAAGCTGAAGAATGCACAGAAAAGAGAGAGATGATAAAGGCAAATACCACTTATTAAGTCCCTAATATGTATTTACTTTAAAAAAACACTAAGACAAGGCTGGAGGTTCTTGGAAAGCAAAGAAAGGAGATAAATGATAAAGGCAGTCAGCTGGGTCTGTTAAGCATCTACTGTGTGCTAGCCATGCCGTAAATAATGGAGAGACACTAAAGCTGAAATAACAGTTGGACCAATCTAGCCTTGGCTTGATAGCAACATGTTGAACTGTTTCTAATCAAATGCAGAAGAATAATATAGTGCTTGGCACATAGTTTGGTACCTAACAAATGTTTATTGAATTGAATTTATACTGATGGACGATAGATGCATTAATGATCACCAAGCTGACACTAGATTGGAGATTTTCTTATAGTTTATGGAGTACATGACTCAGGAGCTCAGATTTCTTCTGAATCTTTGCACTCCAATCACTGACAGCTTAGTGACACCTGTGCCACCAGACCTAAGAAAATAAAATAGATTCTAGTTATGCCATTTTTATGTTTAAGTTCTGTATTCTCTTGGACAAATCACTTACTGCTTCTCAGCTTTTCTTACACAGAGGCAGATAGATGGTGCAGTGGATAGAGTGCCAGTCTCAAACACTTACTAGCTTTGTTAGCCTGGGCAAGTCACTTAACTTCTATGTGCCTCAGATTCCTCATCTACCTCCCAGGCTTGCTATGAGGATAAAATGAGATAACACTTTTTAAAGTACCTTGAAAACCTTAATCACTATATAAATGTCATTATTATTATTATTTGTAATATGAGAAGTGGACAAGATGAGATCACATCCAGTGGTAACCTTCTATAGTTCATTATGACCGCTGAAAACAAGCACAACTTCCTTATTCATTTCCGTATTGTACACAGCTCTCCCTTTTCCCCAGAATTGATCCCTATGGAACACATATTAATCATCATCTAGGTTCCCCATGTGTTTCTTGGTTATATTTGTCATATACAAAGCCAAAGGAAATGGAATTGATGTATTTGTTCCAAACTAAATTATCTGAATACTATACCTAGTCTAGAGATTAAGCACTAGATTAGTTTACTTTCAAACAAATCCTGTCAGTAATGAGCAGCTTTCTCAATCTGAAATGGCTAGAAAGGTAGATAGCACAGGAATGGAATTCAAAATTATTCCTATCTAGAGACATGCCCCATCTATTTACATGTCAGGGCTGTAATGCTCCAGGAACCTTGAATAATGAGTTTATAATAGAGTACAATTGCTAAACAGGAAGGAAAAAAGGAAGGAAGGAAGGGAGGAAGGGGGAAGGAAAAGTCTGGACCTAAACTGGACATCAGAAAAACAGTGGCAAGCTATAACTAGTAGTGTCTAATGCTATATATATGACATGACAACATTCATACCTGAAAAATCAAGGAACATTAGCCTTCCACATTTCTTACATCAAAATGGGTTGGCCCATAAGTGTTGGAAAGTATTTCTAAGGTCTTGGGGTTCAGTTATGAGTTTCAAGGGGACTAAAATCACAGAAGCTTTCAGTTACAAACAGGCCTAGGACTTTTGCTTGTGATATTCCCATGAATGAGTTCAGACTGAGATCTTAGTATTAAGGTCACCAGGGCCACAGCAGGATTGGGAGATTGGAAATGTATCAGGGCACAATAGAAATAACTCAGTCAGAAGACCTGTCTATCTTTGCTGCTTTCTAGTTGCATAACCTTTGGCCAATCACTTTACCTTCAGGGCCTCTGTAAAATGAAAATCACAATCCTTGATGTAGGACTTCTTAAGACAAGGAGCTTTATCATTTGTAAAGCATTATATAAATGGAAGCTGTTATAATTATAGACAATGTCAATAATTAGTGCTTAAATAAGAAGTCAACATTGACTGCTAATCAGTCAAAAAGGTCATTAGCTTCTCTACAGCCCATAGACAGAACATGAAGGTAGAGAAGACCATAGATTTATTATGTCTTGGGATTAAAATTTTAGGCCTTAAACTGTTCTTTATAATATTGCCATGGAACTATGCCAAAAAGGATGTGAGATCCAAGTAAGACTTCACTGTGACAACTCTGGTTGCTCTATGATAAGAGTTTCAAAGAAATCAGGTCTGCTGGGATATACTGTAAGTTTCTTGCAGTTTTAGGTACAGAGTACAACAAATGAATGGACAATCATAATCCTGCGTCACAAGTTCTGTGACTGCTACAAACTTGACAAATTCTTCTGACCTTTTCCCTGTTCTTTCAGGCTTCCATGTGGTAAATGTCCTAATGATGAGGGCTGGAAAGGGTGTGTGAGACCCCCACAGAGATCAGGGTACCAGAGACAGGTCATCTGGAGAAAAATTCACGAATGCAAGCATTGTTGAAGTCAAGGTAAAGTTTTATTGTGTTTTTCAGCAGACAAGAGTTCTTAGGGAACCTGCAACCTTAAAGGGGTACAGGGAAAGTTTATATAGGATATTCTGTGGTATCACTTGTGCCAAATATGTCAACTGGGTGTTTTGGGGTGGGATTAGGGAGTGGTTAAGGAGTGGTCAGTTCTTAAAGGAACATGCACTTTTGGTATCTACTGCAGAGGTATTTTACCCAAAATTCATCTGGAAATAACCCAAGGTAGGGCTACCTGGAGGTGTGGTTTTGGCCTGAAACATCACTAAGTCAACCAACGGTCAGGGCTGACCAGGAAAAACCAGGCTTCTCTCGTCAATGTCTTCTTGGACAAGATTAATGTAAGGGAGTATAGGTATGTCTGAGTCTAGAATACATATGATTGGTCAGTGAGTAGCAAATGTCGTTATGACCCAGTACACAGCCAGTTCAGTACACAGCTGGTTCTAACTAATGAGTTCTGTAGGTGCAGTTGGCTACTGTAGCAGAAAGGGAGATAACGGTTGTTGCTAGGGCAGGCTGTGTCCTCAGGCTGGGGAGAAACTGCCTGAGATAGTATTTTGAGGCTAGGGAGAAATGTGATTTTTAAAGAGAAATGTAATTTTAGAATTGGGGCCCAATTACATGCACCCAAGCGCCCCATCACTAAGAAAGACGGATTTTGGAATACTGATGATGAAATTCCAGTCAGGTTTTCTGGAATGATGATAGAGTTTTGTTTAACAAATAAATGATTGCTAAACTAAAATTGTGGAGAAATTATGCCTGTATCATTAGAATAGCTTCCTGTGATGAAAACAAAAAAAACTCAAAAAATATGGGTGTTGTAGGTACCTTCATGGATTTGTAATTTCACGTATTAATTGTTTGAGATGGTAGGAGTAGTACCTTGAACTGATTGAGTTATGAAAGTGTTTATCTTGAGGATGGTCTGTTTGCATGTTTCCATTCTGAAACTGGGAAGGTAAGATTACCAAATGCCCATAAAATAATTTTTCTTCTTGCCTTTGGGCATACAAGGAGAACTGATTATTTTGTCATAGTGTAGTGTAGTGTATGTCTGGGAGGAAGAATATAGTACAGTTTTTTAAAATTAATTTATTTATTTTAAGTTTTCAACATTCCTTTCCACAAAATTTTGAGTTCCAAATTTTCTCCCCTTCTCTCCCCTCCCCCACCCCAAAATGCCAAGCATTCTAATTACCCCTACAACCAATCTGCCTTCCCTTTTAACATTCCTCCCTTCCCTTATCCCCTCTTTTGTCCTGTAGGGCAAGATAAATTTCTATACCTCATAACCTGTATTTCTTATTTCCCAGTTGTATGCAAGAACAATACTCAACAGGTATTCCTAAAACTTTGAGTTCCAACTTCTCTTCTTTCCTCCCTCCCCACCCATCCCCACTGGGAAGCCAAGCAATTCAACATAGGCTATGTATGTGTAGTTTTCCAAATGACTTCCATAATAGTCATGTTGTGTAAGAGTAACTGTATTTCCCTCTATCCTATCCTGGCCCCCATTTCTTGTATTCTCTCTTTTGACCTTGTCCCTCCCCAAGAGTGTTGACTTCTAATTGCTCCCTCCTCCCATTTGTTCTCCCTTCCATCATCCCCCCACTTTGCTTCTCCCCCACTTTCCTGTATTGTAAGATAGGTTTTCATACCAAAATGAGTGTGCATTTTATTCATTCCTTGAACCAAATGTGATGAGAGTAATCATCACGTTTTCCCTCTTACCACCCTTCTTTTTCCCTCCATTGAAAAGTTTTTTGCTTGCTTCTTTTATGAGAGATAATTTGCCCCATTCCATTTCTCCCTTAGTCGTCCCCATATATTGGTCTCTCACCCCTTAATTTCATTTTCCTATTCAACTCACCCTGTGCTCTCTATCTATATCTGTCTGTGCTTGTGTGTGTGTGTGTGTGTGTGTGTGTGTGTGTGTGTGTGTGTAATCCCACCAGCTACCCAGATACTGAAAAAAGTTTCAAGAGTTATAAATATTCTCTTTCCATGTAGGAATGTAAACAGTTCAATTTTAGTAAGTCCCTTATGATTTCTCTTTCCTGTTTACCTTTTCATGCTTCTCTTGATTCTTATGTTTGAAAGTCAAATTTTCTTTTCAGCTCTGGTCTTTTCATCAAGAATGCTTGAAAGTCCTCTGTTTCATTGAAAGACCACTTTTTCCCCTGAAGTATTATACTCAGTTTTGCTGGGTAGGTGATTCTTGGTTTTAGTCCTAGTTCCTTTGACTTCTGGAATATCATATTCCATGCCCTTCAGTCCTTTAATGTAGAAGCTGCTAGATCTTGTGTTATCCTAATTGCATTTCCACAGTACT
The DNA here is from genome assembly GCF_028372415.1 of Notamacropus eugenii. NCBI lineage: Eukaryota > Metazoa > Chordata > Mammalia > Diprotodontia > Macropodidae > Notamacropus > Notamacropus eugenii. The sequence continues at coordinate 397,699,788 of NC_092873.1, read as the reverse complement.
CAAAATGTTTCTTTCTAGCTACTTGCAATATTTTCTCCTTGACCAGGGAACTCTGGAATTTGGCCACAGTGTTCCTAGGAGTTTCTCTTTTTGGATCTCTTTCAGTAGGTGACTGGTGGATCCTTTCAATATTTATTTTGCCCTCTGGTTCTAGAATATCAAGGCAGTGTTCTTTGATAATTTCATGAAAGATGATGTCTAGGCTCTTTTTTTGATCATGGCTTTCAGGTAGTCCCATAATTTTTAAATTGTCTCTCCTGGATCTATTTTCCAGGTCAGTTGTTTTTCCAATGAGATATTTCACATTCTCTTCCATTTTTTCATTCTTTTGTTTTTGTTTTGTGATTTCTTGGTTTCTCATAAAGTCATTAGCCTCCATCTGTTCCATTCTAATTTTTAGAGAACTATTTTCTTCAGTGAGCTTTTGACCCTCCTTTTCCATTTGGCTAAGTTTGCTTTTTAAAGCATTCTTCTCCTCATTGGCTTTTTGAACCTCTTTTGCCAATTGAGTTAGCCTATTTTTCAAGGTGTTATTTTCTTCAGCATTTTTTTGGGTCTCCTTTAGCAGGTAGTTGACTCGCTTTTCATGATTTTCTTGCATCTCTCTCATTTCTCTCCCCAGTTTTTCCTCCACTTCTCTTACTTGATTTCCAAAATCCTTTTTGAGCTCTTCCATGGCCTGAGACCACTGTATGCTTATTTTGGATGTTTGGGATACAGAAACCTTGACTTTTATGTCTTTCCCTGATGGGGTAAGCATTGTTCTTCCTCATCAGAAAGGATGGGAGAATATATCTGTTCACCAAGAAAGTAACCTTCTGTAGTCTTATTTTTTCCCCCTTTTTTGGGCATTTTCCCAACCAGTTACTTGACTTTTGGTTGCTTTGTCAAGAGGAGGGTATACTCTGGGGATCTGTAAGATCTTAGTTCCTCCAACGTGGCACAAACGTCTACACTGGTCTGGGAGCAACAGAGAAACTTTTGTGCCCAGAATCTGTGAGTAGTAGAGTTTCCTCTCCACAGCCACCTGGCCTCCAGTTCCACCAAGCCAGCCCTGGGGGCTGAGGGGTTTTACGATCCAACAATGGATGTGGGCTGCTGTGGGAGCTGCTGCCACCTGATGAACTTCTGCCACCACCACCTGAGGCCACAGGTATGGGAAGCCCTCCCCAGTCCCGCCCCTCTCCTTTCTTGGCCAGCTGAAAAAACTCTCACTGATCTTTGATACCTATGGGTTAAGGGATCTGGAAACTGTCACTACTGTTGCTGGGGATTCTGCCCCTGAGGCCTGCTCAGTTCCTCCTCCTGGCGCAGCTGGTCCTGGCTCTGTGTCTGGTGAGACAGACCTTTCCTGTTGGCCTTTCAGGTCACCCTGGCTGGAAATCTCCTCCACTCTGTTGTTCTGTGGCTTCTGTTGCTCTAGAATTTGTTGAGAGTCTTTCTTTACAGGTATTTTATGGGCTGTGGGGGAAGAGCCATCTTGGCTGCACCCCCCTACAGTATAATTTAATTGAAGCATGAAGCACATGAAACAGTGATATGAGATAAATCTGGAATGGTAGAGGCCCTGAATGTCACATAAAAGAGTTAAAAATTTGTTCAAAACGATAGTATAAAAATCCATGGTAACAGCAGTACCTTATTTCCACCCCATTCGCTTTTCTCCAATGTTTGTTATCTGTGAACAAATCAGTGTAGAGAGGACTGCACATTTATTATGTCTTAGGGTTAAAATTCCAGGCTTTAAACTGTCCTTTATAATATTGCTATAGAACTATGCTGAAAAGGGGAAGATCAAGTAAGACTTCCTTGTCGGGACTCTGGCTGCCTGGCTGGATTTTCCTGCATGTCTGTGTATTTCACAGACAATGTGCAGTCACAGAATGCAGATTAACTTTTAAAAAAGGAATTCCTTATAATTCTTTGTGGAAAAGAAATCTGACTCCAAATACAAAGCTGAAACCTTTGGCTAAATGGAATACATACTTCCTTCTCCTCAGGAAAGTGATTCACTTTCATGGATATTTACCCCATGTCCTCGTAGCTCAGCTGTTTCAGGCAGAAAGAGAATGGAATGCAAACAGATCAATGCTTTTACCAGTAAGCAACCAATGGCTATACCCTGGACAACTCTTACAAACTCCTACAAATTCCTTGAGGGCTGCATCAATTTTCTCTATATACTTCTATTTAGATACTGGGCAGAGTAAGTGGTCTGCAAACACTGGACACGAAATGACTCAGACTCTATTATATCACTAGGTATAGGAAGAGCACACAAATGAGTATTTGCCAGGACAGTGTTTCAGGAAGCAAAATGACTTTTCTATGGTCCCTTGAAGCTAATGGAGATAGGGCTGACCTTTGGCCAATGGAATGAATATGCTTATGGAGACAAACTCTATTGCTTTGAATTATATTTCTAAGATCTTTAATTCTCTCCTTTCTACTATTTCTGCTTGTCCTTACTTACTAGTCTGCTTGCCTTACTTGTCTTACTGTCCTAGGCAGTTCCTAGGACAAGGGAATGAGCTCCCAATATTCCCGGTTGCTGAGATAACAAGAAAAGGAAAGAGGCAGAACTCTCTTCAAAACAAATCAGTTAATTGTCCAGTTAAAGGGAAGCCAGTCACATTTAAATGCTGGGGGTCAACTCATTCTGCACTTACTGTGTGGACAAGTTGAACATAATCTTTTGGAGTGGGTAGATACAGACAAGGAAAATACATTGATTTAGTACCTGAATGACTCAATGTACTTATTTGAGAAGCTAATCACATTGACATTTGCAGCTACATAGTTCAGTGGATAGGATACAGAGCATGGAGTTGGGAAGACTCATCTTCCTAAGTTCAAATCTGGCCTCAGACACTAACTAGCTACGTGACCCTAGGTAAGTCACTTAACCCTGTTTACCTCAATTTCCTCTTCTGCAAAATGAGCTGGAAAAGGAAATGGTAAACTCCTGTAGTATCTTTGCTAAGAAAATCCCAAATGGGGTCATGAAGAGTCAGCTGAAATGAGTGAACAACACTAGTTGAAGAACAAAATCTGCTTCTCATTAGAACACCTACCCCCACTCTCTAGCTCCTTTCTTTTTTTTATTATGGATTTCTTTTATCCAGGATTTTAGTATATGTTATTTTCAATATCTGTAACCCCTTTTAATTTCTCCATGAGCTTCCAAAATATAAATGAAGGAGTGAAGATAGTGAATGAATCTGGGATTTAATTGAAAGAGGATGATGAACTTTTATTAGTGCAAGTTAGCACCTTCTCTGTACTTATGAGAGCACAGAGAGGTTAATTGATTAACCTCTCTGTGAGAGGTTCACAGAGCCAGTATGTGTCAGTAGCAGGACATGAACTCAAGGTTCCCTAACCTCTAGAACATCGCTCTGACCACTATTTCAGGCTGCCTCTCTCTTCCCAAAGTAAAAAAAAAAAAGTAAGGATTTCATTTAATAGTAAAATTTAATCAAAATATGACACATCTCAGTCAAGAATTGCTCTGTGGAAAGCTTCTTAGAATATATTGCGAGAAAATGACAAAAAGCAACAACAGTAATCTCATTGACATTCGAATAAATATCTACTTTCTGCTCACATTGCAATTGGCCCCATACAGAACGCAGAATTAGTTATTACCTATGCATGCCTGGTCACCTTATCTCAGGGGTAGACAGGGCTAGAGACAACAAAGGGAAGAAAACTGCAGACTACCAGCAGTGAAAGGGATTTGGGAAATTAATTTAATCTGTTGTTTTCCAATGAAAATAGCTAAAAGAAAAGAGCACGACTATAAAGAAACAAAGCCAGACTGATGACTGACTTTGAGGGAAAAGACTCCCTTTCCATCCGACCCTACCCCACCATCACCTCAATAACTCAGGAAAGTAGGGATATCAGGAAGAAATAAAGATGACTAGGTGAGAATGCATCTGGAACTCAACTGAGCACTCAGCCCTTCCAAGGATTACCAAAGGAGGTTATGGAAATTCCATTCCTGAAAATCTCTGGAGAAAGAACAGATCAGTATCTGTCTCAGATGTTGAAAATAGTCATTCATCTGATGGCAGAAGATCATCCTACTCAATCTGAGGTCCTGACTCAGTCCAGGACTGGGGGTGGAGGGGTGAGGAGCAGTAGTTTCCTCCTAGGCTGACTTCAACGTGTATTATGATTACATTTGCCTTGGGAAATGATGGGTCTAGATCAGGGACTTCATTAGCACAGAGAACTTCCGGTATAAAAACTCCCTTCACTGAGATATAGATCACAAACTCATTTGCAATTTATACCCAAAGACAGTTAATTGTCTAAGACTGCTTAGTGACTTTCCCAGGATCACACAACTCATGGAAAGCTCAAATGCCTTGAGCCACCTTGTCCCAGAAGGACCATCAATGACATCTAAATCCCCTTCCCCCTCGATTCTCCAGTCATTCCCCTATTCTCCCCATCATGTCAGAGGCAGGATCTGAACCTAGGACTACATGTCAGGAGTGATTTCATCCACTACACAGTTCTGCTTTTCGTTATTGTGAAAGAGCACTGTAATTCACCTGCCTTTGTCTTTCTCTCTTTTTTCTGAACTATCCTTGTAGTGTGAAACTGCAACTTCCATGGTTTAGTATCAGTGACTCTAATCACTTAAAACAGTTTTCCCCTTCTGGGATGGGTATTTTGAAATGAATCAACAGACATTTATTGAGTCATACTATATCCCAGGCACTGTACTAGGCACTGGGGATACAAAGACTGAACTGAAACAGGGAGTTCTTCTATCAATATGAAAATCAATATGTGCATATTACATATAATATGTACATAAATATGTATATACAGAATATATACAAAGTCAATACCAGGTGTTTATCTTCTAGAACATATTGAAAGTATTGGTGGGTGAGAGAAAGTTTCTTCCATCTTCAAGGACCACAAGCAAATTGATGGGGCCAGAGAAGGCTGATACTGTGCTGTAGACAGCAGCTGAGGATATTACAGTGAAAATACCGAAAAGACAATTTCATTTCAGTTCTTCTCCTTCTTCATTTGTCTCTTTCCATTCTCTTCAGATGCAGCAATTTCATAATTTACTGTGAAAATCTTTCCAAATAATTTTCAGCATGGCAGAAGAAAAAACCCTGTTCAGAAATGAAATCATATACTGTCACATTCTTCCCTTAATGAATACAATGGTTCCTTCATCTCTCCCTTTTAATTTTCTGTAGTAAATGCATTAGTGTTGCTGCGGCTTGTACAGTGTTAGAGGAGAGGGGACAGAGAAAAAGAAACCCTGAAAGCTCCCTCCCCTCCCCAACTTCTACATAATCAATCTTATTTTTTAAAACAAGTAGAATTTAAAAAAGAAGTCTACCACAGAGCAAGACTATCAATAACAGGTCAAAGTCCTTCCCCTTCAGACATTTACTGCAACCCCTCCCCGAAACATGACTCAGCACCAGTCCATAAGACTGATCCCTGGTCCATCTTCCACGCTTCATATTCCCAGTGCCTGGCCCCATTTGACCCAGCTAAAAACCCAGCCTGCTTCATGTATTTGGGAATATCTAATTCCTTCCTACACCCCAGCTAATTGCCCTGTGTCCTTCTTCTCTGACTACCCCTTCTTATTGTGAGGATCTACCCCCATAAAACTAGTTTGCTTCACTTTCTGACCATCCTTGTCTACCTGTGATTGGGAACAGCCTTTCTCCTCCCCCCATTGCCCATCATTGGCACTGTATCAGGAATCAACGGGGAGTGTCTTTTTGACACAACCTAACTGAGCACAGCCTGGCCTTTTCCTGGCAACTCTGAGACCTGCTTGAACCCCTCATCACCTGAAGACGACCAAAAACTTGGACTGGCCAAGTGGAGAGAATGATTTGAGTCACTCTGGACTGACATACCAACAACTCTCTGGAACACTCTATGCATTAACCCAAATTCCTCCTGCTGTGTGAGCAGTCACAAGACTAGATTAAGATTGTACAGACATTCTGAGTCAGGGGCACTTCCTTGCTTCATGCCTTTATAGGGCCCCTCACCTAAACCCAAAGAGAGCTCAGTTCTGACTGAAGCTCCAAATGCATGAGAAAAATGAAAGCACACATACAACCTTACTGTGTTTGTCTTTCTTAGACCAAACTCTGGAGGCTGACCCAACACAGAATGTCCACGCATGAGCCAGTTATCCTGACTCTCAGAAACAGTTCTCCAGTATGTTCCCATGAGTATCCCCCTCTTAGGTGATATGCCAAATCCCATGACATCTAGTTCCACATATCGCTGGGGTACGTTGTGGGTTGGCAACACTGCTCTGCACTTTTAATGCAAAGCATACGTTAAGCTTACATACAAGGCCCTCAGCTAAGGACTGAGGATTTTTAAAAACTGGACCTGGGCATTTCATTATTTCCAGTGAGGAACTTCTTCCAAAAGCAGAACTACCAACTCTTCTGCCACTTCCACTATTTGTTGTATGGAGCCCTAAGTGGTTAAAGTGACTTGGCAGGTGTCACTCAAACAGTATGTGCGTGAGGCCATACTTGAATACCATTTTTGGTGACTTAGTGGGGTGCTCTTATTACTCTCACAAAGAGAAGAAAATGAAACAATAGAAGTAGAGTGTATTAGCATTAACTTAACCTGCTTCATGCAGGCATACATGATAATAAATGTGTGTATGGAGAAGGAGGGAGGCAAATCCTACACCTACTTAACATCTGATCAGTTGTATTCTTAAATATGGTTCAAGGTGTTGAGGCTAGAGAATGTGTGGTTTTGATTTGTTTTGATCTCTTTATATCCCCAGGGTTTAACATAGTACTAATAAATGATTGTTAATTTGCTGATTTATTGACAGAAAAGTGAGAGTTCTTTGGACTCCTTACCCAGTCCTCCTTGATATTCATGCCTTCCCTCGGAGACTATCCACAATTTATCCTGGGTATACCGACTTTGTACCTAGAAGTTTGCATGTGTCCCCCATTAGACTGTGGGATCCTTGAGAACAAGGACTATTGTTTTGTATTTATTTTGGCCTTTCTTTGTGTCCTCATTGCTTAGCATAATGTCTGGCCCAGAGTAGGAACTTAATAAATCCTAGTTCACCAACTTAATCACCTACCAACCTATAGTGGAGCATAGTGAAAGCACAAGACTTGGAAAGAGAAAGATCTGAATTGAAATCCTGCCACTGACACTAATTTCATATGTAATTCTAGGTGTCACTTAACCTCTGAGTCTCATATTCTTATTTGAATTGAAATAAATATTGAAATTGAAATATTAAAAATTGAAATTGAAATAAAAACAATACTTACCTCCTAAGCATGTTGCGAAGGTGAAAGGAGAAAACAAATGCCAAGTGTTCCATGAACCTCAAAATGTTGGGTAATTATTAGATATTACTGTAATGTTATTAATTTAGGAGGAATGAGAAGATATAAGCCACATTGGGAACAAAGGTAGAATGAAGAGAGGTGCCAAAAATCTATTTGTGTTGGGGAAACTAATTACAGAAGGATTGAGAACGCAATTTATAAATAATTACAGAAAATGCATGTAGACTTTTGGGTTCAGATTCCTATGACATTAGGCAACTCCCCTCACCTGTCTGGACTCTTCTAGTTTGAAGGGACTTCAAAAATTATCTAATCCAACCCATATCTGAATTAGAAACCTTTCTACAACATTTCTAATAAGTGCACATTTGTTGTTTGCTCAAAGCCTATCAACTAATCAATCAATAAACCAACATTTATTAAGTGTTGAAGTTTGTTAAGTGTTACATAGCTCAACCAGGCACTATGCTGGGTAGACACTGGGGATACCAAGCAAAAATCTTCATTGTCCTTACTTTCTCCATTACTTTCTAATGGAGAAGACAGTATGTTAGGTATATAGAAGATATACACAAAGTAGGTACAAGATAAACTTAAAGAGAAAGGCATTGATAATTGGAGGCTGGGAAATACCTCCTTCAGGAGGTATCATTTAAGGTGAATCTTAAGCAAGTCAAAGATCCTAAAAGATGTAGATGAGGAAGGGAAGCATTTTAGGCATAGGAGACATTCGATGTAAAAACATGGAGACAGAGATGGGGTGTGCATAGTATGTGTGAGGAATAGCCATCAGGCCATTATGGTTAGATTCCCCTATGGAGGGGAATAATGTATAAGAAAAGTAGAAAGAAAGGAAGGGGCTGAAGGAGTTTATATTTTATCTTAGAAGTGATAGAGAACCACTAGAGTATATTTAATATGTGTGTGTATGTATATGTGTGTGTGTACATGTGTATCTATACATGTATGTGAGAGAGACAGAGACAGAGAAAGAGACAGACAGAGAGACACTGTCATATCTATGCTTTAGGAAAATCACTATGCCCCAAGGCAGCACATTTCTCTTTTGGATAGCTCTAATTCTTAGCAAGCTCCTTTATTTTTTTTTAACATCAAGCCCAAATTCACCTCTTTGCAGCTTCCATCCCAAGTCAACAAATGTTTAAGTGCTTACTAGGCACTTACTTAGGCACTGTGCTATGTACGGGGGATACAAAGAAAGGGAAGAAATATTTGTCCCTCTCAAGGAACTCATAGTACAACAGAGGAGACAAAATGCAAAAAATAAAAATGTACAAATAAGATATAGACATGTCTGTGTATATACATGCATATATGTGTGAATGTGTTTATGTATATAAATATCATATATATGTAATAGAGATAATCTCTAAGGGAAGGCAATAAGATTAAGGAGAATTGTGAAAAGTTTCTTGCAGAAGATGACATTTTATCTGAGACTTGACAAAAGCCAGGGAATCCAGGAGGTAAAGGGGCAGAGAGGAGAGTTCCAGACATGGGGGATAGCCAGTAAAAATGTTCAGATTCAAGATATAACAGTGTTTTATGTGATAAGCAGCAAACAAGTCAGTGTCATTGGATCACAGGGCATAAGTAGGAGAGTAAGGTGGAAGAAGACTGGAAAGATAGAAAGGAGTCAAGTTACAAAGGGCTTTAAAAGTCATAGTTGTTCCCTCTGGAGTCAGGCAGAGCAAACCTATTCCTTGTTTCATGGGATATGACCTTCCCTCCCTCATTCACCTGGTTGCCCTCTGTATAGCGATAGTTTTTTTGTACCCTTCTGAAAGAAGCAACCCTAATTGGAGTTTATCAAACACAGGGCAACCATTTGTCAGGTATGCAATAGATTCTTAATCATGTTATAGGCATCCAAAACAAAACACAATATTCAGATGTGGTCTGATCAGGACCAAGTAAAGTGGGACTTTCATATCCCTACTCCTTCTATCAAAGCCTTTTTTTTAATGGGGAAGAGAAAGGAATAAGGATTTATATAGCAACTACTATGTGCCAAGAATTCTGCTAAGCACTTTTAAAAATATTATCTCATTCGATACTTTAACAACCCTGCAAGGTAGATGCTTTATATTATCTACATTTCACAGTGGAAGAAACTGAGGCAAATAGATATTGAGGGACTTGTCCAGGATCACACAGCTAGTGTCTGAGGCTGAACTCAGGTATTCCTGACTCCAGGTCCAGCCCACTATCCATTGCACCACAAAGCCCTCTAATACAATCCAAGAAGACTGAAATAGCTTTTTGGATTCCACAACACCTTGCGTGTTGCTGGAGAGCACATTAAAACTCACAAATCCTTTTCAAATAAACTAGAACATCTGTTCTAATCATGTCTCCTTCTACTTGGCATTTGTGGCATTGATTTTTTAAACCCAAATGTAAGTATTTGTATTGAGCCCTGTATGTATGTATGAGTATATGTACAGTGTTCTTAACTGTGGAATTTACATAGAACCATTTATGACTTTCTAGCTGTGCACATGAGATAGTATTTAAAGTCAGAAGTATAGTACCCTCTAGTCCAAACCCTTCTAACTTTTCCACAAGGCAAAGCATACCTACAGCATATTTCTTGTCTGCCACCAAGACTAGTAACCTCCTCAAAAAGGAAAGAAGTTTCATCTGGCCCATTCTTGATGAAGCCAGACTATCTCTTTAAGATCACTGCTTCGATTTCAAGCTCCTTGACCTACAGTTTTTAGTCTCCATCCCTTTCCCTTTTTTGAAAGTTGCAGCAACATTTGCTTTTCTCCCCAATCCTGCGATACCTCTCCTGTTTTCTAAGATTTTTCAAAGATCACTAATACTAACGCATCTGCCAGTTCTTTAGTTCCCAAGGATGGGCAGCAATTTCTTGCCCAAATAGGTTTCTTCTGGAGGTATTATTTGTACCCACATGAATCACCAAAAGTGGGAAGTAACCATCTCATATCCCAGTGGGCTCAGGACAACTTCTATTCCTAACATTCTATGACTCATTTCTTAGAAGGACACATTCATTCAGCCTGTAGAACTGTAATTGGGTGGATGGAGAGGGCAGATCAGTAGTGTTATAAACACACCTAAATTGCCACTGATTCTTAGCTACAACATTTTCTAACCCAATTCCATGGATCAATATAAATCACTAACCAACACCTCCTCCTAGCTTAGTGGTACAGTGGATAGAGCAATGAGTCTGGAGTCAAAAAGCCTTGAGTTCACAATGCCTGGTGCATATTAGGCACTTAATAAATGCTTCCCTCCTTCCTTCTTTCTCAGTTAAACTGCTCATTAGAATTTCTTATCAAACGAGGAAGTGTCTATCACTTCTCATTTTAAAGTTAATTCCTTTGAAACAGAGAATGAAGCACAATTTCCTTTGCTCTGGAGGGAAGCTGAAGACTATATAGATACATAATTGGATAAGTTCACTGTATTGACTGATTTTGTTACAAGGAGAGCTTCGTGGTAGGGAGATAGTTCATAATGGACATGACAAAAAAGGTATCAATAAAACCTTCTGAAATTAAAAAAAAAACAAAAAAGTTATTCCCTCCAACCTGAAGATTCCCATTTGTACTAACTAGAATTTGAAAATCCATATACTCCTGGGATTGCTTTTCTGTTACCATCTGTTTGTTGTGTTGGAATTGATATGGAATCATTTCTGTGTATTGTTAGAGATTTATTTGTCACACACATCTGGTTGGGGGACTGGTCTTTGTAGGCTTTAGCTCAAGACTTAATTAGATTTGACAAATCTAAGGTTTCATGTTACCTTGATTCCTGGCTTGTGATGTAATAGAGCTGGCTGCTTCTACTGTTCCATATAGAACCCAAGGGTGGATTGGATGTTCATCATGATGGATAGAGCACCAACTGCCTTGGGATGCAATTAAGTTATAGTCTTCTTGAAAGCTGATTTCATGAAACAAAGTTGGTGACTTACTGAGGGCTTAATGTTGATTCATATTGGAAGAGAATGGTAACATGCTTTTGGATGCATAGCCTGGACATTGCTAAAAATGTGATACTTATCCAGCTTCCTCATATTTGCAGGAATATGCATTAAAGTGAAGGACATCAACTCTCCTGAGAGGCAGCAAGAGATAGCATTCCAGCTATAATTCCTATGTATATTTCATCTGTTCTTTTTGCTTTTAGATGAAAGCATATTGGAAATGGCTTTGACTTTTTGAACTTCAAAAGATCAGTATGGTGAGGCACCAGATTTCTGGGAGACAGAAATTTGCTCAAAGTCAGTTGGCGGAGTGATGTCTTGACCCAGACAATAGGGAGCCAATTTGTTCATTGTTTATACTGAATTCAGAAGTGAACTTGGTGGAGACAAATACTATATACAAACTACTTCAAGTTTAAGTCCACTCAGGAGCCAAAATAGTAGAGTTATAGGGAATACCACACCCAAACTCTCCTGCTACAAAACTTCCCCAGACAGACCTAGAAAATGCATTATACTGAATCCTAATGGGGAATTCCAGAAACAAAGTCACAGTGACTGATTTGCTGAGCTCAGATAAACAGAGGAAGACAGACCTAGAGAGGTCTTCAGAAACTGAGGAATAGTTAGGCCAGGAGTATTCCAGCACCCAGGGAGAGGCTGAACAAGAGGAGGTCCCAGATCCATACTGGGGTACCTCAGTGGGGACAAGTGCCAACTAACAGCTTTGTTGTCCACTACCTAGTTCTGAGTCATAGATACAGAATGGACTGAGAAAGTGACTTGTGCAAGTGGTAAGGAGAGGGTAGTAAGGGGTTTGGTGTTCTCAGGTAGGGAGTCCCTGGCACCTACTGAGTTAAAAGCAAGTAGCAGTAGTGTGGCTCAGATACCAGACACAAGCTATAACTCAGACCCTAAAGAGATTCTACCATTGATCTGTGTGCCTAATCATGAGTAGCCAAATGACCTATCATAAAAAGATTTAGACTAGGTCTACTGCACATTCACATTATCTAACCTGAACTGAATTGTCCTGCATCCTTCTTGCTGTATGGAAAAAAATTTATTTAGAAAGAAAAGACCTTCCCTAAATCTTTTCTATGTTCTTAATCACATTTTTCCTGGTATATGTATTTGTACATATGCAGTTTACTCCCAATCAAGTTAAGAGTAGGTCTGTGTCATATCTGTTTATAGCTCCTGTAGCATAGCTGGTAGAGAGATGGATTTAGCAAGAGATGAATGGGTTCAGACCTTGCCTCTGACACACACAGTCTGTGTTACTCTGAGTTGCTTAATCTCTCAGTGTCCCAGAAAATTCTCTAAGATTTGTAGCTATACATTGATGGTAGAGATTTCCTTCACAGGAAGCTTTCAATAGTGGTAAAATCACAGGTCCAGGCAAAAAAAAAAATGTATATGTATTTATGTTAAATACTTGTGATAAAAAAATATTATGTGATACAGTCTATTCTGGGCCAGGCCTGCTTCAGGTCAGTTCAGCAGTTTATTCTTGGTCCTGGAATATAATGGAAAACTCCTGAACCACAAAAAAATTCAATAAAAGTTAATTTACTTAAAGATGATAGTTTTTAAAAGGCATACAGGTAGATGTTGCTCCCTTTTGCCTCTACACTCACCACAGTCAGAGGAAGATTTTGACTCTCATGACAGCAGGAATTCTGCCAAATCTAAAGAAGATCAATTACCCATCAGCTGGGCTTTTTATGCCTCAGGTGACTGGGAAGCCACACCAGTGGCTCAACTTTGGACCAATTTAATCCTGAGATTGCACTCCTTCATCTCTTAAAGCCTACAGAATAGATTCTCCTTTAATCTAAACTAGAATATGACTAAACATATAGAATAATCAAACAGCCCCCAAGAGAAAATGTCATAATATTGAGCTGTAACAAGAAAAAACAATTCAGAATTGAAAAGGAATATCAGGAATCTACTTACCTATCCAACAAAGACCAAGAAGTTCAGTCTTGGTATTTGCTCAGTGGGAGGTGTCTGCTTGAAATCCAAGTGGAGATGTTGAACAAGAAGAGCAGTTTGCAAGAGAAAATAAAAATCCAAATAATAAGGTTGTGTTGGGAGGCATCTGCACTATACCAGGTTTTTAGCTTCTCTAAAGATGTGATCACCTTCCTGCTCTAAATTCTCATCAGGGAGCTTTTAAAACAATAGCTTTTATATTTTATTCGAGCGGATACACTAGAAGGCAAATGTACATCATTTGAATGTGAAATCACAGGAGTCCAGAAGAACAAGTTAGAGGCTTTCAATTCCAGGAGCCAATTATAATGAAAAGTAAATAGAAAGGTTCTTAAAACTTCCCTTATGTACCAAAGGAAAGAATGTGTGTGTGTTTATCCTTCGTTGCCAAAGAAGACCATGCCATCAGAGAAATGGTAACATGACTTGCACTTGACTTTGCTTTGAGTGGGAGAGGGCTGTGCAGGTCACCAGCCTTGCTTCTCCTTCAGAGCCATCTGAATCCAGTGACCATTCATTAGGATGACTGGAGATGACCCAGGATGAGGCAATTGAGGTTAAGTGAGTCTCAGGTTGCATGCAGTTTATTGGCATCTTTTTCTATGATTTAGAAACTCCTGTAATAATGATACCTATTAGGCACCTGGGCATTGTAGCAATTTTCCCCCCTTGATTGAAATCATTCATGGAAAAATACTGAGGAGATTTCAAAGCATTGTTCTTCCATGCACTTACAACCCAGTTCAGTATTTCAATTCCTTAAGAATTTATTAAGCATCTGCTTTGTACCAGACACTAGGCAAAGCTTTAGAGAAACAAAAAAAAAGAAAACAAAAGTAGATTGTCTTCAAGGAGTTTACAATCCATTGTGGAAAATAGAGCATATATGCAAATAATCAAATATAAGATTTTATTTATATATATATATATAGGAAGAGAGAGAGAGAGAGAGAGAGAGAGAGAGAGAGAGAGAGAGAGAGAGAGAGAGAGAGAGAGAGAGAGAGAGAGAGAGAATAGATATAAAATAAATTGGGCTGCACTAGCCACTGGAACAGTCAGGAAAGTCTGGAAGGACTGGCTGGCCTTGAGTTGAATTTTGAAGAGAGGAAGAGATTCTGAAAGGCAGGGGTAAGGATGAGGCATGATTGCCTTTGCAAAAGCATAGAAGTGGGAGGTAGAATATAACATTTAAGACAAATCAGATAGGCCAGTCAGGGAAAAAAAAAACAACATCGTGAGAGATGATTCATTTTGGACCCCTACTCAAAACTCTTATCAGTACTAGTTCAGTATGATTGCATAAGAGGTAATGATTATTAGCAATTACTTTACTGTACTCATCTAGTAATATATATTTAGTCTGCCATCGAACAATAGGTATAAGAAAAAATATATTAATCCGCATTTTATATAAATCACATAGGAACATCTAGTTAAAATAGGTTCTTTTCAAAGTGCCCATATAATAGGTCTCAAACTTTAATGTAACGTTCACTACTTGTTTACCAGTTCTGACGCTTACTTTTGTAACTGTGAGAATGCTAACAGATATCTCCATCCTGTTTTGCTCAAATTCCATGACCAGACCAAACATGGGTGGCATGGTATGGAAAGTCCCTCCAGTCTGTTTTCGGAAAGTATGTATGATTTGTACCATCTCACCTTGCTTAACATGAGGAGGGCCCCAACCATTTTATGATCAACTAGTCAATGGAGATATTCCCTGCTTTAGCCAACCTGTGACCTCCTGCTGATATACCATTTCTATCTGATGTGTAATTTTTGGCCCACAAAGCAAAATGATCAACCAATGGGATTCTGTACTTTGTGTAGCCTCTCTAGAATGTTCAAGTATTAAATCTTGTATCTAGCCCTATAAAAATAAGGCCCTGGAAGAAGGGGACATCTCAGATGATGAGGAAGGTCTGGGGTCCACATCATTAGAGGGAGCTAGGTCCCTTTAATAAAGTTGATTTGGAGTTCTGCCTCAGTTTCTCTTTTTGTCATTTGGGATGACTTTGTCCCCACAACATAGAATTCATGACGAGGAGTCACGAAAATTCAGCTTAGAGAGCCAGGATGGAGGTAGATTGTGAAGGGCTTTAAATGCCAGAGGAACCTGTATTTTATCCAAGAGTTCAAATCTGGCCCCATATACTTACTAGCTGTGTGATTCTGGGCAAGCCACTTATCCCTGTTTACCTCAGTTTCCTCATTTGTAAAATGAGCCAGAGAAGGAAATGGCAAACCACTCCAGTTTCTCTGCCAAGAAAACCCTAAATAGGGTTACAAAAAATTAGACATGATTGACAAACAACTAAACAACAAAAAAATCACTTAACCTCTCTCAATGTGTTATCTGAAAAATAAGGATTTCCCTTCTAGTTATAAATCTATAACTCTTTGGTTTTATGCAACCACATATTAGCTTCTACAATATACACTGATTGAGGGAAAGGATTTTTAAATTCTCCTCTCTGTCCTTAACACTTAGTATGGTGCCTGGCAAGTAGTAGGTGCTCAAATATGCTTTTTGATAGATTTGGTTGACTAATTAGAATCCCTGGTTTCCCTCTAAGGTCTGGTCAAATACCCCTCTTTTCATAAAACCTTTCTTTTTTTAAAAAAAGAAAAGGTCATTTTAAAATTGTATTTTCCTAAATTATTTCTAACCTTCTCATCCATTGAGAAGAAAACAAAAGCTTATTACAGATATGTATAGTTATGAAAAACTAATTTCTGCATTAGCCATATACCCCCCCCCCCACACACACACACACACAAAAGGACAAGAAAAAGATATGTTTCAACTGGCACTTTCCATCAGTTTTATATCTGGAGGTACATGGTATGTTTCATCAGGAGTCTTTTAGAATTGTGATTGGTCATTATGTTGATCAGAGTTATGGTCTTTCACAGTTGATTATTTTTACAATATTTCTGTTACCATATAAATTTTTCTCTTGGTTCTGATTGTTTCACTTTCTATCAGTTCATATAGTTCTTCCCAAAGTTTTCAGAAACCATCCCCTTCATCATTTCTTACTGCAAATAGTATTCCATCATATTCATGTACCATAACTTATTAAGCCATTCTCCAATTAATGGGCATCCCTTTCAATTCTTTGCCACCACTAAAAGAACTACTATAAATATTTTTGTACATAGAGGACATTTTCCTCTTAAGGGATTAGACCTAGTAGTAGAATTACTGGGTCAAAGAGTATGCACAATTTGATAGCCTTTTGTGCAAAGTTCCAAATTTTTCTTCATAATGATTGGACCAGTTCATAGCTTCATGCATTAATATAAATTTTTTCCCCCAAATCTACTTCAGCATTTATCATTTCCCTTTTTTGGTTATATTAGCCAATATAAGAGGCATGAACTGGTACCTCAGAGTTATTTTAATTTGTATTTCTTTAATTATTAAGTTATTAAAGTGATTCAGAGCACTTTTTTGATGTGGTTACTGAGGGACTGAATTTCTTCTTCTAAAAGCTGCCTATTCATATCATTTAACCATTTATCAATTGGAGAATGATTTTTACTCTTGTAAATTTGACTCAGTTCTCTATATATTTTAGAAAATTGACCTTTCTCAGAGAGACTTGATAAAATTCCCTCCACCCATCCAGTTCCCTACCTTTCTCCTAACTTTTGCTGCATTGGTTTGTGAGAAAACTTTTTATTTCATATGATCAAAATTATCCTTTACCTCCTGTGAACCTCTCTATTTTTTTTGTTGGGTTATGAATTTTTCCTCTGTCATAGACCTGACAGGTTATTCATTCCATTCTCCACTAATATGTTTATGTCATCCTTTATATCTAAGTCATGTATCCATTTTGAGTTGATTTTGGTATACAGTGTTAGATGTTAGTGATTGCTGCTTTATTTTTGAGTTTTCCCAACCTTTTTTTAATAGTCTGTTCTTGCCCCAGCAGCTAAGATTTAAGGTTTACCAAGAACTAAGTTAATGTGCTCATTTGCTTCTTAATATTATGTACCTAATCTGTTCCACTGATCAAACTCTCTTTCTCACTCAGTGCCAAGTTTTGATGATTAAAGCTTTGTACTATAGTCTAAGATCTGATATTGTTGGTTCCCTTCTCTTCTGATTTTTTTCACTGATTCCTTTAATGTTCTTTGTTCTTCCAGATTAATTTTGTTTTTATTTTTTAGCTCCATAAAGTAATTCTTTGGTAGTTTGACTAGCATAATAATAAATATGTAAATTAAATACGTAGTGTTATCATTTCTAAAATATTGGCCCAACATACCCATGAGAAATAAATATTTATCTAACTATTTAGATCCTTCTTTATTTCTCTGTAGAGTCTTTGTAATTGTGTTCATATAGTTCCTGTGTATGTCTTGGCAGGTGGACTACCAAATATCTTATACTGTCTGCAGTTATTTTAAATGACATTTCTCTATCTTTTCCTGTTGAGTTCATTGGCAATATACAGAAATGCTCATGATTTGTGTAGGTTATTTTATATATTGTAACTTTGGTGAAGTTGTTAATAGTTTTGATTAGATTTTAGAGTTTTCTAAGTAAACTATTATGTCATCTGTAAAAAGTGATAGTTTTATTTTCTTATTACCTGTATTTGTTCCTTTCATTTCTTTTTCTTGTCACATTGCTATAGTTAGTATTTCTAGTACAATATGGAATAGCAATGGTCACAATGGATACCCTTTCTTCCTTCCTAATCTTATTGGAAAGGCTCTAGTTTATCCATATTGTAGATAATCCTTGCTTTTGGTGTTATATGGATGCTACTTATATAAGTATTTGAGGAAAGTTTCATTTATTCCAGTGATTTCCAGTGTTTTAACTGGAATGGCTATTGAACTTTTTCAAGAGCTTTTGCTGCATCTGTTGAAACAATTGTATAATATGATTTTTATTTTTGTTGTTTCATTTCTTTTGTTGTTGCTGCTTTTATTATTAAACAGTCAGTTATGCACATAATTTCCCTAAGATTGAGCCAACCCTGCATTCTATATAAATCTGGTTAGTTTTCTTGCTAGGATTTTATTTACATTTTTAACATCAATATTCATTAGAGAAATTGGTCTATGCTAGTTTTCTTTCTCTGTTTTGACTCTCCTTCATTTAAGTATCTAGACCAAATTTATGTCATAGGAGTAATTTGGCAGAACTCCTTTATGTGTTTTTGCAAATAATTTATGTAGTAATGGAATTGTTTAGGTGTTTGGTAGAATTCACTTGTAAATCTATCTGGTCTTGAATTTTTTTTTTCCCTTTGGGAATTAATATGAAGAATTCCTTTGACATTCACTCTAGTAGTCTTTTCCACTATACCACACTACAAGCAGTAGTACATGGCTGTAATTTGGAGGAAAGATAAGGGCTGGATAAATAGATCTAAGGCTGTGTTCTACAATTTCCAATATTGAAAGATGACGGAAAAAGAATTAGGAGCCTCAGGAGATGACAGGGTAACATCTTTTCTCAGATGGTGAAGGTGAGCAAAAAATAATATTATCATTACCAATATAATATGGAGTTAGTAATACAGCACTTTAAAGTGTGTTAATCACCTTTTCCATATGTTATCTCATTTAATTTCATTTGAAATTCACAAAAACTCAGTGAAGTAAGTGCTATTATCAGCATCATGTTACAGGTGAGGAAATGCAGATTGAAGAAGATTAACAGTGACTTGTCCACATCTTGGAAGTATCTGAGGCAGGATTCAAACTCATGTATTCCTGACTCAAAGTCCAATGCTTTACCTACTATACCATGTCAGAATGTATATTCATTTCAACTTTTGCAGAAGACAGCCCACAGAGTATCAATAAGAGAGGCAATATGGACTGCCACTGTTTGAGTGTAATGAAAGTATGTATGTGGCCTTTTTGTGGGACTGTAAAAACAGGAATAAATGATTTGGATGAATAAAGTTTCACCAGATGAGAACTGAAGAGATCTAACTCAATGAGGCTTTATTTTCTCCTAGAGCTTACTGATAAGCATGCCCTCAAAAAAGAATGTAGTGGGTGGACAGAAGGGAAGCATTAGGAGCAGCAGTCTGTATCAAAGAGAGGAGGATCTTACAGTATTTGTAAGTTACTTTTATCTATTTTGTATGTTTCATTAATGTGTGTGTGTGTGTGTTAGTGTGTGCGTTTCCTTATTAGAAAAATACGAAGCTTCTTGAGATCAGGAACAGTTTCAGTTTTGTCTTTGTATACCAAGAACCTTGTAAAGTGCCTGGAGCATAATACATACTTAATAAATACTTGCTGGGTGGAGTGACTGACCTTTGAGTAGGTATATAGGTACTTTTCAGAATGCAAGTTTAGGATAGAGTTCAAAGGAACCATGAATACAAAAAAAGAGAATTCAAAGACAGTTCAAAGAATTTTGTCATTTTTGATGAGGTAAGAACCCTCTCAAGCACTTCTAAGCTCAATTTAGTGATGCTAACCTTGCCTACTTTTGTTTTTGAATGTGCTTCAGCGGTAGCCAGATTCTGATCATCACTGATTTGTATACAATGCAGAAAATAGCATTTTTGAGTGGCACCAGATATTCCTGTGGATTTTGAAATATTTAGAGGTATTTTTATAAACATGATGAATTTGTTAATTTTAAGAACTTTTAGACATTTTTGAAAATAAAAGTATGTTTAGTATCTACGTAAGGTTGAAGATATGCAAAGTGACAATCATTTTAGTCAAAATGGAACAACCACACATATAATTCTTCCAGGATTTTCCTGGTTATATGACCGAATAAATGAGTAGACTACAGCTAATTCATTTGGCTAAAATACTTTGTTGTACTAGTCCTAAAATATAGAGACATACAACCTGAGTAGCCCTGAAGAGTAAGAAGTTAATGACAGACTTAAGCACTCTTCTTCTGCCTAGAATGTTTTTTTTTTACAAATTGGAGGACAGAGAAATAACTTTGAGCTGGGGGGAATAAGGAAAGAATTCTTTGACAAGGTAATCATGACTTGTATGTTGACAGAAGGGAGAAACTTCAGTAGATGAAGAGAAAGAAAGTGGAGACCTCTCTTGGAGACAGAAAGTAGGACAAAAATATGTGTCAGTGAACAGTCTTGTGTAAGGAAAAAGGATCAAGGAAGAAAGTGAAACAAGTTGATAAATAAGTGGAACAATTAGTATGAGAAAGGAAGGAAACTAAGTATGTCCATCAAAGCAGTTAAGAAAAGTTGAAGTCCCCAAAGCAGTTTATCACAGCATTTCTCCAGAAAAACAAAGAACTGAAGATCTCAGTTTCGGGATATATGGAGAAGCAGAAGAATGTTCAGTGCTTGTACAAAATGTGTGATATTTGAATTTCTTCCACAGTCAAAATATTTGCCATCATTGCTTCAACTAAAAGTTTATCTTTTTAGAAGAGAATGTAAAGGGGCTTCAGGGGTGGGGAACTTGCAGCCTCAAGGCCATATGTAGCCCTCTAGGTCCTCAAGTGTGGCCCTTTGACTGAATCCAAACTTCACAGAACAAATCCCCTTAATAAAAGGATTTCCTCTATAAAATCTGGACTCAGTCCAAAGGCCATATCCAAGGAACTAGAAGCTTGAAGGTTCCCCAACCCTGGGCTTAACAATTACCTCTGAATTCTCCAGATTTTCAGTTAGAAAGAAGTGTTCTTTAACAGGGGAGGGGGAATTTTTTAAAAATAAAAGTAAATGTTAAAGGATGCCCAGGAGGAATATAGACTTGTCTAAGGAGCTTGGTCTGCAGAAAAATGTGAAAAATGTGAACTAAGAGACATGAGACTTCCCCAAAAGTAGAGAGTTGGACCCTCTGCAAGAAAGCCAGCTGGTGTCCTCCAAGAAATGTGGGATAAGACTTTTGAAAATGGGGCAGACTCCTAATCAAACAAGCAAACGCTACTAGAACTCTCCTTCCCACTCTTTGAGGAAGAGTAGGGCTCTGCCCCTTTAAAACTTGTTTACCCTGACAGTGCTTTAAGGCCCAAACTCTACAGCCAGCTTTGGCTGTAGGGGTTGCCTCAACAAATCCATTTACATCCTGGATCCACTCACCACCATAGAACTCTGAGAACTTTCCACCATCCTGATGCTCTTCCTTATTTGGTGTACCCTGAGACTCCTCTTGACTTCAGTGAAACAACCCCAACGTGGCAGTACCTAATTGGACTATGACATGGCCATTCCCACCCAGCTTTGCATTTTTATTTGTCTGTTTGTTTCTGTCTTTATAATGTGTGCAGCCTAACTCCAAAGGGAACACAGTTCCAACTACAGCTCCGGCATGCCTGTGGCGAGCTTTAGAGAAATAAAGCATGCATACAACCTCATTCTCTTGTCTTTCATAGACAAAACTGTGGGGCTGACGGAATATACAGAGCTTATCACAGGAGACATATTCCATTCAGGGCCAGAAGAAAAAGAGACAATATGGAAACCTTTCTTTAAAAAAATTGCTAGCATTTATATAGCTTTTTGAAGTTTGCAAAGTACTTTATAATTTCTTTCAGCCCTCTAAGTCAGGTGTTATTATTATCTCAGTTTTACAGATGAGAAAACTAAGGCTGAGGAAAATTAAGTGACTTGTCCAGGATTATAGCTAGTTAATATCAACAGCAGGATTTGTTCCCCTCCCCCACTTGATGATTTAAAAAGAATTTGTCTCTCCCACAACTTCCCCATGGAACAAATTTTTTTAAAACCTCACAACAATAACCCTATAAAACAAATCCTTCAATACATATGTACATAGTAAAGGAAAGAAAATTTTTACATTAGAGATGTCCAAAAATATATATTTCTTTCTGCATTCTGCATTCATCAATTCTCTCAGGAGGTGAGTTTCTTATTTCATCTTAATTCTTTTGGACTCATGGTTTGTGATTGTTTTGATCAGAGTTCAAAAGTCTTTCAAAGTTGCTTTTTGGAAAGCATTACTAAAGATTAAGGATTCCTGGACAAAACAAACTGGATAATAACAACAAAACAAAGTATTGGGGATTAGGTGGTATTTTCATCACTGCTACTGACTGAAAGCAAGGGCTTCAAAAGAGAAAGGTAGATTTTGGAAAGGAATAGCTACTTACAAAGCAATTTCCTGAGAATAGGATTTGTATTTCTGAAGCATAATTTTAAATAGTGAAACATTAAGTTTCTTGGCAGATAAAACAAAAGACCCATGTGAATGCAAACATGCAGAAGATGGAAGAAAGTGCAAGAGAGGATGAATACAAATGCTTGGTCCGGTCTCTTTATTGCTGGACCTGCTAAAGCTCAGAATGAGCCTAGCAGGGAAAGCAAAAGAAAATAAAAAGATGTTTTAAAGCTACACTGGTGAAAAGAGGGGGATCAAAGAAAGGAAAGGAACTATTTATTGAATGAATGTTGAAGAGTCTGATCATAGCAAAACTCAATTGATTTATTACTTCCACTATCTGGAGACTATACGTTTTTGAATAGTTAAGACTGCACTCAAATTATCAGAATGACATCACAGGACTGCCTCATATCAAACTTGTAATAAAATAAAAACCTTTTTCCTCTATTTGATCTTTTTCTTTGCACAGTCTAACCCCACAAATAATCCTCTCCCATCCTGTGCTTGTGCAGCTACTTTGTTGCACAAGTACTAGTAATTTGTTGCAAAGTATTTCATGAAGTCCTAGATGATATCCTGGTGAATATAACAGCTGTCATTCTTAAAGTGATTTATGGTTTGCAATGCACAATGACTTCATTTGAGTCTCACAACTATGCTATGAAGTATTATTAGTGTCACCAATGTACAGATGTGGAAAATAAAGCTCATAGAGGTTTGGACTTGCCCAAAATCACACAACTAATACGTACCAGAGGCAGGATATGAACCTATTTTTCTGCTGACTTTCAGCCCACTAGTCTTTGAACTACAGTAGCTATTCTAAGAGGCTGAAATAAGAGCTCAATGATGGTAGTGCCTCTACCACAACTATATTCAACAAATATTAGTTAGTTGTCTCATATCAACTTACAGGGAAGTCTTTAGTGGCATGCTGTGGGTCTTGGCCCTGTGCCATTCAACATCTACTTCAGTGTATTGGATAAATACACTAAGGACATGTTCATCCAATTTCCAGATGACATACGTTTAGAGGGATAATTAATTACAGAGATGGCTGTATACAAAATGATACAAAATGATCTTTATAGGTTGAAAGAATGGTTTACTATTACAAGATTAAATTTGACTGAATAAATACAAAAAGACTTTCCTTTTAAATAGTTTAATTAGAGTACTCGAAACTTTTTTGGCTGGAAAAAGTTTTTCTCACTTAAACTTGTCCAAATCATATACTAGCACAGATAGTACTTAGCTTTATTTTGGGGGTGGTGTGTGGGAAGGGTGGTGGTAAGGCATTTGGGATTGTGACTTGCCCAAGGTCACACAGCTAATAAAACCAGTCTTGAACTCAGGTCTTCCTGACTCCAAGGCTGGTGCTCTATCCAATATACCATCTAGCTGCCCCCTTTTATGAAGTTTTGGTAAAACTTTAGGATAATACTTAACTATTTTTATATTTGTTCAGAAACAGTCAAAATTCTTGTAAGTTTTCAACTGTTTCACTTGGCTAGGACTTTTACCATGATGATGCTCAGAATGTTACGAATGTTAATAAATTCCTACAAAGTCATGTATCTGTACCTTAGCTATAAACGTCTGACGCAAATGTCTTTCTTTGTGCTAGGGTCAGAAAGAATGTGTAATTTAAAAAATTATACATTCCATTACAGAGGAGGTCATGAGAATTGTTGGTTATTTCCTTACCCAAGATTGTAAGCTCCTTGGGGGCAGAGGCAAGCTTTTTCATTGTTTTTATACTTTCAATACCTAGACCAACGCTGTCCACAAAGAAGGCTCTTAGTAAATGCTTTATGAGTTGAATCTCTACATATATTTTGAAACTAATTGTAATCCCTCCAATGGTATCTCTCGTCTCTATTGAGATATGATTCTGTGAAAATCCCTTTGATTTTTGACATTTCTTTCTGTACTTAAATTCCAGTGGTCAATTTAGGATCGAAAAAGTTGCTTCTGTTTATGTTTACATTTTTTTTTCCATGAATGGGACAGGTATTTATTGCCTACACACAATAGAAATGTTAAACACAAAACACAAATGTGCAGAGATAGCTAAGTAAACAACAGCAATAATTACTATTATACTTTGCCAGCTGGTTGAGATTTCAATGTTATCAGAACATAAAGCAGTTTGCAGGACTGCTGAATAGACATTGTTTGAGTTCCAGGACTTGAGCTCTTCAGGTTCTAGGACTCTAGTCATCACTGTCTAGGAAGTAGAGACTTCCACTGCTGCCATTCAGCTCTATCCGATGTTTGCAGGACGTCACAAGGTTACCTCCAAGCCTGGACAAATCCATCTCAGGATTAATAATGTTTGTCATCTAGGATCAGGCAAAGAAATGCAAACACCAAAGAAGTGCCAGGCCCGTGCTTAAGCAGGACCTATATTTTCGCTGCTCTATGCTCTCTGTAATTTACCCTTTCTGCTAGAGTCTCAGGAAGTGAGAAGCCTCCCCCAGACCCATCCAGCATGGGAAAGTTCCTAGTGATATGGAGAGCTGAAGAAGTCTGCACTTAAATCTTATAATCTAACTTGAGACATTTTGAACTGATTTCCTGTAAGCACAAATTTTGCTTAACTGTGGTAGTACATCAGAAACTATAGATCCTAGCCTGATTGTTTCAAGGTAAGAATATTTGCTTGAATCTGTAACTGTAGACATTTCTGTTCCTTTTCTACTTCATCCTAAATCCTGGTTATGTAAAGATGCTAAAAAGCCTTAGACATTAAATGAAATTTCGTTGATTAGTTAAAGGGTTAATTATAATCAATATTTGCTCAATAATTAGGAATGTTTTACTGCTAAATATTACTACTGACTAGACACTGATATGAAAGATATTTTCTCTAGTACCATCATACTTTAATATATGATACCATGGTTCCTAGAGACATGGGATGATGAAGTTTTGGAAATTTTTTCAGAGTAAACCACACAAGTTTAAACTTTCACTGCAAAGGAGAAAAATGGATGGTGTTCTTGGTCAGCATATAATTGCAGGTAAAGGAGAGGACTAATCGGCCTGAGTGTCATTCCTACCTACTTTCAGGTGACTTAGAACCATTCTTTCAGGAACAGAAAGAAGTCCTCATCAAAAAGAACATCCACTTTCTCCTTCTGAGTAGAGATAAGGGAACAACAGGTTTAAAAATTAAGTTAAAAGATGATTCTACCATTACAAAGGCCTAGGAAACGTGCCTTTGTTGACCTCAAGCAGCAATCCTTACCCTAACACCATTCTCTTTCTTACTTATCCTTTAGTATATACTGTCATCCCAGTTCTAGAGATCCATTCTGGAAAACCTAAAAGACTCATCTGAGAAGACTGCAGAGAACAAACTAAAACTGAAACCTTACTTCACTTAAATCTTTGACCCAGGTGAACTAGAAATTGTACAGTAAATGAAAAATAACAGTACAAAATAGGAGGCCCAAATCTTGCTACAGCTTTTAGACACTGGATTTTCAAGGGACTATTATTGCATTTGATATACAGAAGAGGACAGATTGGAATTCACTCCATGCAGTGCTGAGGCTGGGCTGTGGTACTACCTGGGAAACAGTCCAGTGCCAAGGGACTCTGACACTTCAGGATGATGAATAAAATCCTTTTATTAGCAGACGACTCAGTGGATCTAAAAAAAGGGTGACCATCCTTTGCCTTTCTTTTCTTTTTGTCTATGGATCATATCAGGACTATTTGAGGCTATCCCTGAGAAAAATGGCAAAATGCAAGCACATGGTAGTTAACCATGATAGTTAACCTACGTTTAGGAATTCTTGAACCTGGCCTTTGGGCCTCTGGCGCGCGCGTGTGTGTGTGTGTGTGTGTGTGTGTAGGTGACCAAATAATGAGGGTAAGGTACATGTGTTCAGCCTTGGAAACAACCTTGAGTTCCGGGTCATTTGCTTAGAGCTAATTGTTGACAAAGGAGTTTTGCCTTTGGAGAAGATGACTCCCTCACAACAGGGAAGAAATCAACCACTCTTAGGCATTGTCAGAAGAACCGGAGCTGGAGGGCATTATTTGGATAGTGTTTAGCAGTGTCAAAATATAAAATATCTGTTTAATAGTCATGAAAACTAATTTGTATTTTGAAGTTTATGGAGAACATAACAATAGTTATAAAACTATTTTAAGAGTGTCAATGTACATTGTCTTTGCGTTTTTATTTTTTTTTTAAATAGAACTAGTTGCCTCATATTTGATTCATACTTTACATTGAGTACTTTTCCACTACCTGCTTTGGGGAGACCCTGGGCTAAGTCTACGCTTTAAGTAATTCTATTACTATACTGTACTGTACCCTAGGACACGTGGCTAGGGTACAAACAAAAAGTGTGAAAAAGAACCTAAACCTCTTGAAGCCAGGCTCCCATCCCATGCCTTGGCCCAAAACAGAGAGGGCCCCACCAGCAGCAACAATTGTAGCATACGTTATAGGATGGAACTGGTTAATTTTATTCAACTCTAAGTTGAATGACCTCCACGAAAAAAACCACACAAACTCCTGTTTAGAATACTGGGCAGTTTGTCAACAAGCAGTTGTGAAATGATTACTATGTGGCAGGCATTGTGCTAACCCTTGGGGATAGAAAGGCAAAAACAGTCTTTGTTCTTAAGGAATTCACATTTTAATGGGGATAGATAAATGTGAAAATAGAGTAGGCATATACAAAATCTACACAGAGTAGATGTAAGATAATTTCAGAGAGGAAGGCACTACTAGCTGGGGTAACTAGAAAAGGCCTTCTGTAGAATTTAAGATTTGAGCTGAGGCAGGCTTCTCTTAAGGAAGTCAGGGGTAAAAAGAGGGGAAAGTGAGGGGCCAAAGAATTCTGGATATGCATAATAGCGAATGCAAAGGCATGGATTTGGAAGATGGAATGTCATATGCAAAAAATTGTAAGACTAATGTGGTTGAATCATGGAGTGCATGGGGGGAGGGAGAGGGAGTAAAGTTTAACAATCCTGGAAATGTATGGAGGGACCAGATTATTAAGAGCTTTGAATGCCAAACAGAGGTTATACTTAATCCTGAAAGTAAGAGGTAGTTACTGGAATTTATTGAGTAGGGGGATGACATAAGCAGACTTAGACTTGAGAAAAATCACTTTGGCAGCTGATTGGATTGGGGAAGTGAAAAACTTAAGAAGGAAGACAGATCAGAAGGCTATTATGATAGCTATAGACAGAGATGATAAGGGTCTGAAACTGGGTGATAGCTATGAGAAAGGAGAGAAGGGGATACAGAGAGGAGATGTTGTGAAGGTAGAAATGTCAAATCTGGCAATGGATAGGATATGTGGGATGACAAAGAGCAATGACTGAGCAGACGGTAGTACTATTGACAGTAGTAAGGAAGTTGGGAAGAGGGGAGGTTTTTGGTGGAAATATGAGTTCTGTTTTGGCCATATTATCTTTAAGAGGTCTATTGGAGATCCAGTTCAAGATGTCAAAAAAGCAATTGTTAATGTAAGATTGGTGTTCAGGAGAGAGGGAGACTAGGCAGAGGTTCTGGTATAGAACATGCTATTGCTTCCTCCCCACTTCTATCACTGTCCCCACAATCCCTATTCCTACCCTACAGTGCGCAGTTATTATTTCACAGTTTAATCAGGCAAATCCAAGATTACTCATTGAGTGTGTAACAACTTACCCTTGAGGCAAGTAGGTGGTACAATGGATAAAGTGCCAGGCCTGGCATCCAGAAGACATGAGTTCAAATCAGACCTCAGACACTTACTAGCTCTGAAACCCAGACATGTCACTAAACTTCTGTCTGCCTTTAGTTCCTCATTTGTAAAATGAAGAAAATAATAGTTCCTACTTCCCAGGATTGTTATGAGGATCAAATGAGATCATGAATGTAAATAATAATAATTGTAAAAGCACTTTGCACAGTTCCTGGGACACAGTAAGCACTACATAAATGTTAGCTATTATTATGCTGTAATAAGTGCTAACTTTCACATTGGGGCATAAAATGGCTAATAAGAAGAAGAATGGAATGCATATAGCAAAGAAACCAAAGAACTAGTCTTCTTTCATAGTGTTCACTTTAAAATTGTGGGCTGTGTATTCATTAGTCCTTAAGTTTTTAATCAGAGACAGAAAAAAATTAAGACAACATGTAATGTTGCAACATTTAAATCTGGGATTGTGTTGCTAAAGTATGTTTTTCCTATACTGAACTCTCCTAAACAAATGACCACATTATAAATGTTATATACTGGGGCAGTGGTCCTTCGAAAGGCCCACACAATCACTCATTATCTGAGAAGAAAAAGCAGGTAAGACAGAACATGACTGGGAATGAGAAGCAATTTCCAGGGTCAAGTAATGCTGCACTTTTAGACTGTATTATTTCTACTGTCTGAGATAATTGTGTAGGATGGATGGATTGGAACATAAAAAGAGACATATGTAACAATGATCTTAACCATCTATCCCTCCAGCACTACTCAGAAGCAAAGACTTGTAACAGTGGTCTTCCCTGGCTATAAACAATCAATTATGAAAAATCTAAAGATTAAAATACACAATATAGCTAGGAATATTCAAAATCCATTCCCAGAACAAGTCCCCAATACATTAAAAAAGTTTTGAGAGTGTCCTTCCTTCATGTGAAACAGAGAAGGAAGAGTGAGCCAAGTTAGTTAAATAGTTTAATCAGAGCAGTTTTACAATTCTAAAATTAACAGGCAGATTTGGTAATAAAAGAGCTCCAATGTTAGCAAAATGATCTTACTTCCATTCTGAATCTTTCTTTTTATTTGTAAATATTGGCATTACAATTTAAAAGGACTCAAAATGGAGTGATGTATATACATCATCATCATCATCATCCCATGTTCTGTGATGCAACTGATGAAATCCCTGAATGGATATTGCTTCAGCTTGGATTTAAAAAAATGGCCTGACACAAAGAAAGTCCTTATTCCACAACTGATCACAGGTGGCAAAAAAAAAAAGGGAAAAAATTCAAAACTACTGTCAAGTTCATAATGTATCACATTATTGGCTGATGACACTGGCTCCAAATGTACAATAAAGCCCACAACACTTTATTACTATGAATATAATTATTGTGAAAATTCTCTCACGTTGATCAACTTGCTTCTGAAGCTTCTCTTTGTTTAAACTTGCATAATAAACATGCAATGAATTATTTCTTTTGAAAGTGTGTTTTTGTAGTCTTTTTGTTTTCATACAAAGATTTCATAAAGTTGCAGTGCTGCATCAGAGCATTACCAAAAAAAGACAAGAGCAAATGGGGAGGGTCAAAGTGAATATGGCTGAATGAGAATCACTGACACCACAGGCCTGTTAAAAAAGTGCACAAACTTCTTTTGCTAGCCTCCCCAACCAAACTAATAAAAAGAAAGAAAATAAAAACAACTCACAAAATAAATCTAAATGAGAAGGGACGACATAAAGAAAATAAAGATGCTTTTTTCATGCACTCATCTTCTGCATAGCTCAACCCACATATAGTAAGGCACTATTTCCCATCATGACTGGTGTCCACAAGAATCCATTACAGTGCTCCAGTGCTTTGTGAACTATAGATAGTTCCTTCCAGATGATGAAATAAAGAGACTGAATGAGTGTGGATGTCTTGTAGCCCAAAGAGTCTTCTGGCAGTCTCAGAAGAAAAAAACTCTCTATATGTTATGCATGGTTGTAGAGAGTATCTGGAATGATGTTTTCTTCCAGAGTTATTTCTGTGTGTATATGTATATGAATTTGGATTATTCTTCAGTCTATGTTCTCAAAGAAAATACATAGGGTGGGGGGAAAAGCGCAGTCAGATCTTCACAAAGAAAGCTTCAGGGTTTCCTGAAAGCAAAGAACTTCAGTGATCTACAAAACTGACTTGAGAGAGAGTAATGGATCAGTTTTCAAGAGTTGAATACATTCTGACTTTAATTGAGCTGGTCTTCATATTGTTTTCGGAAGCAGTCACCTGCTGGGAAAAACTCCCAACACCTTTCTTGATACATCTTCCATACATAAGATTCCTAAAAGAATTTAAAAGGAAATGATTAATATTATAACTTCACTCAAATTGCTGAACGTGTAAGGCTAAAATAAATTTCAGGTTTTAGGTTGCCTGTATCTCATGTAATTAAGAGATGGAGATTTCACAATTCATTAATAATTTTCCTTACCTAACTACAACATATTTATGTATATCAAGTTTTTAAATAAACATTACACCATCAAATAATGAAAAAATGGCAGTTTCAAGCATCCTACTATTTAACATATGCATATCCCTGAAAAGAAATGTATTATCTCCAAGGAACTGTCTTACTGACCATAAATTAATACTGTAAAACAATTCTTTTATTAGAGCAATCTTTGTGTGTTTTTAAACTTTCACTCTTTATTTTATCACAATTACTTAAAATTCAAATTGAATCACAAAAGAAAGAGATCCAAATTTATGTGAGGAAAATTTCAAATGGCACAAAAAACTATCTTGAATATTTTCCAATTATTCCTCAATTTAATTATTTCAACTTGATTCTCCCTTTATGATGATCTCAGTATTCTTAAAGACAAGTTACATTAGATATCAATTATAAGTATATAATTCTCTCATAGCAGGCACTGGTAATCTCAATAGCCTGAGTATTTTCAGTTGAACATACTGAATTTGTTTACCCTATTTCAATCAAAGTCACTGTGATCCACTATCACACACAAAAGACCAACTTCTATACTTTAATGATCCATGATTACATCCGTGATGAGAATATTTGAACTTATCTAGGTTGGTCCTCAAACAAAAGGCATGGAGTACTTCTCCAGGTCGACATGGGAAGATTTCCAGCTTAGTGAACTCGTTTGTGTCCCACTCGCAGAGCTCTTGAGAACCCAAGGTCATTCTCACATTATATTGAAGCACTGGAAAAGGACTTGATGTATATAGTTCCACCAATGATAACAGGAATTTATCTTTAGCATAGATTGAGGCTCAGATCAGTCCTTAATTTAGCCTTTCTATGCTTAATACACATATTTAGTTCCCAAATTGAGAGTTTTATATATATAATGCATATCCACCAGTTTGGAATAGTGGTGAAAGAGGGAGGGAGGGAAGGAGAGAAAGAAGGAGGAGAGAGAGAGACAGAGACAGAAAGTGTCTCTGGGGCCAGGGAGGCAATGTTTATAGCCGCCTTCTGACTTGGCTGTATTATCCTGGCTGGACAAGTCATATAACCTCTTGGCCGTGGTAACACGCTATGAGTAAAAAGTTGCAAAGTTGGTGCAAACTCTCATTGAAAGAGGGAGTTTCCTCATCTGAGAATACCCTAAACCACCTAAATAATAAAGTCAGCCTCTATCTTGACCGTCATACACTGATGTGATGGTTACCTACCTGTCCTGTGTGCTCTGTTTCATCTTTGTTTATGAGATACATCAGAAAAAATCTACAAACAGAAAGAGTTGTATGTCAGAGAAATGGATTGAAGCAAATAGTGATACACATTGTAATTGTTCAATTACAACAGGTACTGGGGAAAAATCCAAAAAGTCAATTTTCCTTAGGTAGTGTTTTAAAGGTTGATAAACATCACCAAATGCCAAAATATAGCCATATATGTACTTCTACTTGATATGAAAATTGGCTCAGAAACCTGGTAAGAATAACATTTTTTCCACTTTTTCTTTTCATTTTATCTGGTCCCAGATGCCTTCAAATCTTCTCTTCATAAAGAAGTCATATTAATGAAAAAACATTGGTGACACTTCCCTATTTGCCTAGCAGGTTCCTCTTTTTAAAGTATTTGACACATTTTTTTCAGGCATGAGTATCCCTTTTTAATATAAAATTAGTTCATGGACCCCCACGATGACTCTGGCTCACATAATTCAAGATAAGGGGCAGGATTCATACTGTAAAGGAAATCTCTCCCCAAGGATAGTGAAAGGAGCCAGCATTCTCAGCACAATGAGCCAATGCACACCAGGGTTTCTACCCTTTCCCATTTCTTTTTCTAAGAAAGTATCATTCAAATTAAGAGCCACACTGCCAAACATCTGTGTGTGTGTGTGTATGTATGTATATATGTGTGTGTGAATATATGTTATACACATTTGTGTACATGTGTCTACATATATGTGTGTAGATATGTATATGTGTTTATAAGTATAAATTTAAGGGAACCCAAAACATAGAGAACAACTTTATTTTTCTTGGGCTGAATTATTCAGTGCCAGAGTATACACTCTATAAACAAAGAAGAATCTCTCTTCTTCCCTGATGGTCCTTCTTTGAAGAGACTGAGGAATAAGTTGCTGGAGACCAGGAGAGATGGAAGAGTCTGTGGCTGGTACACTTACAGATAATTAGCCAAGTTGTGCTCCTGTAGTGTATGTGTTTCAAAACCATGTGGCACTGTATCGAAATAATCATTGCCTATCCCACAGATGAAGCACTTAGTCTAAAAGACAAAAAGAAATGTTCAAAATGTTAAGAGAATTCACCTAAAAAGGTAGAAACAAGCATCCTATGAAGTCACCATTTGTCTACAGTTTTGCTATATGCCATGTTCAGTACATGGTAATGAAAAAGGTTGTATTTCATAGACTAATTCTGAGTAGTTCCAACACATGAAGAAAAATGTAAATGACCATCTTTAAGGAAGAACATATTTTCTCATAAGGATGGCCAAACCAAATCAAACTATAATTTATTTTCTCTGCTCCTCTCAACCTTGGAACAATATTAGAAATAAATTTCAAAAACTGTTACCAAGTAACCTTTTATCATCCTCTTCCAGGCCAATAGAAGCAACTAGTGGAGGCAGTGCCCTGTAGACTGTTTTGCAGGGTTGTCAATCCCTAAGAACTCTTGACTGATAGACTGATGGAATCTAAGTATCTAAATCTTAAATATGGCTGAAGTTTCTTTATTTTTTTTAAATATTAGATTCCCACACACGTCCTTATTTGACCTTGGATGTCCAGGACTACATACCTTTCTTCCACATTAAGAACTTGAAGTGTAATTATGATGCCCTGGAATTTGAGTAACTGAAAAAAATCTGCCTTCTAGTACCCAACTACTACTTACTTTAGGATAATTTACACTTACAAATTTCAGAGAATTAGGCACAGCTAGCTTTACTATGGCATATCTACTGTAGATGGCATCTACATAGATGTACACAGATCTTCTGTAGATGGCATATCAGTCATTACTTTTGCTCTCCTTTTTAGAAACTAAGGTCAATGAGAGAGTAAAACAAAACTGTCATATTTTTCCTTCCTTATATTCATGCTTCTTTCACTAATGAAAAGACAAGAAAGAAACAACCTACAAATATAAAGAAACATAGCAATCTAATTTCTTACCTCCATATCTTCTTTAACTTGTTCTTGCTGGTCTCTTAATTCACCAAAGGCATCAATAATTAAACCTGGCAGTAAATAAGGATAATGTTTAACTTTCATCAACAATAATGAAATGAGTTTTTAAGGTGATATTCCCACAAAAAAATGACCAAATGCAAAGTATTTTCTGAAAATACATCTATTATTTAGGTAAGTGACTGAAATATTATTTGTTAATAGTACCACAAGAATATGTAATATATTTCCTTAGGGTTTATACCTAGAGAATTTGAAATTTAATTTTTAAAGGTAAACATTTAATAAACAGTCATAAGGCACCTCTGTGGCACAGAGGGCAGAGGACTGGACTGGGAATCAGGAAGTCTGTGAGGTGCCAGGTAAGTCACTTACCTTTGTTCAACCTCAGTTTCTTCAACTGTAAAGGGAATAATTACAATACCTACTTCCTAAAGTTATTGTGACAATCAAATGAGATATTTGTAAAAGCACACTGCAAACCTTTAAATGCTACATAATTGCTGTTATTGTTGTCAAAGAAATTAAATTTTAACTTAACTGATTTTTTAACTTAAGAACTAAACTTTACTTAAAAAAACATATTTTGAAAAGGAGTCCTTTTATTCAAATCTTCTCCATTTCCTTCTTCCTAAAATACAGGTCCAATGCCTTGTTAAGTCTCGATTTGTTTATTTATTTATTTGGCAAAACATCTTTTTTTCCAATTGGACACTGTTCCTCTTTGCTCTGCACTTTGTCAAGAAGATCTGGTGGTAGAGTTTAAGGACTAGAGATCAGAAGCACATCCTTTTCAAATTTAGCATTTTAACTTTTTTGTCTTCAATCATTCATTCAATCAAGAAACATTTATTAACTGACCACCTTATGTCAGGCACTGTATAGACACTGAAGGTAGGACAAAATGACACAGTTCAAGTTCCCATCCTCAACAAATATAGTCTGATGTTGGGACATTATCTTAATACGTAGGTATGTACAAAAAATAAACAAAATAGATATTAGATAACCTTGTGGGGCCAAAATCTGGATGAGAAAGGCTGGATACATAGGTCTGGGAATCATTTGTGTGGAAATAATTAAATGCATGGGAGTTCATGAGATCATTAAGTAAGAAAGTTGAAAGAAGCAAGTCAGGATAGAGAGACTTGGGAAATAACATAGTTTAGGAGTGTGATGTGGATGATGACCCAAGAAAGGAGAGTAAGAAGAGGCAATCAGATAACTAGATAGTGCAGTGGATATAGCACTGGGCATGGAGTTAGGAAGATTCCTTTTCATGAGTTCAAATCCAGCCTTAGACACTTGTGTGACCCTAGGCAAATCACTTAACCCTGTTTGCCTCAGTTTCTCATCGTTAAAAAAAATGAACTGGGGAAGAAACTGGCAAATCACTCTAGTAGCTCTGCCAAGAAAACCCCAACTGGTCAAGGAGAGTTGGAAATAACTGAAAAATGACTGAACAACAAACGTCACAGAAACACAGAAAGGAGAATGTATCTAAAAGGAAAGGGTAATCAGCAGTGTCAAATAGTGCACAGAGATCAAGAAAGTTGAATTTAATCACTGGTAACTTTGGAGAAAGAAGTATTGGTTAAATAAAAAGACTGGAAGCCAGACTGCAAAGTGCTTATAAGACAGTTAAAGAAAATCAATGAGTGTAGCCATTTTTTGAGGGAATTTGCTGAGGAATGAAAGGGAAACATTAGACTATAGCTAATGGGGATGGTAGGGTTTTATGAGGGTTTTTTAAGGATGAGAAGAACCTGACCTTGTTTCTAACTAGCAGGAAATGAAGCAATAGATAGGGAGAAATAAATTGATAATTAGCCCAACAAAAATGTACATGAGAAGGCTGGAGAAGATATATGTGAAGAAGAGTTATTGTTGGTGAAGAGAAACCCTTTTAATTTTCTTTTTCTATACCAACCACAGCCCAAGACTACACACTATAGGCTGAGCCAAGGAAAACAAAGTGGCCAGAGAAGTCAAAGGGGAAAAATTATCTGCTTGATTCTTTCCTGACCTGTCTACAACTTCCTGTGGAAGACTCTTGGGTGCAGGGGGGAGGGTATATAGCCTGCCTAATAATGAAAGGAACTGTGCTCCTCCATGTTGCAGGACCACCTGAGCTAGTAAGATGATGCTGAGGAAGGTCCGGAAAAGGGTTGAAGAGGTACTGACCAAGACCATATAGAGCTTCTTTCTTCTGGAGCAAAGCCTGAAGTAGGTGGCAGAGGGGAAGTGCATCAGGAGTGGAAGAAAGAAGCAGTAGTGGCTGGGGTAACCAAGAGCCTCATGCCTAAGATCCTGGGGGACTCCACCTCCTGGGCAGCATCATCACAGTGAAAGAATTGCTGGCACATGGTGGGGATGTGCTTTAGCACATCTGGCACATCCTGCATACACACATATGACTAGTACATTTGCTGCTTCTACCAGAGAAGCTATATTAATGCACTCTTTCAGTGTGTAGGGGATATATACTTCATTAAGTTTCTCCTATACTGTACTACATTTTATCCTAATAATGATAAAAATAGATAACATTTACATAGTGTTTTAAGATTTGGAGAGTATTTGATAAATATTATCTCATTTGATCCTCATAACAATCCTGAGAGGTAGGAACTATTATTATCCACATTTTACAGATAAGAAGGTGGGGCAGACATAGATTAAGTGACTCAGTTAAGTCAATGAGACTGCATTTGAACTCTGGTCTTCTTAACTTGCCACTTCTTAACTAGTCACTAAGCTACCTAGCTGCCTCTAAAAGCCTAAAACTATGAGTTTTCAAAAGTGTAAAAGTCTATAAGGAGAAATCAAGGAAAGGGAATTCATGGTCTAATCTGGCATATATCCTTGGGTTTCAAGGATTATAGATAACAACTGTAATTTTATAATCTATTTCATTACTGAGAAAAAAATAATTTTGATATAGTGGAATAAAGATCACTACAAGTCAAAACTGGGTTCAAATTCAGTCTGCCACATACTGACTGCATGGTCTTGGGCAATCCCTTCACTGCTGCAAACTTCAATTCCTGCACTTAAAAATGCGATAATAATGTGCTACCTATTTTGAAAGGTTGTTGTGAGTAGAAATTGCTTAAAAGTCTTAAAGAAAAATTAGCAATTTTTACTAGTGATACTTGCAACTTCTCACTTTAAAAAAAATAATAGCTTGTTTAGCTAAAAATCTAAATCAGCAATAATAAGTATTGTCTTCTTGCTGCACAAAAATCTTCCATACTCTTTCACGTTTCACCAACTGAGCCAATCAGAAAAAGTAGCTGGGATTCTGTGGCCTAACTCCAGTTCTATTTTCTCACATTTATGACCTTAGTCCCATAGAAACATATTGATGAGGTATTACTGTAGAAAATCTGCAGAGAAAACATAGAATAAGATATCTGATCTAGTATGTATACCTTGAATAGAACCTTTTTAAGGGTAATATACATTTTATTCACAAAGAATATATAGAAAGATAGATGACTTTGCCAGAAATATCTTACAAGCCTTACCCAAACAAAGCATGTTTTAATGGATTTCTTAATGATGAAATTCAAAGATAATCTTCAGTTTCAGTATAGATGAAGTACAGGGGGAACATAGACACATACCTTGTATGATGGCCAGAAGAATGACAATTACAAAAAAGAAGAAGGTGATATCAAAGATGATTCGATAGATCTCATATTCATCTCCCGCTGGATCTTCAATTTCATCCCCAATACCACCACCAGCACGTACCCCGACATACATATGGAACATATAGCACTGGAAAACACAAGGACAATTGACATTTATGTAGCGCTTTACAATCGCAAAATGCTTTACACTAATTATGTCACTGGAGTTGCTAAAGAGGATTTAAATATTGTAGTTCTTTTTCTAGGGTCAGAATTAGGATGTGAACCTGTCACGCTAACTCCAAATACAGCATTCTATTAATTACGCCTCCCTATCTCTTACGACAAAAGACCATCTGATTCCATACACAACCCCATCTACATGTTTCTCTCATTATATTACTAATAAAATTTCTGGGAAAAAAGTATTTAAGAGTTTATGTTTTACCATGAACTCCTTTGGCTTCAATATTTGTAAATGTGACACTTTTGACTTGTGCTTTCTGCTGTCTTTTATACAAAATTTGATTCTGCATACTCTTTCTTAGTACTTTGTGTTTCACTTCAAATGAAATGAAAAAATGCCTCATCAGGATCTTGGCTCCAAAGCATCTGAGATAATAAGCTAATTAAATGAAGTAACATATTTAGTTCTTTTTAATGAAGTTGCTGAAGTTTTCTAAGTATTAGAAATAAAGGAATGTGAGAGGTGGAGCCAAGATGGGAGAGTAAAGGCAAGGACTTGCCTGAGCTCTTCCCCAAACCCCCCCAAATACCCTAAAAAATGACTCTAAACAAATTCTAGAGCAGCAGTGAAACAAAAATACAGAGTGAAACAAATTTCCAGCCCAAGACATCTTTGAAGGTTGGTAAAAAAGGTATACTGCACCACCGTGAAAGAGGAGCACAGTCCAGCACAGGCCACATCAGCATAAACCCGACCCCAGTAAACCCAGGGTGTGCCTCAGGGTGACTGAATCACTGACAGCAGTGGTGGTTTCCAGACCTCTCAGCCCACAGACACCAAAGATAACTTAGAAAAGTCATCAAGAAAGGTCTGTCACACCTGGGTGAGAGTACAGGCACAATCTAATGCAGGCCATGCTAGCACAGCCCTGTTCTCAGCAAATCAAGAGCAGGAGTTGGGAGTGATTGAATCAGTAGCAGCAGTGGCTGCTTTCAGAGCTCTCAGCCTACAGACAGTAAAGGGGTCAACCAACTTGTCAGAAGAAGATTACAGAGGGTGAAGTCAAGATGGTGGAGTGAAAGCACAGATTCACTAATCTCCTTCAGATACCTCTAAAAAGTGAATCTAAACAAATTTTAGACTGGCAGAATCCACTAGGAAACAGAGCGTGGCAGATTTCTAGCCCAGGACAGCATAGAAGGTCTACAGGAAGAATCTGTTTCAGGGGACTGTGGGAGCTCAGATCACACAGGCTGCACCAGGGTCATAGTCATAGCAGAGCAGGACAGCTCTGGGGAGGAATGAATCAGAAGTAGCAGTGCAAATTCCCAAGTCTCTCAGCACAGGACAGGAGTTCAGCAGAACTGAGTGAGAGAGAATTGCAGGACCTACAATAACAGAAGCAGCCACTCCTGGGGCAATCATTTCACAGACTAAATGTTTGAAAGTCACCTACTTGAACTTTAAGAAGCCAAGATGGTGGAGTTAACTGTAAGTGCTCTCACCTTCCCCTTGCTGACCTCGAAAAGCCCAGAAAATACTGCCCCAGGAATCCTAGAATAGAGGAGTCAGCAGAAGAGGAACAGCAGTCTTTCAGTTTGGGAGACTAGAGAGATTGATGGGAAGGGTTCCTTTTGCTGTGGCTGAAGGGGATCACCAGGGCAGGACCAGAAGCATCACAGCAAGAACCACCTCTGTGGACCAACAGAAGAGTCTGAGCCCCAAGGGGTTGGGGCAAGTAAGCACCAACACCAGGAACCCAGGTGTGCCTTTGCACAGCCAGGGAAATTGTGCAGACATCATTGCAGACAGGGTTCACCAGGTGCTAAGCCTGCCTGTGCTCTAGTGTAGACCAAGGTGGGGAGGAGACCTCCCATGGCCATACCACCCCTCCCCCACGCTTCACATCAGGAGCTTCTGGGGAAACTCTGAAAGACTTCACCTGGCCTCCTTGGCCTTGGCATACACTACCCAGCTCAGCATCAGGTAGGTTGCAGCATTTTAGCTTCTAGCTGAAAGAACCAGAGGTCATAACACACAAAGTCAGTAACCAAGCCTCAAGTTCTCAGCATAAGAAACATGGGACAGAGCCCCCTCTGCCCTAGAAGTATAGTGCCAAGTTAAAAGTCAGGAAAAAGGCAATCACCATGCGTAAAAAGCAAATCAGAAAAGCAAAGACCAAAGAATCTTACTATGGAGACAGAAAGATCAAAATACAAATTCAGAAGAGCACAGCACTGACAATATACCCACATCTGAAGCCTCAAAAGGGAATATGAACTGGTCTCAAGCCCAAAAAGTATTCTTGGAAGAGCTCAAGAAGGATTTTAAAAGTCAAATTAGAGAGGCAGAAGAAAAACTGGTCAAGGATTTTAAAAATATAACTGCAAAATTAAAAAATAATTAATCAAAGAGAACCGTTTCTTAAAAAGGAAAATTGGCCAAATGGATAAGCAGGTACAAAATTTAACTGGGAAAATTGGACCAATGTTAAAGGAAGTACAAAAGCTAATGGAAGAAAACAATTCCTTAAAAATTAGAACTGGGCAAATCAGAAGCTAATGACTCTATGAGACATCAAGAATCAAACAAAATCTACTGAATGAAAAAAACAAAAGAAAATGTACAATATTTCATTGGAAAAACAACCGACCTGCAAAATAGATCCAAGAGAGAAAAATCTAAGAATTATTGGTCTACTGGAAAGCCATGAT
Source organism: Notamacropus eugenii (assembly GCF_028372415.1). Lineage (NCBI taxonomy): Eukaryota > Metazoa > Chordata > Mammalia > Diprotodontia > Macropodidae > Notamacropus > Notamacropus eugenii. The sequence continues at coordinate 397,659,394 of NC_092873.1, read as the reverse complement.
GAAAAAACATGCCTGTACAATATCTTCTAAGAAATCATCAGGGAGGGGGGTGGAGCCAAGATGGCTGAGTGAGAGCAACGACTCACCTAGGCTCTTGGACAAACTCCTTTGGATACCTCTGAAAGGAGAATCTAACCAAATTTTGGAGGTGCGAAATCCAGTGGGAGACAGACTGTGGCAGATTCAGAGCCCAGGAGAGACTGGAAGGTCCACAGGAGGGATCTCTTCCATGGGGGTGACCCCACAGTGCACAGTGCAGTATGGCCGGCGCAGTGGAGCAGAAGAGCCCTGGGAAACCTGAGAGCAGCAGACGGAACTGGCAGAGAGGCAGCCGAGGGTGGGAGACCAGCAAAGCTGAACGACTGGAGGCTGCTGAGCGCCAGATATCAGCGCAGCAGCGACTGAGACTTTCAGCCTGCATATTAAACATGGGTAAGTCACCTACTTGAACTTCCTGGAACCAGGATGAGGGAGTGATCAGTAAATGCTCTCTCCTCCCCCCTTGATGACCAAGAAAGAAAAATATTTCCCCAGAAAAATTCTAGATCAGCGGGAACAGCAGAGGGTACAAATAGTCTCATAACACCTGAGGCTAGGAAAATAGCTAAGGGGGATTCCTCCTACTGTGGTGGAGGCAAACCAGAAAGACAGAGGACCCAGGGCACTGAAAACTCACACTAGGACCCAGGCAAGTCTCAGCATCAGAAGAGAAGCCCCAGAAGGGGTGGGAACTCACACTAGCATCTAGGCGTGCCTCAGCACTCCAGGGGAAATGGGAACACAATAGGGCAGCTGGAATCACCATCTCCTGAGCATGCCTTTGCCTCAGTTCAGCTGAGGAGATCTCCCATGACCAGACCACCCCTCCCCCACACTTAACAAGCTAACCACAAGGCTGATCCTGGAAACACAAAACAATAACCTGCTCTTAGCTTTTTCACACAAGTCGGCTCAGCACCAAGTTCTGAAGCTTCTAACTGAAAGAACTAGAAGCCACTAACACACAATCAACATTATGAACAAGAAAAAGCAAAAGAAGGGTGAAAAAACCATAGAAACTTTCTATGGGGTAAGGACTAAAACACAAATACCAAAGAGGTCAGTACTGAGACTGTACTTCCTTCTCAAACTTCAGAAGGGACTATGAACTGCTCACATGCACAAACAGCTCTCCTGGAACAGTTGAAGAAGGAAACAGAAGAAAAACTGGTCAATGATTTTAAAATTATAAAAAAAGAATTCACTGATGAGAATATCTCTTTGAAAAAGAAAATAGAACAAATGGAAAAGGAAGTACAAAAATTAACTGGAGAAAATAACTCCCTAAAAGGAACAGTTAGTCAAATGGAAAAGGAAGCACAAAACCTAACTGGGAAAATTGGACAAATGGAAAAGGAAGTACAAAAATTAACTGGAGAAAATAACTCCTTAAAAGGAAAAATTGGACACATGGAAAAGGAGATGCAAAAGTTAACTGCAGAAAACAATTTGATAAAGATTAGAATTGGGCAAGTAGAAACTAATGACTCAATGAGACAGTAAGAATCAGTCAAACAAAATCTAAAGAATGAAAAGACAGAAGAAAACGTAAAATACCTAACTGGAAAAACAACTGACCTGGAAAATAGATCCAGGAGAGACAATTTAAGAATTATTGACCTGCCAGAAAGCCATGATGAGAAAAAGAGTCTGGACAATATCTTCCAGGAAATCATCAAGGAAAACTGCCCAGAAGTGCTAGACACAGAGGGCAAAATAGTTATCAAAAGAATCCACCATGCACCTCCTGAAAGGGATCCCAAACTCAAAACCCCAAGAAATATTGTTGCCAAATTCCAGAACTATCAAGTGAAGGAAAAAATACTACAGGCAGCCATAAAGAAACAGTTCAAACATCAAGGAGTTACAGTCAGGATCACACAGTACCTTGCAGGTTCTACATTAAAAGATTGAAGGAATTGGAATCCAATATTCCAATTATAACCAAGGAGCTGAGATTACAACCAAGGATCAACTACCCAGCAAAGTTCAGCATAACATTTCAGGCAAGGAGATGGTCATTTAATGAAGTAAAGGATTTCCAGACCTTCCTGACAAAAACACCAGAACTTCATAGATAATTTGATCTTTAAATGCAGGTTTCAAGAGAAGCACAAAAAGGTAAACGGCAGGGGGGGTGGGGGTGGGGAACTTGTTACTCAATTTGGGCAAACTGTTTACCTCCCTATAAGGGAAAATGATACATGTTAATCTTGAGAATTGTGTATCTATTATGAAATATAAAAGGGATATATATAGAGGGAACGGGTATAAAGTAAATGATGTCATGTTAAAAATATGATTTAAGTATGCCAAAGGGATTTTAACAGGAGGTGTGAAAAGGAGGAAGCAGAAAATGGTAAATTATATCACAGGAAGAAGTACAAAATTATAGTAGAGGGAAAGAGGGGAGGGTGATGAGCATTGTTTGAGAGATACTCTCATCTGATCTGTTTCAAAGAGGGAACAATAAACTTAAGTAGATAATCCTAACTAGCTCTATAGGCAGTAGGACAGGAAGGGGGAAGAAAGGGGAGGGAAGCTAAAAGAGAGGGAAGAAGCAATAAGGGTAAAGGGGAATAAAAGGGAGGGGCACTAAAAGAAGGAAGGGAAGGTTTCAGGAGGAAGTGATGAAAAGTGAAAACTATTGAGGAGGGGAAGGGAGATTGGAGAGCTAAAAGCACAAATGGTGGGAAAGAGGATGGAGGGAAATACAGAGATTGTAATCATAACTGTGAATGTGAATGGAATGAACTTTCCAATAAAATGGAGACGGATAGCAGAACGGATTAAAAGTCATAATCCAACAATATGTTGTTTACAAGAAACACATCTGAAACAGGGGAATACACACAGGATAAAGGTCAAAGGTTGGAGCAGAATATATTGTGCTTCAGTTGATGAAAGAAAAGCAGGAGCAGCAATCCTAATCTCAGACAAAGCAAAAGCAGAAATAGATCTAATCAAAAGAGATAAGGATGGAAACTATATCCTGCTAAAAGGCACCATAGACAATGAAGCAATATCATTACTAAACATGTATGCTCCAAGTGGTATAGCATCCAGATTCTTAGAGGAGAGGTTGGGGGAGCTGAAGGAAGAAACTGACAGCAAAACTATACTATTGGGGGACCTCAATCTCCCCCTCTCTGAACTTGATAAATCTAACCTCAAAATAAATAAGAAAGAGGTTAAGGAGGTAAATAAAACCCTGGATAAGGTAGATATGATAGATCTCTGGAGAAAATTGAATGGGAATAGAAAGGAATATACTTTTTCTCAGCTGTACATGGTACATATACAAAAACTGACCATGTACTGCACAATCCAGTGCAGAAAGGCAGAGATAATCAATGCATCCTTCTCAGATCATAATGCAATAAAAATTATGTGTAATAAAAGGCCAAGGAAAGATAAACCAAAAATCAATTAGAAACTAAGTAATCTAATCCTAAAAAAGGAGTGGGTTAAACAACAAATCATGGAAACAACTTCATTCAAGAGAATGACAACAATGAGACAACATACCAAATCTTATGGGATACTGCAAAAGCAGTTCTGTGAGGAAGTTTTATATCTTTGAATGCCTACATAAATAAAATAGAGAAAGAGGAGATCAATGACTTGGGCATGCAGCTGAAAAAGCTAGAAAAAGAACAAACTGAAAATCCCTAAGTAAATACCAAATTAGAAATACTGAAAACCAAAGGAAAGATCAATAAAATTGAAATTAAGAAAACTATTGAATTAATAAATAAAACCAATAGTTGGTTTTATGAAAAAACTAATACAATTGATAAACCTTTGGTCAATTTGATTAAAAAAAGAAGGAAGAAAATCAAATCACTAATATTAAAAGTGAAAGGGGTGAACTCACCTCTAATGAGGAGGAAATTAAAACAATAATGAGAAATTGCTTTGCCCAACTTTATGCCCACAAATTTGATAATCTAAATGAGATGGATGAGTATTTTAAAAAATACAAATTGCCCAGATTAACAGAAGAGGAAGTTGAATACTTAAACAACCCCATCTCAGAAAAAGAAATTGAACAAGCCATCAATGAACTTCCTAGGAAAAAATCTCCAGGGCCAGATGGATTTACATATGAATTCTATCAAACATTTAAAGAACAGTTAATTCCAATAATATATAGACTATTTTTGAAAACTGGGGAAGAAGGAGTCCTCCCAAATTCTTTCTATGATACAAATATGGTTTTGATACCTAAACCAGGAAGAGACAAAACAAAGAAAATTATAGACCAATTTCTCTAAGGAATATAGATGCAAAAATTTTAAATAAGATTTTAGCAAAAAGAATACAGCATCTTATCATGAGAATAATACATTATGATCAGGTAGGATTTATATAAGGAATGCAGGGCTGGTTCAGTATTAGGAAAACTATTAGCATTATCGATCATATCAACAACAAAACTAACAAAAACCACATGATTATCTCAATAGATGCAGAAAAAGCTTTCAACAAAATACAACACCCATTCCTATTAAAAATGCTGGAGAACATAGGGATAAAGGGAAGTTTTCATAAAATAATAAGCAGTATCTACCTAAAACCTTCAGCAAGTATTATATGCAATGTGGATAAGCTAGATGCATTTCCAATAAGATCAGGTATGAAACAAGGATGTCCATTATCACCACTATTGTTCAATATGGTACAAGAAATGTTAGCTATAGCTATTAGACAAGATGAAGGAATAAGAATTGCAAAGGAGAAACTAAGTTATCATTCTTTGCAGATGATATGATGATATACTTAGAGAATCCCAGAGATACAAGTAAAAAACTACTTGAAATAATAAACAACTTTGGCAAAGTTTCAGGTTACAAAATAAACCTGCATAAATCTTCTGCATTTGTATATATTAGCAACAAAGTCCAACAGGAAGAGATAGAAAGAGAAATCCCATTTAAAGCTAGGGTAGACACTATAAAATACTTGCAAGTTTACCTGCCAAAACAAACCCAGGGACTATATGAACACAATTACAAGACACTTTTTATACAAATAAAGTCAGATTTAAGTAAGTGGAAAAACATCAGTTGCTCATGGGTAGGCCGAGCTAATATAATAAAAATGGCAATTCTACCTAAATTAATTTACTTATTTAGTGCCACACCAATTAAACTATCAGATAATTATTTTCTAGAGCTGGATAAAATAATATCAAAATTCATCTGGAAGAACAAAAGGTCCAGAATATCAAAGGGACTAATGAAAAGAAATGCTAGGGAAGGTGGCCTAGCGCTACCATATCTCAAATTGTATTATAAAGCAGCAATTATCAAAACCACTTGGTATTGGCTAAGAAACAGAAAGGTAGACAAGTGGAATAGACTTGGCACTTAAGACAAAGTGGGCAAGGAATATAGCAACCTCCTGTTTGATAAACCCAAGGACCCCAGCTTCTGGGATAAGAACTCACTGTTCGATAAAAATTGCTGGGAAAACTGGATAACAGCATGGCGGAAACTAGGCATAGACCCATGCCTGACACCATACACAAGACTAAAGTCCAAATGGGTACACGATGTAGGTATAAAGATTGATGCCATGGACAAACTGGAGGAGCAAGGAATAGTGTATTTATCAGATTTATAGAGAAGGGAAGAATTTTTTACTAAAGAAGAGATAGAAAGCATTATGAAATGCAAGATGGATAACTTTGATTACATTAAACTGAAAAGTTTTTGCACAACCAAACCCAATGCAACCAAAATCAGGGGGGATATAGTAAATTGGGAAAGAATTTTTACAGCTAATCTCAGGGATTAAAGGTCTCATTTCTGAAATATATGGAGGACTCAGCCAAATGTACAACAATACAAATCATTCCCCAATTGATAAATGGTCAAAAGATATGAATAGGCAATTTTCAGGGGAAGAAATTAAAGATATCTATAACCACAGGAAAAAATTCTCTAAATCACTTTTGATTAGAGAGATGCAAATCAAAACAACTCTGAGATACCACATCACACCTATAAGATTGGCAAATATGACAGAACAGGAAAATGATAAATGTTGGAGAGAATGTGGGAGAGTTGGAACACTAATTCATTGTTGGTGAAGCTGTGAGCTCATCCAACCATTCTGGAGAGGGGTTTGGAACTATGCCCAAAGGGCTACAAAAATGTGCATACCCTTTGACCCAGCAATATCACTACTAAGATTGTATCCCCAAGAGATCATAAAAATGGGAAAGGGTCCCACATGTACAAAAATATTTATAGCAGCACTCTTTGTAGCTGTCCAAAACTGGAAATCAAGGGGATGCCCATCAATTGGGGAATGGCTGAATAAGTTGTGGTATATGAATGTAATGGGGTACTATTGTGCCATAAGAAATGATGAACAAGAAGACTTTAGAGAGGTCTGGAAGGACTTATATGATCTGATGCTGAGTGAAAGGAGCAGAACCAGGAGAACTTTGTGCACAGCAACGACCATGTTGTGGGAGAGTTTTTTTGGTAGACTTGGAACTTTGTAATAACGCAAGAACTTAAAAAATAATAATAATTCCCAATGGTTTTCTAAGACAAAATGCCTTCCACACTCAGAGATAGAACTATGGAATTCATTTGCCAAATGTAGCAGATAATGTTTGTGTATGTGTGTGTGTGTGTGTGTGTGTGTGTGTGTGTGTGTGTGTATTATGTTTTGATTTGTTATATGATTTCTTCCATTTATTTTAGTTTGTCTACACAGCATGACTATAATGAAAACGTATTCAATAGGAAAGTATATGCAGATTCTATATAGAATTGTATGGCATCTAGGGGAGAGAGGGGAGTTGTGGGGGATAGGTGGGGGTTAAAAATCTAAGTTTTTTTGGTAGTGATTGTAGAACATCAAAAAATAAATTAATTAATTAATTAAAAAAAAAAAAGAAATCATCAGGGAAAACTGTCCTAAAGTCTTAACTCCAGAGGGCAAAATAGTCATTGCAAGAATCCACCAATCACCTCCTGAAAGAGATCCCAAATTGAAAATGCCAAGGAATATGGTTACCAAATTCCAGAAGTATTAGGTCAAGGAGAAAATATTATAAGCAGCCAGAAACTCAAATACTGAAGAGCTACAGTCAGGATCACACAGGACCTTGCAGCTTTTATATTAAAAGATCAGAGGAATTAGAATATGGTATTCTGTAAGGCAAAGGGGCTTGGACTACAACTAAGGATCAATTACCCAGCAAAATTGAACATAGTGGTTTAGGCAAGGAGAAGGACATTCAATGAAATACAGATTTCCACACCTTCCTGATAAAAAGGCCAGAGCCTGATACAAAGTTTGATCTTCAAATACAAGACTCAAGAGAGGCATGAAAAGGTAAACAGGGAAAGAAATGTTATTCAGTATGGGCAAATTGTTTACATCCTTATATGGGAAGATGATACTTGTTAATCTTGTGAATCATATATTGATTATACATTTAAAACATTTGCAAAGACTCTTTATCCAAAATTCCATTCACATACATAGAAAGAACTATAGAATCAGAACAGAGAATGAAGCAGACTATTTTCTGTTTTGCTATGTATTGTTTTGGTTTTTCTTCTCTGATTCATTTTAATTCTTCTTCTATGCAACATGACTAATGTGAAAATGTGTTTATTAATAAGAATGTATGTGTAGAGCCCATATAAGATTGCATGCTGTCATGGGAAGGGAGGGGTGAGGGAGAGACAGAAAAATTTAAAATGTTATAGAAGTGATGGTTGAAAACTGAAAGAAATTAATTATTAAAAAAAGATTACAGGGGTCTTTTTACTAGCACTAGGGCAGGACTCTATTGTTTTGCCTATACTTGGATATGGGTCGCAGACCTGGGTGGCAGTCCCAGGGTGAGGAGGAGTACTAGAATAGTAAAGTTTGGGGCCAGAGTAGAGGTGGGACTCTCCTTACACTTTTAGGACAGAAAAGAGTGCTTGTGGTTGCTCACAGACCAGAGAGTAGGAAACACCTCTCCTTAGATCATACCACCTTGGAAGAACTAAAAAGTTTCAGTTCCCTAGAAATATCTCTGAAAACAGATGCACAAAACCCCCAAAACTTCAGAGCCCTACTTTAGCAAAGAGTGATAAGTTAACTAATAGGTTGGGAAAATGAGCAATCAATAGGAAAAAAGTTATTATGGTGACAAGGAAGATCAAAGAACACTGCAGAAGAAGACAATGAAATCAAAATACAAAGCCTCCAAGAAAAATATGAATTTATCTTAGGCAATGGGACAGCTCAAAAAGGATTTTGAAAATCAAGTAAGAGAAGAAGAGGAAAAATTGGAAAGAAAAGTGCCAGTGATGCAAGAAACTCATGAAAATAAGTCAATAGCTTGGTAAAGGAGACACAAAAGAATACTGAAGAAAATAACACCTTAAAAAACAGACTAGGTCAAATGGCAAAAGAGATCCAAAAAGTCAAAGAGGAGAAAAATGCCTTAAAAAGTTGAATTGGTCAAAGGGAAAAGGAGATCCAAAAGCTCATTAATGAAAATAATTCATTAAAAACTAGAATGGAACAAATAAAAGCTAATGACTTTATGAGAATTAAGAAGCAATTAAACAAAACCAAAAGAATGAAAAAAATAGAAGGCAATATGAAATATATCATTGGAAAAACAACTGAGCTGGAAAACAGATCCAGGAGAGACCATTTAAAAATTATTGCACTACCTGAAAGTTATGATAAAAAAAAAGATCCTATACAATTATCTTGCAAGAAATTATCAAGGAAAATTTTCCTGATATTTTAGAAACAGACGGTAAAACAAAAAGAGAAAGAATCCACTGATCACCTCCTGAAAGGGATCCCAAAATAAAATCTGTCAGGAATATTATAGCCAAATTCCAGAGTTCTCAGGTCAGGGAGAAAATATTGCAAGTAGCCAGAAAGAAACAATTCAAGTATGGTGGAGTTACAATCAGGATAACACAAGATTTGGCATATTCTACATTAAAGGACATAATATTCTGGAGGGTAAAGGTGCTAGGACTTACAATCAAAAATCACCTACCCATCAAAAACTGAGTATAATACTTCAGGGGAAAAAATGCAAATTTAATGAGATAGAGGACTTTCAAGAATTCTTGATGAAAAGACCATAGGTGAATAGGAAATTTGATTCTGAAATATAAGACTCGTGAGAAGCATAAAAAGGTAAAGAGAAAAGGGAAATCATAAGAGACTTAAAAATTTTAAACTGTTTACATTCCTGCATATAAAGATCATTATTTGTAACCTGTAAGACCTTTTCTCATTATTAGAGTAGTTAGAAGGAGTAGATAGATAGACAGATAGACAGATAGATAGATAGATAGACACACACAGAGACAGACAGACAGAGAAAGAGAGAAAGAGAGACAGAGAGAGAGATGGCACTGGTGTGAGTTGAATATAAAGAGATTATATCTAAAAAATAAAATTAAAGGGTGAAAGAGGAAATGTGCTGGGAAAAAGGGGAAAAGAGGTAGAATGAGGTAAATTATCTCTCCTAAAAGAGGCAAGAAAAAGATTTTACAGTGGAGGGTAAGAGAGAGGAAGTGAGGAAGAGTGAGTGAACCTTCCTCTCATCAGAACTGGCTCCCGGAAGAATAACATACACACCCAATTGATTAGAGAAATGTATCTTACTCTACAGGAAAGCATGTATGTATTTGTCCTTCGCTGCCAAAGAAGATCATGCCATCAGAGAAATAATGACATGACTTGCATTTGACTTTGGTTTGAGTAAGGGAGGGTTGTGCAGGTCACCAGCCTCACTTCTCCTCCACAGCCATCTGAATTCAGTGATCAGATATTCATCAGGATGACTGGAGATGACCCAGAATGAGGCAATTGGGGTTAAGTGACTTGCCCAAGGTCACACAGCTATTAAGTGTCAAGTGTCTGAGATGAGATTTGAACTCAGGTTCTCCTGACTCCTGCACTGGTGCTCTGTCCACTGCACCACCTAGCTGCCCCCAAAGGAAAGTAGGAGGGGAAGAGGATAAGAAAAGGGGGGAAGGGTCTGATAGAAAGGAGAAGAGATTAGGAGAGGGAATAGTCAAAAGAAAAATACTTTTGAAGAGGGACAGGGTGAAAGGAGAGAGAGCATAGAATAAACAGGGTGGGGAAATAGTATGGAAGGAAATACAGTTAGCGATACAGTGAAAAAAATTTTGAAGCAAATTTCTCTGATAATGGTTCACTTCTCAAACATGTAGAGAACAGAGTCAAATTTATAAAAATAAAAGCCATTTTCCAACTGATAAATGATCAAGAGATATGATCAGTAATCAAAAGCTATCTATAGCTATGTGATAAAATACTTTAATTCACTACTGATTGGAGAAATGTAAATTAAAAAACATTCTGAGTTAATACCTCATACCTATTAGATTGGCTAATAGGACAGAAAAAGTAAAAAACAAGCATTGGAGGGGATATGGGAAAAATCAGACTTAAATGCTCTATTGGTGGAGTTGTGAACTGATTCAACCATTCTTTATAGCAGTTTGGAACAATGCCCAAAGGGCTATAAAACTATGCATCCTTTGACCTAGCAATACCACTACTAGGTCTGCATCCCTAAAGAGATAAAAAACAAAAAGGAAAAGGACCTACATGTGCAAAAATTTTTATATAGTGGCTCTTTTCTCAGGGTAAAGAATTAGAGGTTGAGGGGAAGTCCATCAATTGGGGAATGATTGAACAAGTGGTATGTGATTATGATGGAATATTATTGTACTATAAGAAATGATGATTAGGATGCTCTCAGAAAAACCTTGAAAGACTTGCATGGGCTGATGCAAAATGAAATGTACAGAGTGCACAAAATAACAGCAATAATGTAAGATGATCAGCTGTGAATGATTTAACTATTCTCAGTAATACAATGATCCAAGACAAGTCTGAAGGACTTATGATGAAAAATGGTATCCATCTCCAGAGAAAGAACTGATGGTGTCTAAATACAGATGAATGAATGAATGAAAATAAAAGAAATAAAGGACTGTGCAAGAGGATACTCATAAACTAGAATGAAAATTTAAAAACCAGATATGGAAGACAGAAATTCATTTATACTCCAATATGTGTGAAGCATAACCTCAAAAAACAAAAGGAAAGACCACAGAAGGTAATAAGCATTTATATAGTGCCTACTATGTGCTAAGCATTGTGTTAAATGCTTTACAAATAATATCTCACATGATTAAGACATGGGATAAAATAGAGGTACTGTTCCAAATTTCTGACTCTCAACAACATATCATTCCATAATTCCTTTTCTTGTTTAAACACTAAAAATAAAAGAAAATGGTCAAGGAGTAAAGTTTAGGGGTTGAGAGAGGAAAATTGGAATAAATCTGACAGGGATCTAGCAAGAAATATAATTGATAAGTGCCCAAATACCTCAGTAATGGGAGACCGGCACAATTAGTGCCCACCACTGTCCACATAAATATCTTCCAAGCCCTACAATAAATCAATTAATTGACAAATATTTATTAACTGCCTACTCTATGCTAGGCATTTTGTTAGGCACTGGGAATATAGAGACAAAAAAGAAAACAATGCTTGTCCTTACGGAGCTGAGATCCTTAAAATCCTCTACGATCTGGACACTGTATTTATCCAAATATATTTCTCATTAATTCTGAATACACTTTTGCTCCTATCAGTTTACTGCATGTTCAAAACCGAACTCTTATTTCCTCCCCAAATTCTTTCTTCTCCCAAGGTTCCCTACTTTTGTCAAAAGTGTCACCACTTTTCCAATCTTCTAGGTTCATAACCTTGACATCACCTTGGACTCCCCAGTCTTCCCCACCCCCCATATCCAATCCACTGACAAATCCAAATTCATTGACAATTCACTATCAATTCTAACTTTACAACATCTTTCCCCTCTGACTCCTTTTCTTCACTAACACAGTGACCACTTCAGTTTAGGCTGTCATCATCTCTCCCCTGGATTACTGAAAGAGCCTGTTATTTGATCTCCTTGCCTCACTCAAGTCCCTCTCCATTCTAGTTTATACTACATTCCACTGATAAAGTAATTTTCCTTTAATGCAGCTCAGACCATGAGAATTCCCTACACAATCAATTTTAGTGGTTCTCTACAGCATGTAGAATAAGATACACACTCTTTGGTTTAGCTTTTAAAGCCCATCCCAATCTGGCCACAACCTATCTTTCTAGCTTGAGTGGAAAATACTTTCCCTCCCATATTTTGAGATCCAGCCAAACTAATCTTCACTCTGGTCCTCACACATGACAGGCCTTAGAACTAGTTGCCTCTTTTGAATGAAATGTCCTCCCTCTTTACCTCACTCAGAGTCTTTTCTTTAAGATGGAGTACATGAATCATCTTTTCTATGAAGCTTTTCTTAATTCCCTTAATTGCTAGTACCTTCCCTCTCACACTACCTCTTATAGAACTACTTTTTATATATTTGCATTTATTTACTTTATATTTATGCTGTATGTATGTATATGAGCATGTGTATGTATGTGTACTTGTCTGTCTCTTATAAGTTCCTTATGAGTAGTCATTTATATGTTTACTCTGAGTATCTAACAGCATTTCTGGCAAACAGTAGGAACTGAACTTGATGATTTATCAGTCCAGTCTTCTTACCATCTCCCAAACACAAACTGTTTATTCATTCCTACATGCCTTTGATTATTTTGTTTCTCGTGGCCTAGAGTATTATTTGAAAACAAAAATCAATAAAGATTTACTATGCATCAAGTATTGTGCTACGTACTACAAAGACAAAAAACAAACAGCACTCATTTGAAAGGAAAATCTGAAGGGAAACACCATGTACGTGGATAAGTCAATTGCAATTTCTTGAGGAGAGTTCTAGCAACTGAAGAAACAACCTCCATTTGAGTTGAACCTTGAAATTAGCTTGGATTCTAAAAGAAGGAAGGAAAGTGGGAGGGGTATATTCTGAAAAGGGGGAATGGCCATAGCAAGGGTGTAGGGAGATATAAGGCCACATGTGGAAAGAACCGAAAGTAGGTCAATTTGGCCGTATATGAAGAGAAAAAACAAAAATTAAGCCAGAAAGGTAGGATGGAGCTAGATTATGAAAGTCATCTTTCTCTTTTTTCTGTACTGCTTCCCCAAAATTCTCCCCATTCTTATGGGACTAAGCAAGAGTTATGCCTCCTACATGAAGCCTTCCTAAGTCACTCCACCCCACGTTATTGGCCCATTCTCTGAACTCCTTAGAGCGCTTAATATTTTAAGTACCTACTTGTGAGATACACATTTTGTCCCTTAATCATATGCTATCTGATGTTATTGTTCCTTCAAGTGAGAATCTTCCCCAACTAGGCTAAAATCTTAGTATATTAGACTTCTTGACATTCTTCTCAGCTCCTCACATAGTGCTTTACTAATAATCCAGTCCAAAAAAATTTCTAAAGCTCGTCTTATGCTATAAGTACTGTGCTAGGCACTAGGGATAAAATGACAAAACAAAGAATGGTGCTATTAAGTTTACACATAATAAAAACTGAATTCAGGAATGACTGAGTGGTTTCTACCCAGTAAAACATTGATGGGATAAATGGACAACGAAAGCTTATTATCAGTCTGATAAAAAACCTCATACTTTCAGTAATGACTGCACCTTTACAAAAATACTAGAAACTTTGCAGTGAGAAACTTTAGCAAAGTTTTGTGGTGGGGTTAATCATGCTGAAGAAAAGGCAGGAAAACTGAGAATTTAGTTTCAGATTAATTTATGTTTTTATAGTAAACAGATCATTGATATCATGTTTTAGAAAGTGTTATTAAGAATGTATTCTTACACTGAATGTATCATAATTTGATTTTCCCAACCTCAAACTTGACCAAACGGATGAGGCTAAGTCGGAACAGACAAGCATGCTCTATTATACATACTGTAAGGCAATATGGTGATCAGATTCTCACAGGGTTGCTATGGAAGGACTCCAGTAGCCAGGAGAAAACTACTCTTGAAAATGTAAACTTCTCAAACCATCTTTTTTCTCAGTGTAAAAGGATGTCAGGCAGCAACTTGGGTGTAGCTTCAGAAATACAGGACAAATCTCCAGCTCTACTCCTTATTGAAACGAGTAGACAAAATCAATTGATAAAGAAACAACTGAACTTGAAATAACTCTGCGCAGTGTTGTTCATCCTTTGTTCTCTAAGAGGACCAGTGACATCACAAGGGTGACATCTTGACTTGCAAGTGTCTTGGATTTGAGGCAGAGTTGTGCAAAGTGACACAATGTCACTTGTAAGTGACAAGGCAAAGGTTAAGATGACTGGGGATGGCCAAGGATGCAGACGACTTTAGCTTTTTTAAATTAAGGTCTTACCCAGGTCTCAGTTTGTCTGAGACCATGCCCATTCAACGACTAAGGCTAGGTAAGAACTGAGACAAAAGATTGCCCCATTTATCATCTGGAAGATATCAGTTTGGGAGAGGGAAGACCTTCAGAGTTTCTGGCCACAAAGAGAAAATAATTGCTGTTTACACAGTCATTCTAAGCCATCAAAATCTAAACAAAGACCACTGAGGTTTGGTATGGGGCCAAGATTAGACATTCAATGAACATCAGTATGATTTGGGTTTAAGGGCTTAATCAAGCAGCTCCATTTAAAACACAATGGACTTTTTAAGGTCTATTTTTCAGAGCTATATTAAAAAAAAAAATGAAAACTGTACAGGACAAAAAATAAATTGTCCCAGGTTTTTAAAAAAAAAATAAAGTAAAATAAAAAGGAGATAAACTACTACTACTAATAATAATAATAATAACACATTATTATTACAGCAACAATTTCCAAATACTGTTTGAATTGGCAAGTTGGGTCCCCAACAGGCAGTTACTACTATTCTCAGATAACACAGGAAAAGCAGCTAATACAAAACCTTTTCCTAAGAGCCTGGTTCACCACTTCACACAAATACACACAGCATCCATGGGAGGAGTAAACTTAAACTTAGGCCACAATAACAGTGACACACGCATGTAAGGCACAAAGTAGTTCTTGAAGTGCGAGGTAAGTGTGACTGTGAATCTGGAGAAAGAAAAGAATTAAAATAGTCCTGGGGCTATGGGATGTCTAATGAAAAAACAGAAACAGCTGGTGGCAGGAGCAGCTCTTCTGGGAAGCATAAGCAGCTTCTCTGGAGGCAGAGAGGTATTCTAGTTGGTAAACAATCCCAGAAACATGAGTTGTCTGGGCTGTAAGTATTCCCTCCCAGGAGTAAAAATGGGGGGAAATGAAGGTAATAAGCATTTACAAAGGGCCTCCTATATGCCAGGTGCTATGCTGAGCGCTTTATTATTTCATTTGATACTCACAACAATCCTGTAGTTAAGTGATTTGTCCAGGGTCACACAGCTACTGTCTGAGGTTGGATTGGAACTCAGATCTTCCTGACTCCAAGCCCAGGGTTCTATCTACCTCCCCAACAAGTATGTGTGTGGAGTCTGTAGTCTGGGCAAGGGAGTATGGTGTTGGTGTATGAAAGGTTTTTTTAAATTGGTATTTACCTTGTTATTTTGTTTAATTCAACACCTTTGCTTTGAATTAATGTATCTTCTGCTTTGGTTGGATAAAATGAAAATAGAGAGTTGAGGCGAACTGTGCTTTTAAATTGTGATTCTGAACTGTAGTTTTAAACAGATGCTAATAAAATCAGTACCTTGCAATTAGGTACAGCTTTCAAAAGGCTAATTGAGTGGAGCTTGGATTCCGTCAAGAATTTAAGTGAGGTTCAAGGTGAAGAACTTGGATGAGAGTGGTGGCAAAAGCAGAGATATATTTAAAGCAGAAGATATGATTTATGAGGGAGTAAGAGTTGTTCCAACAGAAACTGATGAAGAGACTCATTTTGTTGTGGCTTATTTCCTTTTTATCTACTCTCTCCCTCTCCACCTCCCTTATCAATTCTAAAAATATTCTATTCCCCATGTTGACTTCAGGCAACAAATACCCAACAGAGGTTATGCTTTCTTATTGTCTTAGCTCTTTTGCCTAGCAACTGCTATAATTAATAAACAGTTCCTCAGTGAGTCAAAAGTGATTCAAACCTGAAAACTACCTACCCTGTTTTTCCTTTGAGGTTGAATAAAACCCTTGCATATTTCAGGTCAGTCTTCCTTAGTTTTCTAGAATCATGCTTTCACCAGAGTTCATTTTTTCTTTCTTTTCCTATCTTCTTGAAGGAAGGCTAAAATTCTATCAGGATACTGCTGATTTAATTAGCCATAACAGAAATAAATAAATAAATCCATTTGGGATTCAGGCAGTAAGACTGTTAAACTGCATACCACAGCGCCACCTGCTGAAAAACCACGAAACTTTATATACTGATCAAGAAAATCAAAAAGATGCCTTGGCAGTGAGGTACTCATTCAAAATGAATATATAACCTGAAAAAACCAGGCACAGAACCAGAAAAGCAGGAACTAGAGATTCTACTAATAAAATATTTTCTAATTATTACCCAAAAAATCTTATCCTAAAACTAAGCATCTGGATCTATGCATACATGCCCATGTGTATTCTTCAAACATGCCCCTCATTTGTCCAATTCTGCAAGCACAAAACCTGCCACATTTCAATAGTACACAGAAACAACTTCACACCAGGGTAGGGATATTTCTACTTAACTAGGGTGGGGTGGGATTTATACTTAACGATAATGGATGGAATAAAAAGACCAAATTGACAAAACAATGGAAAGAACTTATTTGTGCTGGTGCTGAGGTTCAGCAATGAAGCATTCTTAACACACATATGAATACATCCAGACTGCGGAGAGAAAGTGGTCTTGGGAGAAAAGAGAGAAAAGAAAAGAATCTCTATAATTGGATTATTCATATATATTCATATAGGTACCCATGCAACATGTGTATAAATGGTATGTATGCATTATAGAGGATGGGTTTCCAATATTTCCTTTGCTTAAAAATGGTGACAATGTGGACATTCCTTATAGTTCATTGCATATACTAGCTATGTATATGAAAAGTCCATAATATATAATAAATTTTAAGTGGAACAATATATAGAAATCAATTCAAAAATAAAATTTAACACAATGAATTTGCTTAGCTTGACAATAAACATTCTTAGCATATGATCTACTATTGTATTGCTTGCCTATAGGCACAGCACATATTTACATTGGTAAATGTGTGTGTATGTGTGTACTGTGTATTTAACATGTGTCAGAGGCAATGCATATTTAAAGTATGTGACTTTAATCAACCCCAAGCTTTAATAAGCACCTCTTATGCGCTGAGCATTCTGGTAGGTTTTAGGAATACAAAGATAAAATGAAAACAGTGAACTCAAGAAATTTAGAGCATAGCTAGGAAAAACAATTTCAACATACATATGCTATATACAAAAGGGATAAAAGGTGATTTGGGAAAGGAAGCACTGGTTGCTGGGAAGAATTAGGAAAAGTTCTTGTGCAGAAGTGATGTTTGAGCTGAGTCTATAGGAGACAGGAGAAGGAGGGCTCTATATGAAAAACAAGACAAGTGTTACTAGATCCTATTGTGAATTAGGGTAATAATATGGAAAAAGGTTGGACAGTCTTTAAATAAATATAAGTAGACATATGGCAACAACAACAATTGCTAACATTTATATAGCTCTTACTATGTGCCAGACACATTGCTAACTAAGCACTTTAAGAGTACTGATTCTCAAAACCACCCTGGGAGGTACATGCTATTATTATGTGCATTTTACTGAAGAGGAAACTGAGGAAAACAGAGGTGATATGATTTGCTCAGGGTCACTCAGCTAGTAAGGGTTCTAGGGCTGAATTTGAATTCAAGTCTTCCTGACTTCAGGCCTGAGGCTCTATACACTGTGCTATCTGGCTGCATAAACTTAACCATACCATTTCTTAGAAAGTTTTACTGTCAAGCTAAGCAAGTTCTGCTGATGAGAAATTCTTTTGAATTTTCATATCCTCATTTAACTTTTATCTTTGAAATGTGCTAAGCAAAATTGATATTTAGTCAGATATATGTGTAGGCATACAGGCATGTATATTCACATTTGGTACAGCTCCAAGATTATATCAGTGTTGGAAATGCCCATTGTGTAAATTCCCTCTACTGATGCATTTCAGAAACTCATGGGAACTTAGAGTTTGAGAGAATTTCCTAAAGCTATGACTTGCCCATGGTTGCAAACTATACAGTATGTATCAGAAGTGCCCTCAACTTCATCATTTCAAGACTGGCTCTTTGGAATTCAAATCCATTTACAAGTATTCAGAACCTTATAGAGAGATAGATGATAGGATAATCAGTGAAATAGTTAAGTGGGATTGGATAGTGAACACTGGTATCTATTTTTAGGAAAATGTAGTTTAAATATTATACATAGGAAAGTGAAAACTTCTAATTGATTCATTGTAGAACAGTTATTTACCTATAAAACTGTGACAAAGATGCTTCATATTGATTTTTATTTTTAAAATTTATTTTTAAGCATAGACATTTTTTAGTTCCAAATTTTTGTTTTACCCCCTCCACATCTCCCAAGAAAAACAAAACTTCTTGCAAATATATAGCCATGCAAAACAAACTTATGTATTAGCCATATATTAGCAAAATTTTAAAAAGGTAAGAAAAAGAAAGAAAAGGAAAAATATATCAATCTGCACTGAATCCATGAGTTCTCTATCTACATGGAGGTAGAAAGCATGTTTCATCAACCTTCGGAGCTGTGGTGAACTGTAGCCTTGCTCAGAGTTACTCATTCTTTCAAAGTTGATTATCTACAATATGACTGTTACAATGCAGATTGTTCTACTGGTTTTGCTCACTTTTCTTTACTTTGTTTTATACAGGTCTTCCCAGGTTTTTCTAAAACCATCCCTTTCATCATTTGTTACAGCACAACAATAATCCATCAGATTAATATATCACAACTTGTTCTTACATTCCCCAATTGCTGGGCATTCTCTCAATTTCCAATTCTTTGCTGTTAAAAAAAGAACTGCTATAAATATATTTGTATATAAGAGCCCTTTATTCATGTTCTTAAAAAGTCAGCAATGTGCCTTTTCCTTCCTTTCATGTTTAAATAAGCATATTGGCTGATGTAAATCTTTGAATGTATTTGAAATTTTGAATGTATTTCTTTTTAGGGGCAACTATGTGGCACAGTGGATAGAATGCTGGGCCTGGAATCAGGAAGACTCATCTTCTCTAATTCAAATCTAGCCTCAGACACTTATTAGCTGTTTGATCATGGGCAAGTCATATAACCCTATTTGTCTCAGTTTCCTCATCCACAGAGTGAGCTACAGAAAGAAATGGCAAATCACTCCACTGTCTTTGCCAGGAAAACCCCATGGAGCCATGAAGAGCGAGACACAACTGAAACTACTGAACAAAAACAAATTTATTTATAGATATGGAGCTGTACTAAATGCAACTCTTGTTTCAATTTAATTTTATTTCCTCTACAAACAGTTGGTCATCAGTCAAATTCAAAATAGAGGGTGGAGGGGAAAGTGCCTTTAATTCATTCAGTAAGGCACTAATTGACTGTGAAGTTAATTATCTTGCCTCCCCCATCCCTCAGAAAAAAAGTTCCCTTTGAATCAAATTCTTGCATGCATAGCTTGGTTGTCAAGATTATGTCTGAATGGCACAAGGATTGCCTCCCTAATCACTCCTCAAAACCTCTGATTAGATATTTGTACCACTATGGATCACACAAGATGTGTTTTATGGAATTGTGGGGCAGATTAGAAGTACCAGGCTAGTATTCCTTCTGTCCTTTGGAGTACAGTTATGAACAATGAATGGCTTTTGATTCTGCTGCCCTCAACTCTGATCTGGAAGCATAATCTGGAAGCAACCCATTAATCTTTCATAACTGCAGTGTATTACTAAACTGGGCCTTTAAGGTTCCCCCAGAGCACAAGCTTAGCCTGGTATGACCCCTACTGTTATAAGTGGGAATCTTATTGTAGCCCAATTTTTTTCCCTTTTTTAAATTTTGTTTTTATAGTTTTGTTTAAGAAATTGTTACAGTAATGCTATAAAAGGACTTAATTGTGATACTGACTTTTAAAATGTGAGCAGTTAATCACTGTTAATTGGTTTAAGGATGAATTTTATGTTGAAAAATTCTAAGCTAATACATTAATCTATTTCCATCCTTCTATGAAATAAAATTTTCAATTAATCATCAGAAAATAGCAAAAATGTTTGAAACAGAATGAAATAACTGATGAATGTAAAATGTAGCATGGAAAAAGGGTACAATGAGAATTGGCTCACTTATTGAGTCAAAAGAACTACTAGAAGTTTAGCAAAACTAAGTAAACAGAATAAACAATTTATTCTAGCAACTATTACAGGGTTTGGGTTTTTTTTTTTTAAGATAAGAATAAATAGGACAATTCTGCATAGCTTCAGAAAAATAGTACAGCAGTGGTGGCTCAGTGGATAAAATGTTGGACTTGTAGGCAAGAAGACCCAAGTTCAAATCTGGCCACAGAAACTTATTGGCTATATGATGCTGGGCAAGTCACTTATATAAGTTCTGTCTGCCTCAGTTTCCTCAACTCTTAAACGGGGATAATAATAACACCTGACTCCCAGGGTTCTTGTAATAATAAAATGAAGTAATATTTGTAAAGTGCTCTGTAAACTTTAAAGCCACATATATGTGCTAATTATTATTATTTTTAGGATACCAGAATTAAAGAACAAGTCCTTAGGACTATCACAGTGTTTTACATATAGAAGAAGCTGAATGAATTTTGTTTAATAAGAGTTAATATTTACATAGCAAAGTGTTTTACATGTGTCATTTAATTTGCTCCTCAAAACAAACCTGTGAGATAGGTATTATTTTGATTTCCATTTGCCAAGTGAGGAAACTGAGGTTAAGAGGTTATTATTTATCCAATGTCACTCAGCTGTTAAGGGTCTGATGCAGGGTTTGAGCCCTGGACACCCAACATCCAAGAACAACACTCTACTCTGCAACCTAGCAGTATTTATTTTTCTATTAAATTGAATTAAAAAACCTCTAATATCTCTCCTTATCACATCAGATTCAAACTCCTATGTTAAGACCTATATAAAATGGCCCCATCCACTTCACCAATTCGGCCTTATATCAAACTGCTTTTCAGCATGAACCTCTGATAGTTAACTTGTAACCTCAATACTCCTTAGATGTCCCATACTAATTCTCAGTATCTTTTCTCACTCTACTCTTCTTTAAATACTCTTTGTTCATTCGGCCTATCCAAATCTTACCAAGCCCAAATCTCACCTTTTCCATGAAAATCATTTTGACTGCTCCATACCTCCCTTCTTTAACTCTCAGTATGCTTATTTTCAGCATCACACAATTTATGTATCTAGATAGTACAACAGATGCCACTATGGTGGCTGGATGGAGAGTTAGGGAGACTGGAATTAGAATCCTTCCCCAGACACTCCTTTATAGATTCCCATCCCAGATGTATTTCTGATCTTCTAGAGTTCAAAATCACGTTCCCACCACTGTCTTACCCTGGAACTTCCCTCAATGCTTAGGGTCTGCTTACCCTAGAGTATCATAACACATTGTAGCTTGCTCACCATAAAATCCACCTCTCCAAGGCCTACCCCCTTCTCCCAATGAGGAATCCCTACTACAGCTTCCATTTTGTGAAGAGGCCCAGATTGGCCTGGCTCTGTTCCATTCTTGGCCCACTTCCTAACCTTTTAGACTTCAAAATCAAGCCGTGTGTCGGGTACTTTCATTCTTACCTCTCCCTCCTCACTTTTCAGCTCCCTTTTGTTTATTATCTTTCCTGATTAGAATGTAGGCTCTATATTCTATATACTACAAAGGGAATACTTAGATTATTTTGCTTTTTGCTTGTATTTTTCTGTGCTTTAACTCAGTACCTGCCACATAGTAAAAACACTCAATAAGTCTGTCCTTCTTTCCTTCCACTCTTCCTTTCTGCTTTCATTTCATTATCTAAAAAATGGAGGTTATAATAGCATCTACTTCACAGGCTGTTGTAAAGATCAAGTGAGTTAACATATGAAGCGATTTGAAAACCTTAAAGTACTATACAAATCCAAGTTCTTATTATGATAGCAGTTATTTGTTTGCTTATTACCTTATACACATTTGTTTTGTCTCCTCAGGTAAGTTACAATCTAATGGACCCAGACGCCGTATCACAGCCCCTAGTAGAGTATTATACACGTAGAAGTTATCCTGATACTTATTGGTTGGTTTACACTAAAACCTGTAGTGCAAGATTGTGTTGTAGGCTGTACCCAAGACTTACGTATAGTCACAGTTGTCTTTTTTTAAATCAACAGCACAGAGCACAACATTTTCCAATTATTTGACTTTCTAGTCAACCTGCTCTTTAGTGATGAAAAGGAAGAAAACTTATCTGATGGGATCATTGCGGACTTTGATATGATAAGGAAAGCATGACACCAACATGACATCATTCCAGGTTAAAATGGAGTTCTATAGATGTTCTTAATTTTTTTCTTTTTTTTGGTCACATCCATCTTCTTGAACAGTTCTATCCAGAATGTAACAGTAATTCCTGCACTGTATTTACACTACTGAAATTAGCCATCTAACAGTATCAGAATAACATTCACAGTAATATGTCTCTGCTGTATGGGATAGGATGATAGCAGGAAACTGAAGCAATTTCCAGCACTGAAACTGGGCAACTGAAAAGAGAATATATAGATTTTAAAAAAAAATACTTGAATGATACATCGAAGCACAGCCTCATTATTCCAGTTGAGAAATAATATGGACTGCTTGGGGTGTGTTGTGAATTGAGAGAAGGAGATGGATATGAAAGTTGACAGGACTGACTAATGATTGTTTATAAGGGCTGAATAATAATGAAGGGTTGAAAATGACAATGAGATTGTTGACCTGGGAAACAGGAGAACAGTGGAACTCTCAATCAATGTTGAGAAAGTAAGAAGGGATGGGTTGTAAGGGAAAAGTAATGTGTTCTGTTTGGGTCATGTTGATTGACTTGCCTATGGGACATCCAGTTGAAGATATGTGGTCCTATGGAAAAAAGGTCTAGATTTGAAGACAGAGCATATGGGTTCAACTCATATCTCTGCCACATACTACTTGTGTGACTTAAGCTCCCTAGCCCTCATCTTTTTCCATCTTTAAAATTTGGAAGTTTGATTAGATGACTTCCAAAGTCCTCCTAACTCTAAATTCAGTATCCTAAAGCAATCTTTCAGGAAAATTTGTATTTCTTTTTCATGGAATTTAAAAAAAAAATGTGTTTGAACACTGGTGTCATAGATGAATTCTACAGCGTTCTAGTCATTAATGAGAATTTAAGTTTGCTTTTGATTATATCTAAACTCAGAAATCGGTAATTGATAACAATATTTAGGAATTAGAAGGGATCATAGTGACTACCTAATTCAGCCTATCCATGAAAAAAAAATCTGTAACATATCCATGAAGTCACTTTTAGAGATCCTAATTATTGAGCAGTTTTCCCTTGAACCTGTCACTATATTCCCCATATACTTTAAGAAGTATTTTTTTTCTTACTAGTCCATAAATTTATCAGAGTACAAGTGTTTTCCCTGAATAATGACAATTCTGATTCCTGTGTGGTTAATGACATAGCAATTACATCACACTTTCCTACAGATGAGAAACACAAAATGGTTATAGAATGAGTAACATGACATGTGAATAGGGAAATTCCATTCAAGATTAGCCTAAAGTACATAAGCTTACCGTTAGCATATCATCACATTTCATATCTGGTGTATCTCCATCTTCACTTTTATTGTAGAACTTTCGGAAAAAATTGAATGCCACAACTGTGTATAGGTAAACGACAACAGCCAGTAATCCTACAGTCAGTACAAGCTATAAAACAATGAAAATACATTGTACACAGGTGAAAATCATCACTCATTTGCCCAGCTTATTTAACATGCATATGGTAGGAAGTAACGGTAGTGAACACACAACTGGATTTACATCCAAGAAGCAAACGGAATTAATGATCCTCACCTCTTGCTCTTACACCCTGAGTATGATGAATGATTTATTTTCAGTTTCCTTTCCTTTATTTTAATCAGTTGTTAAAATTATTTTATGCAAGACTTGACTACATAATTAGCTAGAGAATGCATTGCACACCTACATTCAGACTGAAAAAAGATTAAGCTTCACATACAAACTGAGATCCATTGTTGATTTATAACATCGATATAAAACAGAAATGTCCAGTATCATAATGACAGTTCATATTTATATAAAACTCAGGTTTATAAAGCACTTTCTTTACAACAACCCTGTGAAGTAGAAAGTATGAGGATTATTTTCTGCAATTTAGAATTTGTTTATTAGTTTATTTTATTAGTAAAGAAATACTTCCATATTTACAATGTATAGTCTCAATTTACACAATGTATATGCATAAAAACTATATTAGTTTTTGCTGAATATTTAGTATCTAAAAATTAATTTCTTTCCACATCATACCCTCTGACTGGTAAAAATAGAGGAATATAAACTTAACAGCAATTGATTCTGTTTCTGAAATTTGAAAATACAAGACTATTTAGAAAGTAAGAATGTAAATAATTTAGCACTTTCTGTGTTAATATAATTGAAAGGTCAAAGTGAAAGAGATAAAAGGTTATTGGCTCAATCAGATTTCAGAACCTGTTCAACACATAATTGTCAGAATTTGAAAAGTCTACTTCTAATTCTTTACTGTGATGACAAAGTGTACTTTGGTTATATGCAATTAAAGATATCATTTTACAGGGTCTACAGGTCTTTCACTATAGAGCATAATGAAAATTTAATATACTAATATTTCTAGTTTTTCTGGAGATATTAAAATCACATCCACACATATCTATATAATATATACTCTTCAAACAATATTCCATAATCATAATAATCCTCATTTTCTAATAGCATGACTTCCCTCTACTGCTACAATACCTTCCCTCTGGGATTATCTTCCATTTTACACGTTAATATTTTGTATGTATACAGTTGCTTGCAAATTGACATTAGAATGTGAGCTCCTTGAGGGCAGGGATTTTATTTTTTACTTTCTTTGTATTCCCAGTACTTGGTGTAGTACCTGGTATATAACAGGGTTAAGACTGGTGGTTTATCGTTTTAAAAGTACTTAACATATTTCATTGTATAATAGAATGTTTTTGCCACTTAAACTTATTATGCATTTTAGCATAATATTCAGAGAATAAACATTTGTAAAAACCCTGGGCTAGGAAAAAAATATGGATATTTGGAAACACATATATACGTTCTATATTTTATTTATATTCTAGACTTTAATGTGTGCGTGCGTGCACACACACACACACACACACACACACACACACACACACACACACACACACACTTCTTCTTTATGAGTTCCTGGGTCTACAGTGACAAACTGGTATACCTCCTGTTCTTCATAAGACAGTCCATCTACCATTTCCATATCTTCTCACAGAGGTTAGTCTTCCACATGAAGTACTAACAGTTTTGGTTTCCTTTCAAAGCTCAGTTTGAGCAATACCTCCTGCATAGGGCCTTTCCTGATCCTTACAAGTTTCATTTCCCTCTTCAGAATCACCTTGTGCTATCTCTATCAGTAGACAGTGATATAGAGATAGAGATCTCAGACATATATCTATATTGAAACAGATGTATTTGTCATGCTGTTTCCCCCAATAGAAGGTAAATTTTTAGAGGACAGAAACCTTTTTTTTTGTTTTTGTCATTGTATTCCAAGCTCTTAAGGCTTAGTTAATGATTCTTAATTGATTGAAAATAGTATTGAATAGTATAGAATTGACTGAAAACAGTATTAACAACTATTGAAAAGATTAACTTTTTAAGTCTCTTCTTTAAAGTCACCAGATGCTAGGTAATTTGAACTATTATTACAGTTCCCAGACTTCATTCTGATGAATCTAGAATAACATATTGTCTCCTGATAGCCTTCTTAGGGAATCTGTTCTCTGCATATTTGCATCAGCAAATAAAATATAACTATAAACTTTCTTGGCTTAAATAGGTCTATAACTCATATGTAGGTATTGTGAAGCAGGAATTTCCTGAGTTGTGCTTCTTTGACTGTCAAGAACACTCTGCGCACCTGTTCTAATCAGCTTTGTTGTTCTAAGATGTGCATCCAATTTCTGCAGTATATTGTGATCCAGTCTCACTACTTTGTCATTACAAATATCACATTTTTTCCACTCAAAAGGTGTCATTAGAAAACTGTCCCGTAAACTCCACATATAAAATGATCCTGATACATATCATGTGGTAAATACCCCAAATCACAGTGTGGAAATAGATGGCATAGCTCTCTGTAAAACAAATAGCACTGCCCTCATTGACCTTTTTATTCTATTTGTGAAATTAAATTGTTGAACAATAACTTATCCAAAGTCAAAATGCCAGCAAGAAACTCATCAACATTCTAAGCTATCGTGGAAACTGAAATGATCCAACATGTCATTAGAACATATCTCTAAAAATCTACTGAGCTTCTTAGGGTTTTCTCTGCTTTATCTGTTGAGTAGATGTGATATAACAGGAAAAGCACAGACTAAGAGTCAGGAGATAGGGGTTTTCAACCTGGCTGTATCACTGACTAGGTATGTGAACCTTTAGTATGTTACCTGATATTTCCAGTTTATACTTTCTTCATCTATAAAGTGAAGATGAAATAAATGATTTCTAAGATCTCTTTCAGTTACACTCAGATTCAACCTGGCATAAGGATACTGTACCATAAATATAACAGTCACCTTACAAAGTTCTGTGTTGGGAAGAATACAAACAAATGAACAAACAACTATTTACCAGAACAAATCCCAGACTGGCCATTTCACAAAGTGCTGTCCTTATAATCATCTATATGAATTAAGAAGTCACTGGTTTTTTTTCAAGATGTTGTGGAAAAAGAAGTGAACTTTACCTACCTGTTTGCCATTGTGTGTCACTGAAGACAAGATGGTACGTAATGTCTTGAATCCCATAGCAATGTCAAGGAGATGTGCAGCAAAAAAGAAGTTATTGTAATGTCCAAGGACAGACATAGTCATGTACCAGGCTAAATAGAGAAATGACTATAGAGAAGAAATACAGAAAAAGAAAATTATCAGTTTGTCATCAACTTGATACCATCTAAATTCAATCACTTTATTTACTACTTGATTATTCTTTCAGAATATAAGTAAATATATTCCATGTACTCCTGTTAACTTGCTCTTCACACTTTCATTTGAGTTGACTCTTCCAGCTTATTAAAAAATCATCTTCAGGAGGAGGGACTGACTGCTAATACTTATGTCCGTTTCAGAACTTATTACAATGCTCTGCACACAGACAGTCAGGAAATGTTACTGACATGACCATTAATACAAGGGACTAGCAGATGATGCTTGGGTTTATTTTTTGTTTTCTTTTTCATACTCTTCCCTTTATTTGAAGCAAAATAAAATTAGCTTTGAGATGACATTCTAAGAGTCAGTGCTATAGGAGTAATGATGAAAATTTGAATTAGGCTGGCAGGAGTGAGAATGAAAAGGAAGCTATTAGAATTTGGGGTTATTTTATTTATTTTTTATTTTATTTCACATCTATATGTCAAAGTTGAAGCTTTCACAATAAATGAAGTCTTTGAGGGAAAGAGGACATCAAAGCAAGAAAACCAGAATGAAGGTGGACCCTTAGAGTGCATGCATATTTAGGGTACAGGTTAAGAAGAGAAGCTAGTAACTGACTATTAGAGAGGACAAGTAGGAGGAGAATCAGGATACCGTAGTGGTATGGAAAGTAAGGGAAAAACGTTTCAATTTAACAAAAAATATCTGTAAACATTTATCAAGTACAAACTCAATGTCAGTGATGATGCAGAGAAAACAAAGAGAATGAAGACTGATTTTAAAAAATGTTGTTGGACTTGATGACAGTTGACATTGAAAGGTAGAGTGGTCAAAGGTTAGAGATAGACACCAAGGCCTCAAGGGGTTAAGGAGTTGATAAGATAATAGAAGTTGTAATTTTATTTGAATATCTGTTAAGCATCTACTATATATATCTGAATAATGTTTAATAAATATTTATTGGATTGAAATGAATGTGAAAGACATTTTTGCAAATTATGATCTGAGCAGAGTATGATGAATGAATAATGAAACACTGTAAGAAGTTAAGATCAATCTAAAGCAGTGGATTAATGAGTGAGGGGGATCAAAGAAGGGTTCACAGAGAATGAAGAAGCTAAATTGGGCACTGAAGGAAGGGATGTCAAGAAGAGGGAAGGAAATTTCAGGCTTAGGGTTCAGAGTAAATGAAAAACTTGGGGAGAGGAAAGAGAAAGATAAGAAGTCCGTTTTGTTTTCTTATAAAATTTTTTCCCAATTACATATAAAAACAATTTTTAGCATTATTTTTTTAAAAAAAAATTGAGTTTCAGTTTTTTTCTTTTCTCCCTTCCTTCTTCCCTCGAGAAGGCAATTTGATATAGATTATACATGTGCAGTCATGCAAAACATATTTCTATATTAGTCATGTGAAAGAAAACAGACAGAAAAATGAGAAAAATGAAAAAGTTTAACAAAATATGCTTTGATCTGCATTCAGACACCATCAACTCTTTTTCTGGAGGTAGACAGCATTTTTCATCATAAGTCCTTCATAACTGAGAGACATCTATTTTGGCTGGAATGTATTAAGTACATGAAGAAGTGTAATATGAAATGAGTCAGGGAATATAGACAGGAACCAGATTATGGAGGGTCTTAAATTCCGGAATCAGAAATATATATTTTACTTGGTGTTTAGTGAGGAAGCACTGTAAGTTTTCGAGCAGAGGGAGTATGATGGTTAAAGTAGTTTCTAAGAAAAAAACAAAAAGCTAGAGCAGTGGTGAAGAGAATGAATTAGAGGCAGAAATATCAGTGAAGTAGTTATTACAACAACCTGAAGAGAAAACAAGGATGGCTGAGTGTGAAGAAGGGAACAGACACAAGAGGATTTTGAGGGCAGAAATGACAGGAATTAACAATTGATTGGCTATATGAGGTGAAGGAGATGGAAGATTCAAAGATGACTTGGAGATCATGGTTCTCAGTAATTTTGAGAATGATGGTACCAGTCAAATAAAGAGAGAGAAATTTTAAAGAGGAGAGGTGTGGGGAATAAATATGAGTTAATTAAAATGGAACTGGTGAGGATAATGTGGCTACAGAGACGTTTTGATATAGAAAGGTAGACAAACAGGGGAATTTAATAACAATTGTATGCAATACATTAAGAAGTACTGTAAAATATACCCATTGTTCTCATCTTATCCTTACAACACCCAAGTGAGGTAGGTGTCATTCTCCCCATTTTACGGATGAGAAAACTGAACCTCAAAGAGATGAAGTGAATTTCACTGGTCAGATAGTAGGCAAGTGACAGGGGTAGAAGTTGAATCTAGAGGTGACGATTCCAAATCTAGTACTCTTGAAAATTATTATGGAAGAACATTACGCTACTATGAAAACACCATGGATTCTAATGTTGGCTTCAGCATTTATCAGTTGTTTAATAATAATAATAACTTCTACATAGCACTTGCTATGTGCCAGGCATTGTGCTCAGCACTTTACTGTTATTATCTCATTTGATCCTCAAAACAACCCTGGGAGGTGGGTACTATTATTATCCCTATTTTAAGGATGAGAAAACTGACACAGACAGAGTACTTTCCAAGGGTCACAGAGCTATGAAGTGTTTCTGCGGCTGAATATGAACTCAGATCTATCTGACTCGAGGCCCAGTGCTCTATCCACTGAGCCACCTAAATGCCCCTACAATCTCCATATTATAGATAAGGAAAAATGTTGGAGAGATAAAATGACTTGCCCAAGGTCACACTGCTAGTAATTAGAAGAGACTGTCTGCTAAGACTACATGGACAGAAGGACTGGGAAGGAGCCTCATCTGTTCTAATCTTCTTACTTTAAAATAAGGAAACTGAATCTCAGAGGAGTTAAATGACTTGTCCAAGGGAGAAGAAGCAGAATTAGGATTCAAGCCCAAATTTTCTGACTCCAAACCCAGTACTTTGTCTACTACATTACCTCTGCCTCTGGAGACTGGGTCCCTTAGGGGCCTGAATGGGAGAAAAAAGTCTGGAACTGATGTAGTGGGGGAATATGGCAGGAAATTGAAAAGTAAGTAAAAGAATTTTAAGTACTAAGTCAACTCCTTGAGGGCAGGACTCAGTTTTATCTTTACATTGTCAGGACCTGGCACAGAATAGACACTAAATAAATGCTTGTTATTACAGACGGAAACCATGTTAAGGAAGGCCTAATAGATATTAGAGAGTATGAATTTTTAGCAGGCCCAGGCTGTATTTTCATAACTTTTTTCTGACAAAGTTCAGCAGCCCAGGACAAGCAGCAGATAACACAGATAATGGAAATTGTTTTAACGGGGGAAAAAAGTGAGGAAAAACACCTGGATAAAATCCATAAATACATTTTGGAGAATGGGTAAGAAAACAGTTTATCCTTAAGGCATGTAGATTCCAATGGATCCATTATTTTTAATGCTACTTTGATATCCCCCAAGAACCTATGTTCAGTCTAAAAATATTTTTTAGTAAAAGGAGGATTAATTAAAGAGAAGAGCAAAATAATTCCTTGTGCCTCTCCTTTCAGAAAATGTGATTTTGCCAGAACGAATATTTCTTCAAATATTTGTGTGACTTTTCCTTCTATCTTCTCCAGGTACTTAGGGTCTGCCAGTAAATGGGGAAGTATTTGCTTTCTTAAAGGTATTCATACCTTCCAAATGTAAATAACTGACATCATAATTTCTTTTCATGTGTAAATATCACATTTTCATTCTTTTAGCTGTTGAAAACAATCTGAATAAGTAGAGAAGAACTAAGTCATAATTTTGTTAGAAATTAACTTCATTAAGTAAACTGATATTTGAAAAATGTAAAAACACATGCAAAACCTCTTTTCATCTTATAAATGATAAAAGACTTACTAAGTTGAAAGAACATCTAATTTTGAAGCAGATTTATGAAAATAAGCTTACATTGTCAGTGAAAACAACTCCTAGTTTCCACATCTGATACTTTACATCAATTGAATTCAGCCTGGAATGATAAAAAAGAGCATTATTTGTGAGAGCACACACATACACACACACACACACACACACACACACACACACACACACACACACACACACACACACACACACACACACACACACACACACACACACACTTTTCAACTGTCATCAAAATTTTTTTAATTCTCCCATTTCCAAGTCTTTCTACTGGTTGTTTCCCAAGGTTGGAATGGCTAGAATGCCCTCCCTGCAGTAAGGGCAAGAAAAGTAGGATCTTTTGCTGTTTTTGTTTTAGTATAATCAAGAAGTAAAATGCCTCTTTGAATGTGACTAGGAGGATCTTTCCCATCCCTTGATGGGCCTGGTCATTGTAGGAAGCTTGATTAGGGGAGCTGTTTTGTAGGAGGGTCCCAAGTACCTTTTGTTTTTTCTGAGTCACTGGGTCAGAGGGTCAGAGCCCTCTTTTTAGAGTCAAAGATATAAAAAGTATATAAATACTGTGAGGGTGAGGTTTTACTTTGGGGCTTTGGAAGCGTTTATTTGGCCAGATGAGGACTCTAGAAAGCTGCTTTAAGGAACCTCCCTTTTCTCCGCCCCCGCCCCCCCTCCTTTAAGAACCCAGATATCGTGCTTCCCTCTCTGGTAATTATAGTCAGACAGTTTGGAAGCATATCTGTTGACTTTTAATTTCTGTGTATTTTCTTTGAAGTTCGTGACGCTGACTCTCCTGAAATAGGTGAATGATAGCATGTGCTTGACTAAAGTGATTGTTAACTCCATCAAAAGTTGCCTTTACTTTTACGAATGCAGATCTAAGAACCTGTGATGGTAGGTTCCCCTGTGTATGCTAGGGTGCGTACTGATATACCTCCTTACCACTGTTATGTAGAACCACTTTCTTTCTTGAAGATGCAGCTCAAGCAGCATCTTCTCTATGAAACCTTTTCTGATTTCCCTCAACTGCTAGTGATGAGGTACAAGCCCAAGCCAAGACCCTTTTCCCTTGGACTGGGAGGGCTCCATTTGTCTGAAGGGCCCTGGAAAGTCTGGCCCTGGGGGGGTGGGGGGCACCTTGGATTCCCCTTCTATTTCTCCCAGGTCAGATACTCCCTATCTTCTATTTAGCATTCTTTTGATATTCCTCCCTTTGATCCTATTACCAGCTACTTCCATCAAGATCCTCCCTAGAGTCCATCTGTATTCACCCCAGGCTACAAGTCATTTCCATACTGCCCCATTAAGACCATCCCTGGGACCCCGGACTACTTGGTGACACCTGGATTCTTCCCTCAGTCTTTTTCTGACTTTTAAATACTTTTCCTCATATTTAAGTTCCATCTCACCTCCATGAAGGCACTGGGATTCAATCCAGCTCATACTGTCTAGCTGAGATTCCGTCTGGCCCGCTTGTGAATACAAGCCTTACAAATGTTTAGGTTCCTTTAGAGCCAACCCAAGGTGGCAAATCTTTAATAAACTTTGTTTTTCTCTGGCTTTAAGAAGGCTTGAGTCGAATTCATTCGAGCAGGTTGGTATTTTGGGGTCCCCAGCACCCCTGGACCTCTTCACTAGTATCTTCCCTTCCAAATCACCCAGTATTTAAACTACTTCTTAAGCATTTGTGATTTTTCTTTTTTAGATCTACTCTATACATGCTAATGTATGAGTAGGGAATGTTTTATTCTCTGTATTGCTAGTGTTTGGCACATAGTAGATGTTTAATAAATGCACAAATCTCATAATTACTGACTATCCTGTGTCCTGAAGTAGCTTTCCCTTTGTACCAGTTGTTTTATCTTTCATTGTTTACACAACTGTTCATGTTTAAAAGAGAATTTAATTTCTCCAGGCCAATGACAAGCAGTTGCTAATTGCTTTCTGAAGGTTGTTCTTTAACTCAATAAAAGTCAGGCTTTTTTTTTTTGCCACTGCATAGATAGTGAATAATGAATTTGCCTTCAATGCTATACTCCAACAAAACCAGAATTTTAGCAGATCCCATGCAATCTTCATGCTGTCATTGTCACAAGCACTGAAGCTCTCCTCAGACATATCCAAATGGATAAGAACATCATTGTACTCAGAGATAATAACTACTAAACAAAATCCAACTGAGATTTTGGTAATTCTATGATACAGCTGAACAAAATTTCATATGATTATTATATCATTGATGACCCCCAAAAGGGTAAGATGGATGACTGAATTTTTATGCACCCTTACAAAACTTTTCAATGTTTTAATAATCTTTTCTTACAGGAAGTGCTCCTTTAAGTCAAAACTGTATTCAATTCACTATACTTAAGACCTATTAATTTTTAGTTAAATTACTTTGGTGATTAAAAACAAATAAAAAAAAAAACCAGGTAGTTGGTATCCTTCTAAATGTATATTATTTTGAGAGATAGTAACTTAGAGTGCAAAGAATAGTAGATAAGGAGTAAGAAAACCCTGGTTCTAGGTCTGGTTGTCACTAACTAGGTATGTGATTTAGAGCAAGCCTCTTCTCTTTTGCCTCAATTTACTATGCAATAAGAAGATCAGGCTAATGGGTGGGAAACCTGCAGCCTAGAGTCCACACATGGCCCCCATGGCACCGGTTCCCTACCCCTGGTAGACAGTCCTTCCGAACTTTACAATTTTAGGATTTAATTATTTATCTGGAGAGAGTCATTGTCTATCCTTCATTTGTTCTTTAATCCTTTTTTTTATATGACCTATTTTGTTGTTGTGTTCGTCCTACCTTTTTGAAGAGGACCATGACATCAGAGAAATGATAACATGACTAGCACTTGACTTTGTTTTGAATGAGTAAGGGCTATGCAAGGTCATCAGCCTCACTTTCTCCTCCTGAGTCCTCTGGATCCAGTCCAGATATTCATCAGAATGACTAGAGATGGCCCAGGATGTTCTATAGGTTTATCAAACACCAACTTTTTGTTTATATTATATTTCTGTTTTTGCATTTGTATGCTATTATATTGATATGTTTTTCTATTTTTAATTTTGCCCATGCCAGATACTTTTGATGAATTCCTTTTTCTTTCCAATATTCTGTTCCCAGTCAACTACTTCACACCCAGGAGCACTAGGATGCTCCTCTTGACAAAGGATTCAGAATTCAAGTAACTAGCTGGGAAAATGCCCAAAAAAGGGAAAAAAAAATAAGACCACAGAAGATTACTTTCTTGGTGAACAAGTATCCCCTTCTATCCTTTCAGATGAGGAAGAATAGGGCATACTGTCAGAGGAAGTAGAGGCTTCTGCCTCCAGTACCTCAAAATGAATATGAAATGGGTTCAAATCATAGAAGAGCTTGAAAAGCAAGTCAGCAGCTTGCTAAAGGAGAACCAAAAAAATGCTGAGGAAAATAACAACCTTAAAAAGAGGCTAACTCAATTGAAAAAAGAGGTCCAAAAAGTCAATGAGGAGAAGGAGGCTTTAAAAAGCAAAATTAGCCAAATGGAAAAGAAGGTTGAAAAGCTCACTGAACAAAATAGTTCTTTAAAACAGGGAGTAGAGTTCAGGGAAGGTAATGACTATGAGATAAACCAAAAAGTTAAAAAACAAAACCAAAAGATTGAAAAAATAGAAATAATGTGAAACATCTCATTGGAAAAACAACTGACCTAGAAAACAGATCCAGGAGAGATAATTTAAAAATTATGGAACTACCTGAAAATCATGATCAAAAAAGGAGCCTAGACATTATCTTTCATGAAATTATCAACGAAAACTGTCCTGACATTCTAGAACCAAAGGGAAAAATAAATATTGAAAGAATCCACTGATCACCTCATGAGAGAGACCCAAAAAGAGAAACTTCTAGGAATATTGTGGCCAAATTTCAGAGTTCCCAGATCAAGGAGAAAATACTGCAGGCAGTTAGAAAGAAACAATTGAATATTGTGGAAATACAATCAGGATAACACAGGATCTGGCAGTTTCTACATTAAAGGCTTGGAATAGGATATTCCAGAAGTCAAAGGAACTGGGATTAAAACCAAGAATCACCTACCCAGCAAAAATGAGCATAATACTTCAAGGGAATAAATGGTCATTCAATGATATAGAGGACTTTCAAGCATTCATGATGAAAAGACCAGAACTGAATAGAAAATTTGACTTTCAAACATAAGAATGAAGAGAAGCATGAAAAGGTAAACAGGAAAGAGAACTCATAAAGGATTTTCTAAAGCTGAACTGTTTACATTCCTACATGGAAAGATAATATTTGTTACTCGAGACTTTTCTCAGTATTTGGGTAGTTGGAGGGATTTTATAGACACACACACACACACACGTATATAGACAGAGAGTACAGTTTGAGTTGAATCAGAAGAGATGATATCCATAAAAAAAAATTTAAATTAAGGAGTGAGAGAGGAAAATATTGGGAGGAGAAAGGGAGAAATGGAATGGGGCAGGCTATCATAAAAGAGACAAGAAAAATCTTGTTCAGTGGAGGAGAAAAGGAAGAAGGTGAGAGGGGAAAAGTGAAGCTTACTCTCTTCACATACGGCTTAAGGAGGGAATAACATGCTCACTAAATTTGGTAGGAAAATCTATCTTACACTATAGGAAAGTTGGGGAGAAGGGGAAAGTAGGGGACAAATGGGGTGAAGGGGATGATAGAAGGGAGGGTAAACACTTTTGGGACAAGGGCAAATGAGAGAAGAGAAAAAAGGGAGGGACAGGGTAGGATGGATGGAAATATAGTTATTCTTATACAACATGACTATTATGGAAGTCTTGCAAAACAACACATATAAAGCCTGTATTGAATTGCTCACCTTCTCAGTGGGGATGGGTAGGGAGGGAGGAAGAGAGAGAAGTTGGAATTCAAAGTATTAGAAATGAATGTTGAAAATTATTATTGCATATAACTTGTAAATAAGAAATACAGGTAATGGGGTATAGAAATTTATCTTGCCCTAAAAGAAAAGAGAGAAGATGGGGATAAGGGAAGGGTGGGGTGTGATAGAAGGGAGGATATATTGAGGGAAGGGGTAATCAAAATGCAAGGTACTATGGGGTGGGGGAGGGGAAAGATGGGGAGAAAAATTAGAACTCAAAATTTTCTGGAAATGAATGTCGAAATCTAAAAATAAATAAAAAAATAAAAGAGAAAATATATATATATATTTTAAAGTCAAAAAAAATGTTTTCCCTCTTGTATTACTGTTACTCTGTGATTGGTGTTTATGTGCATGTATACATATACATAAAAATATGTATATATATATATATATATATGTGCATGTATACATATACATATATGTATATATATGCACACACATCCAGGTTTGTTATTTATTGCTCTTTTAATCTCTGTGATATTATTATTATTTAAAGTTTTCTGATTAGAATATAATTTAGTCTTTACTGCTGCTGTTCTTGGTTGTTCTGGGGTTTTTTGACCTCTAATTGTATTATCTATTTCAGACCAAAATTAGTGATTTAAGAAGGCTCTGAGTTTGAAACCTCCAACTTCAGGGATGAAGTTTATTTTTATTTAATAACTTGTGAACTATTATACTTATTTTAAATTTCAAGCGATGCCTCCTTGTTCCAGTATATTGGGATTTGATGAACATGCATCTGTTCGCTCTATCTACACTTTTTATAGTTTCTTAAGACTCTGATCACAGTCTCTGCCTTTGTCTTTTGAAACTTATTATCACTTCATTTCTTTAACCATTTTAGCTCTCAGGGCATCTTGAGGCAGTGCCCATTTCTTTTTAAATATTGATACCAAAACAATAAAAAACAAGTAAATAAAAAATAGTTTTAGTTAGAAAAGTAGTGTTACTTTCTAGATAAAATGCTATGTATATATCTAATAATACCTCTGCTTCTACAGTATGACAGTTTTGAAGATGTTATACTAGTCATTGGTCTTTGTTTTTGAAAAAGATACTAGTTAGTAATGCAGTGCTAACAAGTAACTGAAAAGACTAAGAGCATTTTCTATGCTATATGCAAGAGAAGATTTTTTCTTTGATTTAGAACTCTCAAAATTACAATATGTAGTAATAATTGTCTTCTGGTATACGAGAGGAAAATTAGAGTAGCTAATTTGAAGAACAGGCCATGGTGGCTGTCCTGAGATTTCCACAGTAATTTAGCTTTCTCTCACACAAAACTAGTGATTTTGACTAAACATGTGACTTTCAGTGGTACTGTCAGAAATCAGAGGATATCATCATCATGAGCCCATGAGCAAGATGCCTATGTGTTGACTCAGAGTGAATCTTCCAACCAGGCATTTATGTATGTATTTTTGCATATTATGTGTATACATATATATGTATTTATATGCATAGATATATGTATATGTGTATATCTATATTTATATACATGTGTACATATCTATATTTTTAACCCCATTGATACAGAAGATATACTGATTTGTAACAGAGTATGAGAGTGTGTAAGTGACATATAGATGGTACAGCTATGATGGGAAGGAGATTGAGAGGAGGGAACAAGGAAAAGGGACAGGAAGAAGGACAGAGACAGGGAAGGGGTAAATGTCTGTTATATAAAGTTTTTTTGCCCTCACCAATTCAATTGCATAGATCTATGCAGAACAGGACTACAGACAACTGCATATAATTGAAAGGTGACAATCTTTCTGACAGACACTTGTATGTCTAACTTTTCCTCTTATCTCACATGATCTCTAGGTTTATTTATACACTATCACTAAAACAAATATCTTTATTGCAGAACATGTCCAAATTTTACAAAGATTGGGGGCTGAGTCAAGATGGCAGAGTAGAATAACAAACCTGATGTAGCTCTCCCTCTACAACCCATAATACCTGTAAAAAATGACTCTAAACAAATTCTAGAGCAGCAGAAGCCACAAAATGATAGACTGAAAGAGACTTCTAGCCCAAGACAGCCTGGAAGGTTGACAGGAAAGGTGTATAGGACCAGGTTTGGAGTGCAGCCCAGCCTTGGCCATGCTGCATGACAGGGACAGGACTGGAGCAGGCTTCAGGGCAAGGAATCATGGGTAGTAGCTGCACTTCCTAGATTTCTCAACCCACAAATGCCAAAGATTGCTTCAAAGGTCAGTGAGGAAGCTCTTTCACCTGGGTAAGAAGGGAACAGGTTCCTGCACTAGGTCTAGGCACTAGCCCTAGGCCCAGGGTGATGGAAGTTACTGCAGCAGCACCCCCTTTT
The DNA here is from genome assembly GCF_028372415.1 of Notamacropus eugenii. Lineage (NCBI taxonomy): Eukaryota > Metazoa > Chordata > Mammalia > Diprotodontia > Macropodidae > Notamacropus > Notamacropus eugenii. Next base: position 397,620,939 of record NC_092873.1, on the reverse strand, counting down.
GGAGCCCTCAGCCTAAATACCCTGGGGGAATCAAGAGGCTGATCTGAATCTCATCCCTGAGTGGCAGTCCTGGGGTGAGGAAGAGCGCTGGCCTGGTGGAGCTGGAGGAAGTTGTGAAGACGGAACCCTACTCGCAGATCCTGGGCAAAAAAGCTTGTGGTTGCTCCCAGACCACAGTGCAGGCCAGGAGAGGAGTAAACTCCTCTCCCTTGATTGTGCCACCTTAGAGGAACTAAGAACTTACAGGTCCCTAGAGTATACCCTCCACTTGACAAAGGACTCAAAAGTCAAGTAACTGGCTGGGAAAATGCCCAAGAAAGGGAAAAAAAAAATAAGACTATAGAAGGTTACTTTTCTTGGTGAATAGGTATTTTCCTCCATCCTCTCAGATAAGAAAGAACAAAGCATACCATTGGATGAAGACATCAAATTTCACAAAGATTTTGAAAGGTTACATAAGCATGGGCATTTTAAAGAAAAAGTATCATTTTACAGAAAGAAGAATTTCCACACCAGTCATTCTCCAAACTGATGAAGTCACAGATTCAAACTTCTTCCTTCCCCCCTCAAAAAACAATTATAAAAATTGAGAAAGCACAGTAATGTTGTGGATGACAAAACTATTTTTTTAAAAGTGCATTAAAGAGAAAAAAAAAAAGACCAGGAAATAAAATCCTTGATCTTATTTTCTTTTTTCAAATATGGTTACTTTGCTTTTTACATTCCCATAATTTATCATGAGGCAGCTGTCAATAACAAGTCAAATAGTGAGTTTTTAATTACACTTCAACAAAATGAAAAAAAAAAAAAAACTTCAATAAAGAAAGCCAGACTGTGAACAGATAGATATCTTAGTGGGATAGTTGGGGAGCCTTTCAAAATGTTGAATTAGTATGTTTTGGGTGGTATTTATGAAGCCTAAATCTCATGTGTGATTTCTAAATTTTGTAGCTATTTGATTCATTTTAGTTACAGTATAGCTTCAAAGAGGAAGATGAAAGCAATATCAAGAGTGGAATATTCATCATACAAGTAAGAATAGGCCAGGCTCTTTATATCCTAGACTCCTAATCATCCTTTCATGAAAGTGTATAGATCACAATCATTTTCAATCTAGAATTCAAGAGAAATTTGAATATACTTCTGAATATTTTTGTAAATGGATATGATGAAAACCCTTTTTTTTTTGACCCAGTAACAGATCACTTAAAGTTTCTTTAGGGTATGAATTTTGTCCCTCAGACAAAAAGACCCTTGCCAAACATAAATTACTCATATTTGCTTGCATTTACCTTGATAATAATAAAGTGGATATCCTAGCTTCTTCACTAATGGTATGCTTGACTTTATTATTGACAAAATGTATGCTTGCTAACATAGGTAACTTACATTTAGCAAATAATATTTAGCATAGAAACACTGTTCTGGGCAATAAAAGTAAACTAATGGGAAAAAAATCACATCTCACAGATAACACACTACAGAAACATATCTAAATCTATCTATACTTATTCATAATTTGTTTTCTTCTTGTAGAATGGAAAAAACATCTAGGATATGGAAAGCTCAGGAATCAATTTTTAAATGCTTGATTTTAAAGCAGAAAGAAATACTCACACAGCTGATAAGGAGCTGTCTTTCTTTGGTTTTTTCTTTTCTCGTGCATCACTGAAATCTAGAGCAGCTTTATCCATGCCTAGTAATTCACTGATTCTATCTCGGCCATAGAACTCTCCATATTTATCCATAACCTGAAAGTAAGAAAAAGGAAGAAACATATTTTTGCTAGTTTCAAGTCCCAAATAAATTTCATTTTCTTCATTTGAACACAAACATTAAGATATTTTTCTGTCTTTCTAATGTTTAATGTTTATTCATTATTTTGAATCACATTACTTCATAATAAACAAAAACAATTTCAGCTTCTCAAAATAGACTAATGAATATGGCTTATCCACTTTAGCCTCACCAGCCAAAGGAATCTATAAATTGTAGGCATAGCAGCTGTTTAATTCATTATTCTCTTTACTCATAGGGAGCTATTCCCTATCACAACCAAGTCTATTAGTACCTGCTGTTCATTTACCTCTTTAGGAAATGAAGAACCCAAGCTCTAATCTGGGTAAAAAGTCAATTCACAGTCTACCCTGGCAAGGCTAAAGTCAGGAATTTGGGCTTTCTGGTCATCTCTCTTCTGGGATTCATTCACTCCAGGACTATTTGCTATTTACATTTTAGCCCCCAACATAACACTAACAATGAGGGAAAAGAGGGAAGAAAGGAGGAGCAGAAGGGATTAAAAAGAGGAGGAACAGGGTATAATAGTGAATATAAAGAGAGGAGAGACAAAAGAAAAGGTAGGAAGAAAGGAAAATATGAGAAGTGAGAAAACAGAATAGAGAAAACTAATAAGGAAGAAGATAAAGGGAAATCTAAGTTTAGTGGATAAGGGCAAGTTAATTTTGTAGGTATAGGTTTTTAGTATAATAAAAATACATTAAAATGGTAGCAGTAATTAAAATGGCATTTATGAACATATTTTTCAAATGTTATGCCATCAGGAAAGGTTAACTCAAAAAGAATCAGTTTGTAGTACCTAAGCTTTTAAAGACTGAAACTCTTGTAGAGTTAAGTAGGGTCTCAACATTAAAAATATATTTCTTACTCCATGCCAGTAAAATTTAGGAAGTATCAACAACATGGCCAATAAATGGCCCAGAACCAAAGTTCTGGATTTACCAAGACCAGGGGCATTCCTGAGGGAATTCTCTTAATTCACTTTCTTTAACTAGTACTCACGGTTAATACTAAAATATGTCTCATCTCAGTTTCTACAGAAAGGCCCTCAGCCCCACTGCAAGAACTTAGGTTAATAATATATCAAATGAAATACAGCTTTTATTTTATGTTAGAATAAAAATGAAACCCAAAGACCTCACACTAGCGCTAGTAAACAGTCAAGTCAGCTCACTTTGACTCCTCCCTCTCCCCCTCTAGTTTCTTTACATTGGGGTTCTTCATGTTCTTGTGGTTCTGTCTCCTTGCAGACCCTGGAACTTGCAGACTTGCTCTACAAATTTGGCTTTTTCCTGGAAACATCTACTCTCTCTAGGAGACTGCGTTCAGAAAAATGGTATTGTCCAGGAACCCCTTATTATTCCTTCACAGCTGTTCCACTGTTGCTTGCTTTCTCATTCCTGGAACTCCAGACTTAAGGGAGGAATTCTTGTCATTGTTCTAGCTGCAAATTAACTCTGGAGCAATGTGGTTCCTCCTCTTCTGGGGTCCCAAGTTTGCCACAGAAAGGACATGCATTTAGGGAGGCTTCTCCTCCAGGGAATAAGATTTTCTTTCCTGAAATTAAGCTTATTACAAGATAGCTGAAGTTCTAACAGGTCAGAGATAAAGAACCATGACTTAAGGTACCAGAAGACAAAATCAATTAACTATTAGTAGGATCAATAAAGAATACAGAATCAATTTAATCTCATTTGTCAAAAACTTCTAAAAGTACATATTTTAATTATTCATCTATTCATGCAAATTCTAGCTTCGGATAAGAGATTTTCTCTCAGCTTTTGCTTTTTTGCCTTAAATTTAAAAATGAGCAATAGAAACAAAGTGCTGATCCATTTGAAAGTGACTATTTTGAAACTCCAAGCTTAAACAAGGTATGTGAACACTGCACACAAAGCCAATATCTGAAAAGTGAGTAGGGCTACTTTTCTTTTCCTGCAACTATGCCTAGCTAGCTACTCTGAGTTGGAATATTTCCCTCAGGTTTCATGTGGAATACAAGTGATTCATTAGGTGGTCAGAACCTTTCAAGAAATATTTGAAAGTACCATGAAAAATAAATAGCAATTCAAAGAGCACTAAAAGCAAACCCTACTGAGGAATAATCTTTCAAGGTGAGATAATAAAAAAAATCAGTCTTTGTAATTGCTTTTCACATTTTTATTCCTCTAGGGTTTTAACCAGTTGTTGCATAAGATAATCACATTGGGACAACTTTGTTTTTCTTTACTATTTCAGAGGATTTTTATTTTAACCATTTTAGATCAAAATGTACAATGTGGTTTTTAGACTCTGCTGAGTCAGAGGTGACTATGGTATACAGAATTACTGGGCACTTTATTTGGCAGCTGGAGAGCATGGTTCTTTAAAAAAAGCCTATTCTTTAAACTCAAATTCCAATCTATATTTTGAAACAATGTAAACAAGCATGTAAAACATTCTGATTCTCATTTACACAATGATTCAATACTAATTGCATACAAAAATTAAAATCTGCATTGTACTTCAAAAGGGTGGGGGAAGAATACAAAAACTCCCTTATAAGAAACATTACCTTTCTTTTTACAAATTTGTCCCAATAGTTGTTGGGAAATGACCTAAAGAAAAAGAAATACAAATTTTATACATCAAGCATTTAAACAGAAAAAAATCATACATATGTTGGAAAAACAGCTGGTAATTTATATATAAGTACATCTTCACACATATATTCTCTTCTGAAACAAATAATTCAATTCAATAAAAATGTATTAGATGCCTACTATGGTTTGAGGGAGTAGTTAGGTGGTAAAGTGGATAGAGTGCCAGCCCTGGAGTCAGGAGGACCTGAGTTCAAATCCAGCCTCAGACACTTACTAGTTATGTGACCCTGGACAGTCTGCTTCAGTTATTCATCTGTAAAATGAGCTGGAGAAGCAAATGGCAAACTACTCCACTATCTCTGCCAGGAAAACCCCAAATGAGGTCATGAAGAATCAGACACAACTAAATCGACGTAACAAGAAATGGGTTGAGATTACGAGATGTGCATATTAAGATACTGAAGAAAAACCATGCGTATATATTATATATAGGTATATAAATATATATGTATACATATATAATATGTTGATGTATCTACTATTCATATTTTAAAAGCTGTTACAAGGGCAAAGTTGCTGAGTATGGGATCAGAGAGTGATGTAACTAGAAATGAAAGTAACATAAGAAGAAAGACATTAAAGATACATAAAATAAACACCAAGCACAAACGAACGTTCACAGAAGGAAAATTATAAGTAAAATTCTCATTAAGAAACAGTTTGTTTTTCCTTTAAGTTATAAACTTGCTGGTACATATGTTGCCTTTCTTACTTTTTTTGTTACAAGTATTTCAGTCTGTTTTTAGTTGAATAGTATCCTAGATAGAGCCAGAAGGGATCTCACTGCCATCTAGTTCAGCTGCCTCAATTAAATAATACAAAATTTTCAGGAAACACTGCATGACAATTTTTTATACTTAAAGGTATGATTTTCTTTTCTAGATTAACATTTACCTAAAATGCTCAGGAGCCTTCACAGGGTTAAAGTAAGAGAAAAAGTATTTTTTTTTCCTTTAAGACATGTATCATTACCTTATCCAGTACATCTTAGGTTATTCTGTCTGATGACAACATTTCAGCACAGGATCACATGTGCTGTTGTAGGTATATGTGACGTTCAGGATTTTGACCTTAATGTCATATTTGTTTTCTTTGAATAAGTATTTTGACATGAGATAATCCCATTCACAGAGATTAGGAAATTCCCAGCAACAGTAATGGATGGTGAATTCTCTTACTTCTGTGGGAATGAACTAAATGGCACATTTATTAGAATTTCAAAACACAAAAGGATAAATGATGATATCCATCAGGAGGGCTGACTGCTCAGTGTTTTGATTTTCTTTGCTGAGTATATAACTCAAATGACTTCTGACTCGAGAATTTTCTTTTGATTTTTTAAAGTTTCAGAGCACAAATGTTTCCAATATAATTCTATACTCACTGAGTATTGATTACCAGTCTATCCCATTGGCCTTTAATATCATCTTCAGAAGGTTGTTCTGTAATGTAAAGCCCATCAAATTCCAATTTCCGTGCTACTTCCTTTTCTCGCTTAAAAATAACCAATGGAACCTGCAGTTGAAAAGTAAATGCATTCAGAATTAGTTTAAGTTTTCTGGTATCTTTAGTGACTAGTATCAGTACAAAACAGTTGTCAGGGGAAAATATTTGTCATGTATTTAAAGGAAACCAAAGATTAAGTTAAAACAAACTAATTATAACACTAAAACAGTACAGATTGTTACACATATGTGTATGTATTTTTTCACATGCTAAGAAACTAAAAATGCTTATCTAAATAGAATTACTAACAGTCTTATTTTCAAATAAAAATGAAAAAAGACAGTGATGATTATCTAAGAAGCTGTTTTATTTAGCAGTTTATATAGCGATGTGAAGGGGAAATTGCTGAGGATATCCTTCATCATTTGATGTAATTGGGAAATATTTAATAAAATAAATAATTAAATCATACAATAAAACAGAGAGAGTGTTAATGTGATTTCTAAGTCAATATGAGCCCACAGGGATCCTTATGCATAGTTGAATGGCCTGTGGTTTCTTTTTTGAGTTTGACATCACTCTGGTAGCTTATTAAGACCCTTGTGGATTTTGACTAATATTCACTGTGTTAGCTGTCCCTCCCATCTGCAAATTTGATTAGTATAGATACCTTGGATCAGTTCTTAACAAAAATGTTAATTTTGATATCCAACTGTCTTACTATCTAATCTACTGATCCTTTATTCCTTATGAGCACATCAAAATCAACATATTTAGACCTTACCTCATCTCTAACTTTGAAAAACCCACTCTTCCCCATGACTTCATATTTCTATTGATGGTGTACCACTCTTCTCCTAGTCAAATCTTGTAAATATCTTTCTTCCTCCTCATCCCCTATATCTAATTTATCAGCAATCTGAATTCATAACAAGCCAATAATATCTAATATAACTTTAGAGTGAACAAGGTTATAGTGAGATTGCCATGTGATTACTGAATGCCATATAATGTTAAAAGAAGTCATGTAACACATTATATGCTTTATTTAGGTAATTCAACTAAAAGTTATTCTGAATATAATAGAGGGGTTAATTGAGGAAGGCAAAGTAGTAGTAGATGTGATATAAAAATAGAAAAAAGGGAGAAAGAAATAAAATATTAAAAAAATTACAGATTGGACAATATATGGAGTGCTAAGAAGAAAAGGTAAGATCAGAACTATGAGAGCAAATGATGGCATGAATACATGCCTGAGTGAGGTACTTCATTAAAATGTCTATTATCTTTAGTTGGAAAGTAATTCTTCCAATTTTAATCAAATGAATTGAATTAGAAATTATAGGCTGCTCTCAAGAGCAGTTTTAGCTACTCTACAATGTGCATATAGTATTTTATGAAAGCCCTTAATTGTCCTATCAGTGCTCTAGATCACATTCTAGAGGACTGAAAATTTTCTTTCCAAGCTGAAGGGCTGGAATAGTTTTGACTACTGGAACACACACACACACACACACACACACACACACACAACTACCTTTGTGTTCTCTTATTATCTTACTTTCAAGCAGTAGTATCCAATGATGCAGAAGAAGGAGATAACTGTGTGGAGAATAGCAAGGATTCGAAGTGTAGGCTCCATGTAGCCACTGCTCTCCTCTAGAACATAGTGTACTGTAATGAGTCGATGTGATGTGCTGTCCAGACTACTTATTCTGGAATTTTCACTTGCAGTTGGGGAAGGAATTTCCTTTCCTTCTACCACAGAAGAAGTGGAGACCTAATTAAAACCATTTAGAGCCCAATCAACTTCTTGAAATTAAAAGCATTACCTTCATTTTTGATATAATACTAGAGACATAATTTTCCTTTTGAAGGTAAACAGATGAACATAGAATTTAAGAGACTAAAAGTTAAAGGATATATGTCACAATGTAGATTGTCCTTTTGTAAAAAAAAGTAGTACTATGGGCATTTGAACTCTTCACCAGTTTTTCAGATCAAACAAAAATAAGCTGGGACCTATAGATAACACAGGGAGAAAAGCAGACCACAATTTTCCATGCAATTAAACATGATGAAGTATAGCAGTGAATCATTTTAGCAATTCTAACAGCCTATTCTAATCAGACAGACTAGCCTGAGACTAATAATGGGGAAGTCCATGCTCAACATGGGTTTCTCTGCCAATGGTCTCAATTTGATTAGCATTAATAAAACTAACCTTGGTCTTCCCAAGAATTTCAAGAATGTAATTGGATATCTATAAGTTTTCCTCTTTCATGAAATAATACTTTAAAATGGCTATAATAGATGTACTCAGCTTACATATTTGTGAAACTTTAAAACTCTAATTTGATTTCTAGAATTCAACACATAACATTTAAAATAATGAAGAGATATGCATACCTTATAAAAGAGGAGGATAAAGTTGATTGCAAATGCAACAAACAGGGCTAACATCCTCATGTTGTAAAAGTTGCGAGCAAAGTAGTTCTGAAGATGATTTAAAAAAAAATCATGTTAAAACATCATTAGAAGGTGGGATCTGGAATTTACACTCCATGAAATACTTGCTCTTCTGTCTAAAACCTTTTTAGAATTAAAAAAAAAAATTACTCCAAATAAATATTACTCAGCTGAAGCAACTAAGAAACCTGGGTTATACACTAACCAGTCTTCTTGAACTCCCCAGATTTCAGAATGATTTCAAATCATAAGTATTAAAGAACAACAAGAACAAAGAGGGTCAGGCTTTTTCTCTTTTGTTGTTCTACTCAACAATTACAAAAAAAACCCCCAAACATCACAATGTAGTCAGAATAAGCCAAAGATTTGGAGATTATAACCAACATGTGACACTTGGTCACTAAGTATTCTGATTGTTTAGCAATCACTGTAAAAAGTTGATCCTTCTGGGCAAAAGCTAAGAAACACAAAAGTGACCGGAGATTGAAGACCACTAGAGACATATTTCTTTGGTACATCACTAGTCATGGAGTCCAGCTGAACTGAAGGGGCAAAAATGGTAGATAAGGGCAGAGTTCTATAATGACAAATGTTGGCCATCAGAAGCAATAACAAAAATGGCAAGCAGTAGACAATCTGACTTTAGAAAGAAAATCAGTAACAGAGACCAAAGACATAGGAGCATTACAGTCTGGCAGACAGGCTTCTTTTCAGTAGCTTCGAAAGTAAGCATTGCTACAGGTGAATATATCATCCATAGGTCAGCTTTGCAGTGTGTGTATGGGGTACTAAGGTGATGTCATCAATTCAAAAATCCTAATGGGCATTACTGAGTTTTGATAAGGTCCTATTAGGCAGACAGTGATTATTTGTAGTGATACACAAAGAGACCAAACATTGAAGAAGCAGGATTAGGCAATGTGGCACAGCAGAAAGAGTAATGGATTTTGAGTCAAAGGATGTGGTTTAAATCCTTGATCTATCACTATTTATATGACTGCAGTTGTTCTGTCATATCTGACTCTTGGTGACTCCATTTGGGGTTTTCTGGGCAAAAATATTGGAGTGGTTTGCCATTTCCTTCTCCAGTATATTATAAGAACAGTGGCAAGAAGGGTTAAGTGATTTGCCCAGGGTCACACAGTTAGTGTCTGAGGTCAGATTTAAACTCGTGAAGATAAGTCTTCCTGACTCCAGTCCTGGCACTGAATCCACTGTGCCACCTTGCTGCCTCTCTATGAATATAGAAATATCCCTTAACCTTTCTAGGCCTTATTATTCTCATATCTAAAATGAAGAGTTTGAGACAGATGGACTCTGAGGTTCTCTCCAGCTTTAAGTCTGATCCTACGATCCTTGAAGAATTTTTAAACCTGGTTTTTCTTCAAAGTTCTGGGTGCTATAGCTATGAAGATAAAACAAAACAGTTGTTGCCCTCAAATCTACAAACAGAGCTAATGACTTCATGTAATAAAAAATATCTGTTAAAGTATCATCTTTATTGCCATCACTTGCTTTTTTTGTTGTATGTGCTAAGAAGATGCATAATGAAGAAATCTCAAACAATGTTTCAAGTGATGTTGGCATATGAAGGGACACTGAGAAAAACAGTGAAGATGATGAGAAAATTACATGCGAGAAGGCCACCTCCACCTTCAGACTCCAAATGCCAACAAAAGCCTAAGAAAGGGCGAGCATCATAGGCTTCTGCAAGAAGACAGATCTTTAGGGACAGTACCCATTGGTTGAGTGCTTCACATCAGGAATAGCCACAGGCATAGTTACAGCACAGCATGTTCCCTGGAATGTTTCAAAAGAGACTCTAAATCAGCAAGAAAACAACTTAAACTCAGTAACCTCTGTTTAAGAAGACAGGGAAGTGTAAAAGGCATTTTATAAAGATTTCAATAAAAAAATTAAAACTAAAAAGTTAACACTAATTCTCTACTATTCTAGATGCAAAACTACCCAGAATAATCCATTCTCCTAAAAATATCATGTATGAGGTTTTACTATACTTGCAAACTATTAATTTCAGAATTATGTATTTAATTTTCAAGATGGGAAAAACATTAAATAGCACTCTCAAATGGACAGTTTAGCATTTTTTAAAATTTAATATCAATTTTTTCCCTTAAAGGATCATATTTGCTGAGTAGTTGATTCTTGGTTGTAATCCTAGCTCTTTTGTCCTCCAGAATATTGTAATCCAAGCTCTCTGATTCTTTAATGTAGAAACTGCTAAATCTTGTGTTATCCTGACTGTAGCTCCATGATATTTGAATTGTTTCTTTTTTACTGCTTGTAAAATTTTCTTCTTGAACTGGGAGCACTACAATTTGGTTATAATATTCTTGGGAGTTCTCATTTTGGGATTTTTTTCAGAAGGTGATAAGTGGATTCTTTCAATTTTTATTTTGCCCTCTGGTTTTAAAAGGTTAGGGCAATTTTCTTTAATAATTTCTTGATAGGTGATATCTAGGCTCTTTTTTTTTTTTTTTAATCATGGCTTTCAGGTACTCCAATAATTTTTAAATGATCGCTCCTGGACCTGTTTTCCAGGTCAGTGGTTTTTCCAAAGTGACACATTTCACATTTTCTTCTATTTTTTTCATTCATTTGATTTTTTTTCTTGATGTCTCATAGAGTCATTAGCTTCCAATTGCCCAATTCTAATTTTTAAGGAATTATTTTCTTCAGTGAGCTTTTTTACTTCCTTTTCCATTTGGCCAATTCTGCTTTTCAAAACATTCTTCTCTTCATTAGATTTTTGGCTTCTTTTGTCATTTGACCTATTCTATTTTTAAGGTGTTGTTTTTTTCAGTATTTTTCTGGGTGTCTCTTTTACCAAGCTATTGACTTGTTTTTCATAATCTTCTTGCATCTCTCTCATTTCTCTTCTCCATTTTTCCTATACCTCTCTTACTTGATTTTTAAAATCCTTTTTGAGCTCTTCTATGGCCTGGAGCAAATTCATATTTTCCTATGAGGCTTTGGATGTAGGAGTTTTAACTTTATTATCTTCTGAGGATATATTTTGATCTTCCCTGTGACCATAGTATCTTTCTATAATCAGAATCTTTTTCTGCTGTTTGCTCATTCTCCAGCCTATTTTAAAATTTTAACTCTATGCTAAAGTGGGGCTCTGCTTCCAGAGTGGAGGGCACACTACTCTAAGCTTCAGGCAATTTTGTGTAGCTGTTTTCAGAGGTAATTCTGAGGACCTGTAAGTTTTCAGATCTGCCTAGGTAGTATGATCTAGGCAGAGGTGTGTTTACTACTCTCCTGTATTATGCACTGGTCTGTGAGTGACTACAAGCACTCTTTTCTACCTTGGAACGATGATTAGGGTCATTGCTCCTTTGTGGCTCTAAGCTCTGGGAGGGGCTAGTGGTCCGCCTCACCCTGGAACTGAGACCCAGGACTATGACCCAGATCCAAGTATAGGCAACGCAACTGAGTCCTGCTCCCAGTGCCTGCAAATGGACCCCTGTAATCTCTTTCTGACCAGTTGTTTGGCCCATTTACTATCTGCTCTCTGAGAGGTTTGGAAACTACCACTGAAGCCACAGATTCAGTCACCCCCAAGGCCTGCTTCTGGTTTGCTGGAGCTTGTTCTGTGCTGGGTCAGTCTAAGCTGAACTGTGCTCCACTCACAATGGTGCAACAGAACTTTCTTGCCAAACTTGTAAGTTGTGTTGTGCTGGAAAATTTTTTCACTCTGACCTTTTGTGGGTTCTGCCACTCTAGAATTTGTTTTTGAGCCATTATTTAAAGATATTTGGAGGGGTTTGGGGAAGAGCTCAGGCAAGATCCTGCCTTTTCTCCACCATCTTGATTCTGCCCTGCATCAGTTTAGTATTTTCAAAAACATTTTTTCCAGGATCTTTGATGAGGGACAGTCTAAATTTCTCAATCTGATCACTCGATAATATTTTATCCTCCCTCTCATTCCCTAAAGTTTTCACTTGTTTCTTAAGGTCTCTCATGCAAGATTTTTATTGATTTTAGACATGTGAAAGGATTACTCTTTCCTGTGAAAATACTTGGAGACTTGAATGGCCTGGCTGTAAGTATAGAATCAGTCTATAGCGATAAGGCAGTCAAAAAAGCTAATTATAACAGAGACTGCACTGAGAAGCACAGTGTTCACAGCTGTAGAGATGATGTGAGGCCTATTCTTTTTACCCTGGTAAGATAACATCTATGGTATGTAAGTCAAAGTTCAGTTTTGGGCAATATATTAGGCCCCAAAGAGGCTGGCCAAGTTGGTGAGAGGCAGGATTGGAAGATACCATATAAGGACTGGTAAAAAGTACCTGGGATACTCAGTTTGGAAAATAGGAGATACAGTGAGGACATGATAACAATCTTCAAGTCTATAGAATCATGGGATCATAGACAGGGAGATGTGGAAGGGATTTAAGAGAATACCTAATTGAATACTCTTACTTTACAATTTAGAAAACTAAGAACCAGGAGATTAAGTTACTTATTGTCCAAGGTCATGTGAGCTGTAAGTAGCAGGAATATGTTTTGGACTCAGGTCCTCTGATGCAAGAACTAGGACTCTTTCTATTCTATAGCTGCTGCCCATTTTCTGAAGGTTGGTCTTGTAGGAAAGGCATCATGAGACATGCTATGCTTGGCTAGAAAGGGTAAAAGCATGAACAATGGATAGAAGTTGCAGAGAGGTAGATTTAGGTTTGATGTCAGGAAAAACTTGTTAACATTTAGAGCTGATCTAAAGTGAATTATACTATCTTGGTAGTAGTTGATTCCCTTATAGTGAAGGTCTTCATGCAGAAGCAAATGGCTATGTATTCTTGGACAGGAAGAATTTGATTAGATAGTCTCTGAGGTTCCTTAGAGTTTCAGACTTTGGGAGAGAAATCTCTGTACCTTTGGATATACTTTTTGGAAATGAAAAGATCTGGAAAAATTATTGACAATATTTTGTTGGTCTTAGAAATACTTCTGCTATTCAATTTAAAGAATTATCTTTTCATATCTTTTATTTCATAGGATTGTAGAATCATGGAATTTGTAACTGGAAAGAATCTTAGAGGTTATCTAGTATACATGAAGAAACAGGTCTGCATATATTAAATGGCTTATTCTAGGTATCAATTCTCTCCCATGAAAGGGAGGACAAGAAATTATTTATTTTGTGTATCTGTAAATTAATAAATTACTAATTTGTAAAATTAGTGATTGAAGGACTCATAAGAGCTCATATTGAAGACTTCTCTGACAAAGAAACTGTATTTTTTAGTGTTTGGGAAGAAAAGAAGCCTACCTGCCACAGGGCAGAAAAATACTTCAAACCTTTGATTAGCGCAGATGGGAATAATTGAGAAATGTAAATGACTCCTGCATTGTTAAGCTATTTGCAAGTCTTTGAATAAGTGCAAGTCTAGTTATTTTTACTCACCTTGAACTCTTATGATTTCACAAAGGACACAGCTAACTTACTTTTTCTTAATCAATCTGAAAGTAAAAAAACTTACTAAGAGTTTCTGTTGATAAGCTATGATTTTTTTCCAAAATGCTGACTCAGGGACTTCTGGTTCTCCATATCTATGTGTGTGAAGCTGCCTTAACTTTTGTTTGCCTTTGTCTTCTTTGGCTTTTTCCTCCTTTTCTCCATCCTCTCCCCTGTAAAAAAATGAATAGTACTTCTCAGGTGAAGTTGGCATTAACATGCAAAATAGTTCTCTGAGTTTTTCCACCTATTGAAATGAACATAATCAGAATACATAAGAGTACCTATATATCACTACTCTGTTGGAAAAGTAATTTTTAATTAATAATGATAATGTTCTGAAGTCAAGAATACATGTAAATGTCAATTAATTCATATGCAGTAAATTTCTAAAGAAGTACAAGTTTTTCTGTAAAAAGTATATTATGTTTCCCAAATATTTTGGGAAGAATTCAGACAATAGTCTATACTCCTTCCTCTGATCTTCTGAGATATTATGACAAGAAAAAAAAAGAAAGGAAGCAAGAATTATTGCATATAATAATATCTAATTTATAAGAAGGAGAAAATAACCCTAATCAAATCAAATAGCTGGAGTAAGACTTACAAAAGGTATACAATATTAGAAAAATATATATACGTACAGACACATAAACATAAATAGATACATGTATATCAATTATAGACATGTGCACACATTTATATTCATAGTGGATTTATATTTATTACGTATCATTAAATTGGATAAAGAAAAATAAGATGAACATTTGTACTTAGTCTTCTAACACTCCTTCCTGACATTGGAGAATTAGAAGGGTAAAAAATTTTAGAACACAGGACTTTCTCTATTTTTCTCCTATTTCATAGAAAGATAGTAAAGTCTCTATTGCATTTCACCAGGATGAGGAAATATTTTTGTTCAGATTATAACTATAGAGTATTTTCTGTTATAAAATGGAAAGCGATGATTACTAATTATTTTTAGTATATTTAAATGATTATTAAAAGTAAGTAAATCCCTTCAGCTTGCCTTCATTTTCTGCTGAATCATTTGTTTGCTTTTCTTTGAGTTAACCTTTATTAATGCAATCTAGGTATATTTTATTACTGGACAAAAATTTATTTTGTCTTCTACCTTAGAACGTATATACAGCAATGTTTCAAATGAAAAACTTTTTTCCTTGTAAAAATACAAAAATATACAAGTACTCTAGAAAGAATTTGAATGTTAGAGCTAAAACTCTTTAGCTATAATTTTCAAATTGAAAAGTGTTCACTCAATGTAAAATAAATATGGGCTAAAATTTGAAAATGTAATTATTTTATTTCAATGCCATAGAAAAATATTGAATTGTATCATGATAAGTTAAAAAAACTCCTCGAATAAAGAATCAATGAAAAGCACTGCTAACTTTGACAATATAGCAATTTTTTGCCTTGAGAATTTAGCATCTTTATGTATTACCTATGTTAGCTACCTACAATCCTTAAGGTATTGCAGTGATGTCTGTTATTAACATTTTGGTTCTTTTAATGAAAAAGCTATTTCATTACTTAGAATCTAAGTCTTTAAAACAGTAAAAAATCTTCAGCCCTTTATGTAACCAAAACAGGTTCTTTCTTTTGAATGTTTAAATTTTGCTAGAATCTGGGTTATTAAGTTTGTGGGAAAGTTTTCAAAACAATTTCTACAGAGAAATGCTCTCATATGAAACCTGGATGAGAATCAGAAATGTTTCTGTTTAATAGAACTTCTTCATCTCTAAAGTTTTTTACATTTAAAAACCATGGATTTTACAAATTTATGTACAATTCCTTCTGTATTGAGAAAGTGATTATTGGCCATTTAGAGCAGTGACAGAAAACTAGGATTCAGAATGTAAATGATGAAAAGATTCTTTTATAACATAAAAAAATTAAGTTGACAATTTGATCTTTTGAAATGTGCTAGTCTATTCAAAAAGTGTGTTTCTAACTACCTTTTAAAAAATTTAATTGTGATACTTTGTGGAATTGTGGAATTCTTTTTCTCCCTCTTGCTTTCTGCCCTCTCCATTTTCTTTAGTCTCCCCTTAATGGCAGTCATGGTAGACTCAGACTTTTACAAGTATATAAGCCAAATTTCTAGGTACTAGATTGTATTTATGGTCTTAGAATTTGAAATTTATAAATTGAACCATAAAATGTGAAAAATATTTTGAACTTGAAAAAATATTGAGCTTGAATTAACATAAAATCAGGCTGTCACAGCATACAACCAGGCTATCAAAATGTGAATTCAAGAATGTGATATTTTAACATCAATAAATCTGAAAGACAATTTTTACTGTACAACATGGCACAATTCTTGAAATAAAAGCAAAAGGCTTCTCACTGATATTCAAAGCAATACTATCTCCGGTTCAGTCCACAACAGGGCAATGTATGGAAAGTCTAGTGATCTGTAGAATCAAAGCAATGCTGAAGACTGTTAAAATTCAGATATAATTAGTAAAATGGGAGCCACTATAGGTGCTTTCCAATTGCCTATAATTCTATGTTTATATTTAGATATTAATGTTTTTTTCTTAAAATTAAACCTAAGGAAAACAATATTCACTATGGTGAGGGTGTGGTAGAAGGGGAATACTGCACAAAGATTTGAAGTTCTCAACTCATGATAGTAGTAATACTTGTGAGTTTAGGGGATGGGATTAAGGTGCAGACAAAATACTGAGTTTGATATTGTTCCATGGTTATGTAAGAAGAGGACCCAGAGTTCTAAGCTGGGGACTCAGATCTAGAGTCAGAAGATCTGAGTTCAAATCCTATATCTGCTACTTACTACCTACAAGACTTTGGGTAAGTCACAATCACCCTGGTCTTCATTTTCCTCATTTATAAAACAAGAGAGTTTGACTAGAGGGTTATGAGGTCTTTTTTCAACTACAGATTTATGAGTCTATGCTGCTTTTTAAAAGCAAGGCTTTTCTAGATACTATTTTGACCTGTCTGGCGTCTGAAGGTCCCAATCTCAGGAATTCCTATAGGTAAATAATTCATTGAAGTCTAAGTTTGATAAATTAAAAAAACCCTCCCCCTCCCCACATTTTATAGGCCTAAAGAGACTTTAGACTTACATGCTGTCAGTCAAGAATTCGATAAATTGATGAAGTGCCTACTATGTGCCAAACACCGTGCTAAGCACAGCGGATGCAAAGAAAGGTAAGACACTCCATTCCTTGGAGGAGTTCAGAGTTGAATGGTGGAGACAATACGCAAACAACACTATACAAATAAGCTATATACAGGTTACATTAGAAGTAATAAACAGAGGGAAGGCACTAGAATCATAAGGTATCAAGAGAGGTTTCCTGTAGAAGATAGGATATTAGCTGAAACATGAGGCAAGCCAGAGAAGCCAGGAGGTGGAGATGAGGAGAGACCATTCCAATTGTAGATGACAGCCAGTGAAAGTGCAACAGATTCTTTCTAAAATTTTAAAGCCACTACATATCAAGTGCAAAGAGTAACATAACTGGTATTATGAGGGTTTAGGATACCAATTTGATAGAAGGAAAAATGAATTGTGGGTATTTGAGAGGGTTTTTTGGTTGTTGGTCTTGCAGCTTTTCAAAAAAGAGCATTATAAACATGGACAGGTTTGCTTCACAGGTATATACAACCTCAATATATTCATTTTCTGGTATATAATTTAACAAAGCATTGTATTGGACACCTCAAATATGACAGCGCAGAATCATCAGACCTTCTGATATGTTTATGTATTAGTGATAAAAATTTAGGCTTCTCCTAAATATTTTTCTGCTATTTTGAAATATCTAAGGTGGATATGTGCATTCATTTCTGATACATATGCTTAAACCAAATTGTTCAATCTTCATCTCAGGGTATATGAATATTTTAGGATATATGACCATGTGGGGTGTGTGTCTGGTATGGGATAGGAAGCTGAAGCCAGTCTAGCAAAAGCAATAAGCTCAGCAGAAAATAAAAATGAAGGTGAAAAAGATATACAATACCTCAAGAAAATGTAGAGATTTATAGGACGCTACAATTAGCAGAAAATCAATGATATGGAAAAACTAAAGTGACATGCTTTCATCGTCTTATAACTAGGCATTTATTATATGACTGTAATGATTGACAGTGTTAGTTTAAAAATTCAAAATATTCTAAAATGAGAGTCTACAGTGTTTAACTAAACAAATCTTTTCATTCACTTGCCTAAACAAGACAGATAGACTCAATACACAGTAATTAAAATTTCACAGACTACATGTAGGAGCTTTGGGTTCATCAAATATTCATTGGATAGCATCATATAAGAGACATTTTTTTCTCAAGCTACCCTAGCATAGGGCACAAAATAATGTATAAATGAAATTCTTGGTTTTTATGGGAAGGTAAGAAAAGACATGAAAAACATCAAAGGCTCTCAATGCCTACAGTTATAAACTAAAGACATTACAGCCTGAGGAGGGCTGAGAATGATGTGCCAGAACTAAGACAGCTCAATATCAGTTAAGTTGTCTGGTTTAAGTCAGTGAAATTATTTTATTAGAACCGATTGCACTGCTATAAACTTCATTCAGGTCTGATGCTTTCTGAGATCATAAGATCACAGATTTAGAGCTGAAAAGACTTTTGCAAGGTGCATTGAGATTACTCATTCATATCTAGGCAGGGAGGAGGAAGACTTTAAAAAAAAAGTTTTTGAAGCCAAAGAAAGAGTAGCATGTACCATTATACCTACTCTGCTTTTTCAGGTTCGGATTTAGTTTCTTCTTTCTCTTCCTTTTCATCTTCTTTCACTTTCTGTTCCTTGAAAGGATCAGTGGGAATAAAGAAAATTTAAGAAATATTGCATGTAATCTAGAGATGAGGTTAAAGAGACATACACTCATGCCAAACATTAATGGACAATGATTCCCCAGTACCTCTAGCATCAAATCTAATCTGTTCCATCTGCATTCAACTCCATTCAAATGACACACTCTCTGTTTCAGTTGTGTTGATTTCTTGACTGTCTTTCACACATACCACGCTCATTTTCATCTCCATGATTTAGCTTGTATCATTCATCTCCCACCCAGGAATGCCCTTTTCTCCCTTATTATCCCTTCTTTGTAGACAAATTTTACTCATCTTTCAAGGAACAGTTGAATCCCCACTGGCTTTATGCCCTACATGGAATTTTAACGTAAGGACTACTCTAGCTCACAATGATTTATTAATACCTGTTGAACAGCTGAATATATTAAAACAGTTTAACATTTAATTATGCATGTAATTATGCATTAACTACTTATGTAGTTCATCTTAATCAATTCAATGAATACTTATTAAATGCCTGTGTGCAAAATTCTGTCCTAGGTACTGGGGATACAAACACAGAGATGTTGCAGATTCTGCTCTTAAGGGGCACTTTCCAGTTTGGTGAAGGGGTAGGATTATAACGCGTAAATAAATAGGTATAAGACAAGTTAGAGTATGGTAGGACCAAAGGAGCCATCTAAACAAAATGCTTTAGGAAAATATGAGGAGAAAGAAAACATGTTCACGTGGTAAAACCTGGTAAAGTTTCAGAGAAAATGGGGGAATCTGAGCTCAGCTTTGAAGGAAGAAAAAGATATTGTTACTTAGAAATGAGGCAGAAGCTTCAATAAATTAAAATGGCACTTAGACTTTTGGAATACACAGTATATTAAAGGAATTATGAAAGGCCTGCACAGGCATGTGGGAGTAGCAATGGGAAGAATGAAATTAGAAAAGATGTGGGAGTCTGGTTTTACTGAAAAGTAAAATACATGAAGTAAAGTGAAATAAAATTGGGGATGTTGAAAACAGATTGTCTAGGGTTTAAAATACCAAATTAAAGCTTATGTTTTGTACTACAGGCAATAGGGAGACAGAGAAGATGTTTTTAGTGAGGAATATAGCACCTAAATCTGTCTATTAGGAAGATTAATTTGATGGTTCTATGATGGATGGACTGGTGAGACAGAGAAAGGCACGAGGCTGTCCCAATAGTCCAGGTAAGATGTGATGAGGACCTGAACTAATGTGGTGGCAATACAGAAAAGGAGGGACAAGAGATATTGTGGATATAGAATTTATAGGTCCTGACAACTGCTTGGATTTAGAGGGTAAGGAACAAAGAAAGTGAATATGGTTCCAAGGTTTCGATACTTGTAGGGAGGATGGCAGTGACATGAACAGAAAAATAGTAATTTAAGAGATGGAGTAGATTTTCAGATGAGGTCAGTTTTAATATGCTGAGTTTAGCTGACATGAGAAAATATAGGTACAGATGTTCAACAGGCAGTTGGTATTATGGAAATGCTGGGGCTGGCCTTGTAAATCTGAGAGTCAACTGAATAGAGCTGACTGATTATTCAACACAAGGGAAGAGAGGAAATCACCAAAAGCACATGGACATAGAAGTCTAGGATATCATACTTTTTTGCATCTCCCATAATGCCTTATTTAGCACTGAATTCAGTACAGAATAAATAAATGTTTAATAACTGATTTTTTTATCTGATTGATAGGATAAAACTTCCAGGACACTAGCTGTATTCTTACTACTAAGAAAAGAAGAAAATCATTAAAAAGAATTCAAGTATCTCTTAACTAAAAATGTCAATTGTTGTTAGGTAATCTGGTGATTAAAAATAACTACTTTTCTCCCCCTCTTCCCCCCAAAAAAACACTGGGACATATCTACAACAGTAAAAATATCAAGCTAAATTTTCTATAACATCTTCTTCCCCAGAAGACTAGAGAAACTGTGAATTAAACAGATTACCTGGCATTTTTCTTGAACTTCAAGGACAGGGATTGGGTTACTCATTAAATCACTCAGGCCAGCATTTGGATTATGAGGAATTAATTTATATTGTCCTCCTTCTCTCTTCAGGTCTAAGCCAAAAATATCTGACAGTAAGTCACTTTCCTCTGTTAATTCCTTTAGATCAGTTAGATCTTCATTGGGCAGGGCCGTTTCTATAGCTTTCCTTTCTCCCTCTTCTCCCTCACCTCGTACCTCATCCTGGGTAGGATCTGGCATATTGGCCAAAAGTTCTGCAACTTTGATCTTTTTAGCACCTTCTACCAGGCTGCCTCCCAGTAGCAAGCTGCACATGATACGAAAGAAACCTCTAAAAACACTGGATATGAAATGCAAGAGGCCCACCAAAATACTCCAGTATGATGAAAAGAGGGCCATGATCAGGTCCTTCACAGTCATTTTTTTTATTCTCTTCATCTGTTTTTTTAGGCTCTTTAAACTGAGCATTCTCATGAGGGTTAAGATGTTGTACCTAAGGGCAAGGAGAGCTGATTTAACAGTCATAATGGAAAAAAAGCCCATTCGAGGTTCCTGTTCTTCAGGTTTCTCTTTTTCAATTTCTTCTTTGTTCACTGACCGTTCATTCAAATCTGATTCTGAGATCTGTGCAGCTAGCTGCATTTCAAAGATGGTATCCTCACAGAAATTAACAAAAAGTTCCATCTTTTCCTTCTCCCCTCCTTCATTGACCACATCGAAAATAAACTGCCTTTTGGACTCTTTGACTTGTGGCTTCTCCCACTGAGTTCTGCTGGACTCACTAATTTCAAAATAAACTCTTTCAATGCGTTTTGCACTACCCATGATCTCAATGCGGCCTAGAAAAGGCTGAAAATAATTCAGTACACTCTCTGCTAATTCAAGGAAAGTCTGCAGTCTGGTATCGTTGGGCATGTGTTCAGAAAGGTTGGTCAGGAGGACAGCAACATTGAAGCCAATGTCCTTGGCAGGTTCATGGAAACGTTTCACAAACTCTTCATAGTCTAAGGTTTCATTTTCATCTGTTTCCGCACAAGACAGAAGAAATTCAGTTTCAGATTGAGTGTAGTGCTTATGACTCTCCATTGCTTTATGGAAGTCCCTCTTGGAAATGATGCCCTTGCCATCAGGGTCATATTCTTTGAATGTATCTGAAGAAGTTAAATCCTTTAGTTTTAAAAACATATCAAAAAACTTCAGAATCATCTCTACGTTGTTGGAAGATTCTACCAGCATATCAACCATCTGTTTGCCAATGGTTCCATTAACAACATTACCTGCAGGTAAGATAATTTTATTTGTTCAAAATGAATATACTTTAGCAAGAGAAAGAGATAATAAGTAAACATATTAGATGAAATATATTTGCCTGTATGGAGATACAAGACACCTGTTTATTTTTTTTGTCTAACATATCATACTTTCATGTTGAACAATAAGACATACAGAATCACTATGGTCTGAAAGGTAAATGCTAGTAGGACATGCTTCCCC
Source organism: Notamacropus eugenii (assembly GCF_028372415.1). Lineage (NCBI taxonomy): Eukaryota > Metazoa > Chordata > Mammalia > Diprotodontia > Macropodidae > Notamacropus > Notamacropus eugenii. The sequence goes on along the minus strand of NC_092873.1, from coordinate 397,598,774 downwards.
AACAATATTTTTGGTATAATAGGATGAAAATCAATATTCTGTCCCATTTTATACATATAAAAAAGGTAAGTACTATAGAATAGAAAAAGAGGTTAACTGCTGGACACTATGCTGCCTCTACAGTAAAAGATAACTCTAAGGATGTTTCCAGTGTCTTTAAACCTTGGTTTACTCCACAAAGGTCTCTGCTAATGGGGCATAATAAAGCTGTAGTATGTTAAGGGAGATTAGACATTATGGCAATTTATAGAATCACCAAATGTACTCATTAGTTGGACTGAAAAATGTTATATAATTAGCAATACACGAACGACTTTTATAGAGTAAAGGTCTCAAGATATTTATTTGGACAGAACTTCAAACCTATGTCAGGGAACTGGAAATTCATGGCAACACGACATGCAGAAACTATTGCTGGTCAACAACTGCATCAAATGCAAAGTATATTTAACATGCTCACACATTAGGCCAGGAATCTCTTTAACCAAGTAAATACAGTTTACACAATGTTTGTGGATACTGTTGGCCTTCTAAAACACGGATAAGGATAAAAGATGAAGAAAAATAATTGTGGCAAAAGAAAGTGATTGAGATAAATGGAACATCTGGAGGAAAAAAGAAGAAACACTGAAGATAAGCATACAGTGCCATGTTGCCCAGAGTTACCTATTCTAGTGCCAATGGACACCAATAGTCACAATGTGATTAAAATTACTGTTGCCACTTCTCAAACTAGAATGTCTAATTATATCAACTTAAATAAAGGTTTTACCCCAGCATAGTTGAAACTAGTTGATAGATTTATTTGAGAAAATTTCTGTAAAAAAAGAACATTAAAATGAAAATTTCTTTGCCCAAGAGCATAGTGTATGAATGATCATTTAAAAATCCATAGGCTTAAAAATACCACATAATGTGGTAGTCTTAAAAAAGCTAATGATCCACTTATTAGTATAAATACTTATTAAGAATACTTACAAGTATTCTTAATCATTACCAGCTGATTAATGTGAAATATACTTATTTGCACATGTTGAAAAGCTCAATCCTCATAATATTCCTCACAAGTCAGCAAAAATTTGTATTATCTCCACTTTTTTAGACACGTATCAGAGTCACAGAAATTTTAAAATAATTTATGAGAAAAAATGAATGAGTGGCTAGATAGGATTATAAAGTAAGTAAGTATCATTTCCTGGTGACATTTACTATTTTCTAGAGCACTGGTTTTGAAAGTGTGAGCAGGATCCCTTGTTTCCCATTCACAGGGTAAACTAGTTCAAAACTAGTTTCAGAATAATATTGATGCTTTATTTCTATTACAGCAAGTATCTACAGATAAAACCTATATAAACAAAAGCTCTTGGGTGAGGGGGTCCTCATGAGACCCAAAAAATATGAGAACCATTGTTCTAGAGCAGGGCTTCTTAAATATGGATTGTAATCCACAGTTTACAGAGCACTGGCAAGGTTGGGAGGGGAAAACATTTAAGAAGCCCTGTTCAAGAGCATGTTAAACTTCCAAAAAAACATCATTTTGTGTTTTATGGTCATCAAATTAGAGAATATAAGACTGTGCTATAGTACTTGCATTTCTGATTAATCAAAGCTACCTTCCAACATGGACAGCAACATGACCACCATGTCCTTCTGAAGATCCATTAATTCTTTCAACAACTCAATTTGGCTGGAATCCTGTGAACATTAATATAATGCATTTAAAACTACATGAGAAAACAGTATACACAGGACTAAGACACTGTGTGTCACAGTGTTTGAAATATTATATTAGTTCAATATATGGCAGCATTTTAATATGTTAGCATATTGTTAACTAGGACTGAGGGAAAATGTGCTAGTCAGCAACACTAAATTAGCTATAGATAAAACTAAAATTCCCATTAGTTTACATGAAAGGGAATTTTGCTAACACTATTTAAGTGAAAACATTAAAAGCTGAAAAGAAGAAAAAACTAGCAAGTCACAGATTATATTATGATATATTAATATTGGCATTATTTTTAAAAGTCCTTCGAAATCATTTTAGTAATTAAGAACACTATCGGACTTTTTAAAATGGTAACTGCTCACATAATTAGGTAAAGACACTTGATTATTTAAAAATCTTCTTAATTGAAATTAATATTGTTTTTTCTGTCTGCCTTAACATGCTGTAGAATCTTAATAAATCTTAGTAAATCCAATTATATTATTTCATCCATGAAGGAGATGTATGCATGATAGTTGACACAGATTTAAATATGTAACATAAATCTTAAAAAATACACAAGTAACTGTATTCTACAAAGTAACTTACAATTTGAAAGGTATTACATAAAAACAAGTTATTATAATTGCTAATTTCTCATCATCATATTTTCTACTTTCATAACATTTCCCTGATATCATATTATATATATAGAAATTTTTACAAAATATCTTTCTTATTCCAAACCCTATAATTGTTTTTCTTCACATATGGCATCAGTCTAAATCATTTGGTCACTATTACATAATAAAATGATAATATTTTGAATGATTCTAACCACTATGGAAAATTGTATCTTCAGAAATTGGTGCCTCAGTCTAAACGGACAACTGCTAAGTTATATCATGTATCAAAATAGCAAGAACCTGTGACTCCTTTAGTGTGAAAACTGCATACATATGGCAACCCATCTATAATTTATAATCTTACATAGAAGTATGAGGCAAAAGATATTAATTAACTTGCCAATGATAACATAGTTATTAAGTTTAGTAGTGGGACTTGAACTTTGGTCTTCCCGACCTGACTCCAGTTTCAGCATTATTATTCATTCATTATTTCACAAAGGTCCACATAAAATATGAAAATAAAAATTCATTCTTATGAAAACACTTGTGATGATATTTCTGTTATGGCTATAAAATTTGCTCAAAATCATTCACAATTATTTGTATTTTAAAAACTAGTTTACTAAAATGTCATTACTAGATGTAGTATTCAGATAAAAATTAAATAATTATTAAATGATTTTAAGATTACTTTTATAGTTTCAATCAAAGATCAATGCCTTAGTGGGTATTTCACATCTCAAGATACATATTAAGTACTATAATTATATCATAGACTATTATGATATTATATCATCTTGTTAAAACAAAATATTTAGCAGGTTATTGTACTACCATTTTATAGTTATTTCTCTATATTCTAAAAACAAAGTAAACAAAGGAGACAAAAAATAAGCCGTTTTTAACTTTTGACCTCCAGTTACCTTTCAAAATTTGTGAAGTAGCAGCAGGCAAATTCTTAGGATGTATTTATTTGCCCTTAGAATTAATGCGTTATTTTTCTACGGATTTCCTAATGTTAAATTTACTGTAAAAGATGGAATGACATCAACCATAAGAATGTCCCTGTTTATGACTCTAAAAGGAAATCATTTCCATTCTAGTGAAGCTAACAAGTTTAGTATGACCAGACTAGAAATTCGTTTTCAATAAGTAGCAAAAGAAAAAGTTCTAGTGAGCATTTCTGAGGAGGTGAGGTCATAAGGACACTTGAGAAACATATAGCATTTGGGGAATCCCTTGTAAGAAGTATTCTACAAACTACTACATTTTTTCAGCATGTCTACCCTCTTCAGTTTTGTAAAAATTTATTATATAACTAGCACACAGATCTTCCATATATTAAAAAACCCCCCAAAATTCAAGAAAAAAACAAGAAATGATACAATATCAATGGAAGAATTGGATAAAAAGGCTACTTGCATATAGGAAGTACACTTAGACTGACAGGACTATATCTTTTCCGCTGAGGATTTTGAAGGGTAAAGAACAAAATACCTGAGACAACTTCATCTGCATATGGGCAAATACATGAAGAAAACCAACCACTGCATCCCAAAGTCTGCTGTGTGCCAAACTCTGCTGATTTCCAGTGCATGGGCCCTATAACAAAAACAGAAAAATAGCAACTATGCAGAATTAAATGATAAACTGTTGTAACAGATATTGAATTTTTGCACATGTGCACATATATGTAGTATATATGCATATGCAAATGTGTGTGTGTGTGTGTGTGTGTGTGTGTGTGTGTGTGTGTACTATAGAAAAGCATTCATGTATCTTTAGGAGAAGAGATCCTTAATGAAAATTAGAATATAAATAATATATTTAAAGATGATTAATATGATTTTCTATATAAGACTTGACAAAACTAATTTATAATTGAGGTTCTCAAAGGATTTCATGTTCTGCTCTCCCTTTAAAGTCAACCAATGAGTTAAAAACTCACTGATAAAACAAAAGCATAAAACCTTTGACTTCTATGCAGATTTGCTTTCTTTCTCTTCACAGAGAGAAAGATAAACCCATACTAACAAGGAATCATTATCATTTTGTTAAGAATACAAAATGATTCTCAGGGTTAGAGAAAATAGTTTATGTCAATTTATGTTAAGCTCTTCCTAGGGAAGAAAAATCTTCATTAACATTTTCCTTCATTTTAATAGCTGGCACTGTGGAACTAATTTATATTTTGAAAGATTAATTTGATCTGATCAACTTCATAAACCAGAATATGATGCTATTAAAATGAAAAATTAATTATGGGCATTGTGGTTTCATTTCTCATGTTTATTTTATGTGAAACCAATAAATTATATAAAATGTTAGGAAAACTTTTACGGATGAAATATATACAGCATACACATTGGACTACTAGTTGTAAGACACTGCCTTCCTTTGCACAATGTAGACTAAATGCCAAATGCTTGTTATATTTAATTTAATTCATGATATACTGAATTATATTTCTTTATGAAAACAAAAAAATATTACATATCTGTATACATATATGAAGTATATTTTATTAAATATATAAAGAAATGTAATTCAATACATTACTAAATCAAATATATATGTATACAGACATACATGTACATATGCTTCAATACATCAGTGATATGTGATTTTACTGGTTTGATGAGTACTTTCCCTACCAACACTGATCATAACACCCCAATGACAAAATCCTACCAACTGCTTCTCTTAGAATCCCTAGGAAAGAAGTGGTCATAGGAAATGACTATACTAGTTAAACGACAACAACAATCCCCAAATGACTATCAGACACCTAGAACTAGATGTCGTGGCCTTAAATAATATATCTAAAACTAAACTTATTGTTTTTATCCCGAAAACCTTTATTCTTTCTAACTTCCCTATTAGTGAAGGCACTATCTTCATTCAAGTCATCCAGGCTCACATAGATATCATCCTCAACTCCTCACTTTCTCTTACTCCTCAAATATAGTGAGCTGCTAAGTTCCACTGTTTCTACCTTGGTATATACCCTTTTATCTTCTCTAACATTGCCATTACCTTGGTGCAGGACCTCACACCTAGATAACTACAATAGGTTTTTGGTTGGCCTTCCTCAAATCTCTCTCTACTCTAGCCCATTTGACTCAGCTGTCAATTTTATATTCCTAAAGTACAGGTCTGACTTTGACTTCCTATTCAAGAAACTTTAGTGGCTCCCTATTACCGCTAGGATCAGATATAAAATCCTCTGTTTGACATTTTAGGGTGTCTTTATAACTTGACCATTTCCTACCTTTCAAGTCTTCTGATATATTATTCCCTTACACACAGCACTCCATCTTCCAACTCCATGTACTTCTTCCTCTTCATCTCTATCTTCTAGTTTCCTTGATTTCCTTCAAATCTCACCTTATTCAAGAAGCCTTTTTCCTTAATTGGACTGCCTTCTGTCTAAGATTATTTCCAAATTATCACATATACATCTTGTTTGCACATAATTGTTTGCATATTGTTTTTTCCATTAGACTAAGAGCTCCCTGAGAGTAAGAATTTTTTGCCTTCATTAGTATTACCAGCACTTTGTTGACTTGATAATTTGTATAGTATTTTATAATTTAAAAATGTTTTCCCTGAAATAAAATTATGAGGTAGTAACAAGTATCGTTACTATCCCCATGCATGCATGTATGTTGTGACACATATATGTATTGACCTAAGTCACAGAACTAGTGAGTCAAATAATTGGGACAAGCATGGAAGAATTTCTTTTGTCTAGACAATGACATAGTTAGATGGACAATTATTCACCTCCAAATGGATACAAATTTAGGCCTAAAATAAAACAGAAAGGAAGCCGATTGGATTGCCACTGAGAAATTTAAAAGTCCTTTTAATGACCCCCTAAGTTTTTCCTGAAATAAAGGTCCATCTTTTCCCTGCCAGTATTCTACAGTACTGCTGAATGTCTGTGAGTCATAATACAGCCTCCAAAGAATTGAAATAAATATCCCTCATTTGGGCAGAGACATATGGTAGGTATAAGTAGGCTGCAATGAATCACAAACAAGAACCTTCTAATCTCTCTGGCTGTACCTTATGCCTGGAATTCTCTCCTGCCTAATCTCCACCTCCTGACTTCTCTGATTTCCTTTAGGTTCCATCTAAAATACCACCTTCTACAGGAAATCCGTCCTAGTCCCTTTTGAGTGCTTTCCCTGTGTTGATGACATTGTAGCCTATATACAGCTTGTTGTATACAGCTGTTTACATGTTGTCTTTCCCATTAGACTTGTAGAGTAGTAGAGTAGGAACTATCTCTTACCTTCCTCTGTAGTATCTGTGATTTAGCATGGTGCCTGACATATAGGAGGCACTTAATAAAAGTTTATTGACTGACTGAAAACCAGAGGAAAAGATGTCATCATATTAATGTACGATCCAAAGTGATGATGGTGGGATCAAGGGATAACTGTTGGACAAACTGTATGCTCCAATGATATTCTTGTGATATAAAGTGAAAATAAAGAAGGACCCCAGCACATTAAATAGGCTGCCTGAGGAGAATTTATGGAAGGATGCGGACAAGAGTCATACAGGATAAGCAGTTATCGGGTTGTGAGCTGCATTGTTTAAGGGAATACACACATTGATGAGAATGCAGATCTATTTCAATATCTAAGTAATGAGAGTAAGTTTTTATGTCAAAAGACAGGAAATAAATGTCTTCTTATTTTAAAATGTTTTTTCTTTTCTATATTAAAATGGGAATTATGAATTGACAGATACTTTTTTTTCGCTCACAGTTTTTGGACTTTAAAAAAATTTTTTTTGGATTTTTCTTATTATTAGTAGTGATTAGAATGAAAACATATAGAAAATGTGATTGATCATACAATGCCAAGTCAAACTGTCAAGAATCCCAAATGAGACACTTTGCAGAACAAACATTAAACTAATGATTTCTCATGTACAGTTCTCATTTTAATTAATCAACTAAAATACTAATAAAACTCCTCTTCAACATGATTCAAAAATTATTTCATTTATTGCAATTAAACATTTTAAGTCTATACAAATAACTGGAAAAAGGAATGAACAGAGAAAAATTTACATTAGCATCAAACCATGTAAGACATTATCTTGTACTTCTCAGACAGCACTGAAAGTTAAGTTCATTAAAATTTGTATCCGATAAACATCAGAGATTTAAAGTAGGAAGGAACCTTAGAGGTCCTCTCATCCAATCTCTTCCAGCTAGGTAAAGCTCACAGTGAATGCTCAAGAAACATTGTCTATTATGAAGGGGTCACATGAACTTAGCTCTTTTCCTTCTTATCATAAAAGTTCTAATTGTCAAAGCACTGAAAAACCAAATACAAAGAATGAAACAATCTTCACTTGCAAGAAGTTTAAATGCAAATGAAGGAGATGAAAATACATATTTAAATATCTATAGCATAAAGGCAAAGTGAATGCATAAACATATATGTGTGTAGATAAATACACAAATATATTTAGTATTTACATAAAAGACAGTTTACGAGAGAGGATCAGGAATGGCTTCATGGAGGAAGCAATGCTGGAGCTTCAAGTTAAAAGAGAGGACTCTATGAAACAGAGTTGAGAAGAAAGAGCATTCCCAGCGAGGGGAAAGTCAGTAAAAAGGTATGGATATGGGAGACTGCATGTCGTGAGTCAGGAACAAAGAGGCTACTTTAGCTAGGTCAAAGAGTGTGCAAAGGGGCAGTAATATATAATGTGGCTGGAAAGATAGGCTTGAGCCAAGATGTGAAGGGCTCTAGAAAGGAGTCTATATTTTTTCCTAGAGTGAAAAGGGAACCACTGAAGATGACTGAGTAGTGAATTCACATGATCAGATCTGCACTTCAGGGAAACAACTTTGGCAGGAATGCATAGAATGGACAGGAAAGGAGAGAAACCTAGTAGCAGGGAAGGGTAAATGGAGGAAAAAGTGGTTAAAGAAGAGCACTTTACAAATATTATTTCATTTTATCCTTATAATATCCCTGGGAGGTGTTATTATTGTTCCCATTTTAAAGATGAAGAAACTAAGGCAGACAGAAGTTAAGTGATCTGTTAAGGGTCACGCAGCTCATGTCTGAGGCCAGATTAGAACTCAGGTGTTCTTGACTACAGGCTTAACACTCTATCCACCGTGCCACCTAGCTGCTATACAGAAGGGATAATTTTTATTTCATGCTGGAGAAGATGTGGCAAAATTGAAACACTAATATATTGTTGGTGGAGTTGTGAACTGATCCAACCATTATGGGGAGCAATTTGGAACTATGCCCAAAGGGCTATAAAAATGTGTGTACCCTTTGACCCTGTAATACACCTAGGGCTGTATCTCAAAAAGATGGTATAAACAGGAAAAGGTCCCAAATATACAAAAACATTTATAGCAGCTTTTTGTAGTGGCCAAGAATTGAAAATTGAGGGAGTGCCCATCAATTGAGAAATGGCTAAACAAGTTGTGGTATATGAATGTAATGGAATACTATTGTGCTATAAGAAATGACGAGCCGGAAGACTTCAGAGAGGCCTGGAAAGACTTAATGTGAACTGATGCTGAGTGAGGGGAGCAGAACCAGGAGAACACTGTACACAGTGTGATGACTAACTTTGATAGACTTGGCTCTTCTCAGCAATGCAAGGTTCTAAGACAACTCCAAAAGGCTCATCATGGAAAATGCTACCCACAGCCAGAAAAAGAACTATGGAGTCTGAATGCAGATCGAGGAATATTAGTTGCTCTCTCCCAAAAGTTTTGTTTTGTTTCTTCTTTCTTGTGGTTCATTCCATTGGTTATAATTCTTTATAACGTGACTAATGTGAAAATATATTTAATATGAATGTTTATGGAGAGCCTATATCAGACTGCATGCCATTTTGGGAGAGGGGAGGGGAATGAGGAGAAAATTAAGAACTCAAAAGCTTATGGAACTGAATGTTGTAAACTAAAAATAAATAAATATTTTAAAGTTCTTATTTCATTTATACTCTAAGTTTGCTGCTAAGGATTTTCATGGATTTAACTAACACCTCTACGAAGATGTTCATAGTTTGTTCTGTAGTTTTTTAGTTGTATCCAAACCTTCATGACACCATTTGGGGGTTTTTTGGGCAAAGATACTGGAATAGTTTGCCATTTTCTTTTTCAAGCACATTTTATAGATCATGTAATTAAACAACAGGATTAAGTGACTTGCCCAGGGTCACATAACTACTAAGTGTATGAGGCCAGAACTGAACTCAGGAAGATGTCTTCCTGGTTCCAAGTCCAATGATCTATGCATTGTACCCTAGCAATGTAGCCAAATATAATAGTTAAGGAAGGCAGAAATGGTTCTTCTTGATTCCAGGTGTAATACTCTATCCACCTCGTTGCCTAGAAAGATGACGACCACATCTTTATGCAGGGCCAGTATTTCCTCTTAGCTTTAATCCCAACCCACCAACTGTCTATTGGACTTTTTAAACTGATTGTTCCAAAAACATCTTAACTTTAACATGTCTAAAACTGGACTCACTGGTTTTTTCCCCAAACTATCTCTTCTTCCAAACTTCCCTTTTTCTGTTGAAGGTGTCACCATCCTTCCAGTCTCCCAGTTTCAAGACCATGGCACTATCCTCGACTCCTTACTCCCCGACATGGCCAAAAAGGTAAAGATTTTATCATTTGTATCTCTGCAATAGCTTCTGCATCTGACCACTTCTCTCTCCTCATGCAGTTTCTTTCTTAGGTCAGGCTCTCATCACCTCTCCTCTAGAATATTATGAGAGCCTCTTAATTGTTCTTCCAAATTCAAGTCTTGCTCATGTCAGTCCATATATAATCCATCTGCTAAAGTGACTTCTCTTGGGCAGAGATCAGACAGATCAAATCCAAGGGCTCCCAAATACTTCTAATATATTAATCTTCTATTTAGCTTCTAAAGTTCTTCATAGCCTGGTCCTTTTCTGTATTTACAGCCTCCCTAGACATTACTTCCCCATACACACTCTTCGATCCAGTCAAAAAGGCCTTCTCTGGGTTCCATATCTCATCTTCTATGTTTTCATACTGATTGTCCCACATGCATGGAATGTGTCTCTGACAAAAGACTACCTTACATATGGAGCTTCTCCTGATTCCCCAAAGTGCTAGGGCTCTCCTTGCTAAACTATCTTGTATTTAATGGACATGTGTATGTACACATATGTTTACACACACAATGTATATGTGTGCATACATATGTATATACATAATTCATGTAAATATGTGTATATGGTATCTTCAATGTCAGTGCAATTTTAAGCAATTTTAATCAAAACTATTAAAGTTTTATTTATTCTAGATATATATGAAAATATCTACCTATACATGTACATGCACAGAGACACATAGACACATATACATACACTTGTCTTCCCCATTAGAATATAATTCTCTTTTGCAAGCAGGGATTGGTTTATTCTGTGCATTTACATCTCACAGTATTTAACAGTCTCTGGCAGCTAGAAGCATTTAATAAATGCTGGTCGATTGACTGAGAGCTGTCAGATAAGATAATGTAAAAAGAGATGAAGAAACTAATACATATATATATATAATTAGACATTTTGAAGCACTAACCTAGGAGATTTTAAATGAAATAGACTATTAATAAAGCCATTATCATTATCATTATTATTATTTGCTTGTTAGGGCATCTCTGGTAAGATGCACAATGATTCATGGTTCACATAACATGAAGTGCAAACTGTATTTCTCCAAAGAATGAAATACAATGCATCATACTTCCTTATTTTTTGTGTCAGAAATGTACTTACCTGGATATATTCTGTAAGAGTGTTGAAGACCTGTTTTGCCACTTGAATTGCTTTGGAAAAATTCCGTTGTCCTTGTTCATCAATCACATCTTTCCCAGAGTAATACCAGTAAAAATCACTAATTGATTCCTATAAAATGGAGGAAATATCACTAAAGCTATCACTTTCCCAATGATCTTTAAATAGTACAACAAACTTAAATAATACAATACAAAAATAAATTGAAAATGTTTTTTGAAGAAAGGGTCTTAATGTATTATGTCCTTCATACTCCAAAATTTTATTTAGTAACTCCTTCTTTAGATAAAAGCCCAATAAGGAGAAATAAAGACATGGGGAAACTAGCTTTAAAATTACTTTCTGTGTTGAATTATGCTAAATTTCACACAGTTTTACAGACCTAATAGAATTTATAAATATGCATGCATAAAGAAATATTTGATACTATATGTGTGAACAGGGTGGTACAGTAGATAATCAAGGAAAAGAATTTCTTTTGTACAGATATCATCTTTCTTCCCATCTCAAAAATAAATCCAGCATGAATCATGCAGAATAAGATGTTCGCTGTTTCTCTTTTGAATTTGAGGTAACTGGTAAGATGTTATAATATCAACAAAAATAGTGAAATCAATGAAAACTAGATTGATCTCTACCCAATAAAATATTTAAGACAATAAATTATATTCTAGTAAGAATTTTAACTGGTTAAGGTAAGATAATTTTGCTTTATGTGAGGAATGGTGTAAAATTATGTATATATCTACTATATCACATTTAATGCACTAAATTTAGATTTTTCTCATGTGATTAAAAATGTATCACTGAAAAATAGGAAAATGGAATTGGAGGGTTTTTTGATAATTATTGATTAATTTTTTAAATAAAGTCAGGGAAATAAATTATCTACTTGAGGACCATGATTATTGAAGAGTTGAACAATGTTTTAGAATTCATTAACTTGTCAGGGCACTGGGCTATAACAAAATCTAGCTCTTGTGCTATGATCCTATGTTGCAGAGTGTGGGATTTAGAGTTAGAAGATCTAGTTTCAAATCCTGGCTCTGCCATTTACTTCCCTATTGGACTGTAGACAAGAATTTAATTTCTCTGGGCCTCAATTTCCTTGATTGAAATGAAAGCCTGGATTACATTACCTCTAATATTCCTTTCAGCTCTTAAATTATGATTCCCTATACATTTGCAAAATTTCATATTAATTAAGATGTTGGTGATTGGTTTCAAAGAGTCAATTTGTAATTTTAAACTGAGTGGCATGAACAACCTTAAACCATAAATGTTAACCTAAAGATGAGTAATTATGAAAAGCTGCAAGCTCTTTTTTCAAAAATTTTCCTCCATTCAGCATGGAAAATAATTGACCAAAATCTTTAGGTAATTTGCAAAAAGAAATCAATTATAAATGCCCCTGGGAAAAATTAAAGAATGAACATGGGCCCAGAAAAATAAACAAAATAAAATAGAAAGTAAGAAGCAAGAGAGGAGAGAACTGGGAAAAGGTAATAGGGATCCAACACCAGGAGCTGACATGAACATTATTTTTAGTTTTGGAGGCTGGGGGATCAAAAATATAATATTCAGAATACTTCTATTAGGTAAAAATCAAAACACAGTTAAAAACATGTCATAGCTCAGGGTTTGCTAGATCATTCCATCTCTTTTGATCATTTCAGTTGCTGGTAGTACAGAAGGTATGGTACCTGAACTCTCAATAGGTAGTCCACTGTGGAGATGATTATATTGACAGTTGTATTATTACCAGTCTGCGTTCTCAGATAATTCTGAAAATCTACAAGAATTAAAAAAAAGAAAGTCATCATGCTAGCTCAAATTCAAAGTATAGTTGTTTAAATGAGTGTACATTTAATGGACATTTATTCTTTCCATTACTTATGTAACAGAAAATTATCAGGTATGAGAGTCTAGTACTGGGCTTTTTTAATTTTAAAAAATTCAATCCTCATCCACTTACTGAAAAAAAATTCACTAGTACCATATTTCTAAATGTTCCACAGAATCCATATAACTTTGAAAATATTTTATGCTGAGAAAAACAAGTTACAGATATTTTCTTTTTTTTCTAAGAGAACTCTGACCAGGTGGTCTACTATATGTTTCTACATCATATGTAGGAATTTAGGAATCTAATCATTAAACTTTCATGAAACCTGTCAAACTCTTAACAATGTAGTACAGTAGAAAAAGAAAAAAAAACACTATTCAAGTCCAAATTCCAGTTTAGACAAGTCACTTGATCACTCTCTTAGTTTCCTCCTTTCTAAAATGAAAATATGTATTACCTATCTCAGGGAGTTGATGTGAGGAAACAAATGAAATAATATATTTGAAGGCCCTCTGAAAAAGTATATAGTAATTTACAATTATAAAGTAATAGCGAAACACCTTGTAAACCTGAAAGTAGAAGATAAATGTGAGTTATCACTGTCATCTCGGGAACCAAAGAACATGTATTTATTGCTACCATCACTTGATCTGGATGGCTAGAAGACAGCTCACAAACCTGAGTTGTGTCCTTCGCAAAGCAACTGAAGGAAGCGGAAGAGGTCACAGGTGAATTCATCATCCTGAAGTACTTTCTCTCCTGTAGAAAGGCCACACATACGGAACATCACTAACTACTCTCAGTTCTTTCCCATACTTCCTCCCCAGCTGCAAGCCCAACAGAACCTGCAAGTTGATATAACATTGTTCTGAGCCAAAAATCATTGCCAATCATAGCGTCACTTCTATCTGAAGCTCATGAGGGCATGCGCTTAGTAGATAGATGCCATTTCCCTTTGGTAAAGACATTTAACACTTCAAATACCTAAATTTACTTCTGTAAAATGCAGCAGCATGGGCTTGGCAACATTTTTAAACAACCTGTTGGTTTATCTGCATTTGTAATTTGGGAGTATGTTTTTGGTTTGTGTGGGCATGAACTCTGTATACCCTACAATGTTTAATGTAGTTCCAAACCACCCTTCATGTGAGAAAAAGAATTACTCCTGTATGTCTTCCAAATAAAAAGGCTTCTTTTGGAACATGACAGTTACTAGGAAGCTTATCATTCCATTTTACATGATCCTGTTAAATGTTTGCCTACAGACAATAACAAGTCAAGGAACACTTAAGAATCGCTGACATAGCAAAAGTAACTAATCTTAAAGTTCTGTTCCAACAGTCTTGGGAAACGAGTGAATGGATAATTTCAAATATCAAATTTAGGGGGAAACTTTAGGAGCTTATGAGAACTAGAATTAAAATTTAAACAAAAGGTAGTGCAAATTAGAAGTCAGATGAGCTAACTCTAGGCAGATACATCTTATAGCCACAGAAAACATTTTTACAACAAGGAGATTAATGATGTTTATAAGCACCAGAAGTTTGGACTTTCTTATCAGTTAATTCAATCCCTCTAAACACTGTTTTTCCCCATGAGAGAAAAATACAGATAAAAAACAATAATGAACATGATAAAAATGTTTTTGACTATGTGGGTATGTCCCAGAATCTGAGATTCATAACAACATAGTACAGTGAAAAGTATTTTTTAAGTAAGCGAAAGCAATTGTGTATTTTTTTAGATTTAGCATTTATTAGCTTGGAAATAATCTGAATTAAGATAGAAAATGTATAATGATAAAATCTTGAATGGTCAGAATTATAAAAAAAAAATAGAGTCTGTGACTTTCAAAGTGAGAGGCTTTGGTGCGATAGTGGGATCCGGCATAGGGAGCCATAGGGAAAAGAGTTTATAAGGAAGACGTGGCAGAAAAATTGATTAATAAGCAAAGCAAATATTTTATTTTAAGGTAGAACCTTAAAGTTTTCTTTTATTGCTTTTGCTAACTCATAAGGAGAAATGAGTTTAGAATAAAGTTGTCCATTGCTGGAGATAAACCAATAGTAGGGAAGACTTCAGAGTTTTCTTGGAGAAAGGATAGAAGAAACACTCAAATTCTTGAGGTTCATTTTCCGTAGGTACATGCTTCATTTATTCAACCAAGGCACGTTAAGAGATAGAGTATGAAGGAGTATAGAAATGTAAGTAAAAAGTTGTGTATTTCAAGTTCTGTGAATGTCATCTAATATTACTGTACTCTGATATCATTTTCATGTTATCTATTCCCTCAAAAGTATGTATGCATTGCACATTTCAGTTGTGTCCAACTCTACATGACTCCATTTGGGGTTTTCTTGGCAGAGATACTGTAGCAGTTTGCCATTTCCTTCTCCAGCTCATTTTACAGCTGAGGAAATGGAGGCAAACAGGGTTAAGTGACTTGTCCAGGGAAACACAGTCTAAGTGTCCGTGACCAGACTGGAACTCAGGGAGATGAATTTTCCTGAATCCAGAATGGGCATTTTATCCACTCTGCCACCAAGCTGCCCCCCATGTATGCACAGCATTGTCAAAAACTATAAAGTACAATACAGATGTAAAACTATTATGATCATATCAATTTCAAAGAGAAGCTGAAAAACACAACTAGTTGATCAGGAATACTCTAAGACTGTTTAGTCTATTTCTCATTTTTGAATTTACACTCCAAAGTGTCTAGTGTTGGTACAAAGGGAGAGCATTAGTTGCTTTGTACAGTGTTTTAACCAGCCTTGTTGTAGAGGTTGAATGCTTAAAGTGTACGGTCCCAAAGATGGAAAGATAAGCAAACAATTGTTATTTGAAAATGTCCTTTGGAAACATCCATTAGAGAAAAGTTTCTATACAAGTCATTGAAGATTGAGTTAAATACATATTTTTTGAAAAATAAGAGAACTCACATTTGATGATTTATAAATGGGTCAGATTTCTTATACTTACTGAAATCTACATATCAATCTACCAGTATACATTTATTAAGAATCTAATACATGCCCATGAACTGAGCTAGACATTGGAGGTAAATAGAAATATAGACTTCCTTCTTGCCAAGAGTTTTTATTTTATTGTGGGATATATTCCTAGATAAGTAAAAACAAATTATAAACAAAATTAATACAAAGTGACTTTGAGAGGGGTGGGGGCAAGTGGTCTGAACAACTGGAAGAATCAGGAAAGGTTTATCATGAAGGGTGTTTTAGCTGAATACTGAAGGAAGCATAGATTGTGCAGAGGCATAGATGAAGAGGTACAGCATTCTAGATGTGGTTTCCTGCCTAGGACAAGGCATGGAGGTTAACTATGGAAAGTTGTATACTAGATATATGTAGGAAGCCAGAGAGGCTGGAGGTAGACTGTGAAAGGCTTTCATGCCAGAAGGTTTGTGTTTTATCCTAGAGATGATAGGGGCCCATGGAAACTTCTGGAGCAGAAGAATGATCTGCTCAGTCCTATGCTTAAAGGATTATCATCTCAGCCTCTGTGTGGAAGATAACTTGGAGATGGCAGGGAGAACAATTAGAGATGATGGTAGTGACCAAACATGAAGTGCTAAGGGCTTTAGGATAGCTGTGGTATCAGTGGAGAAAAGGGAACAAACTTGGTCAAAGTAGAGAAGAGGGAGGACAAGAAACTCAGCAATAAACTATTTCTGAAGTGAAGGTATTTTCATCTCTTAACTGTTTCCTCTGAAGATGAGTCACATGTGACTGAATATTTAGCACAGCTATGGTATGATGAAAATGTTCTCAATTCTAAGACCTTTCATACAAGGATATTTGGAAAGCAGCGGACTGGTTGGATTTTCTAAACAAATTTCCAAGTATCATCTGTTTTGCTCCTTCAGTATAAGAGTCATGGGACCTTTTAATCTGACTTATAGCTAAAACCTACAGATGTTGTCTCCCCCATTAAAAATGTGAGTTTCTTGAGAACAAGGACTGCCTCTTTTTATTCTACCACTTTGAATATTGTTACTTCTTAATGAATCCTTTTTCATTCATTCACTCATTCAAAATAAGTCCTTATATAAAGATTAAATCTTAAAAACTAGTATTGGTTTTCAGATAGGCCATAATTATAATTATATGAAAATCTGTTATGATATCAAACAACACAGGGCAGTTGGAGTACTAGAGGGGGTCTGAACCTATGATTTCATTGGTGTAAAGAACTTTCATTATAGAAATTTCCTGCACAGATGCATATTGTACAACAAATCTATAATTTATAGTTGTAAAGGGTTCCCTGGGGTATTGAAGGGTTAAATGGCTTGACAATGGTCACTCAGGTGATATTTCTCAGATGTCAGGTGCTACCCTCTATTCTCTTGACAATTTTGGAAACTGAGGGTGATGAACTGAAGGTAATTGGCTTCAGGAGCACCAGGGCAAAGTTTGGCTGCTAGTCATTAGCAGCAGTAGATGAGCACCTACTGGAAGACTAAATTATAATTTTGACAATTAATTTTGTGTCCACTCATTTCATATGAACTGCATGGAAGATATACCTGAGGTAACTATGATGTTGTTGTTAAATACATAAATTCATGCCTACAAACAAAAATACATACAAATTAATATCCTTACATAGGTACACAGTACGTAGCATATGACTTGTGGAGCTGAGTAACTTTGTTTAATTTCAAGTGATATAAACCAGACCACAATTATTTATCTAGTATATTTGTACAGTAATATGACTACCGTCAGGTTAAAATGCTGTGAGGGCCCATGCTGCATATAAATGATATGGTAACAGAGATGGATGGCTTTATGTCTGCAGAGGGTGCAGGATCAGCAGTCTAACTGGAGATGTATATAAAAAAGTGACATTGTAATATGATGTAAACTAGAATTAAAAACTACAATGAAATGGAGAAAAATGTCCGGAGTGCTAAAACCCTCATTTCTTCTGTCTGAAAAACATACCCTTTTGTGAACATCCAGCATGGATCTACGGTAGTACGAATATTCAATAAATAATTTTAATGATGACAAAATGAAATATACTAGAGGACATTATTATTTTTACTTATACAAAAAATTTAAGATTTGACTTAAAATTGGATGTTTATCTGCATTTTTAACTGGCTACCAATCAGTACCAGCTTAAGAAACACTGGATTCAAAATGCTAATATATTCAGTTTGAGTTTGCTCTGTACCAAATATACTACAGTGTTATTCATTCAGCCTAAGAAGGCTTAAATGTCAGGCCGAGTTAGAGACAGGCACGTTGTGAGTGCTCAATAATTTATTTGTGACCATTTTAATTTGTAATAATTTAGCTTTTACCAGTATATAAATTGTCACTTATGAAAATTATAGGCAGCAAGTTACATTTTCCAGTCATCAGCAAACCAAGAAATAGTAAATGCCACCCTAGAGATCTAAAAATTTTTTGACTTACTTGATTTTAGCTGAGCTAATTCTCAAAGAACAAACAACCAATATTAGGTCTATGTCTAAAGGAACTCAAAAATAACCTAATTAGAAAAAGTTGAGGAACAATATACACTGTTTTAACTTTAACAGTGCTTTAAAAAAAAAAAACAAACCAGATTTGTACCAGAGTAATTCTGTGAAACAGATGCATTTGGCTATGCGCTATGAATTTTTGTAAACATAACTAGAAAGTATACCATTAACTTAAAGAATATGACTGTGATAACAAAAACATGAGAGATAAAATATTTATTCTTCATAATGTTGTTAATAAAAAATTATAAACTGGTATATGTTGAGGAAAAATAGAAGACAAAATATTTAAAGCTAACATGTCCTTGTAAATGGGTTCACCACAAATCAATATGATATATCCAAATCAGAGACTAAAATAGGGCAAAGTAAAGAAAATATTTTATGATCATAAAATCTGAAATGTGAATTGTTATTACTGTTGTTAACCTTGTTTTCACCAAAACCAGAAGTTTTTAAAGAATCATTTAATTTAGAAGAGCTCTCCAAACATGTTTACCAAAAAGCTCAATGTACTTTTAAACTTTCATGTCCATGCACAAAATGAGCTTAGAACAGAGTCTGATATTTGATAATGCCTTTAAATTATTCTGAAATTTTAATGCAAAAGGCAGACAAGGAATATAAATGATGAAGAAATTTTAAAATAATTGCTATTTCTGGAATATATAATTGACAAAATTCAACTTTCTATTGGCAATAATTAACCACAAAGTGGTTCATTAGGCCACTGGAGTAACTTTTCAGAGGTCTTTGTTGCCAGGGCACTAAATGTGCAAGAACTTTGCAAAACATTTCCTCATCATACATTTTCTATATAAATTTGGTCTAATTAAATTTCTATACAGACTGAGATACATATTGTACAGCAGAAATAAATAATGAAAACACAGAGGCAACATCTTTCACTATCACAACTACAAATGGAATTTGGAAAGAGAGGAATACTGTGTTTTCAGGCTTATTGCAATTTTCTGAAGAGACAACACAGGTTCTGAGAATTGTGATGAAAGAAGAAAGCATCTAAGAATGCAATGAAATTAATATTAATGCAAATTTATGTTGAGAACCTTGTTCTGCTGCTAAAATAAACAAGATAAACAAAAAAACAAAAGGTGTAACATTGAGTAAATGAGTTATAAGAACAAGAAGTACATTTGCTTAGGAATAACTGGGGTTCTGTTAAGTACAAAGTCCCAGGATTTTGTAAAAGAGTGGTAATACTGGTGAGGGAGGAAGGGAAAGCAAGTATAAACCTTTATAACAATGCGAAAACAACTTGGAAAAAGACATTACTATCAACACATCTGATAACAATATTCACATACTATAGGTAAGCACTGACTTATGACATTTACAATCCCAGAGTAGAAGCAAATATAGCTCCAATTGGGATACCAAAGTTAAAGGCAACCATGACATTTGTCATGTCATTCATATGTAGACAAAAAATGTTAAAACTTCAATATCAAATGGAGAAGTTAGTGATTATAGAGAACATTTTAGACATCAGTGCCTTCCCTTCAATTGCTTATGAGTAGAGATGAGGCTTAGAACAAGTATCTGGCCTATACAAAGAAGTGGACAAAAAGCACATAAGCAGGCATCTGACAGATAATTGTTGAGTTAACAGTTCAATTCAACAGACTTTTGTTGTGGATATACAATGTACACAGAATTTAAACTACTGAAAAAAGTCTACTCATCTTCACAAAATTTTTTGGTAAGATAATTTGTACGTAGTAAAATCCTAGTCATATGATTGCTGCATTACAGTTAGGTGAACATGGTTTGTTAGGGAAATTGTAAATAAGTGAACCATCCAAAGATCCATATATTCTCTTCCAGAAACAAACACTGCTTGAGCCTAATGCTCTGAAAAGATATTGCTAGCACTAACACATCGGGATTCTTTGGTGTATCCTTGGAGTATATAAATCGTTTCAATAAAATGATCATATGAAAGGAACATTTAGGTATAAAACTGAAGTGCATTGATTATGTCTTAAAGTCACAATTAATACAAGGGCACAAGTGATAATAATCAGCTCTTAATTGATCAAATAAAGTGAACACTGGAGATACAAGTTAGTCTGATTCTTCCTTCAGACATAGAAAAGAATCTGGGTTTTCAAAGGTTATGTCAGCAGAGTAGACATTCTGACAGCTCTGACCCAAGTTCAAAAGGCTGCAAATATGGGTCCAGCAACAGGATATGTGCCATCATGGCAGCACAAGCTTAGATCAGAGTGGAAAGGCTCATCTCCAGAAAACTGGCTATCAGATAAACAATGTGGTTGACTATAACTACTGATGGAGGCTGTAAGGGGTGGGGGTTTTCAATCTACATGAGTGGAAGAAGTAACCACAATGACAAAATAAGATACTTTTTGAAATACTGAAATAAATGTAAGTATGGTTATAAAAGTTCATTTATGTCCCTAATAGCTTAATGGTATATTTAATAATATTTTAAATCTGCTTCTTGTCTAATAATTGTATAGTTATGTTACATTAAGGGTAAGATAAGAAATATGTTGATTTTCCAACATTAGGAAATTGAAAAGTTCTTAAATACCAGAGCCCATGTGGAAAGAGAAAAGAAACAACAAGAGGTGAACCAGATCTGCTTTCTATTCCATTCTGGATTTATCACAGATTTCCTGAGATTGCACAAATCAGTGCAGCCATAAAGCCACAGTAAATACAAAACATAAATACTACAGAAGGACCACAGCACAAATTCTATTTATTTATGTATACAATCACTGCAAAATACTGGGACCACTAAAAGAAAAAGAAAAGACATATTAAACAAACAAAACAAAATTTAACTAAACAAAGCTTGCTGCTCGCTCAGCTGGTATGACAATCATCGCAATTCCTGAAAGAACAATGCAACAGAGAAGGGTTGGCATAAGAACTAAAAGAAATTAGAGTGCACAATGATAACTAAAGAATCACTTCATTTAAAGAGTTAAATAAGAAAAAAATGTACACACATACACACACAAAGTTTTACTCTTCAAGTGCTAAAGCTAAAAACAGAAACATATAAGACAGTTTGGTTTTTTTTAATAATTACCACGCTCATGGGTGATGACTGAGGAAAGGAGGACAAGACATTTACAGAAGGTGAAAGAAAAGGAAATGGGGAAAAAGAAAAAAAAAGTTGAGTTTTATTCTTAAAATTTTGAAGTAGATATGACACATGCTCAATATTGGTTTGGGCAAGTCAATTCTTTGTTGAAGGGAAAGAATAAATACATCAAGTAAAACTCAGATAAATCATAAAATATATCCTGACATCAGAATAACCACTCACAATCAAAAAAGTGTTATTACTGAATTTGAAAGCATGAAATTGATCCTAACCTACATTCTGTTGACTATGAAAGTGAATAAATACTTAGATGAGGGCTGCATTGACTACACCTTTTAGGGTTTTGAACTTACTAATATTGACTAAATCATGTTTAATTAAATTAGGCTTAAAGTATCTTAAACATTCTGGGTAATAAATTGCTGTGAAACATAAAAATAGTCTAACACTGATGTATTTCTCATGAAAAAAGTTAGTGCTCTAGAATATACTCCCATGTCAGACTAGAACTGAGAATATCTCCCCAAAAAGACAAGGGATCTACCTAATTTTTTTTTAACTTGGTGTGTTTGTTCCATGTCAGACAATCTCAAACCAGAGAGGCATGACAGTGTTGCCACTGACAACTACAGAAATACAAAAAATGATATAGTATTTACTTTTAAGTGTGTGAAGGTAACTTTAGAGAAGTAGCATGGTATAGTACAGAGGATTTAGAAGCAGGGAGACCTAGGTTCAAATCCTACCTCTGACATTTACTAGTTCTGTCACCTTGGGCAAATCACAACCCCTCTGTGCTCCAACTTCCTGTATAATAAAGAGGTAGGACTTGATGGCTTCCAAGGCTCCTTTAAGCTCTAAAATCTGTGATCCTATATAGCAAATTATGTTTTGGCTTCTAGCTGATAATGAATGGAACTTGGACATTGAAATGCTAAGTGGAAAACGAAGGCAAAGGAGTTAATTTAATAGGTGACAACGGTTAAACATGCACAATCTATGAACTTCAAAATACAGTAAAAATATGCAATAAATTCTTTTTTTCTTCTTCCTAAGTAGAATTATACAGAAACATCTGTATTGATGACACATACAAAAAGAGGAAATTCATCTTGATTTCAAGATCATTCCCTGCAAATACACAATGATTCCAAATTAGAACACTGACAAAATGATGGAGCCCATTGAAACCAAAACAAAATGGAAAAAAACATGATCTAATAAAGATAAATTAGTTCAAAATCAGCACATAAAGTAGGGTATTTTTAAAAAGAATAAAACACGCCATAACAATGCTTTCTGGAGGAAAAAACCTTTTATACTAAATACCTTCTAAAATGAAGATGCAGTTTCTCTCATCTCTAATTCTATTTATTACAAAAATTGATGGTAATCTTTTATTTAATGTATTTGTCAATTATTAAATGAAATAATTTGAACTGTATAAAATAGAACGACTCCATCTTTCTATCTCACATTTCTAGATTTATCAAGGGAAAACATATAATACACAGAATGAATCATAATAGGCATATTCATAGGTGACTATTACATGAACTACCGGGCATGCGAATATCAAAAAAGCTTTCTTATTTTGGCAAAGCATGATTCAAAGGATCTAACTTATCCCCCTCTCTGACACACTTAGCATCAGCTTAGCAAAATGATGCTCTCATTTACGTTACTTCGGCCACTAAGGGGCTTGCATTGTAACAGGTTTATACTACTGTTTATAGAAGAAATCATTAAGCTATATTTTCCTATTTCAACAGAGTTCTAAAAAATCCTGACCTTCTATTTCACTGCATTGTCTCAAACGCACTATGCTACTTCTTGATATATTCTAAAGCATTCAATAATATATCTTGGGGGGTAGGACAGAAATATTCATCCTTTGAGATTCTCTCATCGTTTTATGAGCACCTTGAACTAAATAGCTAATAACTTACAGTCAACTTTCAAGTACCCATAGAACTTGGGAATTTTCTCCATTACCTAGCTCATTATCAGGTGACTCAGAGAAGGTCTGGGAAAAAACTGTTAAATTATAAATACAATGTGAATATAAGAAAAATTATGTACCTATATGTTTTTGAGTTTATGCCTACATTTCAAAGCCAAATATAGATTAGCCATTCATTATCACTACCATTAAGGCATCCGCTTCTTTTTGGCGCATGTGTAATTGAGAGTTGACTCCATGAAATAAACTATATAATTTCCCTGAATGGAAAAAATGATTGGAATTTTCTTTTTTAATCTGTGAATACCTGATCCTTCTTCTGTCACCATTCCAAGTCCTTCAGCTTTGTTTTGTCTCTCAAATGCATTGAGGTCAAGGACACTGCAATAACAAAAACAAAAAAAGGACAGAAATATTTTGAAAATCTGTAAACATAATATTGTGATTTCACAATAAATAAGTATGTCTTAAAATTTTCAATAAAGTATGAAATAGTTCAATTCAATTCAATAAACATTTATCCCTACTAAATGCAAGGAACTGTGCCTACGTACTCTGGAAGCAGAGTTTAAAAAAAAGAAAGGTCCTACCCTCAAGAATCTAATAAGATGTGATCACAGCAATATTCAAATTTTTCCATCCCTAGAATTTAAGCTTGTTTTTCCTTTAAAAAATACTGAAATCATCCTTGAGACTTAACTGGCTCAGAGGCTTAAAGGCTGAACATGTCTGTATCGATTTCCTGATCTCTGAGAATAAAATAGCCATAAAGAGTTTCAGGTATCCTCTCTTCTGGCTGGTGGACAACAGGCGACTCAGGCAAGGGAGCTTCGCTCCACTTAATCAACTTGAGGTGTCCTCAGCACCTATTCCTGTTTAATATCCTCTTCTGGTTATGGCTAAGTAAATCTCCTTTTGTTAACTATTGAATGCCCTATGAATGTCTCATTTTATTCTAATATTGACCCTAAACTTCCAGGAGACTGGCTTGAATTAGGCCCAGCACAGATATTTGCTGCTAGATGAAGATGGGGAAAAAAAATCACCAACTGTGCTGACTGAGTCTACCACATGTAATATAATCTCAGCTGGGATCTTAATTGTAGCAAGGGAATCCTTTTACACCTTCCCATTTGAATCACTATCCCAATCACCACAGTGACTTTTCCAAACCTTTACACCCCTTTTTAAACTTCCAATGGCTCTCCCTCCATCACACTCTCAGCTGAGACCCTTGTTTCATATTTTATTTAAAAAATTAATTCCATTCATTAAAAGGTTACTCTTCTCCCCTCCTCATTTTACATCATTCAGATGCGTTCACACACTGTCTCTTCTTTTACTTGATTCACATGAGAAGGTGGTGCTTCTTGTCATGGCAAATCCCTCTACTTGAACAAGTGATCTCATTCCATCACATCTTCTCCAGCAGTTTGTCACCTCTATCATTTCCACTCTCTCACTAACCTTCATTCTCTTTGTCTATTGGCTGCTGTCTTGCTGCCTAGAAACACTCTCATGTCTTCCCCATTCTCAAAAAAACCCTTTATTTGATCTATCCATTCCCACTTACTATTTTTGTTTTAATGGCTAAACTCCTTGTGAAGGCCATCTACAATCTCCGCTACCACATCCTTTCCTCTTACTCTTTGTTCAACTTTCCGCCGCCCAGTTTATAATGTCATAATTCACCTGAAACTCCTCTCCAAATTTACCACTGTCTTTTGTTGCTATATCTAACAGCCTCTTCTCAGTTTGGCCTCTTTGCAACCTTTGATTCTGTTTTTCTCCTTCATCTCCATGAAACTGTTCTCTCTAGGTTTTCATGACACTGTTCTTTGTTGGCTCTACTTCTACTGGTCCCCAGTTGACCTGATCTATATCTTGCCTTTGGACCCAGATGACTCCAGAGGAGAAAGTGAGGTTAGTGACTTTGTACAGCCTTCCCTCACTTGAATCCAATTCACTTGCAAATCATGGCATCACCTTCCTGATGTCCTTTGTTCTGGAAGAAGACTGGAACAACAACTCCCTTTCTGTCTCTTTTGCTGGATGTCTCTAACTATAAGGATTCCCCCCAGATTCTGAATTAGGTCTTCTTTCCTTCTCCCTCTATGCTATTTCACTTGGTGATTTCATTAGCTACTATAGTTCCAATTATTAACTCTACATGGGTGATTCTCAGATGACCCAGCCCTTACCTCTATCCTCACATCTCCAACCCTCTATCCAGACATAGACTTCCTAACTCCCTTATTAGTGTTAAAGATGCACACTGTCTAGGTGTCATCTTCCACTCCTTACTCTCTAATTCTCAACTCCTGGATCCAATCAGTTGCAAAGTCCTGTTGATTCTACCTCCATAATATCTCTCTTCTTTTTTCTGACACAGCCATCATTCTGGTATAGACCCTCATCACCTCATTCTTGAATTACTGCAACAGCCTTGTGGTTGGTCTTCCCTGACTCCAGTTCCTCCCCACTCCAGTTCATCCTCCAATGAGTTATCAAAGTGATCTTCCTAAAGCACAGGTCTAGTCATTATTCAACACTATTCAACAAACTGCAGTGACTCCCAATAGCCCCCAGGAAAAAAATATAAACTTCTCTGTTTGGCTTTAAAAATCCTTAATAACTTGGCCTCTTCCCATGTTTCTGGTGTTGTTATACTTTACTTGCCCCCTTTGTGTGCTGTATGATTCTATGACTGGCCTCATTGCTGTTCATTACACAAGACTATCTCTGTACTCATTGCCTTTTCACTGGTTGTCCCAAGAGCCTGGATTTCTTTACCTTCTAATCCCACTTTATGCAATTAGCCTTTTCTTTTCATCCTTAATACTCATGCCTTCCAACTGAGATTATCTCCAATGTATCCTCTATATGTTTTGGTTTATACATAGTTATTTGCATATGGTTTTACTCATTATAATATGAGTTACTTGAAGGCAGGAATTATTTTCACCTTCCTTTGTATCCCCAAAGCTTAGAACTGTACCTGGCACATAGGAGGTGTCTAATAAACACCTGCTGACTTGATTTGACCTGACTTGATACAATATATACCTAAGTAAGTATAATAAAAAGTAGAATGTGATAGAGAAAAAGGAAATATAAACGAAGTGCTCTGGGGAAATTTGTAGTTGAGAGATCACTTTCAGCTCATTCTCATAAAATTAGGGGGAAAATAATGATAATCATGGTGGCCTAAAAATCTTCTCTTACTAAATAATGAACAAGACAGATCCTCATTACTGACTAATCTACTCTCTGACAATATTTTTAGTGGAAAGGTTTATGAATATTCTGCTAAACAAAGGGAAGTCAGACTATTACATAAGAAAAATAAGCCTCCTTTCCTATTCAAATGAAATCATAATACCTCTCTGAGTATTGAATGGATATGAGATAGAAAGAAACCCTGAATATTAAATGAATTATTATAGTGGTTTCTATCTGTGGTCTATGAAAGATTTTTTTAACTGAACATTATATTTAATTTAGGATGCTTACTTTTCTTTATGTAACATATTTTATATCAAGTTTTTATCCCCTAAAAGGCTGAAGTAGTAAAAAAAAATTAGGATACTTCATGACTCTTTCAAAATATTTTAACTAAAATGAAACATAAACATGAACAGATTTCAAATCTCTAATGTGCAAATCAATATTTATAAAAAGATTGTTCTCTAGAACCCTAGAGTTCAGAGATTAGAAATTCCATGAGAAAATATTACTTGTGATATTAGATCAAGTCAAGAATATGACAGAGTGCTAGACTTGATGTCTGGAGAAACATCTCAAGTGTGAATCCTGTCTCTTTTGCTCACTAATTTTGTGACCAAAAACAAGGCAATTAATATCTCCAAGCAGAATCATTCCAAATTTGCACTTACATTTATTTGCCTTACCTGCTTAATCTTATAGAAACTTATTGGACTTACATTTTGTTTCAAGCACATAAATTTTGCCTTTCCAGAGGAAACTGGAAACACTGTCTTTTAACATTTGGCTTGTCTCTCTCTGTAATGTGCCATCTCTACAAAATCGTGAAGCTCCATTTGCTCAAAGATATCTGCGGACATAATGCTTCTGGCAATACCTTCTTTAATGTATCTGTAACTGACTAAAAGATAAGAATTCTATCTCAATCAGACATGAATAGCGCTCTTCCCACTTGGCTCTCAAGAGAGCAATCACCTGTGTGTTCCTTATTACATGGGCAGGTAAATTGTATATCAAGC
Organism: Notamacropus eugenii; assembly: GCF_028372415.1. Taxonomy (NCBI): domain Eukaryota; kingdom Metazoa; phylum Chordata; class Mammalia; order Diprotodontia; family Macropodidae; genus Notamacropus; species Notamacropus eugenii. Next base: position 397,570,931 of record NC_092873.1, on the reverse strand, counting down.
CTCACATTCCTCTCTTTCTTCCAGCACTGTGCACTCTAAGATGAGTGTTTGAGATGCCTTTTTTTTTTTCTTCTGATGTCAGTAAAAGCCACACACTTCTCATCTCTGACATAGCTCCTCATATATGTGCAATGACACAGATATACCTAAGTACCATTATTGTACTGAACTTGACACAACTGTCTATAATACAAACTTAACTATCTATTAACTAGAATTTAGTCCTCCCATGACTTAGCGTTGTTTTGAGGCTCACATGAAATCATTTATGCAAAGTACTTTGCAAAATTAAAGTATTATATACTTAGCTATTATACATTTTCTCCAAAATCTTAAATGCGAAATCATATGAAATGATGTTCAAAAAATAAATTTTCTGTGCAATAGATTGGCTTAATTAGTTAATTCTCTGTCCTTAAATTTTCCTAATCACCAATTTAACTCAGGGATATTATATACTCCTAAACTTTGAACAGCATTTATGGATTCCATTAATATATTTACTGATATTGAAAATTATTCATTTTTAGTCTATGGCTCACAAATATAAATTTTCTAAATTCACTATAATATAAAGTATATTCTCTTTCTTCCACAAACTGACCCAAAACACTTTGTCATTTTTTTCTCCTTAGCTCCCATTACACCCTACCAAGTACACAGCACCTTGTACATGGGGAACAGTTAAGAAATGTTTGTTCAATTTAATTTACTTAGAAAAGCATAGCCATGTTGCCTTCTGGTTTCTTCCCTTAAAAGTCTACGCTGTCTGCTTCTTGGTTGGGATGGGGGAGGCTGTTAAAGTAATCATTCTAGACAATGACTTTCCTGTGATAGCTGGATTCAAGTTGAAATGATTTCCTCCATCTGTAATCTTTTAAAATCAATAATAGTATCAATGCCTTTAATAGCTTTCTGAATAATATCAGAGATGACAGATTCCATTTTACAGATCCAATATATTCTAAAGGACTAGAGATATAAAGAGCTGTGACCAAATTTCAAGTAATCTTTAGGCTATTAGCATATTTCAAATTAATTTAATTCAATTGACAACTAGTATCATTAAAAGGTGATGCTTACATAGCTCAGGAATTGTTTTGATTTGCATATAGCCAAAATTGTGCAGGTAAGATGCATTTAGTGATTTGGCTTAAAGATTAAAATGAATCTTTAACTTTTCAAAAAACTTTCAAACAAATTATCTTACTTGTTTATTATAATAAATTATGTGCAGGCATGGCAGGTAATATTATCCTAATTTTATGGTTTGGGACACTAAAACCCAAAGAGTAGAGAAAGGTTGTGACTAATTAATGTCCGTAACAAGTCTATAACAAGTCTTTTAGGACAACTGTTCTTTTCATGACATTAGGCTGACATAATTCAATAGCAAATTCAAGTCAACAAATATTTATTAGGTAGTTATCTTCTGCAAGGTACTGCGCTAGGCTTCGGAGATTACCAATCAAAAATTGCAACCACCCCTGCCCTCAAAGAACATACATTATATTCAACAATGAGATCATTTCCATGTTGGAAGGGCTCATTATAAGAGTCCACTAAATGAGTGCTCATAATCACGGAGATTGTGAACTTTTGGAAGATTGAATGTGACCTATCAAATTTGGGGAAATTAATTAGCCTTTCCAGGCCTCATTTTGTTCATCCTTAAAATAACAAGGCTGGACTAGATGGAATCTTCCACCCAGATTCACAGATAGATGTGAAATCTACGTACCTTCTTCATTCCTATGTCTTTTCTCTCTATGCCATCTTAGCCTCTCTTTTTCCTTCTGACCATATTGCACTATCTCTACCCACTCTTTAATACATCTTTAATCTTTTCCTCTCAACTGGATCCTCAGGACTCTTCAACCACATAATGCTTAAGTTTCTCCCTTTCTTAAATCTTCCCACACTATCATCCTCTTTGCAGCACTTGACACTGTTGTCTGTCTTCTTGATTCTTTCTCCTTTTCTACACCTCGTTCTTCTTTGACTTTAATGGCACTGCATTCAATGGCACTCCTTCTTCCCTCTTACCACTGCTGCCCTGACTCTTTTGGTGGTTCTTTATTCTCCCCAATCCTTTAAATGCAAGTGATCCTTGGTCATATTTTTAATACATTCTTTTACTCAGTGATCCTTTTCCATGTATTTAGTGATTATTACCCCATGCAGCAGATTTCCAGAGTTTAAGATCCCTAGCCCAAATCTTTTCTCAGAGTTTCAGTCATCCAGCTGTTCACCCTCCTCCAAAGCCTGGCCTCACAATTTAATTTCTGTTTTTGTAGATATACCACCATCCTTTCAGCATGCTCAAATCACTTTTGATTCTTTCCTCTCTCTCAACCACCACTTCCTGTTTAATAACTTCCATTCCTTCTCTCTACTCACGTGGGAACCATTATACACTAGGACTTTATTATCTCACCAAGATTAATTATAATAATCTAGCCTCATAACAAGTCTTTCTGCCTCTATGCTACACCATTTTCACACTGCTGATATTTTCCTGATACACTGCTCTGATCATGTGACTTCTTTCCCCAAAAAACTTCAGTGGTTTCCTCTGAAGAATAAAGCACAGAGACCTGCATTCTTATTCACTTCACTTTCTAGCCTGCTGGTATCCTGGATTTCATGATCTCCAGAAACTCATCATTCTGTAAAGTGAATTCAACTCTAATGCACACTTTCTCAGATCATTTCTCACCCTGGCTACAAGAGTTTATCATGGTTCCACTACTGAGAACCCTCTCTCCCCCCTGCTTTTTCAATTTCTTTTTATGTGATATCTTCTCCCATTAGATTATGAGTTCCCTGAGGGTAGGAACTGTCATATCACCTTTTAATTTTGGATTAATTTTATTAATTGCATGTTAAATCTAATGCACATTTTAAAGAAACCAAACTATATAAAACAGCTCATCTTTTATATATAGTTATCTTTTCTGCTCTTCCTGGTATAGCAAAATATTCATATTTTCTAAGAAGAATAAAAATAATATTTTTTAAAAAGTATAAATTCCTAATTCAAAAACTAAAGTCCTACCTCTAGCCCCCAAATGTGGCTCCAATCTGTCAGTCAAACCTTATTGTTTATGACTTCCCTTTAGGAATATTGTTTTAGTCAAACCAGATCATTCTTCCTCCCCCATTTTCACCCTCCCTTATCATATCTGTTCTTTTGTTTAGGCTCCATTTCCCCCAAGCCTCAAATCAACTTTGTCTCATTGCTTTTTTCAAGGGAAAACTCCTCCATCAAGGCTTCCCCACTCTCAAGCCCCTCCTCAATCTGAAAATTATCAATTTCCTCTTGAAATTTCTCATAATAGTTTTCTATGCATTTATGGCACTCCATCTCATATCACTGTGTTTCCCACATCTCTATCCCCCAGAAACCAGGTCTATGTCATAGGTATATTTACATGCTTATGGTCCAACCTACAGCTTCAAATATAGTAAATACTTAATAAATGATCTCTTAAGGCTAAATGTAATCATCTTTTCTTGGGCCTCATTCTTCTTGACCTCTCTGCAGCTTTTTAGATTGTTATCTACCATTTCTTCCTGGATACACTCCTTTTTGGGTTTCTGTGATATTGCTCTTCCTAGTTCCACTCCTATCTGTCTGACAACTCCCTTCTGGTACCCTTTGATTGATCATCAATCTTATCCTTCTGTCTAACTGGGAGTCTCTTCCAAGACTCTTTCTTCTCTATATACCATTTTTTTAAGTGACCTTATCAGTACTAGCCTATTTTTCTAGCCTTATTTCACATCACCTCTCTCCTTACCATCTTACTTACTGAAATTCTAGTCAAATAGATTTACTTACTCTTCTTTATGCAAAACAATTCATTTTCTACTTGGTGGCAATCATACAGGTTTGAAATGTTCTGCCACTTTAACTCTACCTTTTGCAACATCTAGACACCACCTCCTACACAAAACCTATTCTGTTTCTATTAGAGTTCTACCCTACCTTAAATTACTCTGTATTTACTTCTGTAAGTATGTACTATGCAGACATTAAAAATTTCCAATGGTCTCTTGAGGTAAAATGCCTTCTACATCCAGAGAAAGAACTATGGAATTTGATCACAGAATGAAGCAGATCATTTTCTTTTGTATTATGTTTTGTTTTATGATTTCTCCCATTCAGTTTAATTCTTCTATGCAACATGACTAAGATGAAAATATATTATATAGGAATGTATGTGTAGAATGCATATAAAATTGTATGCCATCTCTGGGAGGGAGTGGGGAGGTAAGGGGGAAGAAGGGGGAGGAAGGCAAAAAAAAATCTAAGATATATGGAAGTGATTATAGAACACTGAAAACAAATAAAATGATTTTTTAAAAATGTACTATGCACCCATTAGAATGTAATTCATTGAAGGTAGGGAATATTTTTTTTTAGTCTTTGCATAATTAACACCCAACATTGTAACCTGCATAAAGCAGGACCTTAATGAATGCTTATTGAATTAAAGTGGAAGTCACTTCGAATTTCAATATTTCTTCCTTTTTCAGAAGTATAACTACATGAAATAAACCATCCTTCTTCATTTTGAAATACTATATATGTTACACTTTTACAATGTCTAAAAAAATGTTGATTGATTGAAAGAAGGTATTTTCTTACCTACATGACTGCATCAGGCCAGCAAGGCTCTGAAAGAAGCCAACATCCTTTTTCTCCTTGAGGTAGTCAAGCATTTTCTACAGCAAATATATAAACCACATACTCACTGAATATAAAACAAAATATTTGATCATTTTGATCAATATATATGAATATACCTTGCATATGAAGAACACTAATATCTTTGCAATGAAATATTGTCAAATAAGTTAAAGCAACGTAGCGATAAATTCATATACATGAGTGAATAAACACACCATGAAACAGTGAAGCTGTCTTTCCATGAACATCACAAACATCAATGAAATAAGATATTTTTCCCTACCCTCAGAGCAATCTGGAATAAAGTTTTTGAGATTCTAGACCAAATAAATCACAGAGGGGTCAATTTGGAGAGGACTCCAAAAAGATTAGTAAAATAAAAATGGTTTCCAAAGACAGCATTATATATATTTTGAAAATTGTAAATACTTCTAATTAGTACCATATTTAGAAATTCAGTTCCCTTTATTATCACCCTTGTAAAGTATCACATAATTCAACTATGAAAATTGTTTCAATCCATTCTTAGAATATTCAGAATCAGGAGACAAAAACATTAATTGGATTAATTCTTAAACAATATATATGATACATTTTCATCCCTTGCATATATGTGTGTTCATCCTTCATTGCCCAAGATCATGCCGTCAGAGAAATAATTGCACTTGACTTTGTTTTGAGTGAGGGAGGGCTGTGCAGGTCACCAGCCTCATTTCTCCTCCAGAGCTATCTGAATTCAGTGATCAGATATTCATCAGGATGACTGGAGATGATCCTGGATGAGGCAACGGGGGTTTAAGTGACTTGCCCAAGGTCACACAGCTAGTGAGTGTCAAGTGTCTGAGGTGAGATTTGAACTCAGGTGCTCCTGATTCCTGCACTGGTGCTGTATCCACTGCACCACCTAGCTGCCCCATCACCTTGCATAGGAAAACTATAAATAAATTATTTCCTCTATCAAAATTTTAAACGATTACAATATATGGAAAACAAGTTCACTCAAAAATTATGACCAACTCTTCCACGAGGATAAAGATCCATCACACGTCTCAGTTTTGGGGGAGAAATACAATCAACTGGAAAGAGCATTAAATTTGGAATCAAAAGACCTAACTTTGAATTCTAGCTCTGCAATGTAGTACCTGTGCAACCCTAAGTGTAAGTCACTTAATCTCTATTATCCACAGCATCCTTAGCATAAAATGAAGGGGTTGGACTAGATGACCTTTAAGCATCCTTCAAGTTCTAAATCTATGATCTCATGATAATAAATAAGAAAATAATAACTCTCTGGATCCTAAACAATGTTAGGTCAAATATGTAAACCACCTTACTGGGCTTAAATACAACCATCTACAGGAAGCTTTCCTGATATGCCCAACCACTAGTACCTATTCTATCTAATTATGTCTATTGTACATTCTACATGTACATATATGTTACGTAATTATTGTGTGTGTGTATATGTATATATTCTGTCCATATGCATATAACACATTAATTGTATGTATATTTATTGTCTATATATATATACGTAAATGCATGCATATTCTCTCTATAACTATTTATATAGAGAAAATATGTACATGTCGTTTCCTCCAGAAGAACACAAGCTCCTTGAAAGTAGAGATGGTATCCTTCTTTGCTTCCCAGCACCTAGCAGATAGCAGGTACTGAATAAATATTTGTTAACTGGTAATTAAGTAGAAATCTACTTCTGGTGACTAATGTTTTATTGATCTTGTACCCTGCTGGGTATAAGACCACTAACTAGGCCTAGAGGACAAAGAAATGTGCCTCATCTACTTATTAGTACAATAAGGTTATGGAAACTTAATACCTGGAGTTAAAGAACAGACTAGATTAGATGGGTCTCTCAGGGTGCCTCGTGAACTCCACATTTTCTTAATTCTACAGGCTCGGGAGGAAGGTTTCCAAATAACAATACAATTCTAGCAGTTAAATCCATATGACTAAATATATAGTATAAAAAAGATGAGGCATTATCTTTATTAAAATCAGGGAGAGAAAGAGGATGATTCATCCTCAGCATAAACACCACAGGATCCTGGGAGCACAGACCTATAGGTCAAAAGAACTTCAGAAGCCAAAAGAAGGGGCTGGCAACACTGTGAGGGTCTATAATAAAGGAAATAAGGATGCCTTTGTCTATCAAACATAATCACAGCAAAAATTTCCATGGTGGTTCTTTTGCAAGGAGAAGATTTTCCTGAAAGTCAGACACTTAAAAAACTCTTAAATCCCCCAGTTTTTAGAGAATAGCATATTAACATTTGCAGGTCCTCTGAAGCTTTATAATTTGACTCTGGTCAGTCTGCAAGCATTCATTAAGTGCTGACCATTTGGCAGGTACTGTGTTAAATACTGAGGATATGACAATGACTAAGGGCACCTGCCCTCAGAGAATCACACTGTAATGAGTCAATCCCATGTAAATAACTAGGTACTTGACAAGATATATACAGAGGAAAGGGAAAGTAATTTGAGAGGGGAAGAGTCTGGTGGAGAAGGGGACCAGAGGCAATAGAAAAGGCCTCCTGCACAAAGTGAGATTTGAGCTGTGAATCAAGATTGGAAGGAAGCTATCTAGACAAACTAAGAGGCAGAAGTGAAGGAGGAGAATATTCTAGGCAAGGGGGACAGAAATGGAAAGTAGGAAAGAGCCAAGTCTCTGACATAGATGATTTTTTTTATTTAAAGAACTTGTCATAATCTATCCTAAATCAAACTGCTCTCTTCAAAAAAAATTGAGAAATGTGGATATTTGAGAAATAGAACTCCTGTCTGACATTGTATGTAACATTCTGTGCTACAGTTAACTACCTGTCATGAGGGAGAATATCTATTTTGTTATCTTGTCTCTAGGACCTTTAATGATTTTTTCTTTTTAAATTAAGTTCAATTTCCTTTTAGTGATCGTTTCATTTACGTTGTTTTAATTATGTAGTATTTTTTCACCCATTTTACTCTGCATCAATTAATGCAAAATTTTCCACATTTCTCAAATTGGTCACATTTTTGATTGCTTAATGTATAATATTATTTCACTAATTCACATATTTTTCAGCCAATTTCCAATTGATGGGTATCTATTTTGTTTCCTGTTCTTTACTAGAAAAATTAATGTTCTTAATAATTTGGTATATATTGGAACTTTGTTTCTGTCTTTGACTTCCTTTGAATATGTGCAAAGTAGTGGCATTTCTGCATCAAAGGGTACTGGACAGGTTAATCGCGATTTTGTGCAGTCATTTGGCACAGGAGATAGAGTACTGGGCCTAATCCAACACCAGATACTTCCAAGCTATGTGTCAAGTGACTAGGGCAAGTTAATTTCTATCTGCCTTAGTTTCTCAACTATAAAATGGGGGTAATAATGGCACCTACCTCTGAGGGCTGCTGTAAGAATTTGATATCTATATGAGATTTTAAAATTAATTTTGTCACAAAAAAAGGCTTTGATCTAGAGATGAGTTAGGAAATGACAAAGAAAAGACCTTAATAAATGTATTTTTAAAATATGATATGCAAATTTGTTTTGAAGAGAGCAGTTTGATTTAGGACAGATTATGACAAGTTCTTTAAATAAAAAAAAATCACCTATATCAGAGACTTGGCTCTTTACTACTTTCTTCTAGCTATGTCCCCTTTACTCATAGTTTTTCATCATAATTGCCTTCTAGATTCTGGACTTTTTTTCTTCAAGTAAATTCTTTTATTATTTTGTTTTCCCATCTCTCTGCCAACACTGATTGTTCTCATCAAATAATGATAATAATAATATCTAACATTTACATAATGCCACCTAGTTGCCTATTATCTTAGTCAATTTACACAAAGAAAAGTGAAATTTCATAGTTTTTATATAATTTGCATTTCATTTACTCATTTGTGATTTGGATCATGTTTTTATGTGATCGTTAGAGGTTGTTTTAGTTGTGTACGATTCTCTGTGACCCCATTTGGAGTTTTCTTGGCAAAGATACTGCAGTAGTTTGCCATTTCCTTCTCCAGATCATTTTACAGATGAGGAAATGAAGGCAAATAGGGTTAAGCAACTTGTCCAGAGTTACATACATTTAGTAACTGTCCAAGTCTACATCTGAATTCAGGTCTTTCAGACTCCAGGCCCAGATGTCCTTTCTACTGCATCAACTAGGTGCTTTCATTTAGATTTTACAAGTCTTCTTTTAAAGACAGCTTATTAATACCTTTTGACTACTTATCTGTTTGTCAAAGAGATCTACCAGGGAATGGTTCTTGGTATTTTTATCATTTTCCTGTATAACTTTATTATGCAGAACTTTTATTAGTAATATTTGATGTAAATATCTTTCCTACTTTACCATTTTTTTCTATGTTCATTGATTTTATTCATGAAAAAACTTCAAAAATGTATGGTCAGAATGTCTATTTTATGTTTTATGATTGCCTCTTGTATTGTTAATGTATTTTTGCTTCATTTGAAGATCTTTCCCACCCACTGATAGGCCCATGTGACCTGCTTAAATCACATGGAAGCCTAAGTCACAGGGGGAGAGGAGCTTACTGAAAGGGTGGAACAGGAAGGATAGAGCAGAGTTGGGAGAAAGTTGGTGAAAGCAGCTAGAATGGAGGACAGAGAGGACGCAGACAGGCAGACAGCTAGTACTGCATGCCAAATGTATCTCCAAGGCAATAGTCACAGCACCGAGGGTGACTATGAATATGCTGGTGTAGTTCTGAATCGCAAAATATAACAGACTCCCTACAGAGAAGGCAGAAGAAAAACATTTATTCAGACATCAGAAAGCCAAATCTGTCACAGTGACCAAGAAGTCAATACTCATTAGCACTGCAGGGGACAACTTCATGCCCAAGCCTTCCCCCGCTGTTGGAGCCTTCCACAAGCAAACACAATACTAGGTGTCTGTCTGTCTGCATCCTCCCTCTCTTCCCTTCTACTGCTCTCACCAACTTCTTCCCAACTCTACTCTATCCTCCCTGTTCCACCTTTTAAGCAAGCTCCTCCCCGCATGTGACTTAGGCTTCTCTGTGATTTAAGCAGGTCACACGGGCCTATCAATGGGTGGGAAAGATCTTCAAAGTAAGCAAAAATACAATAACAACGCACCTCTATTTTTTGGTTTGGCTCAGACTTTTCTGTCTAGCCATACTTATGAAAAGTCTGATATAATTTTTTGCCTAAGGGAGCTTACTTGCTGGGAGGCCTGACTGAGGGAAGGTTCAGGGTGACTGTGCTCCTTGCGCTGATAATGTGTAGAGATTTCCTTGTTAATATGATGGATTTGGCTTGCTGGTGTCTGAATAAATGTCTTGGTTTTGTCTTTGAGGAAGAGAGTTTTTATTTTGCTAATTTACCCTAGAAATATGCATGCATATCCATAGTTGCTGCTGTGGGTACTGCATTGGTGTTGCACATGGAAAAGAAAAAACTGTTCTCAACTTAACAGCTATATGAAAGGATGCTTCAAATCACTAAAAAAAGAAATACAAATTAAAACAATTCTTGAGGTTCTACCTCATGTCTAGAGAACTGGCAAAGGTGACAAAAGATGGGAAGAATGAATGGTGGTGGGGATATGGAAAGACAGTTCCATGAATGTACTACTTCTGGTGTCATGAACTGCTTCATCCATTCTAGAAAGTAATTTGAAATTTTGCTTAAAAATGACTAAAAGCCCATACCCTGTGTATGACTGTGAGGTCCCACTGTTGGGCATATACTCTAAAGTAGACAAAGGTGGAAAAAGAAGTTCAAGGTAGACCAAAAGAGTCACAGAATCAATATTTATGGGAACAAAGAACTGGAAAAAAAGCAGACAACTGTTGACTGAGAAACAGGTAAACAAATGCTGTTACATGAATGGGACAGAAAATTACTGTGCCATAAAAATGATGAAAATAAAGAATTCAGAGAGGCATGAGAAGCCATACGATAAATCAATGGTAAGTGAGCAGAACCAGGAAAATAATATATATAATCACTACAACAATGGAAATGGAAAGAACAACAAAGAGAATATTGTGTAATTGATGGAGAAATACTTGACTCTCCCTCTTTTGTAGAGGTAAGGGACTACCAGTGTGAAATTTTTCATATACTGTCAAATTCAGTTAATGCAATCATTCAAATTATTTATTTATTGCTCTTTTTAAAAAAAAATAAAATCTGTTTCAAGGCAAGAGTCACTCGGTAGAGGAGAGATGGATATCTGATAATGAAAATGTTATAAAAACAAATGATATCAATACCAATAAAATGAAAAGAAATGCAGTATCTAAACTGATGTCACTAACTAAAAGTGACTTAGAGTTAGCCATTTAAAAAATTCAATATATTACATAAGTATTCAGATGAGTTTACCCTTATTTGGGTAATTTTAACTACTATTTACTTAAAAGCACCTAACTCATTATTAGCGATGAGGGTGAGAAGTGGGAGAACCTCGCTATATATTAATGTATCATGTAGTAATGACACATAGGTCACTTCAAAATTTACAAAGTATCCTCAATACATTAATTATCTCATTAGATTCTTATACCCTTGAAAGTAGGTAAAAATATTTTATAAATGAGAAATGAGAATCAAAAGCGTTAAATAAGTTGGTCATGGTTATAGTACCAGAGATATTTTTTGAATCACTTTTTCCTGACTGCCCTATTTACCAAATTTCTGATTATATATTCTATTCATTTAGAACACTATATTACACAGTTACTAATGTTACATAAACTGTTAGGCCGTGGTAAAATTAGAAAGATTTTAAGAAATTACCTGTTGTACTGTAGAATTTCCCCCATTTAAGATGGCAATTCCAAGCTTTAGGGTAGCAGCTACCATTGGTCCAGTTTCACCTTAAAAACATAAAGGCATTATTTTCTAGATCACTTTAAGTCTATTGTACTAACTTATTCTGACTAGAACACATGTACTACCAACTTATATAATTATTGCTATTGTTCTTTTATGTAACCTTATTGACCAGCAATGATGACTGTAATAATACCATAGTACTATTCCACACAATATCACTATCACTGCCTTACATGTTTGTTTACAGAACAGAAGCAGCATAACATTTAATAAAAGAAAAAAATATCTATTATGGAACTTTAATATCAGCTCCTCTGTTTGCAAAATAAACTCAATATGGTATCCTATCTGCAGGGAGGAAAAAAAACTATCTAGAAAAGATATTAAAAAATAGGGTATATTTGGTCTGAAGGACCAACTTATTTTTAAAATAATAGTAGCCTAAAGCCTTAGGTTACAAAACTGAACACATGTGATGAAATAATTTAAAAAGTAATATATGTGGAATAAGACTTTATTTTAAAGATTTTTTTTTTAAAGATCATTATGAAGATCTACTTAATACTGACAGATCTTAAAAATTAAGTTAACCGTACCATATGGTATATTAATATTTGAATTTCATTCATACTCAAAGCAGAAATAAAGATCATCTCCATAACTATGTGATTACTTCAATAATTTGCATTATGAGTATAATGCAAAAAATGGCCAATGAGGGATGAGTTCTGAGTATGTTGACAGAGCATATGATCCACCTTGTACTAATTCACATGGAGGCTTGGTGAATTTGTTTCTGTGGATACTTAATGAAGGAACCACTTTCCTCCCCATTTCAGTGCATCCAAGTTTCCTCATTAAACTAACATGGTGGGTTTAAGTAACATTAATAATGCAAGAATTTTATGTATATTATATCCATATATTCTTGAAGATCTGACACACTGATTTTAGAAGAAAACTTCGGGTGATGATTAAATGAAAAACACTAGCATCAATAACTATTATTTCTATGATCAGTTTGTTCAGGGAGTAATTTAACCCTATAACTCTCAACATGTCTCTTCACCCTGAAACTGACTCTTCCTCTCTGTTTCTATCAAAGGTACCAACTTTGATTCCTCTACCAGGTTTACAATCTAGGAGTCATTCTTGACTTTTCATTCTTTCCCACTTTGAATATCCAATCCATTGCCAAGCCTTGTTGATTACCTCTCCTAAGCATTTATCACAACTGTTCCCTACTCTCTACTTATACCACAACAATCTTAGTCCAGGCTCTGGACTACTGAAATAGCTTCTTACTTGGGCTTCCTATATCCAACTTCTCCCCTCTCCAATCCAGCCTCCACACTGCTGCCAAACTGATAATCCTAAAATTTAAGTTCGACCTCATTACTTGATTTCCATTACCTCTAGAATATAATAACATATGGATTTTATCTGGAATATAACTGGAATTTAAAGCCCTTCACAATCTCACTCTGGCCTATCTTTCCAAGTTGAAGATACATTTCCTCCTTTTTAGACATTGTGTCCTCCATCCCAATTCCTGCCTCTGGACCTTTTGCCTCAGCTATTCATACCTGGGATGCCCTACACCCTCCGTTATACTTCTTGGAATGCTAGTTCCTTTCAAGGCTCAGTTTAAGGTTCATCTCCTTCAAGAGGCCTTTTCTGATTTCCTCTTAAACATCTTCCCCTATATCACTGTGTATTTATTTTGTATACAGACTATACTTCATTTTCCGTGAATGTATTATATTCCCCTGGCATAAAGTAAGCTTTTGGAGGGCAAGTATGATCTTTTCAATTTCTATTTCCTGTGCCTGACACATATTAGATTAAAAAAAAAAACAACTTGTTAATGGACACAATGGACAGATTTCAAAATGCTGAGAGAGATCAGGTTTTTTCAGTAAGAGTTGTGAGGGAAGATCTTTATAGATGAGGGAAAAGAGAAAATGAGCTGAGGGTTCAATAAATGATAAAAGTTGAAATTTGATAAATAAGAGCCTAAAATGCCCATTAAAAGAACAATTTTGTGGACATAAGTGAGAGAATTTTACATAAAGAGATCACAATGGGGAAAGAAGGCTATTAAGGGAGAGCCTTTTAAAGGTCCTTACCTTTGCTGGCACTGATCGTCTGTAGCACCATTTCAGCAGCCCCTCTGTCATGTAATCGTGCTTGCTGGTATAGGAGTTTTTGCTTTTCCATTTCTTTTTCCTGAACACAAATCCCAATCATTTATGTTGTGGTTATCAGTGAACATAAAAGATGTCTAAAGACCGTAATTTTAAAGTAATCTCTTCATGTATGGGCTCTATGACAACGTTATGAACCATTTCAACACAAACAACGTTACTGAACAGATACCAACATATTCAACTCATTTTTGCCCCTTTTTTACTTTTATCAATATATTTTTAGTGCTGGTTTATTAAGATGGATTTTCTCAATTGTGAATTGTTTGATCAGCCCAAAGTAAGTATCACAGTTTTGTAGTACTTCATTAAACGTGTACTTTTTGAATTGTACTTTTGTGCATTTATTTTTCACATTTTTAGTAATCTCCCATGACATGGACCATAACTTGATACTGCTCAGCAAATGACTCGAGTTGCAAGTTGTCACTGAATCACAGAAAAGCTTGATCTGAGACATCTTAGAGTTTAACCAAAATTGAAAGCTAATATAAAAAAAGAGGTAGATTTCAACTAAGTAGTGTGCTTATCATATTGATCACCCCAATTACACTGATCCCCAAACAATAAAGAATGCAATGTGCCTTTATATTTTGCATTCTCTGGTGGTAACAAACGATACTGCATGGCGCTGCTGGAGCAATGATTGAAGTTTGTTCTTTTCCATTTAAACTACCACTGAAAACATAAAGAAGAAAATAAAAATAAAATATAAAGGCACAGCAAGTTCAAGACTAGTATGATCATTCACTTGAGCAATCCAGTTCGCTGGAGAATTGAGACGGGACTAAGCAGTATAAGTTGCAAAATTAAAGTTGCATAGAGCCCTTTGACAGCGAGTCCATCAGAATGGTGTGGTAGAAAAGCTTAGTCAATGGGACATGAAACAGTCAATTAGTATCATGTCCAAAAACACAACGGCCAAAACATATATGACCTAAGAGCAGGAACAGCTGCAGCAGAAGTAGCCAGAGTGACAGCTTTGCTGCCATAAACTTTCCATCCAAAGTACGGAAAATAGACACTGGAAGATGGAAGAGGTTTAAAAAATGAAGGCTTGCTAGTTACATAATATGAAAAATAAAGTAAACTAAAAGGAGGGGGAAAATAAATGGGCTCAAACAAATGAAAAAAGAAACCTTCAAATCAAAAGCAACCAACACAGACATTTATGCTGTTACCAGAGAGTTCTCGCCGAGGCTGGCAAATTTGTTTCTTAAATCTTTGATAATATCGTGCTGCGAAAACAAAATTGATCAGGTTTTTTTTTTTTTCACACTACAGTTAGCACTCCTGTGGTTAATTTTTATTTTTTTCTTAAATTATGTGATAGGCCTAAATGGAAGCATAGAAAAGAAAAAAAAAGGCAGCTTTGCTTTATATGTAGCCATGCTAACATCTAAAAGGTTTGCCTTCATGTTTAAACCTCTTCCTGTGAAGTCAAAAAACGAAACAAAAACAAAACCACACACACATACACAAAACTATATTGCTGTTACAACACAGTTTCAGGAAAACTGAAAGAAAACCCTTTTGTCTGCTCTTCAGGTGCTGCTTAAAACTGATGAGCAACATTTGATTCTTCTTTTTAGACCCAACAATCTTTTACTTTCCTTCCACTGCTAGAGTTGCTTACAGTATTTGCTTCCAGCTTAAATGACTTATGTTTTGTTAAAGAAGAGCTTTTCAATAAAAGAGTGGTAAGAAAACACATGAACACAAACACCATACCATTACCACCAGCAAAAGAATCAAGGGATGAGAAGAGATGTAGGTAGAGAAAGGGTCAGTTCCAATGTTGGTACAAGAGAAAAAATGAAGACAGCCTTCAGTTTGACTTGACAAACAACGGCCAAACATGGGCATAGGTGAGTAGAAATGCTCCAAGATGGAATATCTTGGATTATAAATTCTAAATTCCTGGTCTTCTCCACATTAGATGAATGTGACAAGGTACATTGACTATAAACAACATTTGCAGACTCTTATTTATTGCTTTGTATATACAGCACCTAGCACTGGAGTCATTTATGTACTTTTTTTTTGGAAGATGCAGACTCACTTGAGTAAGTTCTAGGTAAAAGGTATGCTGAGTGAGAAGATCTGCCAGGTCAGTTTTATCCCTTCTGTACACTATTATTGTCTACATTTTTAGAATGAGTAGCAATCAGTAGTTCTTCTCTAGTGCATCATTTTCTCTAAGAATTGCCTGGTCTATTTTATTGAATCCCTTATTACTGAGAAGTACATCATAATTTTCAAGTCTTGAAAGTCTTATAAAAAGGTTTAGGATAATAAATGGGAACTAAGTGGAAGAAAATAAGATTTCTTTTACTTTAGGATACAACAGTCAGGGGAAAAATACAATTTACTACAAAAGTATTTCCACTTTTCTTTCTAGTTCATGGTTGTTTTTTCTACCAAATTTTAGGAAAGTGCTTTAATTTTGGCATCTTAGGGGAATGATTTAATTTTTTGAAAAGTTATTATAATCAGAATAAAATCCAGGATACTGTAGAGTAACTGTCAAATGGAAACCAACAACTGGTGTTCTCAGAGATAATTCTATGGAGCCATTTTTTTATTTTTATTTTTTTAATTTAGAGTATCTCTTATGAAAGGCAGCATGGCACAGTGGAAAGACGTCCTTGAAGTCAGAAATACTTTGGCTCAAGCTCTTCCTCTTACATATAATGTGTGACCCTGGACAACAAACTTCTCACTACCCCAAGTGAGTTCCTAAAGTTATGCACTGCATGTGCCAAACTTTATTGGTAGTAGGAATACTTCACTGAGAATTCCCATTATCAATTAAATCACAGATTTGGTTAAAAACAGAAAAAGCACACCTGAGTGTGAGAAGTAGCTTTTAATTTCAGTTTCAGGTTATCTGAATTTCAATATGATCTCAAATTAAAATGACCACTGGGTTTTTCCACACTTGTGGGATTTTGTCAGGTTTATAGAAGAAGGGAAGCATTTTGAAAAAAAAAATAAAGTTAATTTAAACTTATTCCCAGACAAAGAATGTGGATTTTTGAAAGTGAGAGAATTAAGAATCATTAGATGTTATCACAAATTGAAGCTCTCAAGAGCAGATTCACTTATCAGTAAAACAAGACATGATCTGAATTATCTGAATTTGAAATACTAATCAAAAAAGTTTCTTTTCAGAGTAACAAGTTTGCAATCAAATCTCTATCTCATATTTTGAGTGTATCTGAAGCTATTAGCATTAAAAGAGTGAAACAAAATAAGACAATTCTTAACAAAGAGCACAGTGCTTCTGCATCTTCAATAGTCTCCCTAAAGTTAAGACCAAGAAGACAGAAGAAAACATGGAGAAATAACAGTGGTCCTTTATTTCTTGGTGGTCAGAATTTTTCTAATCCTATTTTCCAAAGCAGAGAAGGTTACGCATATTTTAAACTAGAATTTTTTGACCAATACAGTAGATTCCTTCTTTCGGGAAAGGACAATCTTCAGTACTTGCTAGAATTTACAAGTGGCAATTTCCAGCTAAAGGCTGATGATTTGAATCTGACTGATTATGTTTCCTACAGGGACCAATAATCTTCAGTATAGTTGTTTTCAAGTCTTCCATGTTTGCTGAGAAAAATTCCATCATATTTACCTTAAGATTTCTACCACATACCTTAAGGAAGCAAGTTGTGATCTAAAAGAGAATATGCTTTTCATGAAGTGAATTATATGTTTTTAATTCCAAGAGGAAATAATGTTTTAAAATAAAAATGTTATTTTATTTGATATGTTTTTAAATGACTCACAATATACTAGAGATATAGAGAAGAGTTGTACAGAATGAATTCCTTACTTTCTAGAAAGAATAATAAAAAAGATACTGATGGATAGAAAACTAAATATGATAATTATATGCAAGAAAGAAGAAAATAAAGTGGCAAGAACTTGCTAATGATATTGATTCAGATCATTAATGTATAAAACAAAAAAGAAATCTGGATACTCTTTACTGCTGTGGAAACTAAAAAGCTAGGCTTTTGGAATATGTTACTTCTTTGAGGAAACTGAAAGTATGTTTTCATTACAGAGAAAACAATTATGTTGTCCTATTTATTCAATACTCTTAATATACATAAAAAATAATTTATAAACTAATGTTGAACTGATTGCATGAAAGTATCTTGCAATTTTAATAGTTTTTTTGTAGAAGTAATCTAAAGAAAACCAAATTACAGGTGATATAAAATTTGGTAGTTTCATCAGTTGAGAAGATGCAAAAGCCAACACAAATCAATATTCTTTTTTGTATACATTCAATTTTTAGTCAATGAGCTCTTTAGAAGAAAATACATGCAAATATAAGTTACACTGATTAAAATATTTTTAGTTTGATATTCAACTAATTTTATTTTCATATTCCATCAAAACAATTTCTCCTTGTGCTCTACTACATATTTGTTTCTCAATATTTAAAAAGACATCCTTACCAATGACCAACTTGAGACTTTCCAAATCTAACATGGTTCTAGCATGGAGATTTCTTAAGCATTTAACAATTACAATAATTGGAATCTTAGAAGTTCACTACACATGACATCTTGCTTGCTATCACAACCCAGTATCTTTATCCAAGTTTTCTGTGTTAAAATCCTGTACCAAATAATTGCAAATAGGCTGTAATGAACAATAAAAGTATGAGAATAAACTTATTGAAGGAAAGAGGGAAGGGAGGTGAAGGAAACAAGCACTCATTTATAAAGTGCCTACTATATAACCAAACAGTGCAAAGTAGTTGATAAGCACTATCTTTTTTTATTTGATTGAAGATTCAGAAGATTAAATCAACAAAGAGTGGAATGGATTTTCTAAATTATACTTCTATATTATTTAGAACATAGAAATGTGATCAGATATTATGAACAATTATGCTTTTGCAGGAATGTTTGTGGAACATTCGGTTTATTCTCAATTGCTTTAAAAAATACATTAAAAAGATGATATACTGCTAAGATGAAACAGTTTTTATAGTTAAAGATCTTGCTGACAGATTCTACAATACTAAACTAACAAAGGAATGGTTCAAGGTGGAGCAGTGTATAATGTATGGAACCTGAAGTCAGGAACACTCACCTTTCTGAGTTCAAAACTGGCCCCAGACGCTTACTAGCTGTGTGACCTTGGGCAAGTCATTTTACCCTGCTTCTTTCAGTATTCTTATCTGCAAAATGAGCTGGAGAAGGAAATTTCAAGCCAGCCCAGTATTTTTGCCAAGAAAATCTTAAATGAGGTCATGAAGAGTTGGACACAACTAAAATGAATGAACATAAAATGATAAAAAATTCTGTTAAGTCACATTCTTGAGGGTAGCCAACAATGTCCACCAGTGTGGTATATTGTATGCTGCACATATTTTCGGACTTTCTCAATCACTTTGATGATCCTATCCCTTTTCTTTAAAAAATATTCATTGTTATATGCAATGCCTACTTGGTAGTGGGAAAGTGAAACAGAGGGAGGGGGTATTTGTGATGTAAAAAATAAGATATACAAATAAAATTTATTTTATGAAAGATAAAATATATGTGAAAGAAGAAAGGATTGTGTAATATAAAAGCATCCACTCTACATTTTCTTTCCTAAGAAATATACACACACATACATAATACATATCATATATACATGTATGTGCATATATGTAGGCAAAATAGAGAAAACAGGATGGCAAACTAGACTGACAGATGGTACATGATAAAGAGAATCTTCCCATATAGATGTTAAAGAAAAAAGAAAAACATGTACATATTCAACAACAATTTTAAATAATTTTGGCCAAGAAATAGGCTGTAAAAATTGGCATTCTTGCATGTCAGGTAGCTGTAATTAAAGGAATTTTACTGTACTCTTGGCGGGGGGCCGGGGGGGATCTCCAGTACTGTTTCTGTAGTGGAAAGGAGTTATTTTTTCCTCTCAATTATGACTTATCTTTAAATAATTTACAAAAGTGAATGGAAGGACATAAAAAGCTTCTCTCATGTTACCAACATTTTCATAATTATAAGTGCCATTTTAGAATGTATTTGAAAAGGAAAACTTTTCTTGCATGCAACTGATCACAAATGTCATATTTTTAATTAAAAGATACATTAGACATTTCTCAGTGTAAACCCTTAATTTTAAAAAAAGGAAACTGAGTCCCAGAGATTAGTCAATTTGACCAAGGTCAAAAAGAAAAAACACAGCAGAGCTTGGCCTAAAATTTAGGTTTACTGCCTCATACCATGCTCTTTTAACTATATTATGATGAAAAGGCTATCTCTGTATACAATATATTCGTACTTTTTAATAGGAAAGGGGAGTTGAATTAAATGTAATTAATATGACTATATGCTTAAACTAGGTTTATTAAACTACACAAAATAAACATAACTGTATTTAAACAAATATATTGCTATGTAGTTTATTATCTATGTGCTTACAATCTCAAAATGTGCTCTATACATCCAAAATTACTGACACATCAATTCTCCGTTATTTTTATGTGAGGTAAGCCTAAATGAGATAGACCTAAAGATAGGAGTTTGGGTACAGATTGGGATGTGGGAAGTGAAGGAGAAGATCATAATCCTTCCATTCTGACTGCCCCACAGCCATACGTTTGATACTTTTATAAAGAATTTGGGCCAAGGGAAGTCATAGTCACACTGTTATCTGACCACATATGGAGTATTATGTTGAATTAGGGTCAGCATATGTGAAGAAAGAAACTGAGATACTGTAGAGTGTAGAGAGTTCAACCACTGTGTACAGAGGGTGTACAGAGGGCAACCAAGACACTGATGAGTCTGGAGGTCATATCATATGAGCATAAGCTATAGGAATGGTCAATATTTAAACTGGATAAGGGGCTACTGCACCTGTTTTCCATGGATCTGAAAGAAGATTATGTGGAAAGGGGACAAGATTTGTATTACTTGGCTGCAGAAGATAGAAATAGGAGCAATGGGCAAAAGGTGCTGAGAGGCAAATATAATCTTTTATGGGAAAACTTTCTAACAATTAGAGTTCTTCCAAAGTGTAACTAATTTCCTAGGGAAGTGGTAGGTTCCTTTTTTCTAAAAGTCTTTGAGAAGATGATGGGTGACCAACCACTTGGCAGGCATGTTGTAGAGGTTGCTCTAGTTAACTGGGTATTAGTTTGAGGTGTTTTTTTTAAAAATAATTCTGAGATTCTCTGATACCTTTTATGTCACACCATGCCTGCTTACATTCAATCAGATACCAATCAATGAGTGAATCTCACCATGACAATAAATTCTATCACAAATGAAAATAATTCTACCTTTAAATATGTGCCTTTTCCTTAAAAAGGAAAACCCCCTATTAGAATATTATTGTACAGTTTATATACTTTTATGATCACAGAATTAAGTGCTGGAAGAGGTACTAGAAATATAAGGGCATATAGAAAGGAATATATGGGCATATGAAAAGGAATAAAGTACAGCCCATCCCCTTAAGGAGCTTAAAATCTGGTAGGATACAGAAGTCACATATAAAATAGCTCTGATACAAAGTACATTTCTCAGAATAATGATAATAAAGTATTATGAGAGTTCTAAGAAGGACTTTTGCATGACTGCAGAACTCAGAAGATCTAAGATGACCAGGGAAGACTTCATATAGAAGGAAGCAACTGAAGTAAGACTTGAAGGATAGTTAGAGGGAAATTTACTAAAGAACAATGAGGAGAAACCATCATAAGTGAATTATAAGTTATAGTTAATTATCTACAGAGTTGGATTCTACTGCAGCTTACTGTTCTGAGATAATTAGACTTTGGTATTCAGCCTCCATGGCTTTTGGTTTAGCTTCTGTGACTTCTCTAACATTTCTCATTTGGTATTTGATCTCACTGATGTAATAATACTAGCATTTATATAAGATTTTAGTGTATACAAAGTGCTTGATTTCACTTGAGCTTCAGAACAATTGTATAAGGATGGTATTATTATTATCAGTATAATTTTATAGATGAGGAAATTGAGTCTGAGTGAGGTTTAGTGACATGCTAAGGGTAACAGAGCTATTGAATGTCTTAGGCAGGATTTCAATGTAAGTCTTCCTGACTCCAAGTCCAGTGCTCTATTAGTCAAATGATCTAGTGGATAGTACCTTGAACTCAAAATTAGGAAGACCTGTGTTCAAATAATGAATCTAGCACTTACTAGCTGTCTTCTGGAAAAGTCCATTAACCTTTGTCAGACTCAGTTTACTCATCTATAAAATGATAATAGCACCTATATCACACAGTTTTGGTGAGGATCAAATGTGACCTTGTATGTCAAGCACTTTGTAAACCATGAAGCACTATAATCATTATTATCTTGCACTGTGCCAACTGTTTATGGGTACTGTATCCAATGATACAGACTGCAACCTACCCACTCCTGCATATCTTGTAGGACTCTTGTCCACTGACCCTCCAATAAATGTTGCCAAGGTCTACTGAATGCACTGAATGCAGGGATTGGGAACCTGCAGCCTTGAGGCCACATGTAGGTCCTTGGGAGCAGCCTTTTGACTGATTCCAAGTTTTACACAACTAATTCTTTTATTAAGGGCCTTTATTCTACAAAGTTTGGATTCAGTCAAAGGGCTGCACTTGAAGACCTAGAGGTCCACATGTGGCCTCAAGGCTGTAGGTTCCCCATTCCTGCACTAGAGCCTTTCTTGAATTCTCTTGACATTGCTTAGGTATAAATGTAGAACAAATACTGTCCACTGATTATTTCTCATTCTTGCTACATGATCAGCCCATTTTTCCTGACTCCCTGTCCTAGGTAATGATAAATTTCTCCAATGGTATCTATTACATTTTCCTGTGACATATGTAATACGTTACAATCTGTTTATACCCATCACATCTGTCTTCACTCTGCTTTAGATGACCATTAGTTCATTTGTTTGGAGCCAGTAATACTCCATAACACAGCTATACAATATCATCCAGAATAATACTGAAATACAGAATAAAAGATAGACCTTTGTTTTAAGAAGCACCTTGGAATTCTTAAAAGTACTGGGAATTTTCTCAAATGTAATCCAAACTCCTTTCCTACTCATGTTTGGTTCTTGGCCCAACTCATTTTCTTTTTGTAGTGTCTGTCCAAGATATCTGTACTGATGGAGGAACTATATAGGCTGCTTATCTAGCTATTATAGTTTCAATGGCAGGTAATGTTCAGGAACAGAATATCTAACATAGAAGTTAATAAATTATCAATGAATAAATGTTACTGTTTAATAGGAAGTATGTGATAAATGTGCTTTAATTAAATGTCAAATGACAAGAAGTTATTTACAAATAGAATACTTAAAGATGGAAGGTTAGATTGGTTAAGGATGCACACGTTGTGGAAGAGACTTATTGGTTCCAAACATTAAGCCATCAATGTGAATGAGAGAGAACGGAGTAAGATAATAAACATCAAATTACTTCTGTACATCTATAAGTTGTCATTTGCTGAATATATATCAGAGTTCAGCCTCCATTGCTTTTGGTTTAGCTTCTGTGACTTCTCTAACATTTCTCATTAATATTTACTATTAAAACAATTGCCCGAGAGCAATTCTTCTTTATGTCACTTCTCTCTTTAAAATTTCCCTATATCTTGGTTAATGACAACTATAATGCTATAAATACTAGTCAATTCTCATTCTCCTTGACCTCTCTGAAGCCTCTGACACTGTTGGTCACCCTCCTTGATATTCTCTTCTCTCTACGTTTTCAGGACACTACTCTATCCTGGTTCTCCTCCTATCCTTCTGACCAGTCCTTCTCAGTCACCTTTGCTGGATCCTCTTTCAGATCATGCTCTCTAATCCTAGATGTCCCTTAGGATTCTGTCCTGGGCCCTCTTGTCTTCTCCATCTATACTGCTTCCTTTGGTGATCTCATCAATTCCCATGGATGTAATTGCCATACCTATCCTGCCCTAACCTCTCTGATGATCTTTTATCTCACATCTCCAATTGCTTTTCAGACATCTCAAACTGGGTATCTTATAGACATATTACACTCAATATACCTAAAACAGAACTATTTTTACCCCTAAACTTTACCCCTAAACAACCTTATTACTGTACATGGGAACCATACTCCCAGACCCTCAGCCTCACAAACAAGTTATCATCTTTGACTCCTATTTCTTGCTACCATATCCAATCTGTTGCCAAAGCCTGTGGATATCATGTTTGTAACATCTTTTAAATACCCCACCTTCTCTCCTTTGACTAGTCTGGTGCAAGCCCTCATCATTTCATGCCTGGATTACTACAAAAGGCTGCTGATGGGTCTATCTGCCTCGAGTCTCTCTCCACTCCAATATATCTTTCTTTAAGCCACCAAAAACAATTCCTTTAAAGCATAGGTCCAACCACATCACCCTCCTACTCAATAAACTCCAGTGGCTACCTATTACTTGCAGGATAAACTACAAAATCCATTGTGCAGCATTCAAAGTCCTTCATCTTCTAGCTCCCTCCTACCTTTCCAGTCTTCTTACACCTTACTCCCTGATATACAGTCTTTGATCTGGTGACACAGGTCACCTGGCTGTCCCATGAAAAGACACTCCAATTCTTGACTATTGGCATTTTCTCTGACTGTCCCACATGCCTAGAATGTCCCTCTACTAATCCTCCTCATGTCCCCTAACTAGTTTCCTTGGCTTCCTTTAAGTCCCAATTAAAATCCCATCTTTTCCTGGAAGTCTTTTCCAACCCCTCTTAATTCAAGTGCCTTTCCTCTTTTAATTATTTCCTATTTATCCTGTAGATAGTTTGTTAGCATATATTTTTTTATTTGTGGCTTTCCCATCAGAATGTGAGTAGGTATTGTCTGTTTGCCTCTTTTTTGTATTCTCAGCACTTAGCACAGTGCCTAGCACATAGCAGGTGCTTAATAAATGTTGACTGACTGTAGGTTTATGAAACAGGTTTAGGCTCACTGACTTTAAAAGAAACATTATCAGCAGTACATAACCAAATAACAGTAACTATTAATTACATCCCATTTATAATAATTAGACATATTTCTTTCTAGAACTCATTAAGAGGATGTAACATAAGAGTAGATAAGAATTTCACAATGAAATATAACAATATCATTAATTTTGAAGAAAATAACTGGTAAAAAAAATTGCTAGGTATCAGCTTGATAAAATAGAAACTTAATTTTTTTTTGCTTTTCAACCAATTATATTAGTGTTATGTAGCCTAAAAGACAGTTTTGTGTTTTTTAATTTGGCCCTCTGATTTTGTTTTTTTAACTTGGTCCTCTGATTTTGTTGGTATAATCACCTGGCAAGAGCAAATATTTTCTGAAAGGAGGCAATGTGTAGGGGCAGCAAGGAGGCTCAGCAGTTAGAGTGCTGGGCCTGGAGTCAGGATCACTCTTCTTGCTGAGTTCAAATCTGATCTCAAACACTTACTAGCTAAGGGACCCCGGAAAAAGTCACTTAATCCTGTTTGCCTCAGTTTGCTCATTAGTAAAATGAACTAGAGAAGGAAATGGCAAACCACTTCAGTAGCTTTGCCAAGTAAAGCCCAAATGGTATCACGAAGAGTCAGACATGACTGAAATGATTAAACGACAACTAGGGCACTGAGAGGTTAACTGACTTGCTCAAAGGTACACAGCCAGTATATCTCAGGATAGGCCTTTAAACCAGATCATCTTTACTGTGAGGTTAGCTCTCTAAGTAATAGGGCACAATGCCCCAGAGAATAGTAAAAACATTTATGAGTAGTCAAGATTCATATAATATGTCATCCAACACATTTATGTATCTTGTAATAACATGAAAATGTTTTCTCATACATCACACTCATAAATTGTGTTCTTGTTTAAGAACATGATTATCTAGAGATTAAGCTTTAGTGTTATAATATGTCTCAGATTAGATAAGGACCAATATTAAATCCAGAAAATATCTCTATCTCATATCTGTCCCACTGCTTTTAAACTGGAAGGAATCCTCAGGGGTCCTAGCTCTTTGTTATATTATTGGCACCTATACCTTTGGGGAGAATTTCATATATGCTAAACCTTATTTGCTAACATGTTGGGGATGGAAGCTCAATTCCAGGTGGACAGTCTCAGGCGGGTAAAGGTGGGAACTTCTAAATCTTAGAGTTCTCACAAGACCCCCCCAGGAAACGACTGGGAATCGAGGTGAACCGAGCTATCTCGTGTATTTCCGCCTCTTCCCATGAGAAACGTGATGGGAGAGAGCTCTCCCCGCCCTCGAGATTGTCCCGGATTGGAGCACACCTGTTGTTACCTAACAGGCTCGGTATTGACGTGCAAACTACGTGACGGGAGGGTTTAAGTAGGATCAGGAAAGCCTGAAAGTTCTCTTGGGCGGAGGGGCGCGGAGCGGACAGGACAGAAGGCTCTGCTTTCCCTCTTTCTTCTCTCCCCTCCCCCTCTCTCCCCACTTACACTTCTACTTCCAATCTCTTATTGTAAGATCTTTGCCTCCTTGGGAGATTCTCTTTCCCTCCTAAGGAAGAATTCCCCTGCACTTGTAACTAGACCCTGAAATAAAGCTCAACCCTTGTTCGACTCTGGAATGTCCTTTCTCTCATACGAGCATCCGGTTTGGCCAACCGAAGACCTCGGGAGGTGAGGTAAGAAGACTCGGGTAGCCCTCAGGCCTCTAGGCCTGGCACTAACACCACCAGGAAAGGTGCCCAAAAGCTAGTTAGAGTGAAGATAACTCTCCCTTGAAACCAAGAATCAAATTTTTATTATGCTACTTTTTGGATATGCCTGCCTATCCTAGCTCCTGAGAATACTGAAGAAATGACAAAATCACAGCTGCCTAAATCTGCAGTTCTGGACTGAGAATTTGCCTCTTGGCAAAAAAGTGATATTGCAAAAATTTTGCATGAAGAGTTACAAAAACTAATTTGGATTATGGAGGCTTGGAATGATCTTTTTGAAACAGTCATTTACTATTAATAATTTCTTAAAAATTACATGGTAGGATACCATTATAATGAAATTTCAATGAAAAAGTGAACTATCTGTTTTTAGCAACATTATCAACTACCTACTTTGTTTTCTAAAAGACAGAACTGTCAAATAACATCAAGAAAGACGAAGCCAGATGAAGCACGAATCTGGTGATATTGAAAGATAGAAGGATTTTTCTTGGCAAATAAAATCCTTAGGCATTACCATATCTATCAAAACTTTGAATTATGAATCTTCCAAATAACAAGAAGAAAACACGATTCTAAACCAGATGAGAGATAATAAGACAAGTTGTGTTGCTGCCACAAACTTGGAGAAAGATTTTCAAGAACTTTTTCTACCAATGCATCCAAGATGTTGGGTCTAACAAAGGTAAATGTCACAAGAAACTGAAACTCAGACCCAGACAAATACACATAGATATATATATTTTTTACCTTGCTGCGTTGGGATCCTGTGACCTTAAGGAAGGGTGAGGACAAGAAGCAAAATAGCAATAAACAAGTGTCCACAAAATTGCTCTGAAGACAACTGACAGACCATACATGATGTGCACTTCAGAAAATATCACTTGCTGCTTGAATTTTTTTACAAATAAAATTTACTTTATTCTCCAATCAATAAAGATAGACTAAAAATTAGCAAATTTATTGGATAAAAAGGCAAGATATTAATTTTAAGTGTGGGTTTTTTGGGTCAGTAACTTTACTTATTTTCAAATATTCTTTTTTATCATTTGTTTCAGCATTGCAGAGATGCATATATACATATATATAATGTATATGGTTATTATAAGAAGGCTCAATACAAGAAATGTATTCAGTTTTAAAAATATTTTAATAAGTCCACTATATCTTAATAATTATTGCTGATATATTTTCAAACTACTATTGCAAAACTTAGACATAAATGAAGTAATAGAGAAATAAATTAATTTGATTTTGTTTCTTTGTACTAGTTTCTTAAAACAAAATTTCTGAATGGAAATGGAACCAATAGTTGAGAAGAATGACAGTTAGCAAAGAGTAATTCTTCTCATTTGAAAAGAAACAATGTTCTACAAGTGTAGGGGTGGATAATTGCCTGCCTCTCCAAGGAAAAGCAACTGATTAGTAATCATAAAGTTCAAAAATATATATTTGTAGACAGGCTATGTAAATAGAAGAACCGGTATGATAAATATTAGAAAAATGCAGTCCTAAGAAAATAGGTACCCCTGCCTCATGCATGCAAACTATACCATGTGCGATTATCTACATATGTACAAGGAATGAGTGGTCTGATTGGCAGAAATCAAAACTGGCCAAAATCTTCAATCTTGTGACTTTTTAAAATTCAGGAAAAAATTCATTATTAAAAATATCCATATGTTTTGCAGTAAAGCTTAAGTCAAAATAGTAAGAATGAATAATTAAAGGTGTAACAATAAACCCCAGCAATGTTTCTGATCCAGTAAAACCTTCCCTCATTAAATTTATATTTAGAATTTCAAGGGGAAATACTTCCCAAGTAGCAAAACATTTGAAAGTTTAATAGAAGTACTAGCATCTATGAGGCTCCTGGGAAACACTCATTCTGAACATATGGGTTTAAATTGATCTACTATTCTGCCTTCTCCCACCATCCCAATCCTCTGCCCTTTCCATAAATGTTAGGACTCAAATTTGTCAATTCAGCTTCTAACATGCAGTTCATTGACACAATAAGCTGCAGGAAGCATGAAGCAAGAAACATAAATGTCAGTTATAAGCTATGAAATAATGTTTCCAGGTAGGAAAAGAAAACAAAAAATGCCACTCTTACTTCAAAACTCTTAACTTCTTCTTCACCATCGTCATCTTCCTCATCATGACAGCTCTGATAAGATATTTTAAAAAAGGCAACAAGATTATTGTGCAGCAGGAAGGCTTAGCATAAATAACGTTTTATATATATGACACAATGTATCACGTGCCCACCATATTATTATATAGTAATAATTATTAATGATACTCCTACACTGAAATTATGATAGTACCAAATTAACTATGGTATCAAATTAAGTAATAATAAGAACAGGAATTTATTTGATGCTATATTTCAACTGAAATGACAATGATAATAGGAATATTTCTGTAAATATTATGTTAAATGTAAATTTATGATTTTAAATGCAGAAAACATTTAATAGGTTAAGTTTAACAAAATTTAAGTGTAACAGCTTGTTTTATGCAATTTGTAGCCAGCATAGAGGGCAGGTAGGTGGCACAATGGATATAGCACTGGGCCTAGAGACAGGAAGACCTGAATTCAAATCCAACCTCAGACACTTACCAGCTGTGTGACCTTAGGCAAGTCATTTAACCCTATTTGCTTCAGTTTGTAAAATATACTGGAAAAGGAAATTGCAATCCAGTCCAGTATCTTTGCCAGGAAAACCTCAAATGTTGTCACAATGAATTGGAAGTGATGGAAATAACCAAACAACCAAAAAAGCTGGCATATATTACACTGCACATATTTAACTTGATATAGTATTTTGCTCAAAGTTGGCCGTGATTACTTAAGAGCAAAGCATGCCTTCTTTTTTCCTGTCTTGACAGTGCATGCACATATTTTTGAAATCAGTGTAAAATATCAGAAGATAGGAGAATGTGACATACAGGAGGAACAGGAGAAAAAGGACCTTTGAATCAGTGAAGCTATATAATAAGCACAAGGATCTTCCAGAAGCAAGGTCTGGACATCTGAGGAAGACACAAATTTCCGCACTTCACAGAAAGATTAGAAGGGATCTCCAGTTGACATCAGTATTTAAGAGACACTTTAATTGTCAAAGGAAGAAGAGCTGAACCAAGGTGCTATCTAGCTATCTACTCAGAGATAAGAAAATGACTCTGTCTAGTTAATAATATTACTATAAAGAAGATTTTCCTAGGGATTTTATCAGGAATGTGATAGCCTCTTTAGACTTGAAACTTGATAACTTCTGGTAAAAATATGGGAGCTATAAAAAGAAATCTTGGAAGAATCTTTAGGTGTTATTAAGTTCTAACTAGGAATTTTAATGACATAGGGTGACACAAGTGATTATTTCTATCACTGCTGCCAATTTAAGGTTAGGACCTTTTGAAGAAAAATAATGACACTGGAAAGGAATAGTTCACTAAAGTCACGATTGGCATTTAGTTTTCTGAAAAATGGATTAAGATTTAGAAATGATGGGCTTTCCCCTCAAGGACTAAGGGCATCAAATTCAGGCCAAGAAGATTATGTCTTCCTGGAAATTTGCTAATCTGTTCAGAGAGGAGGGGGCTAGGGTTTAAACTGAAAATGAAGACTGAAATAAATCACTTTCTAGTCAGATACTACAAGTAA
Source organism: Notamacropus eugenii (assembly GCF_028372415.1). Classification (NCBI taxonomy): domain Eukaryota; kingdom Metazoa; phylum Chordata; class Mammalia; order Diprotodontia; family Macropodidae; genus Notamacropus; species Notamacropus eugenii. The sequence goes on along the minus strand of NC_092873.1, from coordinate 397,540,806 downwards.
TAGGCAGTAGAGAGAAAAATAACAGTGAAAGACTTCAGTAATTCACAGGAAACAAGAATGATTGAGTGAAAAGTAAGTACTTGCTGTATACCGAGTACTATGCTAAGGGCTAGGAATTTAAAAACAAAAATTGTTCTCAAGGAACTTGTACTAATCTAATTTGAGAAGACAGCTCTCCAAAAAAAGAATCAACAGCAGGACTGATGAAATGTTCCAAAGTCCCAAAAGAGAAGCAGCAGAGTAGATGGTAGGCTGAGGTGTCCTTTGTGTTCATTAGTAGTTCAAATAACAGTACTGGTGTCTGGAGGGCGTAGAAGGCCTGGTGGTTCTCCATCTCATTGAAAGGAAAAGAACTGGTGAATTCATCTCATTCATCTCATGAGGAGTAAGGCTACCCAATAACCAGAGGTAAGAAGGGCAGAAATAATACTTATGATTCAGGCTTAAAAAATCACTGGCTTTGAAGCCAAAGTGTCTGGACTCTAATCCAGATTAGAACTATACTATAGTTTTAATAGCTATGCCACTATTTGTGTGACCTTGGCCAAATCACATAATCTGCTTAAGTCTCAGTTTCCTCATAACTGTAAAATAAAGGAGTTGAACTGGATTAATTCTACACTCATCCACTGCTAGATCTATAATGATATTAATCTGTCTATAAATTAATGAATACAATACAATAAGCAAAATGAACTACCAATTTAATTGAAAAGGAATTTATGATCTCACAGTACCATAAAACTTTATTATATGGGAATATAGTAACAAAAAAGTATGTCTGATTCAAAAGAAGCTGACTAGATCAATGGGAGGTAGTATATAGTATCTTAAACAAGACAATATAAAGGAATTCTGTAAAAAATTCATGAACTTTAAGAAGGATGCTCAAGGGAGAGTTCATGAGGATAAGAGAAAGAAAAGGAAGCAATATCAAAGTAGAAGTATATTAAGGATCATCTGCTTAGAAGGAAGAAATGGACCAGGAGTTCCAGATGTACATACTAAAATGGAAAAAGAGGAAGAATATAGTTGTGACAAGGTGTTTCAACTATATGAACTTCTGCTGGGCAGGTAAAAACTCCTGTGCTAGAGGTTTCTCTTTTAAAAGTCTGGCATTTGAGTAATTCTTGATATGTTGTTATGATTATTTAATCTTTCACAAGGTAGGGCAAGCAGAAAGTTGAACTATTATTGAAGTGATATGACAGAGGAGTGGTAGGAAATTTATCAACAGGCTGACATTTCAAAAGTATAAAAAAAGAAAGTATTCTATTTATTTAAAAAAAAAGATATATGGCCACCAGAGATCTGGGAATTGAGAAAAATTTAAAAAGAGTAGCACAGTCCTGTGATAATCATATTAGTAAAGAAAAACCCAGAATAAATGTAATATTTGTAATAAAAGCAACAAAAGGGTATTTTTTAGTCACACTGAAGGCACTAAAAGGAACGAGGGACACTAGAACTTATGCTGGGGAGTTATGAGGTAACAGACACCAGAAAAATGGCATTTTCTTAATTCCACAAGCGTTTACTATGCAAGCACTATGCATGGGCATTTCTAGGGATATAGAGATATATACCAAAGCATATATGCAAATAAATATTCCAAAACAAATAACTTCAGCTTGAGTAGGCTAGAAAAGAGTAACTAGAAATAGAAATCCATGATGAGGGAAGAGAAACAAAAGAGGCATGGAGCTGTTCTACTTTTAGACCCCGGCAAAGTGACAGCAGCAGCAGCTCCCCAAAGCCACAAAGACCTAACGGTCCCAGATTTTAAAACTGACTGTGTTTTGACATTAGCCAAGAACCTACTACTTCCAGTGTCTATCAGGCTGCTGAACTATCCTGGCCACCTTGGGGCTTTTAGCATGGACCCTGGGAGACAGCTGAAGCAGCTGCCTGCAGAATTTGTTGTCAGTGGCTTCTATCACCTTTGCTAAGCCCCAGACAAGTTCCCAGTGGGATGTATGTAAATTCCTTCCCCCTTCCATGACCAAACTGTCCATCTGTCACCAGAAACCCCTACATCCAACACCCAGGTCTTAGCATATCAGGATCCCATTCCTTGGCAGCAGCTTTTCCAAGCTCCAATGACCCTGATCTGAAGGTCTGTCACCCTCACTTCTCCCCAAAATCCACAATCTAAGACATCACTCTCAGCTACAGATTTTAGAATTGCCTGTGCCTTAACTGTAACCTGAAAACCAGTGCCTATGTCAAGTGGCTAAGAGAAAAGGAACCTAAATACCCTGGCCTCCCTAGGGCTTTGAATTTGGATGCTGGTTGATGAGTATGAATAGCAGCCACCATTGTTCTTATGGTTTTCATCACCTTTCTTCGGTGCTGTGGAAGCCTGCACTTGTATCCAGTTCATTCCCCATCATGTGTGATGGAGAGGTAAGGAGACATATCTTGTCAAAGCACTGGTGTCCAGCTGTCGCAGAACGTTGCTACCTTGGCTGAGTGGTTGGGAGACCCAGCACCTTGTTGATAGCAACACCAAACATAGTTTTGATACACTGCATAGTACATAATCTATCATCTTGTTTGGAACACCCTGCTTTCCCTCAGAAAAACTTGATGCCTTGCCTACCCTGCCTGGACAAAACAAAGAATCTTCATAAGCACTGACTGTGCAATAAAGAAATAAAGAAGTACTTTTTCCTCTACTCAGTATTCCAAATCTTCATTGATAAATCAGTATACTGTACATGGACCCATTAATTTTGTAATACATTTTAAATTAAATGGTTCATCTAGATAGGGCTCCACAAAATATTTGCCTGCCACCCCCCCTATACTTTAGTGACAGCTGTGCCCTCCTAAATTAGTTTAAGCTACCTAAGCCAGGTGCATTATATTGTACTGAATGATTGCTGAACGTATCAATGATTTCTAAAGAATCACAAATAGAAGAAATTTTGTGGGATTGGAGATTCTCCCCAATTTTCAAGAAGGAGAAGAAAGTAGATCTTTCAAATTATAGGCTCTTACTAACCACAGTTCTAGAAGATTCATGATGGAAAATGCCACTCACCTTTTGACAGAGAGGTGATAGACTCATAGTGCAGATTGAGACATTTGTCAATGCAGGAATTTTATTTTGTTATGTATGTTTATAACAAGGGTTTTGTTTTTCTTTCTTTCCCAGTAGGAGGAGATAGGAGAGAAGACAGATTTTAGATGACTGACAAAAATGAAATTTAATAAGTTATATGCTCCTAATTACAGTTACAGTAGTTTGTATTTATCTTAAAGGTAACAGGCAAATATGCCAAAGTTTCTTGAACAAGGGAGTGATTCTGCAAACTTGTGCTTTAGAAAGAACCATTTAGCTGCTATGTTGGGGATAGATTATAGGGAAAAGAGTTGTGGCAGGGAGCGTGATCTTTTGAAACAGTCCATGCAAGAGGTGATAAAACAGGGTGGTGACTGTGTGAATACAGAGAGGGGGACAGATTCAAGAGATGTATGAAGGTAGAATTGAAATAAAATGTCATTGATTGAATATAGCAGTTAAAGTGAATAGTCAAGGATGATTCCAATGTTAAGAACCTGGGTAACTTGAAGGAACATTTTGAATGAGATGGACAAGGAAGAGAGAGTGATTACTTGGAAAAGACCATATAATGTTAAAAAGTGACAGAGAAAACAACTTTTCTTCTGCTTCTCTATGAAAAGTGAATAATTTTCAAAGTAGAAAAATGGTTGAAGAGAACTTGAACAACAAGATAAATGAGGAAATAACAAGGGTATAAGTGCTTTAAAAAATTTCAAATCTTCATCCATGGATAAATTACTCCCAGAATAATAAAACAAATAAAACATTGAATTCACTGAACATTTCGTAAGAACCTACTATGAGCAAAGCACTGGGTTAAGCTCTGATGCACCCAAGCTAATGTGATAATAGAAATACTGCATCTAAATTTTAGGAGGATGAGAAAAGTACTAGAAGGCTGGAGATCAGAAAAATATATGCATCTTTTAAGTGAAAAAAATGGAATGGTTAGTTTGACATAATTTTCCTGCAAAACTCTAAAACAGATGAGTTATAAGAATTTTATTTTTAAAAGGTGTAAGGGGTCTGGGAAAATCCTGGTATAGAAATTCCTTTCACCATAACATATAAACAGTTATATCAATTTGGAGAGAACCAGAGGGGTACAAATAAATTTAAATAACTTGCTCATGGTCACACAGTGGTAATGTGCCTGAGGCAAGACTTAAACTCAATTTATTCTTGTCTCAAAATCAGGTTCTTTTTTTTGTTTTTCACACTGTGCCATGCTATCTTTTCTTATAAAAACTTACAAAAGAAAAAAAAGTGTTAGAAGTAGATACATCGGGAAAATACTATATATATGTACATACATATATATATGTATGTATATATATACATATATATAATCAATCTAGAGTTAAAAAGATTTGACAGTGTCTTATGATAACTTTGAGGATGTGACAGAGAAATGTAGGTTTTATGATAGTAGAGAGAGCAGGATTTGTAATATTTAAAAAAACAATATTAGATGAGCATAATGATTCGGTTTAAAGGGAAGTGTCTGGTAGGAGGTCTGGGAATCTATCTTGGTCAACATTTTTGTATCTTACATGAAGATGTTAAAGGTCTACCAATCAAATGGATAAAATGACACAACAAGGAAGGTGAGTTTTGATATGAGTAACGGAATAATCTCTAGACTAAAAAGATTTGACTGGCCAGATGGCAAGTAAAATTAGGAAAATGGAAATACAGATGAAGTCCTATACTCAAATGCAAAAAGATCAAGGACACAGGTATAAGATGAGAGAAAATCTGAATTAATAGTAGTACAGACGAAGAAAAACAGCAAAGTTTTAAAAATTGATTAGATGTTTATTATTAATTTACAATGTGAAATGGCCAAGAAAAAGGTAAGTAACAGTCTTACTACAATCTATACCAGGGGTGAGGGAACCTGCGGCCTCAAGGCCACAGGTGATCCTGTAGTTCCTCAATTCAAACCTCACAGAATAAATCCCTTTAATAAAAGGATTCGTTCTGTAAAAGCTGGACTCAGTCAAAGGGCCACACTTGAGGACCTAGAGGGCTACATGTGGCCTTGGGGCCGCAGGTTCCCCACCTCTGGTGTACGTTGACAGGAAGACATTTCTTATGTTGGGCTCAGGCTAGGGTATCATACTTGAAGGGGAACATTAACAAAGTATAGAACAACTGGGGAACACAGAGCAGGATAGTGAAAGGGTTTGGAAACCACATTTCAGAAAAATGGTTGAATGATGTGAAGTGAGTCCTCTGAAGGAGAGAAAATTTAAAGGGACTGATAACTTTTTACAAATATTTGAATGGCTAAAATGAAAAAAAAAAAGAGGAAATTTATTCTTATATAGTTTTGGAAGGCAGAACTAGTGCCAGTATGTGAGAGTTAAAAGTAGCAATATTTTGCTTCAATACAAAGAATGTTTTAACAATTAAAATTGTGGGAAAATGGATTGAGCTAACATATAGTAGAGAGTTCCCAATCATTAGAAGTGATCGCAGACTACATAACCACTTGTGGCAAACAATGTGATTTTTAAGGTTCTTTCTAGCTGTAAGATCCTATGCCTTTACATTTCTAACTGTTGAGAATGATATTTATATTGTTTTTCCATTTAAGAATAAGCTTGATTTTCCATTGTTTAAAAAAAAAGATAAAAAAATCAATAAAAGAAACCTAATTACCTTGGCCATAATATCTGCATAAGCCATATATAGGAAATCTTCTTCCAATTTGCTAGAAAAAAAGGAGGAAAAAAATACGAAGTCTTTAAGTAGAATAACATTTCAAAATGTCCTCACTGCTTCTTGTAATAACTGATTATATATTCAGCAGATATATTTAACTTTAGATACACATGCTTACCTGGAGGAAAGATTTCCTGAATAAAACCAAAAAAAGGCCTTAGAATCACTAAAAATAATAGCCATCACAAAATACAATGCAGCGTATCCCCTTTATTCTGTAAAAAAAAATAAATGGCCCAGGACATCATCCAAAGTTAATTAACCCCATTTACACACAACTTCAATAGTCCTTATTATCTGATTTCCTTGACTATAGCCTATGAGAAGCAGCACATTAGAGGAGGTCAACATGAGAAGATTAACAGATACCAGACAACAGACCTTACATTTTCACATGAAGTGGCATAAAATACAAAAATTAGTTATTTCAGTGTATGAAGGCCATATCCTATATCCAACATCAGCTAAGGTAACACTATGCCTTGCTAGTTTTATCAGATGAGAATGCTTCTTTGATTGAGTTACAGAACCAATCAATCAACCAAAGGCTTAGGATGGGTGAAGAGTTTACAGAAACCTCTACTGAATCAGTCAAAAAATTAAGCTAGGTTTGAAAAAAGTCCATAGTTAATTTTTAAGGAGTGAAATGCTTTGAAAGATTGGATGAAATGAGATGAAGCACAGGAAATGGGGCAGCTAGGTGGCTCAGTGGATAAAGCGCTAGGCCTAGAGCCAGGAAGACTCATGTTCATGAGTTCACATTTGATTGCAGCTACTAGCAGCTGTGTGACCCTGTTCACCTCAGTTTCCTCATCTGTAAAATGAGCTAGAGAAGGAAACAGGAAACTACTCCAGTATCTTTCCCAAGAAAACCCCAAAGGGGGTCACAAAGAGTTGGATACGACTAAAACCTGAACAAAATAAACAAACAGAAGTATATTAGGAAGGTCTGATAACAGTCATGCCCTATGGAATTAGATAACAATAAATCAATTAGGGATTAAGAATTCTAACAGCAGGTCAGCAAGTGGACCAGCGGCTCCAGCCAAGTCCTTGAGAAGGAACTGCTTATGAGGGGAAGGAAAAGTCTCTGACTTATCCTCTCACTCCTTTGGACAGAGGATGAACTTTCACACTTCCATAATTAAGAAGATTTGGACCTTTCCTCAGCGACAGTGTCTCTGGAGCAGTAGTGGCTGACAGGAGTATCTATGTTAGGAGCCAAGGACAAACTAGACATGTGGAGTGAAGGCAATTTGAGGGCCCATGAGAGCTACACCTCAAGGGATCTTCATGAAGATCCCAGGAAAAGAGATAAAAAAGTCATTCAACTAAGTGCTTTAAGTTATTACACTGCCACATTGCTTTTTAAATATGTTGCCTTGGATGCTACAGAATATGTACTAGATCAGAGGTGAGGAACCTGTGGCCTTGAGGCCATATGTGGCCCTCTAGGTCCTCAAGTGCAGCCCTTTGACTGAATCCAAACTTCACAAAACAAATATCCTTAATAAAAGGATCTGTTCTATGAAACTTAGACTCAGTCAAAAGGCTGCAATTCTCCACCCCTGTGCTAGACTGTTTTTGTGTCAACTCTTTTACTATTCCACCTTTGTGATATAGTAAATACTAGTTCCTAAAAGTTAATTAAGATAATTGATACCAACTGATAATCAATAGGAAACCCAATGATGTAAGCTCATTAGGGATAAGATTGAAAACTACTCCAAACTCCTCAGGGATACCTCTAGGACTGCTGATCTTGATATTAGGACTTTGCTTGTCAGAGAAAGAATTCCACCTAATACCTTTCGGTTCTATTTTTTTTTCCTCTTGACCATACACACTGTCACTACAGAAATATCCTCCACTCAAGTTTTTAGGATACCTTTAGTCTTCTTGCTTCTCAAGAGGGTAGCTCATGTCATTGCCATGGCTATTTTAGGGAAAAGGAAAGCAGTTTGGGAAGAAGGGCCAGAATAAATGGAACAACCTAAGCACAAAAAGAGAAAACAGAAAACAGAACCCAGTGTCCATCAGGCACTACTCCAAAAGAACACTGTCCCCTGCTGAGACATCATAACATGAACTGAAAGGAAGACAATACAATTCATATTATGCCCATGATTCTATTCCACTTATGTCACAAAAGGTCTATGCCCTATGATCATCTAGATCTTCCCAACCCTACCATTTTTCTGTTAAGGCTGTTCTACTAAACAGGAGAATCAGCTGATGCAGAGGATCCACTTTCTTTACGCCTTCTTCCTCTTCTGGTGGTTCTATGCCAGGTTTCTGTAAGAAGAGTAAAATGGAGAAAAGAAAGTTCTTAGATAATATTAGAACTATAATGACAGTTCAAGATATTATTAATATGGTGAAAGAAGTTTCTTTTCTTTCCCTGATGAAGAGACCCATGTGTCCAAGAATAGAAGGGAGAACACAGCAGATTCACATTGGGCTATTTAAGAATGTCACCAAACTATATGACAGTTGAATGAGTTTTGCAATTGTTTCAAAATTCTGAAGAGTATTTTTATGAAACAGAAAAATGACTAAGAAATTGTTTCGGCTTGGTTTTGGATGGTTTAACTAGAAATCAGTTAGCAGACATTTGCAATAAACTGCTATTATTTTTTTTTTTTACCAAATAAAAGGCATCTGAATGCAAATAATGCTGATTCTCTTATCAAGCATTATTTTCATTGTCCTTCTCCAAATAACTGCTAAATAGTTTATCATATGATTTCATTTCAGATAAATTCAAAGCTTGAAATACAAGTAATGAATACGATAAAAGATTGTTACATCTGTGGAAGTTTCTTTTGAAAAATTTAAAAAAAGCCTTTTGTCCTTATATTCCTCTTTAGTTGTGTGGCTAAACTTTATCAATTATGGAAAGGCTTCAATCTTATATATTTTTTGCTTGCAGCTAAAGTAATCCTTATATTTTGCTAAAACTTCTAGGACCTATCGAATTTGATTCACTTATTGAATCAATCTCTTACTCTGTTTCACTAGGACTAAATTTCCAATTCCACAAATACCTTTATTTTGAAGATTGAAGTTATAATTTTGCAATGGCTGCTTTAGTAAGTACAAAAATTTCCAAATGTGTTAATATTAAGTCTGGATGCATTTTCCCTCTAAAGAATGAAGAATATTTTTCCACAAATAAAAAAGGTCTCAAAGACCAACAAGTTTCTAATTCTTTTCCTTCAATATTATGACAACTATTGACAATAAATTCCACTTCTTGACCCCTTGGGAAAGGAATCACCCCAATAAACACATACTGCTAAATCTTCTATCAGTTTATCCTCAAAGTAATGTTCTTCTGTTTCAATCCAAGACTTTTCATATCCTTGAAGAAAGAGATTGACAGCCCGATGCCTAAAGAAAGAAAATATTTGAAACAATAAATTATGTGAAAATATAACATTCTTAGTTGTACTGTCTAGTAATTTACACTGAATTTTGTTCCCACTAAGAAAAACAAATTTTCCTAATCCTGGGTGGTAATTCTGTTTCTTCAGCTCTTTTGACAAATAATTATTACATGGATATTATGTTGAGAGCACTATACTAGGCTACAAAGAATAAAAGACATTCTCATAAAGCTTATAATTTAACAATACAGTAGACTGGGCCTGCATCTGGTATAGCACATACACAAATAGCACTACTAGATAATGATCATAGCAAGTATAAAGGAGAGGTGTAAATCAAATAATTGTTGACTGAACAAGGGGGTGCTTTTTACAACTTTTGCTCATTGATGAATAAATGGTAAACATATAAAGTTTTCAGGTTGCTGGTCATTTTTTACAACAAATTTGAACTTTCCTTCCTTCTCCTTTCCACCAACTTCTGCACAAACACAAACTCTTGGTCATTTCTTGCTTTCTTTTTCCTTTTTCTGGCATTCTGCATCCAGCCTTATTTCACATTGCCCCCTTTCACACATTCTCTGTTTCAGTCAAAGTAGTCTACCAACTTTTCCTCATATATGACACTACTTCTTAACATCTCATAAGCTATCAACTATGTTAGGAATGCATTCTCTTGAAACCTCTGCCATTCAGAATCCATTTTACCCTTCAATCACAGCTCAGGTGCCACCTCTGAATATAAGACCTTTGCTAATATAGACCTTATTTTGTACCCTGGTCCTCAAAATTCTTTGCTTTGTAATTGTATTATATAATCCCTGGGTTTGTCTGGGCAGGTAGATTTCTAAGTATTTTATATTTTATATTGTCTGCAGTTATTTTAAATGGAATTTCTTTCTTTTTCTTCCTGCTGGGTTTTGCTGGTAATATATAGAAATGTTGATGACTTCTGTGGGTTTGTTTTATACCTTGCAACTCTGCTGAAGTTGTTAATTATTTCAACTACTTTTTCAGTTGATTTTCTATGCTTCTTTAAGTATATCATCTTAGCCTCTGCAAAGACTGATGATTTTCTTTTCTCACTGCCTATTTTTATTCCTTCAGTTTTCTGGTTTGTCTTTCTGGGATATCTAGCATTTCTGGTACAATACTGAATAATAGTGATGATAATGGACATCCTCCTGATCTTGCTGTAAAGTCTTAAAGTTTGTTCCTGCTTTCTCTTGGTTTTAGATAGATACTCACCATTTTGAGAAATGTTCCATTGATTTCCATTCTTTCCAGTAATTTTTAATAGGAGCAAATGTTTTTGGGTTTTTGTTTTGTTTTGTTTTGTTTTTTTTGGTCAAAGGCTTTTTCTGCATCTATCAATATAATCATATGATTTTTGTTCTTATTGTTACTGGTACGGTCAATTATGCTGACAGCTTTCCTAATAAATTTTACCTGGCCACAGTGTATGTTTTTTTTTGATATGTTGCTACAATCTCCTTGCTAATACTTTATCTTAAAATGCTTTCATTAATATTCATTACGGAAATTGTTCTACAGTTTTTCTTTCTTTGTTTTTGCTCTCCCTGATTCAGGTATCAAAACCTTATTTGTGTTATAAAAGTAACTGGTAGGACTCCTTCTTTACCTATTTTTTCAAATAGCTCATATAAGATTGGGATTAATTGTTCCTCAAATGCCTGCTAAAATTCACTTATGAATTCATCTGGTTCTGGGGATTTTTTCTTAGAGAGTCTGTTCAATTTCTTTTTCTAATGTAGGAATATTTAAATATTTTAATTAGTCTTCTGTTAATCTGGGCAATTTATATTTTTATAAATATTTATCCTTTTCACTTAGACTGTTAGTTTTAGTGGCATATAACTGGGAGAAACAAATCCTAATAATTGCTTTAATTTCATTTTCATTGGTGATGTATTAATCCTTTTAATTTTTGATACTGGTAATTTGGCTTTCTTATTTATTTTTTAAAATCAAATTAACCAGTGGTTTATTTGGTTTTTTTTTTTCATCAAACCATCTCCAAGGTTGATTAGTTTTTTAACCTTCATTTAAAAAAAAAGTCCCGGGGTGGGTGGGGAGGGATAAAATCGCAATTGTATGGCAGTGATTGTTAAACATTAAAAAAATAAAAAAAATAAAAAATTAAAAAAAATAAAAAATAAAAAATAAAAAAAAAGTCCCTCCATTGAGTATTAGGATTTTCATTTTGGAGTTTAATTGGGGATTTTAAATTTGTTCTTTTTCTTATTTTTTTTAGTTGCATGCCCAATTCATTGATCTTTTCCTCTATCCTATTTTCTATTCTTTATCCTTCTCTCTCTTTTTGGCCTGTTCCTCCTCTCAAAGCTATTTCACTTCTGACCACTGCTGTTTTTTAATCTGCCCTTCTTTTTATCACCTTACCATGCTCTTATTCCCTTCCCCTCCTGCTTCCCTGTTAGATAAGATAGCTTTTTATTACCAATTGAGTGTGTATTTTTTTCCATACCAATTTAGATATGAGTGAGGTTCAAGTGTCACCTGCCCCCATCCCCACATTTTCCTCTCCATTATAAAACCTCTTCCTTGTGCCTCTCTTTTATGTGAGAATTTTCCCCATTCTTCTTCTCCTTTCCCTCTTTCTCTCAGCTCATCCCTCTTTCTCATCTACTCATTTTTTATATCATCCCAACATAACTCACTCCTGCACACTCTTTCTATATAGAATCCTTCTAACTACCTTAGTAATGACAAAGTTCTTAGAAGGACAGATATCATCTACCCATATAGAAAGATACACAGTTTAACCTTATTAAGTTTCTTATTATTTCCTGTTCTTATTTACCTTTTTATGCTCCTCTTGAGTCTTATATCTGAAAATCAGATTTTCTATTAATCTCTGGTCTGTTTATCATGACTTGTTAATAATCCTCTATTTGATTAAATATCCATTTTATCCTTTGAAGAATTATTCTCTGTTTTGATGGGTAGGTTATTCTTGGTTTTAATCCCAGGTCTTTTGCCTTCTGGAATATCATGTTCCAAGCCCTCCTCTCCTTTAATGTAGCAGCTGCCACATCTTTTGTGATTCTGATAGTGGTTCCATGGTATTTGAATAGTTTCTTTCTTGTTACTTGAAGTATTATCTTTTTGATCTGGGAGTTCTGGAATTTGGTTATAATATTCCTTGGGATTTCTGTTTTGGGATCTCTTTCAGTTGTTGATCAGTGGATTCTTTCAATTTTCTATTTTATTCTCTGCTTCTACAAAATCAGGACTGTTTTCCTTAATGATTTCTTAAAATAGGATATCTAAGCTCTTTTGTTGATCATGGTTTTCAGGTAAATCAATAATTCTTAAATCATCTAACCTCAATCTAATTTCCATGTCAGTTATCTTTTCAATTAAATATTTGCTATTTTCTTCTATTTTTTCAGTCTTTTGACATTTTTTATTATTTTTTGATGTCTAACAGAATCATTAGTTTCTACTTGCCTAATTCTAATTTTTAAGGTATTATTTCCATCAGTGAGATTTTAAACCTCTTTCATTTGGCATATTCTGCTTTTTGATAAGTTATTTTCATCATTAATTTTTGTACCTCTTTTTTCCATTTGTCCCAACTCTATTTTTAAAGATGTTATTTTCTTCAGTACTTTGGTACCTCTTTTACTCAAATGTTGTCTTTTTATAATTTTCTTCTTTTGCTTTCATTACCTTGCCTAATTTTTCCTCTACTACTCTTTTTTTGATTTTGAAAATAATTTTTTTAGCTCTTTCAGAATTCTTGTTCAGCTTGTGTCCAATCTTTTTTTCTTCTAGACTTTGCTTGCCTGACTATTCTGACTTCTTTGCCCTGTCACCACAGCAGACCTTTCTGGTCAGGTTCATTTTTTTTGTTGTTGTTTACTCATTTCTCTATCATACCTCTTGATTTAGAACTTTATGTTAATGGTGAGTTCTGTCTCCATCCGTTCTGGGAGGAGGAGCTCTGTTTTAAACTTCAGACTTCCTTATACTACTGTTTTAAGAGCTAGTTCTGGAAGTTTAGAAGTTTTCAATGCTTCCAAGGTGGTGTGATCTAGGGAGAGATGTAGTTTTCTGCTGTCTTCATCTTGACTATCAACAACAGGGTCATACATTATAGATCGTAGCTCATTGAGAATATACAACAGTGGGAAAACTAAGCCAGGTGCTGAATAAAAGCACCAAAAAATTCTTTCGACCCTGTATCCACTCACCCTGATCTATTTTTATGTTATTTATTTTATACATGATAGAAATTAATTGTCATTCCTTCTACTGCTGTTTTACTGAATTATTTTACCTTGGCAGATTATATAATGGAGCCATTCGGAAACAGGCCACTACTGCTCGTTTTCTCTGCTTAGAAAGCAATTTGTGCCATACAGCCTTTTTAGACCGTTGTGGATGCTCTACCTGGAATATAATCAAATCATACAATAAATATCCCATACTCACATTAATTCATCATTAAAAAAATGAAGGATACTACAGAAAAATGAAGCTCAAGAAAGAATGCAATCTTGGTTTTAGACATTTCTTGAAATTCTAATGGGAAAATCAGTGTCATGGAAATAATATTAATTTCAGATGGCTTTTGGAATGACAGGCTTTATTTGAATAAATATACGATTTTTTTCTTCAGTGCTTGTACTAAAAACCTGTCATCTTTAATCAATACCAGTGTCTAAAATTAGTCCACATAAAAGTTCTTTTGAGTCCCTTCCCCTTAAAGTTTTCCAGTAGAAGACTAAAAAAATCTGCATACAATCATTCATTTCTCTTTGAAGAACCCATCTTTAAAAAAACTGATCACATATCCTTCACAAAGTAGAGACAAATTAGGACGTGCTATGTGTAAGTAAAATTAACTGTGAATTTTTTTTTTTAATGATAATGCTAGCATTTTTTAAATTAGAGTAGAGAATAGAGGACGATGAGGCTTCCAGGTCACAGAACAGAAACAGGTCAAGAAGTCTATTAGTTAAGCAAAAATGTTAAAATCTCTACCACCATGTTAAAATCTGAAAGACATCATGGACACAAGTGACAATAAAACTTTTAGGTTACCATAGAAAAGACAAGCAAGCTACTGTTTAGCTAATGGTGTTTTGCTACCATAAGAAATACAGATTAATTACAAATATTAGATAACGCAGAAACAATTCCAATATGGCTCTAAATTAATTAGTAATCATTATGCAGTTCAACACTATACTTCCCACATTGTAATAGCGCCGGTTCATATTTGTAGATTTCTGGAAAAAATAAAAATGGTTATGTCAGGTAGAAGTCAAGTTGACAAATCAACAAGTATTTATTAAGTACTTCCTCTGTACCAGGCATTCAGCTAAATTCTGGGATGCAAAGAAAGGCATAAAATAATCCTTGCTCTTAAAAATCTCACAGTCAAATGAGGAAGACAACATGCCCGCAAGTTATAAACAGGATAAATTAAAAGATAATTTAAGGGGAAGGTACTAAGATTAAAGAGGTTTCTGAAAGGCTTCTTACATAAGGTTGGATTTGATCTCAGGTTTGAAAGAAACCTGAGAAGTTAGAAGGAAGAGATGAGAAGGGAGAGAGTTCCAGGCATAGGGGACTGTTTTGAAAAATGGAAGGTTTGGGGGGAAAGATGAGTTCGATTCTGAACATGTTGAGCTTAAGAGATAAAAACAGGATTGAGATTTCCAATAGGCAACTGGAGACTCAAGACTGGTGGTCTGGAGAGAGTTTAACATTGAACAAAAATATTTGAGAATTTTCTGCATACAGATGATAAATGAATCTTTGTAAGTTGATGAGACAGACCATCAAGTAAAATATATAATGAAACATTACCCAGGACAGTGACTTGGGGGACACCCACACTGAGTGGGGCTGTCCTGGATGAAGAACTATCAAAGGAACCTGTAAAGGGTGAGTCAGATGGATAGCAGGAGAATCAGAAGAGAGTGGTGTAATGAAACCCTAAAGAGAAGAAAGTATCAAGGAGAAGAGAGGGACTGAAAAAGCCAAAGGCAGCAGAACAGTCAAGAAAGATTAGCATTGAGAAGAGGCGATTAGATTTGGATTAGATTTAGATTAGAGATCATTAGTAACTTTAGAGAGAGAAGTTTCAGTTGAATGATGAAGTCAGAAATCAGATTTCAAAGAGCTGTAAAGAGAGAGATCAAAGAAGTGGAAGAATTGATTGCAGACACCTTTCTCAAGAAACTTAGTCATGAATGGGAAGTGAGATAGGACAAAATCTAGTGAGGATGGATGGAACAGGTATGGGTAAAATAAATTTTTGATCTTTAGTGTATGATAAAAGTCAATATATAAAAGTAAAAAGAAAGCATAGTGTCCCAATAGAGGAAAATTTTTAATTAAAATCCATTAAGTTACAATGGAGTATAGGTGTTCTTATTTTAGAAGTCATTTTAATTTTTAAAAACAAGTCTCACTGAGTCTTAAAACAGGTATCTAGATTCTATTTAACTATTTGGAGTCAGTATTTGAATGATTTGTTCTAAAGGATTCAAAGGAAAGCATAAAAATATGGATTTTGCATATCATTTCAATGTACTTTCATTTTAACCCAGTTATAGTTTGAAGGGGAAGTTGCACCTCCAGTGGACAATGATAGGCCCTGCCAAAGTAATCATGTTTATAATTATGATCACAGGATGACATATTTAGATCTGGGTGGGCTATTAGAAGATATATATTTCAGCCCCCTTCTTTTGTAGATGAAGGGAGCAGGGCTCAGAAAAGGCAAATGACTTGAGTAGCAACTGCAGGACCCACAAAGTACATAAAACTGTTCTGTTCCCACTTAAATCAAGTCTATTTTTGAGCACCTTGTATACTCTCATCACTATTCTAAGTTTCCCTATAAAATTTCCTTTGCAAAATGCTATATAACAAGATTCAAATGTACATTGAGCAGGAATTTAAGTAATGAATTCCTTACACATCTTCAAAGGATATTATGAAAATATAACTGATTTTACAATATCTGGAAATAGTAAGGAAAATTTCATTATTATAATCAATATTTTAAAGGATTCTTGTATATATCATCAGCTTCCTTTTTAGTAAGTTTAATTTTTTATAATTAAATGATTAGTATTTAATTTGTTTTATAAATAAAGTTTTACATTTTGGGCTAGATATTAAAATATACTTTTAAAAATTATCTTCAATAATTTCAAGTGTTGGGGAGAAAAAAATGGATCAATTTTTTTAAAAAAATCATTTCCCAATTTTTAGATTTTTTGCAAATTTATATACCAACCTACTACCTAAGAAATAACTTTGTGGAAGTGTCTACTTTTTATTACTTTTTATTATTATCATTTATTATAAATATAAATAATTGCAAATAAATATAATAAATAATATATTATTATATTTATTATTAACTTGCATTTATTACTGCAAATAAGTGGCTATTGTTTCATAGAGAAGAAATCCCCAAAGGATGAGAAAAACCACACATGCTACATTTACTGAAAGAAAGGAAACAAAGAAAAATTGGTCATTACCCATTTATATGTCTGCTTTGTTATCTACATAAAAACCTTAGAAGAATCATCTTGATGAAAACATCAGAAGGAATTAACTGATATTTTGTAGCTAATTTTCTTAAATAGAATCTTTATGTTAACATGTGATCAAAAGATGTATAAAATATATTATTTCAGTTCAGTTCAGTTATTTCAAGAAAGCATTGGATATAACAACATAACTTTCAGCCTTGACGGCTCTTCTGGAACAAAACATTTCTAACATATGGGTCAAAAATACATACAGATTCACAAGAAATGAAACTACAGAGAAATTCATTCAAAATTCACCAAATATTAACTCCAGTCTAGGTGTTAGCAAGGTAATCAAAACAATGTTTTGCCAATGCCATGGAAAATATTCTGGATAAAGTTCAAAAAATGTCATATTGATGACAAAATGTTTCGAATTCTTCTAAAATCATAGTATCACTGATTCAGAACTGCAAAGGACCTTAGGGGCTATTTATTCTGGGGATTCTTAACCTGGGGTCCACAGATCCCCAAGGAGTGTTTGTATATATATTCCAGGGGGTCCTTATCTTGCCCAAGCTGAAAGTGTAGGGACTGCTCATAAACCCAATCCCACTCTGACACAGGAGTTCTGATCTGCTCTGATTCTAAAGTAGGCTGGTTTGTTTCTCCTTAGGTAATCTGGCTCTTCAACCTCCCCCTCTATAAACCTCCCCACCCCCACCACCCTTACCACTTATCATATCAATGCAGAACTTAGTACGGAGAACTGATCAACTTAGTCTATTACAATTCAGAATTTCCAGGCTCAAATGTTTTGCTAGTCTCCCTAATAAAAGGGATTATAGGCAGGTGCTAGAACTACATTTTGGCAGAATGAAATCAGGCTATAGCGCATTTGGGAAACAGTGATTTTTGCTCACTACTAAGAATGTTTGTTTCTTTAAAACCAATAATCAGTCAGTGATATTTTATGATTATGAAAACCATAATATGACAATCTTAGAAGAATTAAAATTACAAATAACTCAAAAGACAATGGAAAGATTTTATCTGGTTGGAGAAGACTGGGGTTTTACTTATAATGACTTTTGTGTAAAAATGCTATAAAGAATATAATTAATGATTTTACAACTAATTTAATCAGACTAATAATATAGCAAGAAATAGGGATAACAGATTTATAACTTAAATGCTATATAATTGCCTTGAGGGAAAAACACTAAAAAATCCTCAAAATCACAACACAAAAAATATACATTTGGCATTTCTTCTATGAAGAATTTATGGGAAAATATGGACATGAACTGCAGGAGAAAAGAAGGCAATGGAGAAATTACAATTTGTGTCAGTGAAAGAAGTACTCGTATTAAGGTTCTTCTGAATCTACAAGGTATAATAATTATAATCTTGACATAATGTATATGAATACTTAGACATTGTATGTGTTCTGCAAACAATCAAAAACATTTTATTCACAGGTGTTCTTTAAATTATGTATATGTAGAGTGGCATCTTAGGTTTCCACTCTGTGATTTATTGAGAACTTACTGAGAACTTATCTGAGAACTTATTGCTCTAGGGTCAAGAGAATCTCTAACCTGTTCAAGGTGAAAAAGCACATTAGCTATGTCCAATACTCTTTCTACTGTCTTCTCAGGGTCTGAGGTTTCTTCAGTTCTGTTTGGTAAGTCTTTGTAAAGTGCCATCTGCCACCTAATAGCTGGATCCTCCAACTACAAAAAGAAGAAAAAAATATGTAGACATAATTACAAATTCATAAACAGAACACTTCCCAGGAGCCATAAAAACTGGTACATTCCTAGGAGGATCTTGCTTAACAATTTAGAATAAAAGAATACATTTTCAGGTACTGATGTTTTCAAGACAGCCATTTTTCATAAATTTGGAGAGGAAAGTACATGTGTTTGTGTGAATAAAGCTTCACTAATGCTGAGAGTGGTGCAGTACTTGGGGCAATGAACCTTCAAGAGACTAAAGATTAGATAGAAAAATGTATCATTAGAATAAGTTACCAAATGGAAATCAGTCATATAGTGGACGAAGACTTGCTTGTTTTAAGCAATCTAAACAAAGTCCATTAGCCAACAACCACCTTGAGATGCTTGCTACATTGCACATTAACCACAATATTATAATAATTCCCTATAGTGATTTGTTTTTAGTAATATTGTTTAAAAAGGCACTGGAAAATTTTCTGCATTGGTACCAAAGAAATTTAAAAAGACCTAGAGGAAAACCAAAGTCACCCAACATGTCTCAGGCAGTTACCTAGAATATATTTATAAATGACTGATATGTTCTGATGTTCATGATAGAAGCTCCTTATGCTGAAAAAATTACAGATGCTTCTTATAATTCTACAATGTATTACCAGATACTAGAGTTTTGCCCATTTTTCTGTTTTTACAAAGAGCATGAACATTAGAACAGAAATGCTACCATTAGTATAGTAATTGGAACGGTTTAATGACTTAATTACCTATTCTAGTTTTCTTGCAATCACACTAGCAAGCCCTATGGAATCAAATTATTTTCTACCTTAAGGAAGTCTTTTTTTTTCCCCTTCCAACTGTCACATAAAGAGGTTGCATATTCTGAATACCTCCTTGCAAAAGTATAATTCCCTAATTAAACTTTTTTAAAAAAATAATTATTTTGTTTTCAGTATTCTACAATCACTTTCATATATCTTTGATTTTTCTCCTCCCCCTCCTTTCCCACTCCCTCCCTGAGACGACTTGCAATCTTATATACATTCCTATTAAACACAATTTTACCATAGTCATGCTGAATAGAAGAATTAAAATGAATGGAAGAAATCATAAAACAAAACAAAGAATAACACAAAAGAAAATGGTCTGCTTCATTCTGCTATCCAATTCCAGTTCTTTCTCTGTATGTGAAAGGCATTTTTCCTCAAAAGTCCATTGGGAATTTTTTAGGTCCTTGTGTTGCAATGAAGTTCTAAGTCTACCAGAAAAAATCCTCATGCACTGTGGTTGTTGCTGTGTACAAAGTTCTCCTGGTTCTGCTCCTTTCACTCGCCATCCATTCATATAAGTCTTTCAGGCCTCTCTGAAGTATTCTTGTTCCATCATTTCTTATAGCAGAATAGTATTTCATGACATTCATATACCACAACTTGTTCAGCCATTCCCCAATTGATGGACATCCCCTTGATTTCCAGTTTTTGGCCACTACAAAGAGAGCGGCTATAAATATTTTTGTATATGTGGGACTCTTTCCCAGTTTTATGATCTCTTTGAGACACAGTCCTAGAAGTGGTATTGCTGGGTCAAAGGGTATGCACATTTTTGTAGCCCTTTGGGCATAGTTCCAAATTGCTCTCCAGAATGATTGGATCAGGTCACAGCTCCACCAACAATGAATGAGTGTTCCAACCCTCCCACATCTTCTCCAACATTTGCCATCTTCCTGTTTTGTCATATAACCCAATCTGATAGGTGTGATGTGGTACCTCGCAGTTATTTTGATTTGCATCTCTCTAATCAATAGGGATTTAGAGCATTTTTTCATATGACTATAGATAAATTTAATTTCTTCCTCTGAAAACTACCTTGGACCATCTATCAACTGGGGAATGACTTGTATTCTTGTACATTTGACTCAGTTCTCTATATATTTTAGAAATTAGGCCTTTATCAAAGAAATTAGTTGCAAAAATGCTTTCCCACCTTTCTGCTTCCCTCCTAATCTTGGCTGCATTGGATTTGTGCAAAAACCTTTCAATTTAATGTAATCAGAATTATCCATTTTGGACTTCATAATGTTTTCTATCTCTTGCTTAGTCAAAAATTTCTCCATTCCTCATAAATTCGACAAACACACTATTCCTTGCTCCCCTGATTTGTTTGTAGTATCAATCTTTATACTAGATTATGTACCCATTTGGACTTTATTCTTGTCGATGGTGTCAGACGTTGATCTATGCCCAGTTTCTGCCACACTGTTATCCAGTTTTCCCAGCAATTTTCATCAAACAGTGAGTTCTTATCCCAGAAGCTAGGGTTCTTGGGTTTATCAAACAGTAGATTGTCATATTCAGTGACTACAGTGTCTTGAGTACCTAACTTATTCCATTGGTCTACCCCTCTGTTTCTTAGCCAGTACCAAGTAGTTTTGATAACTGCTGCTTTATGATACAATTTGAGATCTGGTAGAACTAAGCTACCTTCCCTAGCATTTCTTTTTATCAGTTCCCTTGATATTCTGGACTTTTTGTTCTTCGAGATGAATTTTGATGTTATTTTTTCTAGCTCTAGAAAATAAGTATCTGGTAGTTTGATTGGTATGGCACTGAATAAGTAAATTAATTTAGGTAGAACTGTCATTTTTATTATATTGGCCAAGCCTACCCATGAGTAACCAATGTATTTCCACTTACTTAGATCTGACTTTATTTGTGTGAAAAGTGTTTTGTAACTGTATTCATACAGTGCCTGAGTTTGTTTTGGCAGGTAAGCTCCCAGATATTTTAAAGTGTCTACCATAGATTTAAATGGGATTTCTCTTTCTATCTCTTGCTATTGGGCTTTGTTAGTAATATACAGAAATGCAGATGATTTATGTGGATTTATTTTGTAAGCTGCAATTTTGTCAAAGTTGTGTATTATTTCAAGTAGCTTTTTACTTGATTCTATATCATCATATCATCTGCAAAAAGTGGTAACAGTTTCTTCTTTGGCTATTCTTATTCCTTCAATTCCTTTATCTTCTCTAATTGCTACAGCTAACATTTCTAGTACCATATTGAATAATAGTGGTGATAATGGGCATCCTTGTTTCACCCCTGATCTTACTGGAAATGCATCTAGCTTATCCCTATTGCATATAATGCTTGCTGATGGTTTTAGGTAAATACTGCTTATTATTTTATGGAAAGTTCCATTTATTCCTATGCTCTCCAGTATTTTCAATAGGAATGGGTGTTGTATTTTGTCAAAAGCTTTTTCTGCATCTATTGAGATAATTATGTAGTTACTGTTAGTTTTGTTGTTGATGTGATCGATAATGCTAAAGTTTTCCTAATATTGAACCAGCCCTGCATTCCTGGTATAAATCCTACCTGATCATAATGTATTATTCTCAAGATAAGTTGCTGTATTCTTTTTGCTAAAATCTTATTTAAAATTTTTGCATCTATATTCATTAGACAAATTGATCTATATTTTCTTTCTCCGTTGAATCTTCCTGGTTTAGGTATCAGAACCACATTTGTATCATAAAAAGAATTTAGTAGGACTCCTTCTTCCCCAATTTTCCCAAATAGTCTATATAGTATTGGAATTAACTGTTCTTTAAAAGTTTGATAGAATTCATTTGTAAATCCATCTGGTCCTGGAGATTTTTTCCTAGGGAGTTCACTGATGACTTGTTCAATTTCTTTTGCTGAGATGGGGTTATTTAAGTATTCAACTTCCTCTTCTGTTAATCTTGAGTAATTTACATTTTTTTAAAATGATCATCTCATTTAGATTGTAGAATGTATGCGTATACAATTGGGCAAAGTAATTTCTAATTATTGTTTTAATTTCCTCCTCATTTGAGGTGAGTTCACCCATTTCATTTTTGATACTGGTAATTTGGTTTTCTTCTGTCTTTTTTGCCAGGCCTAGAGGCCTGAGGGCTACCCAAGTCTTACCTTACCTCGCAGGTCTTCGGCTGGCCAAACCGGATAAACGTATGAGAGAAGAGACTTTCTGGAGTCGAACAAGGGTTAGGCTTTATTCAGGGTCTCGGTTACATGTGCAGGGGGAACTCTTCCTTAGGAGGGAGAGAGAAATCTCCCAAGGAGGCAAAGATCTTACAGTGAGGGAATGAAAGCAGAAGTGGAAGTGGGGAGAGAGGGGGGAGGGAAGAGCGAAGAGAGGAAAAGGGAAGAGGCGCCTTCTGTCCTGTAAGGGCCCCTCCCTCGCAAAGAGCCCTTCAGGCTTTCCTGACCCTAATTAAGCTCTCCTGCCGCGTAGTTTGCACCTGAATACCGTGCCTGTTAGATAACAATAGGTGTGCCCAGATCGGGGCCAGTCTTGAGGGCGGGGATGCCTCTCCCATCACGTTCTCATGGGAAGAGGCGGAAATACACGAGATAGCTCGGTCTCACTCCTCGATTCCCTGCTGTTTCCTGGGGGGCCTCATGAGAATTCTAAGATTTAGAAGTTCCCACCTTTACCCGCCCGAGACTGTCCACATGGAATTGAGCTTCCACCCCCAACACTTTTTTAATCCAATTGTCCAAAAGTTTATCAATTTTATTGTTTTTATCAAAAAATCAACTCTTAGTTTTATTTATTAGTCCAATAGTTTTCTTACTTTCAATTTTATCAATCTCTCCTTTGGTTTTCAGTATTTCTAATTTGGTATTTACTTGAGAATTTTCAATTTGTTCTTTTTCTAGCTTTTTCAGCTGCTTGCCCAATTCATTGATCTCCTCTTTCTCTACTTTATTCACGTAGGCATTCAAAGATATAAAACTTCCCCTAAGAAGATTTGCTAGGTTGTCTCATTACTGTCATTCTCTTGAATGAAGTTGTTGATTGTTCCTACGGTTTGCTGTTTAACCCACTCATTCTTTAGGATTAGATTATTTAGTTTCCAAGTAATTTTTGTTCTATCTTTCCATGGCCTTTTATTACATACAACTTTAATTGCATTTTGATCTGAGAAGGATGCAGTGACTATCTCTGCCTTTCTGCACTGGATTGTGAGGTTTGCATGCCCTATTACATAGTCAAATTTTTGTATATGTGCCATGTACCACTGAGAAAAAGATATATTCCTTTCTATTCCCATTAAATTTTCTCCAGAGATCTAGCATATCTACCTTATCCAGAGTTTTATTCATCTCCTTAATTACTTTATTGTTTATTTTGTGGTTAATTTTATCAGAAAGGGGAGTTGAGGTCCCCCATGAATACAGTTTAGCTGTCTATTTCTTCCTGTAACTCCTTTAACTTCTCCTCTAAGAATTTGGATGCTATACGTCTTGGAGCATGTATGTTTAGTAATGATATTACTTCATGGCCTATAGTGCCATATATGAAGGATATAGTTTCCTTCCTTATTTCATCTGATCAGATCTATTTTTGCTTTTGCTTTGTCTGAGATTAGGACTGATACTCTGCTTTTTTTATATCAGGTGAAGCAGAATATATTCTGCTCTAATTTTTTACTTTAACCCTGTGTTTATCCCCCCATTTCAACTGTGTTTCTTGTAAATAACATATTGTTGGATTTTCGTTTTTAATCCATTCTGCTATTCATCTCCATTTTATGGGAGAGTTCATTCCATTCACATTCACAGTTATGATTACTATCTGTGTCTTTCCCTTCATCCTCTTTCCCCCGTTTGCTCTTTTAATTCTCCCTTCTCCTCCACAATAGAGTTTTAATTTTTGACCACCGCCTTGCTCAGTCTTCCCTTCCTTCTTTCAATACCCCTCCCTTTTACTCCCCTTTTCCCTTACTACTTCTTCCCTTCGTTTTAGCCTCCTCTCCCTTTTATTTACCCCTTCCCAGTCTATTGTCTATAGAGCCAGTTAGATTTCTATACTTAATTGAGTTTGTTGTTCCCTCCTTGAACTAAATCAGATTACAATAAATCTCAAACAATGCTCATCTTCCTCCCCTCCAATGTAACATATTCTTCTGCCTCTTCCTGTGATGTAATTTACCATTTTCTGCCTCCTCTTTTTCACATCTCTTGTTACAATCCCTTTGTACCCTTAAAACACATTTTTATCATCCCATCATCTACTTTATACTTGCTCCCTCTATCTATGTATACCCCTTTTATATATCATGGTAAATATAAAATTCTCAAGATTAGTAAGTATCATCTTCCCTTATAGGGATGCAAATAGTTTGCCCATATTGAATAAAAGTTTTTTCCCCCGGTTTACTTTTTTATGCCTCTCTTGAGACTTTTGTTTCCAGACTGAGTTTTCTATTGAGCTCTGGCATTTTCATCAGGAAGGTCTGGACATCCCTTATTTCACTGAATATCCATCTCCTTGCCTGAAATATTATGCTCAGCTTTGCTGGGAAATTGATCTTTGGCTGTAGTCCCAGCTCCTTTGCCTTTCAGAATATCATATTCCAATTCCTTCAATTTTTTAATGTAGAAGTTGCAAGGTCCTGTTTGATCCTGACTGTAGCTCCTCAATATTTGAAGGGTTTCTTTCTGGCTGCCTACAGTATTTTCTCCTTCACTTGACAGTTCTGGAATTTGGCAACTATATTCCCTGGTGTTTTTAGTTTGGGATCCTTTCAGGAGGTGAATGGTGGATTCTTTCGATGACTATTTTGCTCTTTGGATCTAGGCCTTCTGGGCCATTTTCCTTGATGACTTCTTGGAAGATATTGTCCACAGTCTTTTTTTCATCATCTACTTTCTGGTACACCAATAATTCTTAGATTTATTTCTATTGGATCTATTTTCCAGGTCAGATTTTCTCCTATCTTTTCATTCTTTAGATTCTATTTGACTGATTCTTGATGTCTCATAGAGTCATTAGGTTTTACTTGCCTGATTCTAATTTTTATCAAATTGTTCTCTTCAGTTAGTTTTTACATCTCCTTTTCTATCTGCCCAATTGTTCCTTTTAAAGAGTTATTTTCTCCTGTTAGGTTTTGTACTTACTTTTCCATTTGTCTAACTGTCCTTTTAAATTCTTCTGGGATTTCTTTTTTGGCCAGTTTTTCTTCAATTTCTCTAATTTGGCTTTTAAAATTCTTCATGAGTTCTTCCAAGAATGCTCTTTAGGCTTGAGACAATTTCATATTCCCTTCTGAACTTTCAGACTGGAGTACAGTCTCAATGCTGACCTCTTTGGTATTCATGTTTTGGTCCTTGCCCCCATAGAAAGATTTTATGGTCTTTTCTGCTTTGCTTCTTACTCATGATGATTACCCTTTCTCTGGCTTTTACAGTAGATCTCTGCATCTGGGGGCAGGGGACTCTGTCTCACAGTTTTTGTGCCTTGAACTTGAGGCTTTGTGTGTTGTGGCCTCTTGTTCTTTCAGCTAGAAGCTAAAATGCTGTAGCTTACTTGGTGCTGAGTTGGGTGGTGTGAGAAAGCAGAGGCCAGGTGAAGTCTTTCTGGGTTTTTCAGGAATTACCCTGGAGCTAACTGCATTAAGTTGCAGGAAGGGGTGGTCTAGCCACAGGAGGTCTCCTCTGATGAGCTAGAACATAGGCAAGTTCAGTGGTTGGTGAACCCATCTGTGCTAGGGTCTTCCCAATTCCCCTGCAGTGATGAGGCACACCTGGGGTCTTGGTGTTGGCAGTTGCAGGCTCCACCCCCCTGGGGCTCAGGATGTCCTCCTGGTTTGCTGGGGTAGGGCTGTCTGTGTCAGCTCTAGTCTTGCACTGGTCCCTTTCAGCCACAGCAAGTGGGACCCCCCCTTTGAGATTTTCCTAGCCTCACAGGCTAAGAGACTGCTTGCCCCTTCAGCTGATCCCACTGTTCCAGGATTTTTCCTGGGGAAATATTTTATGGGTCTTTCATGGTCAACAAGGGGAAGGGTAGAGCAGTTACCATTCACTCCACCATCTTGGCTCCCAGAAGTTCAAGTAGGTGATTTACAGACAATCTGCAGGCTGACAGTCTCAGGAACAGCTGCTGCAGTTACCTAGGGCTCTGGGTTCTCACTTGCTTGGTTCTATTGGACTCCTGTCCTGGGCTGATATGCCAAGATTCCGTAGTGCTGAAGCTGTCAGACCTCCCAGGGCTTCCTGGTGGGCCCTGCCATGGAGGGGACCACACTGGTACAGCCCCCATGTGCTGTGTGCTCCTCCACCTGGTGCAACAGATCCTTCCTGTCAACCTTCCAGTCTGTCCTGGGCTGTGAATCTGTCACAGTCTGTCCCCTATTAGATTCTGCCACTCCAAAATCCATTTAGATTCTCTATTTAGAGGTATCTGAAGGAATTTGTCTTAGAGCTTAGGTGAGTAGTTGCTTTCACTCCACCATCTTGGCTTCGCCCCCTAATGAAACTTTTTTTTTAAATTAGAACCTTGCGGTTTAGAATAGAAGAGACAACAATGTCCATAGCAGAACAGTTAAAAAAAAATATTAATGAATGCTTGATATTTGAGTGCTTTGATTTTCTACAGTAGACATTGGTGCCCAGATCCTCATCTATTTCAAATGAAAGGTAGTCTTTTCACTAGTTTCTAAAGTGAAAATGCCTGTTATCATAAGATAATAATATATGCACATGTCAAGTTAAAGAGGAATGAATGAAAGATATATGGAGTAAGAAAGCAACTAAAATACATATGAAAAAATTCATGATTAAACTTAAGAATTCATGGGTTTTCTGTGAATTGCTGAGGTTTTCATTTTTTATTTTGGTAATAAAATGATAGGAAGCTTCTAAAAGTCTTTCCCACATTACTACACATCAGAGAATTACAGATTAGGAAAGGATGCCAGAAGTCACCAAATTCAACTAATAACTGAATGAAAATTGTGTCTAAAACATATATATTGAGTATGTTGTTATCAAGCCATTGCCTGAAGACTTCCAGTCAGGGTAACCTAGTATCTCTTGGATTTCCCATTCTACTTTGGGATGGCTCTAATTGTTAGGAATCATTTTTCTTATAATAGTCCTAAATTTCATTCTTTGTAACAAAAATTCATTGCTCTTGCCTCTAGAAACAAGCAGAACAAGTTTAATTACTTTTCTATACAGCAAAGATTCTTGGTCCCATACTCACAAAGACTTTTCTTTTCCTATTCCTTCAAACAATCCTCACATGGTATGATCTTGAGGCCCTTTCTGGTTGTCCTTATTTACGTTTATAGAAGTGAACACAATATTCCACATGTGGACTGACAAGGTAAAACACCCCTTAATACTGGATGCTACAGCTCTTGTAATAAAGTCTAAGACTGAATAACATATAACATGATTGACTCATACTGAAGTTCACTAAACCAACAAAATCTTATTCAAACAAACTGTTACCTAGCCATACACTCTCTTACTTGTACCTGTGAAGTTTGTTTTTTGAATCCAAGTGAAAAACTTTGCATTATTTCTATTACATGTCACTTCTCATTAAATTTGGTCCAACATTTGTAGCCTCACAAAATCTCTTTGAATTACAGTTCTGCTATCTGCAGTCACTATCTATATCCTCCCTAAATTTTATAAGCACAGTATTTATGCTTTTATCCAAGTCAATTATAAACTGCTAAATGGCATAGAGCCAAACACAAATTCCTGGGGCCCTTTGATATCAAGTCATTAAAGACTAGCCTTTTGATCTGGCTACTTGACTAGTTCCAATTTATCATCTTAGTTCACACCTCTCCATTTTACATATAATGGAAATAAAAAGGAAAAAAAATAATATACATATATATGTACATATACATGGAGAGTTTTTTAGGAATGCATTTATTCTGTATTTTGACAGTAACTATGAGGAATTCCTTCTCCCTATGGAAATGGTAAGCATGCTTTGGTTTAAAAACAGGTAGTAAAAATATATATTATTTTTCTGAAGAGCAGAACGTTAGTAATAGGTCTCTATACAAATAATCCATACTTAATGTTACAGAAACACAGTATTTGAGTTGGAAGGGGTTGGACTAGAACATTATTGGCCACTTGTAAATTATTATACAAATGAAGAAATAGAGGCCTAGAGAGTCCAGAAAAATCACACAAGTAGTAAGCCACACAATTAGTTCTTAAACTCAAATCTTTTCACTCCAAGTCTGGTACATTTTTTACTTCATCACACTTTTATTAACTGGTTCCACAAAGAACTTGACTTTTGGTAAAAACATGTTGCAATAAGAAATTTATTTCACAGTAAAAAATAGGGAAATACGTCTGTGAATAATAAAATTGAGACTATAAAAGCAAAATTAGGACAACCAATGATATAGTGATTTTAAATTTTCAGAAGCTGGATTAAACACAGATAATATGGAGCTAAAAACTTTGAATTCCAAATGTAAAAAATTCTTTCTAATTTTTCAGCAATAAAAAGAAAAGCATTAACTTATTACCTCTATTGTGGGCAAAGTTTCTAAAGAAAAAACTAATAGCTACAAGTACCATGGAGTTTTATGGTTTATAAAGTACTATTAGCTTTTGAACCTCACAAAAAACTTGTGAAATTGATTTCACAGGTATTCTTATCATCCTTTACAGAAAGGGTACTGTAGACTGAGACAGGTTCAGTAATTTGTGCATGATCACAGAGTAAGGTAGTAAATTTAAGAAGAAGGATTTTAAAGTCAAGTCTTCCTGATTGAATATCTAGTGCTCTGTTGACTCTCTCACACTGCATCATTTGTTGAAGGTACTATCCTGACAAGAGTTAAGTGTTTAATATATCAGTGATTTTATAATCACCCTATTGTAGCACATTCTTAAGTTATCCTGAAAAGATCAAAAAGTCTTGCTCTGGCAGATGTGTGAATGTTATTACTAGAGTCAGGAAACCTGGGCTCACATTTCAGTTCAAACAAAACTAGCTCTGACTATGGGCAAGTCAGTTACCTCTCTGAGTCTCAGTTTTCTCATTTATAAAATGGGTATAATAACATATGGGATACTTCGCCAAATTATTGTTTAGAAAGGGTTTTGTAAGGCTGTTGTATACAAGGAGGAGCAACAACTGATGATTACTTGTAAACTTGTCCAAAGTTGTACATCTATCTACAGGTTTTGATGGTGAGGTTAGAACCTAGCCTAAAAAAGGGGCAACCTATTCCTAAACATGTTCATAGCATTCTCTTACCTGGTGGTCTTGTTAAAAATGTTTCCCGTACTCTTTTTTCCAGCTGTCAATTACTAGTTTTGTAAAAATTCAATTATAAAATGCATATCTTTGAAATTAGTTCATTTTAATGTGTTAACAAGTATGGAGTAATTAACCAACCCTTAAAACAATATTTTTTTTTCATTTTCTTTGGCTAACTTAAAAATAGACTCTTTCAAAATTGTCAAAACTTCCCATTTTTTTCTTTTAAGAATTGTAAATAGTTTGATCTAAACTATGCTATAAACAGGGTTTCTCACCTTAAAGTAGAACTTGCTCATAACATATTAAATATATTATTACAAAATGATGCTAGTCATAGCTAAATCACACCAAAAATAAGATTTTTCTTGTGAAGTGAAGCACATTAAGCATTTTTATATTATCAGATTTATTTAGTCCTTAAGAACTTTAAATGGAAGATATAGCAGCCCAAATGGCAGATATATTCAATGTTAGCAGTTTCCTTAATAAGAGACAAAGTTAAACTAAAAGCATTTTCAGAGAATCATTATTCTAAGTCAATGAACCAGTGATCCATTTAAGTCTCTTAATAAGTGAAGAGATAACACAACTCAAAGTAGTAAAGTGAAAATTTAATAAACATATATCATTTAAAATAGGAGTTGAGTGAATGGATAAGACTTTAAACTTCAAAACTAATTTCATGACAAAGAATAAACTGAAATGTCAAAAAGAATTTCATCTTGAGAAAAATACTTTATGCATAGAAGGATATGTAAAAACTAAATTAAAAGTCCCAAGCAAGCATTTTAAAATGCAATTGTCATTTGCTGAAAACTTACATAATTACTTCCCTCATTAGTTAATGCTTCCCTCCAAACAGAGCAGAGAATAAGGTATGTGCTACTTACATTCTCAGTCTCAAGATACTTAGGGATTTCAAGCTGCTATTACCCCTAATAAAGTACAATATTAAATGTCATATCTAAATCATAATTAAGAAGCATGTAAAGCAGAACAAATCACCTCTCAAACCCATTCTTAGCTAAGACTGAACAAGAAAAGGCAGCTAGGTGGCACAGAAGACAGAGAGCAGCGCTCAGAGTCAGAAAAACTGCTTTCTTATCCAGCCTCAGACACCTCCTAGCTGTGCTACCAGGGGCAAATCACTTAAACTCTGTCTCAGTTTTCTAATCTCTAAAATAAGGTTAATGATGGTATCTATCTCTCAGGGCTGTTGTGAGCATCAAATGAGATAATAATTGTAAACCTCTCAGCACCATGCCTGACACATAGCAAGTACTATATTAATGTTATCTATAAATGTAATAATAATTTTCTATGATGTGGATAAATATTTACTGAAACATCTGTTTCATTTCATTCCCTACGCTTAAGGTATGGCTAATGAATCATCCTTACTGTTCTTCCTTATCTTCCCTTAGTTACAGAGTATTATCCTTATGTAATACTTGGCACAACTGATAACACTTGGAGCTAAAATGGTGACTGATTTCCAAAATGTACCTATATTCAAAGAAACAAAAATATAGATAATTATTTTCAGATTTTATATAGGATTTCTTATATCTGACCCACTTCTACTAAAAGAGCAAAAAGAATTAACTACATTCACTTACTTAAACTAGACATAATCATTACAAAATTCTGGAGAAAAGTCAGATCACAAAACTAGTTTATTTGTGGGTGATGGGTATAAGAACTTCCACAAAAATAGATTTTTTGGGGGTGTTCTTAAAACAAAGCGTTTTTTTTTAAAGTAGAAAAAAATGACTGGCCAAAATATTTTGCTATCCTGACCTACTTAGCTAACATCATTTGTGATGTGATCCTTTTGTAAAAAGAAATGTTTGAAATAAACTGAATGTGCTTTGGAAAATGTTCTGGTTTACCTTGCCCTGTAGATGAAGATTACTGCGGATAATATCACGTACTTCATCTTCTGTGTCTTTCTGTCAAGAGATAAACATCAGAAGGAAAACTTAAAATGGGTCAGGGACCACTCATTTGTGGACAAACTACAAGGTTCTTTTAAATAAGCATAATACATGAATATTCATCCTGTTCATAGGATCAAAAAATCCCACAAAAAACCCTAATACTTGCATATTCTTTTAAAAATTATTCTATA
The DNA here is from genome assembly GCF_028372415.1 of Notamacropus eugenii. Classification (NCBI taxonomy): domain Eukaryota; kingdom Metazoa; phylum Chordata; class Mammalia; order Diprotodontia; family Macropodidae; genus Notamacropus; species Notamacropus eugenii. Next base: position 397,509,121 of record NC_092873.1, on the reverse strand, counting down.
CAGTTTAGCAATTTCAAACAAAACAACCTATTTTGTTGTTAGATTAAATGTTCTGATATCTAAAATGATTGATTTTTTCATTTATATCAAGAAAGGTGCCAACAAGATGCTTTCTTGTTTGTTTCCCCTACCAACTGACTGAAAAAGCTGGTTTTATACTGAATTATGCTTTTGATGATTTTCTCTTAGTTGCAGAATAGAACAGTAGCTATATATACCCTTATTGTAGCTACAGCAAAAAAAACTTCTCAGGTTTACGGAGACTTTGGAAACATAACCCAGATAACTTCACAGTGCTGCCCTTCAACTCCATGCCTATTATGAGCTATACCACTTTTCAGTGCCATGTCAAATTTATACAGGAATGTTAAATAAACATATTGTACTCCTGTGTGAGAATGGAAGTTGGAGTCAGGGTTGTTGAAATATTCTCTTCAATCCCAATGTATACTTATTGAAAGGCAGCAAAATATAGTAGAAGGAACATGAGATGGGAAATTATAAGACCTAGGTTTTAGTCCTAGTTTTGCCAGCTGCTAGCTATATGATCACAGACAAGTTTCTTAACTTAGGTGACATGTAGTTTCCTTACCTGTAAAATAAGGATAAGAATATTCAAACTATCTAGCCCTAGGGCTATTGTGAGGAAAATGCCTTGTAATCCTTAAAATATTATATGAAGAATTTTTATTATTATCATTGCCTGCATATTTGTAAGAGCTTTTTTCCTCATCTTTATCATCACCAGGAAGAGGAGAAAATAAGAATAAAAGGAAGTCAGAACTGGTTCCCTATTGCTGCAAATACCTTAAAACTTGAAAATTAGCTATTACATGATTTCAGTACTTTATTTTTCATAAAAGGAATTACTCTCCATAAATCTGTATCAATAATGAATCTTTATCATATGATCTTATATGGTAAATTATTTTGGATTCTTAACACTACTGTAAACTGAATTTGAGTGAGCAGGAAGCATCTGGTACAGTGAAAGACCACTGAATTTGGCATGAGAGGAATAGCATTTGAATTGCAGCTCTGACATTTACTCATGTGTAACTTTAGGAAAGTCCCCTAACCTCTTTGGACTTTTCTTTTCCTTTGTAAAATGAGGTATTAGAATAGATGACGTCTGACATACCTTCTAGCTCGCAATCTATTGGCTTGATCCTAAAAAATTGCAGTGATGTAGTATTTATGACTTAAGTACTTGAGCACAAAAAGTATAGTTTTAAATGGACACCAAATTACACAAAAGAAATTATCATTAAGAAAAAAAAAACTTTTTAGTCGAGCATATATTTCTCTATTATACATAAAGTAAATGCTTAATAAACATTCAATATTAGTGAAACAAAAATAAAAAGAACTGACAAAAAGAAAGGTAAATAAATAGTCTGCAGTTTTACTTGGCTAACGTGCTAAAACTAGAAAAAACACAAGCCCTTACCATACTAAACCGGTTTTTAGCTAGGGCAATTAGTTCTTGGTCTCCAGGTGCACAAATATTCAATCCAATAGGTAGTAATCTCTTCAGGGCTGCTACAATAAGAGAGGTCTGCATAGAATATCTGTCTCCTTTACGTTTCATTTTCTTTCTTTCCTGATCTGTGACTGCTGCCTGTAGGACAAACATGGAAGATACAGTCAGCATTAGTTTTACTTCCACCCAATAGCTCCTTAGTCTTCAGATCTTTATGAAAATTGGTATTGGGATTATTTTTTTCCTTCCGTATTTGCCCTTAATTACAGAGTAGGCAACACTTTTGAGGAACCACTATTTTTTTGGAGTTATTCTTACCTATTTTTCCTTAGTTTCTGAAAATTTCATTGTCTTTCCCTCAGAATTTGTCAATCCAGAATTTTAGTTTTTATTTTTAGAATTTAATTTTAATCAAGTCCATTATATAGGTTTTTTTTTCTATTAAGGAAAAAGGATGATATTTTTCCAAATAAAATGTTATTCACACACTCATAAATTTCACCCCTCTTACTTTCATCTCATCCTTTTGCAATCTGCCTCTCACGATTATTATTAAATTGAAACTACTATTTCCAAGAGATATTGAATATCTCTTAATTGCTAAATGTAATGGTCTCTTCTCAGTCCTTACCCTTCCAGACCTCTTTGCAGCATTCAACACTTCAGACCTCTCTTCAGACCAGAAACTTCCTTCTCTCTTAATTTTTGTGACATTACCATCTTCAGATTCTGTGACTGCTCTTTTACTAGATCTCTTTTACTAGATCCTCATTCCTATCATGGGCAGTTAGGTGGTGCAATGAATAGAACACTAGGCTTAGATCTGAAAGGCTCATCTTCACACGTTCAAATCCTGTCTCAGACACTTACTAGTTGTGTGACCCTATCTGCCTCAGTTCCTTTTCTGTAAAATGGACTGGAGAAGGAAATGGTAAACCACTTCAGTAAGCATGCCAAGAAAATCCCAAAAGGCATCATGGACAATACTAAAATGACTCAGCAACATTACCTGTGGGTGTCCCTCAAGACTGTCCTGGGCGCTCTTCTCTTGTTTATAAACTTTCACAGGGTGAGTTCAATAGCTCCAATGGGTCTAATTACCATTTCTATTCACATGATTCATAGGTTGATAAAAATGCTAAATCTCTATTGAGTTTCAATCTTGTATCACTGGCTGCTTAGTGGACATTTCAAATTGTATATGCTGAAGGCATCTCATACTCAACTTATACAAAATAGAACTTAATTATCTTCCTCTCCCCGACACAGACAAACTTTCTGTACTCAACATTTTTCAACTCAAACACTTTTCTACTCAACATTTTTCTATTCAAAGAATAGAAATCTTGTCAACTCCTTACTTTCACTAATATATCCAATCAATTTGCAAATCTTGTCATTTATACTTCCACAACATTGTCTATTAAAAAACCACTGCTTTAGTTAAGATTCTCATCACTTCATCACAATCACTGTGTAATGTTTGCCCAATAATAGGGAATTACATAATACACCATTCTAAGTTATATCATATAACTAATATTTTGGAGTAAGAAGTATTTCAACCTTTTGAGGCAAATCATTAGCAGTACACAGTATTAGAGAAAACTTAAACTGCCATGAAAACTCCTATAGATGTGGTCATTAAGTAGTTAACATTTAAAACTAATCTTAATTATGGAAAGATTTTTCTTAATTAACCTGCAAAAGAATATACAATGAAATATCTCTTAGAATTATGAAATAGATTAGAGTACCTTTGACATCTTTGACTTGGCATCAGTAATAAGAAAGGACATGTTGTTGATTTCATTCTGAACAACAAAGTTCTGCTCTTCTCGTTTGAAATTCTGGAAAGTTGCACAAAAAAATTTAAGTTGAAAATCACTGATGGGAGAAGCTAAGATAGAACTGAACAGAAATGACAGAGGCACAGTGCAGTGTGGCTTTCCATCCTAAGTGTCAAATCCTTTTCTGCTTTTATTTACTCTTAAAATAGCACAAATTACTGATAGGGTTGGCAGAGAACAGCATTTTTTAAAAAACTGCAATGAGCACAGAATCAGATTTTTAGAAGTATTTTAGAAATTAAATGGCTAATTCCTTTTAAAAATATCAGATTACATGAATTCATAAAATGTACCAGAATATTAATTAAGCATACATAAATAAGACAAAATCCTAAGGAAATTTTGTTAGTTATAATAGTGAATATTTTAGCATACAAATATCTAACAGTTGTGGATAGAAAAAGATTCTAGAGATCAATACCCTCATTTCACAGATGACTAAACATATATTAATACAGCAATTATGAATTTTATTTTGAAAAATCAGTCAACTCAATTTTATCTTTAAACATGGAAAAAATATGACACAAAATAATTATCAATTTGTACCTCTAAGACATAGTTTTTTTTTAAAAAAATGCCTAAAAGACATGGATGACATTGAAACCCATTTCTTCAAATAGCAAACACCAGCAGATGTTAATTTTATTAACAAGTTAATGATATGTGTTCTGCATGTTTTTGTAAGATCTTTTCAATTCAACTTCTGACAAACTAATGCCTACCATGTGCATGGTACTATGCTGTTGTTATCGGAGGTTAAAGTGACTTATGTGTTGGAAAACTCCCATGGTTATCTTCAAACATTTTATGATTCCTAGTTTTATTTTGGACATTCTATACTTCTTTTTTCTATACTTCACATCAGTGAAAAATGAAAGGAACTACAATTCAAATCCACCGGTTTTCTTCTTTGGTAGCTTTACTAAGTTTTGGTAGAGGTAGAAGATTTATCAATTGGCTAAAAACAAATTTGACTTTTCTTTGCATATCACTACTTAAAAACATTTCTATTTCTCCATTTTCTGTGAAGATACTATGAAATAATTTAAGAGGTGTTTAAAGCAAAATTATGTCTTAATTTAACACCATTATACACCAAAATAAGCTCTCTTAACAAGCAATAGGAACACAAAAGATAAAATGACAATTTTGATTATATAAAATTTTAAAAGTTTTTACACAAACAAATATAGTACAGTATATACTAGAAAGGAAACAGGTACCTGGGGAAAATTTTTAAGTCTAAATTAAGAAAAAGAAAATTACTCTAAGTTAGCAAATTGGGAAATATCAGAGAAACCATGAGATCCTTGTATCACTTCTTCTGATCACCTGCCTTGTATGAGCTCTCTGTAAAAGTCTTAGGCAAATGAATGTTTGGAACTATGTGACTAGCCCATTAGAATTATACTCTGATGCAATGGTACTGAATCCTATAGTTTTAGCATGGCCCCACTTTGGACTACATTATATTCTCCTACTTGTCTTACCTCTTAAGTAACAATATTCCTTGGGAAAGTCTTTTAGTTTTTCTATATGTAATCCCCCCTATATGGAAAATGTAAATAACTCCTCACATGAAATATTCTTATATGATTTTTAAAAATTTTAGTAGTTTATTATTTTTCAACTTAAATGATTTATTTTTCAGTTGAAGTTATTTTATCTCTCCCAATAGTTCCCATCTCCATTGCGAAAAATTAGGAAGGAAAGAAAGAAGGAAGGAAGGGGGGAAGGAAGGCAGACAGGTTGGAAGAAAAAAAGAGAGAGAGAAGGAGGGGAAGAAGGAGAAAGGAAGGAAAAAAGAGAAAAACAAAGCCCTCAAGTAGTTAGCTACACAGTCCAGCAATATGACAACATTAGCAATATACAAAAATGTCAGTTTCTTTCTGCATCTTAAATTCATCATCTTTCTGTCAGAAAAAACTGAGTAGGCAACAGTTAGGCTGAATCATATTTAGAAAGGCATTCAATGACCCCAAACTTGTTTGTGACTGCCAAAGTTTTTCTCTTTAACATGAGCATTCTATTGGTCACACACTCTGTGGTTGTGAATCATGAAGCTCCATGTATTCAGAAGAATCAGAAGTATAAGTATTCAGATAGAGCAACATAAAGATGTAAGGAAAGCTGCAGCTAATTGGTCCTATTTTGTACACTGATTCTTGCATTCCTTGGGAGATGGGGGAAGCAACAATTAATATGCCTGTTTTCTTTAATTTATTAAGAACCATATAGTTACATTTGGTAAGAGTCAACATGCTTAAAAAACTTATTGAACCTTCTAGATACAGAATGTTAAGTGAAAATGATTGGAAAATAACTTTATAGGCACTCCTCAAAATCTAAAGAAGAAACTTTGTGATTCTTCATTCAAATGCAGAAAAATAATCAGGTAATAAAATTCATACACCATTTTATATATTGTCTACCAGGTTTCAACTACAGCTCTAGTACTTTCATTTCAGCATGACATACTGTTTCAGAATATTTAGAAAAAAATTTAGTGACTATCTGAGAACACTCAGAAAGAGCCTTAGAAAAATGTGGTTAAAAAGAGAAATGACTAGTTTGAGAATCAGAAGGCCTGGATTCTAGGCTCTACGACACACCTACCATATGATCTTGAGTATGTCACTTCAGCTGTATGATCTTGTGATTCTTTTTAAAAACAAATCATTATTTTTATTTTTCAATGAACAAATATTTAAAAAATTAATTTTTTCTTCCTACCAGCCCCATTCCAATTGAAAAAAAAAAAGATCAATCAATTCATAGCAACCTAGTTCAGCAAAATAAATCCCTATATTAGCCAGTGTGAAACTGTCTCTTTTTGCAATTTAAGTTCATCACCTCTAGAGTGTCATGTTTCACCTTCATTCTTTTGGGGTCATGGTTTATTATTAGAGTTGATCAGAGTTTGAAAGTCTTTCAGAATTGTTTTCCCCCACAAAATATGACTAGCAAAGTGTAGTTCAGATCATTTTTCCCCTATATAAAGTAATATCCTTAAAAGGATATTGTGAAAAGATGCCATTTAAAATAAGCATTCAAAGAATGCTAAAAATGGCATATTTTACTCATTTAAAATGGTAAATTTTAAAACTGGCATGCAGAGGGAATTAATGTATAAGGTATAGGGTTGGACAAAATAATTTATAAGGACCTTTTCAACTATAATTCTATTAGTATTTTAAAAACCAGATATTTAAATAAATGAAATACTTGAATAAATATTTTTTTTATCATCAGTGCCTAGCACATAGTAGGCAACTATTAAGTGTTTTATAACTGGTTGACAGGAAGTTGACTGGGGCCCTGAGAGATAAACTGATCTACATTCAGAGTCATCCAACTCATTAAGTTTCAAGGTTAAAACTTCTAATAAGGTTTTCTTGACTCCTAGGACAATATTCTATCCATTATGCCATATTGCCTACACTCTACACTTCCCATTTTATTAAGATGAGGAAACCAAGATTCATAGGGATTAAGGAACTTATTCAATAGCATATAGCTAGTAATGGGTAAATTTAGGTCTCATGATTCCTTACAACCCTTCCCAAAAGGGGAAAAAGACCTAATAGTGCTCTAATAACAGATATATGGTGTATTTTGGCAAATTTTAATTTTAGACCATAGAATTAAGATTAATATTTTTAAAATTAAGTCTTTTAAGATTCTATTTTTATTTCTTAAATTACATACAAAACTAAATTCATGTTGCTATCTCATATTTAAAATGTTCATTACAGAAAAATAGAATATTTAAGATAATGGAATATGTAGAATAATAAAAGTAAATATTTGAGCAATAAGACTTTAAAATACATGGTGCTAATTACTGCAAGAAAAATGTTACATAGCAATTAAGGATGAATCTACAACATAGAAAGTGTGTAGCTGCAATTCTCCAATCAATTTAAGTAATACTGGTAGTCCAGATAATTTATGTCTAAATATATTTTGGGGTCTAAACTATATGTAAACATTTCAAATGGCTGCTAAAGAGACCTTTCATTTTTTTAGAGATAATCTCAAATATTAAAAAGCAGTACACTATGGTGACATGCCAACTTCACAAAAGAAAATCTGATTCACCATCATAACTGGAAGCAAAAATTTACTGATGGTGAAAGAGCTGAGGCAAAAAGCACCTTCTCAAAGAAGAGGTGGGGGGGCAGTATGTGTGACTGGGGAAGGTGAGATAGGTGAATGGATCTTTTTTAAGAGACTAAAAGCGTTCACGATGCTTTCTCTAACGAGAAAGTTTCCTACCAATGTTATCCTACTTACATGAGACTTTGACCAGTAGATGAACACTTCAGCCACCATGCGGAATAACTCCTCTGCTTCAGAATTTGGTTCTTTGAGCCACTTTGCTCTAGAATAAATAATGAATAATATGGTTCCTTAGTTATTTCTTAAAATGATGAGATTCTCATTTGGACAAACATACTTCAAAACCTAGTAATGAAGAATAGCCAAATGTGTTTTAAAATGTTACTCTTAAGTTGACTCTTCCTAGTTATTGTTAAGGTCTTACTCTCCCCCAACTCTTGCCCTGTTTCACCTTTTCCATTTAAATTCATAATATTTTTTTAAATTTTCTTTTTAGTTCTAAATTTTATTCCTCCTTTCACCTGCTCCACCATCCACTGAAAAGGTAAAAAATTATGATACCCATTATCCAAATGAAGAAATGCAAAATACTTCCACATTAACAATGTTATGGGAGACTAGGGGGGAGGAACAAAGAAAAGAGATATGCTTCCACCTGCACTCAAAGTCCATTAATTCTCTTTCTGGCAATGGAGAGCATTTTTCATCATGAGTCCTTTGGAATTGTCATTGATCACTGTATTGATCTGAGTAGCTAAGCCTTCTACAGCTGATTATCATTAAAATATTGCTATTACTGTGTATAATATTCTCCTAGTTTGCATCAGCTCATACAAGTATTACTAAGTTTTTCTGAAACCATCCTGACAATCGTTTCTTATAGCACAACAGTATATCATCACAAATCGTATACCACCAGTTCTTTCCGCCATTCCGCAATTGAATTTTTTGCCACCACAAAAAAAAAAAAAAAAAGCTCCAATGCAATGCAATGATCTAAGACAATTCCAAAAGATTCATAATGGAAAATGTCATTCACATCAAGAGAAATAAATATGGAATCTCAATGCAGATTAAAGCATAGCATTCTCTCTTTCTCTCTCTCTCTCTTTTTCTTTTTTTGCTTTTTGGTGGTGTTTCCCTTTTGTTGTGATTCTTCTTTTACAACATGACTAATGTGGAAATATATTTAATATGATTATACAATGCATGCCACCTTGGGGAGGGGAGAGTGGGAAAGGGAGGAGGGAAAATTCAGAACTAAAAACCTTATAAAAGTGAATGCTGAAAACTACAAATAAGTTAATTAATTAAAAAAAGGAAAAAAGATGTTATAAATATTTTTGTACATATGCATCCTCTTTCTTTTTCTTTGATCTCTTTGGGGTACAGACTTAGCAGGGGTCTTGCAGGATCAAAGGGTATGTACGGTTTTATAGCTCTTTGGGCATAGTTCTAAACTGTTATCCAGAAAGGTTACACTAACTCACAATTCTATCAGCAATACATCCCGCATCCCCTCCAACATTTATTACTTTCCTTTTCTGTCATGTTAGCTAACCTGACAGTTATGAAGTAGTACCTCATATTTTAATTTTTATTTCTCTAATCAGTAGTGATCAGCATTTTTTCATATGACTATCAATAACTTTGATTTCTTATGAAAACTGCCTGTTCATATCCTCTGACCATTTATCAATTGGAAGGACAGCACTTATTTTTATAAATTTGGCTTAGCTTTCTAAATATTTGACAAATGAGACCTTTATCAGAGAAACCTGCTGTAAAAATTTTCCCGGTTTCCTGATTTCCTTACAATTTTAAATGAACTGATTTTTGGCAAAAACTTTTTAATTGAATTGAAATTATTCATTTTACCTCTCATGATCCTCTCCAACTCATTTGCTCATAGATTCTTCTTCCCTTATCCTTGTTGGTATTTTTTTTTTGTCTTTCCCTAACTTGTTTGGATATCACTCTTTATGTCTAAATCATTTTGAACTTATTTTGGTTTACGGTGTGAACTATTGTTCTACGCCTGGTTTCTGCCAGACTATTTTCTAGCTTTCCTGGCAGTTTTTGTCAGATAGTGAGTTCTACCTTCATAGGTGGGATCTTAGAGTATATCAAATGCTAGATTACTGGTGTCATTCACTACTGTATAATGTGTACTTAATCTACTCCACTGACCTGCCACTCTATTTCTTAGTGAGTACCAGAATATTTTTGATGATCACCACTTTGTAATTTAGTTTGAGATCTTTTACTACTAGGTCCCCTGCCCTAACTTTCTTTTTCATTGATTGTCTTGATTTTCTGGACTTTTTGTTCCTCTATATGAATTGTTATTATTTTTTTCTAGCTCTATAAAATGATTCTTTGGTAGTTTGATTGTCATGGCAATGAATAACTAAATTAACGTAGGTAGTATTGCCATTTTTATTATATTGTCTAAGCCAATCCATGAGCAACTAATATTTCTCCAATTGTTTAAATCTGTCTTTATTTATATACTTTGTAATTATGTCCATAAAATTTGCATATGTGTAGACTCTCAAGTATTTTATATTGTCTGCAGTTATTTTAAATAGAATCTTCCTATCTATCTCTTCCTCCTGTTTTTGGGGGTTTTTTTTGGTAATATATAGGAATTCTGATGATTTGTGTGAGTTCATTTTATATCCTGCAACTCTGTTAAAGTTATTAGTTGTTTCAAATAGTTTTTAACATGATTCTCTAGGGTTTTCTAAATATTCCATAGATCATCTGCATAGATGATAGTCTTGTTTCCTCATTGCCAATTTTTATTCAATTTACTTTTTCTTGTCTTATTGTGATAGGCAGCATTTCTAGTATGGTACTGAATAACAATGGTAATAATGTAGTACCTTCTTATTTCACCCTGGATCAAATTAGAAAGGCTACTAGATTATTCTCATTACAGATAATGCTTGCTCTTGGCTTTAGATAGATTCTATTTATTTTAAGAAAAGTTCCATTGATTCCTATGCTTCTCTAGTGTTTTTTTTTTTTTGTAGTAATGGGTTTTGTATTGTCAAAAGCTCATACTTTTCACTCAATCACCTTCAGGTGAAGAAACATACTGGTATAAAAAAAGAGAACTGGGAAAATTTTAGATTCACTGTAAAGTTCAATAACTCCAGCCAACATTTAGATAAAGTAAAACCTCAAAAATAATCTCATTCTCACATATGCAATGATGAGTCAAGTCATAAGAGATACTCATGTCTAAACTGGTATGGAAATAAATTGTGAAATTAATGACTTTTTTAAAAAACTTACCTGTTGAAGTCTACAAATCTAATTAACAAAGGATAGAAGGCATAAAGATCTCTTGCCAGGGTAGTGAATTCATCTAGAATGAGTAGCTCAGCCTCAGACATGTCGCCCCTGGCCTCAGATTTGAGGTGGTCTTCATCAGATACTACTATAGCTGCTTTATTCTTGAGTTTCTCCATCAATGGCAGAAAGTGTGACTTCAAGAGCTGGGACTTCACTTTGTTTATGATAGGCTGGGAAAACACTGTTTGAAACCAGATATTTAGCATTGTTATCTACATCTATACAATTATCTTTATAAATAAAAACTTACACAAATATACATATGTACATATATATACCCATATAAAAACCTTCAATAAAATATCATCCTTTCTAGTTTTTCTTTTTTTTCAAGACAGGCATCTAACTCAATATTAGCAGAGAAACAAAAATTCTCATTCACCGTGAAAATACAATCCACCATTTCATTTTATGTCTCCATGCCTTTGTACAGATTGTCTCCCACTGCTAGAATGAACTCCTTCCTCACATTTAACTCTTCTTCCTAGCTTCCTTCAAAGTTCAGTTAAGATGACATCTCACAGTCAAGCCTAAATAAGACTCCTCTAGTTAATACTCTCTTCCTCTCAAATTCCTTCAGTTTTTCCACGTAGAATGAAAGCTCCTTGGGGGCAAGTGATTCCTTTTGGTTTTTTTGGTACCTTGATCTATGTTGGTAAAGTGAACTACGAGTCTGAAGAACTGACCTAAGCCCTTATTCTAACCTTACTCTACTGGCTATAGGATTCTGGGCAAAGATTTAGCTTCTCAGTGCCCCGGGAAACTCTCTAAGACCATAGATTACAAAGAAAGTGCGAATGACCTTCAGTGACTAACAGAACCTCCTTATAATGAACACTTACGAAACGGTTGTTGGATTGAATTGAATATACCCATATGCTGTTTTTCTCAGCCTTAGACCACTGGGACATGATGGAAATTCAAAGGCCAAGAAATAAAAGTAAAAGAATTTAACTAAGCACATTTGCTTTAAAAAAAGCAAACAGAAATTCACAACCTCTAACACATCCATCAGATCCCTCTCTAAAGTTGCTTCCTGGGACTGGTCCAAAATTTTATCCACTATCATGGGAATTCTCAAACCTTCTCTTCAACTGTTAGAATTTTGATTAGATTAAATAATCATTTCTTCTGCACTATGGCCACTGATGATATGGTATTTTTGCAATACAATTTCATCCATGAGATCATGGTCATCAAATAAAAAATGCCTCCTCATTCCGACTTTTTAAAAAGCATATTATTTGTTTTTATTTCAATATTATCAGTTTAACCATATCCTTACTATCTTTTTAAATTTCACCAAAAGTTTCTTCATAGTAACATGAGCCCAGGTTTCCTGTCTAAAGACAGCTCTTTTAGGCCTAACCACTTTTCCATCAATTGAATGAGGTTTTATAGACACAGCTGCTTTCACTTCAGTCATATGTAAAAGAATTACAAAACCAAATGCCCTCAGCCTTTTGCTTGCAGGATCCCTCACAGTCTGTGAGTTTTCTCCATTATTTACTGTAGTTTCTCAAACCATCTTTTACTGGTTCCAAGCTCAGACCTCTAAAGAACAATTTATGGAACTATTCCTTATTTTTTTCTATGTGGAATCAGTTGCCTTAACCCAATTCTACACAGTTAAGCAAAGTGAGAGACTGGAGCAGAGTTAAATGCAGACATGAAGGCAAGGGTATGGTAGAGGATGTTGAGGAGGAAAAGGAGGAGACAACATAGGCCATGGCTGAGATGATTTGACTTTTTTAAAAAAAGAAATAAATTTCCTGATCATTTTACTATACTTATAGACTAATACAGTGCAATAAAAGTAGAATTATTTGGTCATTCAGTTCAATGGACAATGATTCTATAGGTATAGGGATAATTTCTTAAGTTTTGGAAAATTTGTTTACTTAGGGATTTAAAAAAGTTAAATATTTAGAAAGTTACCAAAATACTAACAGAGACTGAGTCTAACAAATTTCTTGGGTCACCCAGAAAATCAAAAGAATGTTTTATTATTATTATAGTAAGCCCATGATAATTTCTGAAACAAAGTGGTAACTATAAAAAGTAAATCATTCATTAGTCAATAGAAGAAAAATAGTGAATTTCCATAAACAATACGGACAAAAGATTACATAGTTTTTACTCATTCAAAACTTTGACTGAGAAGTCAAAATACTTTTTTAATATGGCAATACCCTTAAAATCTTACCTGCTAACCTCTTCATCCAAGCTCCTTCATCAATACCCAAGTTGTTATAAATGATTTTCAATATATTCCCTAGAAGTGTGTTCATGTGCTCTGAATTCAAGGCTGTACAGCATGTATCTACCCTGTCAGGATTGTTTTCAGGTCCATGTTCCCACCATCGGGACATATAGCTACAAAGCATGGGCAATATAACTTCCATGACATGTGGCATTTGTGTGTAGCGAATTCCAGACTCTGCAAGTTCCACAATTTCATCCATTAGCTTTTCCAAAGACGGTATATTTGGACAAACTTCTTCCACACTAGTTGGCAAATTGAGAGCTAGACAAAAACATTTTTAAAGTGTTCAAAGAAGGAAATACAGATAGTGCATATACTCTTTATTCTATGCAATTACGGATCGAAACCTTTCTCTCTCCTCTACTCTATGAAATATAGCACACAGCTCTTGTTTTAAAGGGCTTACAAAAAATATGTAGGTAGAACATAAAAAATTAAAAGGTAAAATTTAGAAATTACATATGCTTACAGGTTAATGAATAACATACCAATAGGTAAGTTAAGAAGAAATATTACAGTAGATGAGAATGATATTTCACTCCTGTTATTCAATATAAAAATATTTGTTACATAAAATATATTTGTCTGTCACTCTGAGAGGTTAAGTTACTTGGCCAGAAGGTGACACATATAAAAGTCAGAACTTAAACCCATCAAGGACAGCTTCCTATCTACTAAAATATACTGAAAGCAGTCAGCATAAACAAGGGAAAGGGAAATATGGACCTTTATAAATAGGCATGTAGACCCAGAAGTGTCACATTTATAGCACTTTAAGTTAGATGAAGTTATTCAGATAAGAATCAAAAAAAGAAAGAAATCATTCATAACCAGTGAAAGAGATAAAATGAACAAATGAAAACACTGTTTTGATTCATTAGTTGTAGAAGCATATACTATCAATCAATCAATAAGTAATAATTAAAACACAGATGATTATGTGCCAGAGAACATGTTAAATACTGGGGTATATATGCAAAGAATGAAACAATCCTTATTTTAAAGTAGTTTATTTTATGAAGATAACTACATATATAAACACATGAATAATAATATAAAGAGAATAAATACAAATAAATGCACAGTAGTTAAATAAATATAGTCCAGGAGGGAGGCTGTTAGGAATTGTAGGGATTAGGAAAGGCTCCACGCAGAAGGTGGTGATTGAGTTGAATCTTGAAGGAAGAGACAAATTCTATGACACAATGCTAAGGAGGATAATTTGAGGCATAGAAAATGGCCAGTAGAAAGGCACTGAGATAGGAGATGGAGTGTTGTTTGTGAGAAACAAAGGAAAAAGGTCAGTTTGGTTAGATCACAGAGCAGAGGATAATGTACAATGAGGCTAGACTCATAATTTGAGGCAGGGTTATGAAGCGTTTTAAAAGCTGAAGTAGTTCATGTGAATAAATTTAAGGAGGAAAAGTGAGGTAAAATTCATAGGTAGAAAAGATGACAAATTCTATTCATCAGTAGCTTCATATCTCAAAATAATGTGCTTTAAAATTTTATTTTTACCTGTTCTTTCTCTTGCAGACTTAGTGTTATAGATTGAATATGTGTTATGTTTGTTCAGATGTGTTTCCAAAAAAGCCACAGGGAAAGCACCAGCAAATGCAGCCAGGCATTCTCCTAAAGAAGACCGCTGCCTGTAAGCATAATATGCATATATTAATATATTAAATATATGTGTATACAGATGTAGCATGTAGTTAAGATGAAATATTATGAAGCTCTTTATGAAATTTATAACTTCACAGTTTATAGGGGACATTTCTGTGATTGTGTAGCTTCAAAATTCATTAATTGAAAAATATAGAGGAGTAAAGGGAAAGGAGCAAGCATTTATTAAGTACTTACAATGTGCCAGGTACTATGCTAAGTGTTTTACAAATATTATCTCAATCCATATGAAACCTTGTAAAACAGGTGCTATTATCAACCCCATTTTACAGTCTAGGAAACTGAGGCAGATATATTAAGTAACTTGTCCAGGGTCACACAGGTAATATCAGAGGTTAGATCAGAACTCAGGATTCCTGACTCCAGCTCCAGCCCTCTATCCATTGTGTAATCTTGCTTCCTCAGCAGCAAAGAAATACTTTGCATTGCTATGGATGAAAAAACATTATGTATTTAAAATGATAACTATCTCACGATGGAGAAAAGAAGCAACAGATACAGTATTACAGTGAAATAATGACCACTGAAATCTCTTTAAGTTCAGAAATCTGTGTCTGCATGAACTATCCTATGGAGAAAGAGCAATCACATAAAGGATAGATATATGGGTAAAACCCAAGAAGATAAAACTGATACAGTTTTAATAAACTGTCATAATTTAGTAATAATGCTACCCAGTACTAAAACACAAACAATTTTGTTAGTCTTTGAACTTATCAGCAAAACCACAATTATTTTTTTCTTTTAATGGGAAAGCATATAAATTACAAGGAATAGTACTTCTTATTTAATAAAAACTGTTAAGGAAAGTAGAAAGCAATAAGGAAAAATTATGGGGTACTATCTTACACTGTATACCACAGTAAGTTCAAAATCAATATGCAACCTGAAAATTAAAAGTCATAATATAAAAAAAAAAAATTGCAAAGAACCAGATTGGGTACCTTTCACAGGTAGGTCTAAGGATAAAGTTCTTAAGCAAACAAGGGCTGGAAGTGATCACAAAAGACAAACTAGATAATTACAATTTTGTGACATTGAAAAGCAACAGTTCAAAAAAATTTAATGTTTCTAGGACAAGAAGAGATGTTGAAAATGGGGAAAAATCTTTTTATCATATATATCAAGTAAACACTATGGTATCCAAGGTATAATGAATTAATACTAACACAAAAAACTAAGAGTGATTCCCCTATTCTAAAAGACATGAACAAACAGATCTCAAAATAACTGCAAACTTTTAACAACAGATGGCAACATGACAACAGATTTGACAAGTTAATGTTGGTGGAAACTCAGGCACACTAATTCACTATTGGTGGAGTTTTTAATTAGTTCACCCATTCTGGAAAGCAATTAAGAATTATATGAAGAGAGTGACTGAAATATCCATACCCTTTGATCCAATACCACAATGCTAAGCATATAACCCAAGATTAAAGAAAAAAAGGTGGGGGCGGAGCCAAGATGGTGGAGTAGAAAGACACACATACGCTAGCTCTGAACCCACAGCCCATAAAATATCTGTAAAGAAGAACTCCCAACAAATTCTGGAGCAGCAGAAGCCACAGAACAATGGAGAGGATGAGGTTTCTGTTCCACAGAGCCCTGAAAACCTCTCACAAAAGGTCCTTTGTGCTGGGGACCCGGAGCCGAGCCCAGCCCTACCTTGGCCACACGGCACCGAGAGGAAGAGATCCAAGTAGGCTTCAGGGACACAATCTCCAGTGGCCGCATGGGTCCCTCCACCCACGGGCCCCAAAGGTTGGTGAGAGGGTCTTCTCGGTTTGCCAAGAGGGGAGTGGGGTGCCCCCATAACTCAGGCCCCCTCGGAAGGCAGCAGCAGAGGCAGGAGCAGACCAGGTCTCCCCAAGCAGGCAGGAGCCCAGATCCATTGTTGAAGGTCTCTGCATAAACCCCCTGAGGGAACGGAGCCCGTGAGGAGGCCTTGCCCCCACCTGAGCACCTAAACTTAATCTCACACTGAATAGCAGCCCCGCCCCCACCCAAAGCCCTGAGGCAGGGAAGCAGCATTTGAATCTCAGACCCCAAGCACTGGCTGGGCAGATCTGGAGGCAAAGTGGGTGTGAAGAGAATACTCAGAAGTCAAGTCACTGGCTGGGAAAATGCCCAGAAAAGGGAAAAAAAATAAGCCTATAGAAGGTTACTTTCTTGGTGAACAGGTATTTCCTCCCTTCCTTTCTGGTGAGGAAGAAAAATGCTTACCATCAGGGAAAGACACAGAAGTCCAGGCTTCTGTATCCCAGCCCACTCAATGGGCTCAGACCATGGAAGAGCTCAAAAAGGATTGTGAAAATCAAGTAAGAGAGGTGGAGGAAAAACTGGGAAGAGAAATGAGAGACATGCAAGAAAAGCATGAAAAACAAGTAAACACCCTGCTAAAGGAGACCCAAAAAAATGCTGAAGAAAATAACACCTTGAAAAATAGGCTAACTCAATTGGCAAAAGAGGTTCAAAAAGCCAATGAGGAGAAGAATGCTTTAAAAAGCAGAATTAGTCAAATGGAAAAGGTGGTCCAAAAGCTCACTGAAGAAAACAGTTCTTTAAAAATTAGAATGGAAAAGATGGAGGCTAATGACTTTATGAGAAGCCAAGAAATCACAAAACAAAACCAAAAGAATGAAAAAATGGAAGATAATGTGAAATAACTCATTGGAGAAACTACTGACCTGGAAAATAGATCCAGGAGAAACGATTTAAAAATTATGGGCCTACCTGAAAGCCATGATCAAATAAAGAGCCTAGACATCATCTTTCATGAAGTTATCAGGGAAAACTGCCCTGAGATTCTAGAACCAGAGGGCAAAATAAATATTGAAAGAATCCACCGATCCCCTCCTGAAAGAGATCCAAAAAGAGAAACTCCTAGAAACATTGCAGCCAAATTCCAGAGTTCCCAGGTCAAGGAGAAAATATTGCAAGGAGCTAGAAAGAAACAATTCAAGTATTGTGGAAATACAATCAGGATAACACAAGATCTAGCAGCTTCTACATTAAGGGATCGAAGGGCGTGGAATAGGATATTCCAGAAGTCAAAGGAACTAGGACTAAAACCAAGAATCACCTACCCAGCAAAACTGAGTATAATACTTCAGGGGAAAAATTGGTCTTTCAATGAAATAGAGGACTTTCAAGCATTCTTGATGAAAAGACCAGAGCTGAAAAGAAAATTTGACTTTCAAACACAAGAATGAAGAGAAGCATGAAAAGGTAAACAGCAAAGAGAAGTCATAAGGGACTTACTAAAGTTGAACTGTTTACATTCCTATATGGAAAGACAGTATTTGTAACTCTTGAAACTATTCAGTATCTGGGTAGTTGGTGGGATTACACACACACACATGCACACGCACACGCGCACACACATAGAGACAGAGTGCACAGAGTGAATTGAAGAGGATGGGGTCATATCTTAAAAAAATGAAATCAAGCAGTGAGAGAGAAAGATATTGGGAGGAGAAAGGGAGAAATGGAATGGGGCAAATTATCTCTCATAAAAGAGGCAAGCAAAAGACTTATTAGTGGAGGGATAAAGAGGGGAGGTGAGAGAAAAACATGAAGTTTACTCTCATCACATTCCACTGAAGGAAGGAATAAAATGCACACTCATTTTGGTATGAAAACCTATCTTACAATACAGGAAAGTGGGGAGAAGGGGATAAACAGGGTGGGGGAGATGATGGAAGGGAGGTCATGGGGAGGAGGGAGCAATTTGAGGTTGACACTCATGGGGAGTGACAGGATCAAAAGAGAGAATAGAAGTAATGGGGGACAGGATAGGATGGAGGGAAATATGGAGTCTTATACAACATGACTGTTATGGAAATCATTTGCAAAACTACACAGATTTGGCCTATATTGAATTGCTTGCCTTCTAAAGGGAAGGGATGGGGAGGGAGGGAGGAAAAGAAGTTGGAACTCAAAGTTTTAGGAACAACTGTCGAGTACTTTTCTTGCCACTAGGAAATAAAAAACACAGGTAAAAGGCTATAGAAAGTTATTTGGCCCTACAGGACAAAAGAGAAGATGGAGACAAAGGCAGAGAGGGATGATAGAAGAGAGAGCAGATTGGTGACAGGGGCAGTTAGAATGCTCGGTGTTTTGGGGTGGGGGGAGGGGACAAAAGGGGAGAAAATTTGGAACCCAAAATTTTGTGAAAATGAATGTTAAAAGTTAAATAAATAAATAAATAAATAAATGTTAAATCCAAATTCATAAAAAAAAAAGGCTCAATATAAATAAAGTATTTACAGCAGTATTTTTTTTTGTAGTAGCAGATCTAGAAAGATATTAGATGCCTCTTAATTGGGGAATGACTAAACAAACTAATGAAT
This sequence comes from Notamacropus eugenii, assembly GCF_028372415.1. Taxonomy (NCBI): domain Eukaryota; kingdom Metazoa; phylum Chordata; class Mammalia; order Diprotodontia; family Macropodidae; genus Notamacropus; species Notamacropus eugenii. The sequence continues at coordinate 397,489,996 of NC_092873.1, read as the reverse complement.
GAATATAATGGGATATTGCTGTTTTTTAAGAGAAGATGAATATGGAGAAGGCAAAGAAACATGGAACACTTATATGAACAAATGAAAACTGAAGAAAATATAGCCAAGAAAACAATATATTCAATAATGTAAATGGAAAGAACAAAACCAAAAATCAACACTGTGCAATTACCCCACATATCTCTAAAGAAGTGATTTGAAAATGCACATCACTGCATAGTAGTTAGCAAGGGGCCGGAAGGGACGGCATGAAACACTGTATATACTTTTATACTTGATTTTAGTATTAGTCGGTTTTCCTGAAATACTTTAAAAAGATACTTTGGGCTACGGAAGGGGAGAGCTATATTTGGAAAGGAAAGTGATATAAAAAACAAATCAACAATATTTCAAAATAAAAATAAATAAGAGAAACGAGGCATTCACCAATAAAAGTTGTAGAGGTCTGCCCTCAAGTACTTACCTAGGAGAAAAACTATTAGGCCTTACATTTTTCTAACATAAGCAATGCATTTCTTTTTTTGTTTTTACATATAATGTCACATAAAACATATTTCCATTATTAGTTTCATTGCAAAAGAAAACAAACCAAAATAAATCAAAACAAAACCAAGAAAAAAAAGTATGTTTCAATCTACATTCAGACACTACAGTTCCTTCTCTGCATCTGGTCAGCTTTTTCCATCATAATAATCCCTTAGAATTATCTTAGATCATTATATTGCTGAGAAGAGCCAAGTCTATCATAGTTGATCATTACACAGTGCTACCGTTACTTGCTGCAATGTTCTCCTGGTTCTGCTCACTTCTCTCAGCATTAGTTCAGGTAAGTCTTTCCAGGTTTTTTTAAAATCTGCCTGCTCATCATTTCTCACAAAACAATAATATTCCATTACATTCACATACCACAACTTCTTCAGCCATTCCCCAATTAACGGGTATCCCCTCAATTTCCTATTCTTTGCCACCACAAAAAGAGCTGCTATATTTTTGCATATAGGGACCCTTCCCCTTTTTTATGATATCTTTGGGATATAGACCTAGTAGTACAATTGCTGGATCAAAGGGTATGCATAGCTTTATAGCACTCTGGGGATAGTTCCAAATTCCTCTATAGAATGGTTGGATCAATTCACAACTGTGTCAACAATGCATTATTGTGGGGGTGAAGTAGAAAGATGCACATCCTCTAGCTCTTCCCCCACAGCCCATAAAATACCTGCAAAAAATGACTCTAAACAAATTCTAGAGCAGCAGAAGCCACAAAACAACAGAGTGAAAGAGATTTCCAGCCCAAGGTAGCCTGGAAGGCCAACAGGAAAGGTCTATCACATAGGGCACAGAGTGGAGTGCAGTCCACAGAGCCCAGCCCAGCCTTGGCCATGCAGCACCAGGAGGAACAGGACCTGAACATGCTTCAGGGGCAGAATCCCCAGCAGCAGCAGAGGTTCCCTCAACCCACAAATGCCAAAGTCAGCTTCAAAGGTCAGTAAGAAAGCTTTTTCATCTGGGTGAGAAAGGAGTGGGGTCCTCAGCCCTACCCCAGGCCTAGGCAGTGGCAGCAGCTGCAGTGGCAACAGCAGCTCATTTTTGGGGCCCTCAGCCTAAAGCCCCTGGGGGAACTGAGCTACTGATCTGAATCTCAGCCCTGAGTGGCAGCCCAGGGGTGAGATAGAGTGCTGGCTGACATGGTGGAACTGGTGGAGGCTCTGGAAAGGGAATTCTACTTGCAGATCCTGGGCAGAAAAGCTTTGGTAGCTTCCAGACCAGAGCACAGGCTGGGAGATGAGTAAACTCCTCTCCCTTGATTATACCACCTTGGAGGAACTGAGAACTCATAGGTCCCCAGAATATAATCCTCTCTGACAAAGGACTCAAAAGTCAAGTAACTGGCTGGGAAAATGCCCAAAAAAGGGAAAAAATAAAACTACTGAAAATTACTTTCTTGGTGAACAGGTATTTTCTTCTATCCTTTCTGATGAGGAAGAATAATGGTTACCACTAGAGGTCTCCAAAATAAATATGCAGTGGTCTCAGGCCATGGAAGAGCTCCAAAAGGATTTTGAAAATCAAGTAAGAGAAGTGGAGGAAACATTGGGAAGAGAAATGAGAACAATGAAAGAAAATCATGAAAAGCAAGTCAATAGTTTGCTAAAGGAGACTCTAAAAAATGCTGAAGAAAATAACACCTTTAAAAATAGACTAACTCAATTGGCAAAAGAGGTTCAAAAAGCCAATGAGGAGAACAATGCTTTAAAAAGCAGAATTACCCAAATAGAAAAGGAGGTTCAAAAGTTTACTGAAGAAAATAGTTCTTTAAAAATTAGAATGGAGCGGATGGAAGCTAATGACTTTATGAGAAACCAAGAAATTACAAAACAAAGCCAAAAGAATGAAAAAATGGAAGATAATGTGAAATGTCTCATTGGAAAAACAACTGGAAAACAGATCCAGGAGAGACAATATAAAAATTATGGGACTGTCTGAAAGCCATGATCAAAAAGCGTCTAGACGTCATATTTCATGAAATTATCAAGGAAAACTGCCCTCATATTCTAGAACCAGAGGGCAAAATAAATATTGAAAGTATCCACCCATCATCACCTGAAATAGATCCCAAAAGAGAAATTCCTAGGAATATTGTAGCCAAATTCCAGAGTTCCCAGGTCAAGGAGAAAATACTGTAAGCAGTTAGAAAGAAACAATTCAAGTATTGTAGAAATACAATCAGGATAACACAAGATTTAACAGCTTCTACATTAATGGATCAAAGCGCTTGGAATATGATATTCCAGAAGTCAAAGGAACTGGGATTAAAACCAAGAATCACCTACCCAGCAAAACTGAGTATAAAACTTCAGGGGAAAAAATGGTTATTCAGTGAAATAAAAGACTTTCAAGCATTCTTGAGGAAAAGACCAGAGCTGAATAGAAAATCTTTCAAACACAAGAATCAACAGAAGCATGAAAAGGTAAAAAGGAAAGACAAATCATAAAGAACTTACTAAAGTTGAATTGTTTACATTCCTACATGGAAAGATAATATTTGTAACTCTTGAAACTTTTCTAAGTATTTGGGTAGTTGGAGGGATTTTACACACACACACACACACACGCACGCACGCACGCATGCACGCACACACGCACATACATACACACACATATACACAGAGAGCATAGGGTGAGTTGAATAGGAAGGGATCATATCTAAAAAAATAAAAATAAGGGGTGAGAGAGGTATATATTGGGAGGAGAAAGGGAGAAATGGAATGGGGCAAATTAACTCTCATAAAAGAGGCAATAATAAGTTTTTTCAATGGAAGGGAAAAGGGGGGAGGTGAGAGGGAAAAAGAGAAGCTTACTCTCATCACATTTGGCTTAAGGAAGGAATAACATGCACATTCAATTTGATATGAAAATCTACCTTACACCATAGGAATGCAGAGGAGAAGGGGATAAGGGGGGGACGATGGAAGGGAGGGCAAATGGGAGGAGGGAGAAATTAGAAGTAAACACTTTTGGGGAAGGACAAGGTCAAAAGGGAGAATAGATTAAATGAGAGGTAGAATAGGATGGAGGGAAATACAGTTAGTCTTACACAACATGACTATTACGGAAGTCATTTGCAAAACTACACATATATAGCCTGTACTGAATTGCTTGCTTTCTCAGTGAGGATGTGTGTGGAGGGAGGAAGGAAGAGAAGTTGGAACTCAAAGTTTTAGAAAAAAATGTATAGAGTTGTTTTTACATACAACTTGGAAATGAGAAATACATGTAATGGGGTATAGAAATTTATCTTGTCCTACAAGACAAGAAAGAAGATGGGGGTACGGGAAGGAAGGAGTGTTAGAAGAGAGGGCAGACTGGGGGAAGGGGTAATCAGAATGTTCAGCATTCTGGGATGGGGGAAGGGGAGAGATGGGGAGAAAATTTGGAACTCAAAATATTTTTGAAATGAATGTTTAAAACTAAAAATAAATAAACATTAAAAAACAATGCATTACACTGTTTCAATTTTTCCATATCTACTTCAACATTTATTATTTTCCTTTTCTGTCATATTAGCCAATCTGACAGGAGTGAGGTGGTACCTAAGAGTTGTTTTAATTTTCATTTCTGTAATCAATAATCATTTAGAGCATTTTTTCATATCATTCTAGATAGCTTTAATTTCTTGATCTGAAAACTTCCTGTTCATATCCTTTCATCATTTATCTATTGGGGAATCTTACATCACCACTTGTCCAACCATTCCCCAACAGATAGGCATCCCCTCAATTTTCAATTCTTTACTACCACAAAAACAGCTGCTAGAAATATTTTTGTATACATAGCTCCTTTTCTTTTTGCTTTGATTCCTTTGGGATACAGACCTAGTAGTGGTTTTGCTGGGTCAAAGGATATGCATAGGAAGGACAGCCAAGATGGTGGAGAAAAGGCAAGGAATTGCCTCACCTTTCCTCCAAACACACTTCAAACAACTTCAAATAATATCCCAAAACAAATTCTGGAGAAGCATAACCCACAAAAGGATGAATGAAACAATTTTCCAACACAAGACAAGTTAGAAGGTTGGCAGGAAAGATATGTTGTACCAGGATGAAAACAGAGTGCCGTCCAGCACAGATCACACCCCAGAAAACTAGCAGTAGTAGGCCTTGGGGGTTACTGAATCAATGGGAACAGTGGTGGATTCCAGAAATCTCAGCCCACAGATGGTGAGGGAGTCAGACAAGTGGACAGAACGAGATTACAGGGCCTGGCACCAGGGCAGGACTCTACTGAATTTCCCTTTGGATCGGGGTCATAGTTCTGAGTCTCAGAGCCAGGGTAAAGAGGAGCACTAGTACACTAGAACTTGAAGCCTTAGGGGAGCTGGGAGCCTGGTCACAGGGCAGAAAGCAGTACTTATGGCTGCTCACAGAGCAGAGAACAGGCTAGGAAAGTAGGAAACACACTTTTCCCTAGATCATATTATCTTGGAAGAACAGAAAAGTTAGAGGTCACCAGAATTATCTCTAAAAACAGCTTTACAAAAAACCTAAAGCTCAAAACAGCACCCTCTCCACTGCAGAAGCAGAACTCTACTTTACCACAGAGTTAAAAGAGAAGAAATAGACTAGAAAAAAGAACAAACAGCAGAAAAAGATCCTGACTATTGAAAGTTACTGTGGTGACAGGGAAGATCAAAACAAACTCAGAAGAAGACAACAAAGTCAAAACTGCTACAGCCAAAGCCTCAAAGAAAAAGATGAATTGGTCTCAGGCCATGAGAGAGTTCAATAATTTTTTTAAAAAAAATCAAATAAGAGAGGTGGAGGAAAAATTGGGAAAGAGAAACAGAAGTGATGCAAGAAAATAATGAAAAAAGAGTCAACAGCTTGGAAAAAGAGGCATGAAAACATATTGAAGAAAATAATACCTTAAAAAAACAAAATGGGCCAAATGGTAAAAGAGGCACAAAAATCCAATGATGAAAACAATGCTTTGAAAAGTAGAACTGATCAAATTGGGGGGGAAAGGGTCAAACAAAAATTCACTGAAGAAAAGAACTCCCTAAAATGTAGAATTGACCAGATAGAAAAGGAGGTGCAAAAGCTCAATGAAGAAAATAATTCCTTAAAAATTAGAACTGGGGCAAGTGGAAGCTAATGACTTTATGTGAAATCAAGAAACAATAAAATAAAATCCAAAGAATTAAAAATCAATAAAAGAAAATATGAAGTAGCTCACTGGAAAAAAAAAGTGATCTGAAAAATAGATTGAGGAGGGAAAATTTAAGAATTATTGGATTACCTGAAAGCTATAATTAAAAAAAAAGCATAGATATCATCTTTCAAGAAATTATCAAAATAAACTGCCCTAATAATCTAGAACCAGTGGATAAAATAAAAATGGAAAGAATCTACCTCCTTCTCCTGAAAGAAATCTCAAAATGAAAACTCCCAGGAGTATTATAGCCAAATTCTCAGGTCAAGAAGAGAATATTGCAAGTAGCCAAAAAAGAAACAATTCACATATCATGAAACCACAGTCAAGAAAACACAAGATTTAGGACTTTATACCTCAAAGGATCAGAGGGCTTGGATTATGATATTTTGGGGGGGCAAAAGAGCTAAGATTATAACCAAGAATCACCTACCCAGCAAAAGTGAGTATAATCCTTCCAGGGAAAAAACAGACATTCAGTGAAACAGAAGACATTCAGAAATTCCTGATGAAAAGACCAGAAGTAAACAGAAAACTTCACTTTCAAATACAAGAGTCAAGAGAAGCATAAAAGGTTAACAAGAAAGAGAAACAATAAGTGATTTAATAAGATTGAACCATTTACCTTCGTACATGAGAAAATCACACTTGAAACTCCTAAAATTTTCTCAATTAGAAGTAGTATACATAGACATGGGGCACAGTTATGAGTTGAATATGAATATGAATATATATAAAAAAGGGGTGAAAAAAAAGGAATACACTGGGAGAAGGAGTAAGGGAGAGGTAGAATGGGGTAAATTTTCTGCTGTAAAAAGGTGTGAAAGAGCTTTAACAATAGAAGGGGAGGAATAGCGAAGCATATGAACCTTATTCTCATCAGAATCAGCTAAACAAAGAATAATATACATACTCAGCTGGGCATACACATCTATCTTACTCTACAGTAAAGTAGTAGGGGAAGGGGATAAATGAAAAGGTGGGAGAGGTGGGACACTGCTAAAAGAGATGGTGGATTTGGAGAGGTAAAAGTCAAAAGCAACACACTTTTGAGAATGGACAGGGTTAAAATAGATAGTAGGATAAACAGGGAAAATACAATGGAGGGAAATACATATTGGTAATCATAACTGTAAAAAATTTTATATCAAATTTCTCTGATAAAGATCTCATTTCTAAAACATATGAGGAACTGAGTCAAATTTATAGAAAAAAGAATCATTCCTCATTTCATAAACTGAAAAAAATATATGAATAGGAAGTTTTCAGATGAAATAATCAAAGCTATCTATAGTCACAAAAATGCTCTAAATATCTACTGACTAAAGAAATGCAAATTAAAATAACTTTGAGCTACCACCCCACACCTGTCAGATTGGCTAACGTGACAGAAAAGCAAAATCACAAATATTGGAGGAGATGTGGGAGAATTGAGCAATTTGGAACTATGCCCAAAGGGCTATAAAACCATGCATATCCTTTGACCAAGCACTACCACTCTTATTTCCATATCCCAAAGAGATAAAAAAAAACAAAAGGGAAAAGGACCTTTATGTACAAAAATATTTTTAGTAACTCTTTCTGTGGTGGCAAATAATTGAAATTTGAGATACCCATCAATTGGGAAATGAATCAAGTTGTTGTATATGATTGTGATGTAATACTAGTGTGCTATAAGAAAT